>NW_027526295.1:14810139-15410139 GCF_048455015.1 Haemaphysalis longicornis
GCACAACACGACGGCCGCGATTTTACTTCTGTGATTTTACGCCATGTCAGTACCGCGCAGGCAGTACTCGGCTGCCTTTAGAAGAAAAGTTATTTCTGCGGCTGAAACCATCGGCAACTGTGCTGCGTGCGGAGCGGCAGTTCGGCGTCAACGAGCGGTGCATTCACGGTTGGAGGAAGCAGAAGGAAGGAAGAGAAAAAGCTTCCGGGGACTGAAAAATGGAGCGTTTCCCGACGTGGAATGAGAACTGACGGACTTTGTTCGGGAGCAACGAGCTGCACATCTCGCTGTGAACATCGAGCTGCTGCAAGCAAAGGCAAGGGAGATTGCTCGAGACAAAGGTATTCAGCGGGCGGACTTCAAGGCAAGCAAGCATTGGGTGCCTCGCTTCATGCGCCGTGCTGGGTTCTCCCTACGTTGGCGCACGTCGATCTCGCAGAAGCTGCCAGAGAGCTACGAAGAGCTGCTTGTGGCCTTTCAGAAGCACGTGATTTCATTGCGAAAGGCAGTCCCCTTTCAGCTGGGCCAGATCGGCAACGCGGACCAGACGCTGGTGGACCTCGATGTGCCCTCGGCTCTAACGGTGCATCAAAAAGGCTCCAGGCAAGTTACCGTGTGATCCACTGGGAAGGAGAAAACGCGGGTAATTGTAATGTTGTCCTGCACGGCAGACTGTTGCCACCCTACGTGGTGTTTAAACGAAAGGCGCTGCTGAAGGGGGAGACGTTCCCGAAAATGATGTTGTCGGCTGCCAGGACAAGGGGTGGATGGACGAATCACTAGTGCTGGACTGGATCAAGTCCGTGTGGTGTCGACGGCCCGGAGCACTGCTGGAGTTCCCATTGATGCTTGTGCTTGACGCGTTTCGGTGTCACCTGGCGGACTCTGTGAAGCGACTGCTGCGCGACTCCCGCACTGAGCTCGTCGTCATCTGCAGCCACTTGATGTGTGTCTTGATACGGCGTTTAAGGACCACATCTGGCGCCAGTATATGGAGTGGATGAGGTCCGGAGAGCCAGAAGTGACCCCTGCTGGACTGCTGAAACGGGCCTCACCAGCTCTGCTCTGCTCATGGATCGCTGAGGCGTGGGCCTGCATTCCCGAGGCGCTCGTTTGCCGTGCCTTCAAAAAGTGCTCCATCTCAAAAGCTCTTGATGGCACAGAGGATGAGGTGCTGTGGGAGGACATTTCCAACAAGGGATCTTCGGAAGAGAGTGTGTCAGACGAGGACGACGAATAATCAAGTGTGTAAATAAATGCATTTTTCTGTTTTCCTTGAACTGTATTCACGTCAAAACGTTTTTCTCGCATTTGCTATCCCCAAATTACACCTCGGACTATATGCGAGTCCGAACTATACGCGGGTTTTTACGGTACAAATGCGTACTGCTGTTGGTACTGCGTGCACTATGCTTGTTTTAGCTGCACAGCACTGCGGCTCTTTGGGGTTGTCTCAGACGACACTGGCCGGATGACGTGAGTGACGGCGTCTTACAGACCATATTTGTCGAGCAAGCACCACGTTTCATGAAACGATTATTTTCTACCTGAACAAAAACAGGCCAGGTCGAAACACGGTCAAAAACAAAGCAGAGGCAGAAAAACGGCCCGTTGGGTGTGGTGGCACCATCTCTTGGTTTGATTCTAGGCTTTAACACGCCAACGCAACGCAGGCGATGAGGCGTGCCGCTGTGGAAAGCTCCGGGTTAATGTTTACCACCTGGGGATCTTTGACTCGTACGCGTGGGCGTTTTTGCTTTTCGCCTCCATCAGAAAAGCGGCTACCGCGGCTGGGAATGGAACGCGTGCCTAGGTTGACTAACGGTAAACAAATCTCCCCTTCACACCAAGTCTAGCTTGAAGACCCGTTCTCATGATGTCATTGCAGGCGTCGTCAAAAAAAAAAAAAAACACAATTTGGCGGGAAAATGAAAATTTTAATTTGAACTGAATAATTTCTCAGTGAACGCGGCATCTGTTGCAGCTGGAGAAGTGCTGGGGGCGCCATAAAACATGAAATATTTGGAACAGTGCAAACTCGCGTCTTGTCTGCATGGCCCCTTCAAGAGGCGGGGCAAGTTTTTTCGTGGGGCAGGCCAGACAAGGCGTGCCCGAGGCCTGGCTCTGCTCTGGGCGAGTGCTGAGCGAGTCGGCTGCCCTCGGAGGAGACTTTTGTTGCGGCACCCCAAGGTGCCACAGGGGCAGTGATGTGGCGCTGCCTCGTTCTTTTCTCACGGGGTCTGCTCTTCCCTGCCAGCGCCCCATGGTCCACCTGTACGGGCACCTGTTCCCGGAGCTGCTGCACTTGGCCTGTGACGCTGACCAGGCAAGTGTGTTGTGGGGGCCCGGCTGTGGCTCTGCCACCACTGGGCGTGTCCCTCGGTGGAGCATCCGGGGGGGCACGAGGACAGGGCCGTCCCTCGAGAGCTGTGCACGACGGGGGATTTCAGTTCTTTGTCTCAACGCTCTCTGGGTTTGTGTGCAGTTCGCTGTGTTTAGTTTGGGCTTGCAGTCATGGTAGTTATTTGTGTGTTGCAATTTCGATTAAATTAGCTGCGAGTCAATGCTGCCCCGGAACACGTCGCAGCGATGCGAGCCTGCCCAAATGTGGGCGCTTCTGCTGTGGGAGACCTCTCTCTCCTCATGGGGCTGCTTTCTTTCATTTTTTCCAAAGGTGTTCCCTGCATGGCGGCCAAGCACTTGCAGGGCAGGCACAGCCCCTGCGTTGTGGGGGTCGACTACTGAACGAGGCTACCCAAATGCAGTGTTTCAGAAGGCAGTTGGCCAATTGCCACTGGGCAAATTCTGGATGTGCGCAGGTGGCGCAAAACCTGTTCCGGCCGCTGGTGCTGCAGCTGATGCACTGGTTCAGCAGCCGGTCCACCAGGGGCAGCCAGGAGAGCGCCACCATCGTCGAGTGCCTCTGGGTGGGTGAGCTCGCTTCTTCGGGGGGCCAGCACGGCCGCTTCTGAGCGCATCGCGTGACCTTCGGCCCCGTGTGAGCACAGCATGGGGCAGGGCTCAGTGGCGCAGCCAGGGGGGGCTAACCGGGCTCAAGGCCTCCTCGAAATTTTTCCGGCCAGCGCCGTGCTGCCTGTTATGCCTGGTACGTCGCCTGTGAACAAAGGGGCATAACCTTCTGACGTGCTACTATTAAAAACATTCACGACTGAATGCCTGTCCTGACGCATTGGTGCTTACACAAAACGAAGCACCCAGGTCAGGATAATTGCGGAGGGGTGCAGCTCCAAAAGCGATGGCGCCTTCGGGTAAGCTCAGCCCACGGGACGCCAAAGGCGTGCGTTGTGTCCCTTTGTGTGTGGCATGTCGCCACACAGAGAATAATTGCCCGGCTGAGTCGTTCTCAGCAGAGTAGATTGACTCGTCACGGTATGGCCGGGGAAGCATGATGTGCGCAAAAAAAGAGGGACCGCCGGACATTGATGGGTGAAGACTGACACGATGAAGGCCCGAAAGGTAAAAGACGATCTTTGTATGCGTAAACAGAACCACGTGTAAGCGGTGGTGGTTCTGAAGAAAACGATGGTTCTGCTTATTGGGCGAAACACCTGCTTTAGCTGGATGACTGTCGGGGGGGGGGGTGGGGGTCGAGGGCAGAGGGCCTTTGTGGGCGAGGCGCACAGCAAAGTATGCCCCTCTTCTGCACGTCACCCCTTCATTCTTTTTCACGTTTCTGTGGAGCCCGGGAGGGTGTTGGCGTGGCATAATTGTATGGTCTCAGCTTGCGCGCACTGCATGACCTCTCCTGAAAGCGGTGTTCCAGACAGACATTTTCTCCTCCGCGATAAGGCAGATTCGTTCGGCGGTATTTTTCGCTAACCTAGGAAACTGGGGAACACCCACTTGACAAAAAGGGCGCGCTGCCCCCAAAGCAGGTTTGCATGAATGCAGCAGCAGCGTATCGCCTTGGTTCGGCGAATCCGGCGCGGCTTTATTGTAAGCGCGAAGGCGCGACAGTCACCAGCCCTACCACGGGCAGACGGCGGCCGCGACAGTAACTAATACCCGATGGCCATCTTCGACCTCGGTCACAACTAAAGCCCCTCCATTGCGTCCACGGCCGCTTTTTGCCATGGGCGGCTGCTGCCCAGAGCGGTGTGTATTCAGGGGCCTGAGTCACAACAACGCCGACATGAGAGAACGGTGCAAGGGCAGAAGTGCCCTGGCTTTGGGAAGCTCACACTCGAAGTGCCATGCAACACACAAAAGAGGCCGCAATTGTAAGTCATTTTCTTCCCTTGACCCCTGATTTATGCATGCGTGATCACTGTATCTTTTAATGTTTAAATAATTGCTTCCTAATATTTACACGACGTCACAGTACCTTTATGTTTGCAAGCCTAAAAAATTATATCTCCTTTTATTTCTAATGCAATTTTTGCGTTTGAATTGGTTGTTGAAAGGAGCGCCAGCTATGAACCGGGTAGGTACCTTTGAAAGAGGGAAAACGTAAATTCTACTCATATAAATGCTCAACTATCCTATGATGCACAAAGTTGACGAGGGTTACTCAAAGCGTATCCGGACAGTCTTAAGTTCATTAAGAGTTACCGCTGTCCATGAAGTACATGAATAGTTAAAAATATATTTGTGTTTGCTGCAGCTTTAGTAGTTTGCTTCATCTACATTCACACAACGCAATGTGAGGTAGCCGCTGTTGCATGGTGTGCCCGTTATCGGAACTTTTGCTGCCGCGTTTCATACCGACGCGCACATTCACTGCTACACCGAATTTTAAAATCATCATAGCAGTGTGCGCAAGTGAAGGGCCTTCGTACTGCTGCCGAAAAAACCAACGTGCCTTTCTAGTAGAATTTTCCTTCAGCTCTTTCTGGCCTTTTTTTAGAGTTTTGTGGGCTCAAGAGTATCGTTCTTTCAATGCTCAATCGATTTGGCATGATGAATGAATGTCGTAATTAAAAAAAAACACGCTACAGACCACAGGCCCTCTCAAGAACACCAGTACACTTCCGCCCCCCGCCCCACGTGCGGGTGCGCGCTGAAATGATTTTGCCTGGATCCACTACTGTTATACGTCCTAAAATATCGCATGAAGTAAATTTCGAGCGTTACGTATTAAGTAACCGAAATGACCGAGGAATTATCACTGTAAACAACTTTGCAATTTTTTGCCAATGTATTATGTCGTAGCCTGAAACCATGCTTCAATTTGAACATCACGGTCGCTGTACCACCTTAACTGTACCATTACTGTCCGTTTCATGCTGAAATAGGTAGTCTGTGGCATTTATGTACGCGGTGCCATGCCATTACGCATGTTTTCTTGGTGCTGCGGGCAACAAAATGCTGACTCATTTCGAGCATCGACCCAAGCCTGAAGGTCATGTGCAGCTTCCCACTGCACCCTGTTTTCTGGTGGACCAAGGAGCGTCCCAACATAATAATATATTTCCATTTCCCGAGTCGCTAACGAAAACCGCAAAATTCCTGTGCGTCCTCCAATTCTGTTTTATCGTTTACCTTTAAAACCGCCAGTGTGTGCTCGGCTCAACAATGGCAGCGCACGCGTCCACTAAACAGTATGTCCTTTCATTAATGTTTGAAACCAGAATGGTAGGACCTCATTATAATTCTTTCCTGAGATCTCACGACAAAATTCCAAGTGCAGCAAGGTTTTGCTCAACTTGCGTGCCTAACGGCAAGAGTATGGTCAAACAACGCCGTCTTCGCGTTATTATTTGTTCTTGATAAATGAACTTTGCAGTGATTTGCTCTACCTCATCCAGGAGTGGTACTTACACCTAAAGGGGATTGCCGCCCCACAAAAGTTACTCATAGTACACTACTTCAGGCAGACTGTAGGGCATTTACGCACCAAGCATTGAAAACTTGACAGAGAATAATGCAATTATTTCAGAACACCAAGGCCGAGCTTTTTACAGCAGAGTCGACATTTGGGCGTAGTGAAGCGTTAACCAGATTGGCGATGTTACAAAGCACCAGCTTCTCATATCTGCCTGGCGTCCTTAGAAGCTATGAGGTGGACTGCATCACAGAATCAAAACAGAAGCCGAAATTTCAACTGACATGGCTTGACAGTACCGATGGCTGAATTATTCCGCTTTGTGTGAGGGCTAATCCTACCATGTTCGTGTAATTTTCGCCGTTAACAGCGCAGTTCTTGCGCGTGATGTCTGTGTAACGCTTCTTGTATGCATAATTCATAGCCTGTCGTTTTTTTCTTAAGATAAAACTTGTGCTACGTATAACGTAAGTGCATAGACCCGGTGTATTCTGCAGAAACTTTGCTTCATTGGCCTTACACTGGAAGATCTGTACGGGCGCAGAAGGCTTATAAGCAAAACAATTTCGGCATTTAAACATCAACTAAATAAAAAGATCTCATTTTTACGGCCTACGTAATTTTATTGCGGATGTCACAGACACCATACTGCACATGTTGAAATAAAGCAAGTAAGCACGTGAAACTGTGACCATTTAGTGCAATGCCTGCACAATGTGCCCGTGCTTGCAATGTGCGTCCCGTATCACGGGCCCAGATTTGCACCACGGGGTCTGCGGATTTTCGCCCAGTTTACAACTTCACCTGACACAAATACAATCACAATCAACACCAATATCATGAGAGAACCTTAGAGGGCCTATTTGAAGACAAAACACAACCTAGTTCAATTTAATAGCACAAGCCTTTGGTAACTCGCACAGCTCCATTCCAATCACAGACGTGTTTTCAACCGAAGCAATGCAACAAATGTCAGAAATTTTCAAATTGCGCGCTGCAGTGAAGTACTATGGGCAGGAGTGATGTATATAGGCCAGCACTAAAACGTAGTTATGAGTATGTTAACTGCACGTTAGAATTCAAATGATAAGATCAATGGAGGCCCCTCTACAATCACGCAATCACGTTCCTTGCCGGTGACTTTTGTCATTGAGCCGATCGTACATACAAGATCCTGTGATGGCATAGTGAAATCGCCGCCGGGGAGTGGTAGGGGATTCGCCACTGCTTCAAATGTTTAGTTGACTGATTGATGGATTGTAGGATTTAACGCGCCGTAGTGGAGGGGCTCATGATTAATTTTGACCACCTGGGGATCTTTAACGTGCGCCGAAATCTTGTACATACGGGCGTTTTTGCTTTTCGCCTCCATCAGAAAAGCGGCTGCCGCGGCCGGGAATCGAACCCGCGTCTCAGCAGCAGAACGCCCAATGTTTAGTTTATTATGTCGATTATTCCTTTGATTAGTTTGAGCTAGAACTGGTATCGTTATTATAGGGACAAGACAGTCTTTTTAATGAACGACAGTCTTTTTAATGAACCCAACATGTATTTTATCTTCATAGCCTTTAAGGGCGCTTGCAAACTGCCGCGCTTTTTTTTTCTTTCGGTAAGGGGGGGGGGTTGAGAACAACCTTAGCCCTCCCCTGAACAAAAATCCTGGCTACACGCCTTCCAGGGCTGGCTTGCATAGTGGGGCCACTGCAAAGGAATTCATGTCCTAGAAAGGCACCCTGGGGCTTCCTTTGTGTCGGCTTCAGCAGACGTTCTCATTTTCTTTCCTGTGGCCGCTCTGTACAACTTGTGCATGCAAAAGCAAAGCCTACGAGGGCGTCCTTCCAGTGTGCAGTGGAAGTGCAGAACTTGTGGCCCTCTGTCTGTGCCACTTTTAAAGCACCACAGTGGCCACACACCTGTGCTCGGGTGCGTTTTGTGCCGTGCTCAAATGCAGCAGCCGTGACTTGTAATGCGGTACAGCTTTGTCCTGTGGCTTGGCTCACTGACTCTTTCCGACTTCCAACTCTGATAACTGGTTTGCAGCGCTAATGCGCGTAAAACTTCCCACTTGCCATTTCAAGCATTCAGGCCGGCGTGCTTGCGTTTTCTACATCACTCTCCGCCTGCCCAGCGCTCGTAATGGTGTCCAATTCATGCAAGTCATCTCGGTTGCCAGTAGACTGCCTTTTGTGCAGTGTTGGGGCCCATCAGAGTGAAGCTGCTTGGCTTGCCTGAAAATGTCACTGCAAAGTGGAATGCTGGACATTGTGGTCTCTCTATCTCACAATATGCATAACCCTAGCATTGCACAAGGCAGGCATTCATGCACACTGCGAGGAACCACCGTGGGTTCGAGCTAGTTGAGCACTCTCACGATACTGAAACGCCGTCGCGCCAACTTAACACCGCCTCTGTTGGGCAGGTGGAGAAGGGGGCGACAAAGGAATATGCCCAGGGAACGGAGGGAAGACGTTTATTTTACATTAAAGTCCCGGTTGCATAATTTACAGTACAGGTACGTACTTCCCGTTAGGTGAAAGGGGCGATGGGGCGCCACGCGCAAGTGTGCGCGTCGTCGGCGCAAAGCCAGTGGGCTCTTCGGTCAGGGCAAATTTGGCCAACGCCTCCAGCGTCCTGGAAGCGTCTCCCCGAACGGACCCCCGCGCAGGGCGCGCGTTCGCGTCCCGGCGAGAGTCGGGTTCGGGCATCAGTCAAACGGACCAATGAGGTGAGGTTAGCTCTGCTACCAGGGCGGAGCGCCCGCTGCGTGACAGTGTTTTATCGCAGCAACGGTTGCTGCAGCCTTCACCTCAGGCAGGAGTTTGAGAGGACGGCTCGGCTCTACACAGTGGCGCCGAGACAAGCCGGCATTTCGGGGAGAGAGGGGAAAAGCGCCGCGCAAGGGCACAAACCTAGCGATCGTGCAATGGCTCGGGCGCCAGGATCCCCACAACATTTGCTGCTCAGATGCGAGGGGTGTAGGAGCAGTTGGGAGGGTCCCTCGCTTCGCTGCTGCGTCTTGATGACGTGGCTGCCCAGCTTGGCGTGGTGCAAGTGTGCAGAGTGTGCCACTGTGCAGGACACGGTGACGCAGCCGCAGGAGACCACCCTGCGGGACTTTGCCGCCCAGTGCCTGAAAGAGTTTGTGGCCTGGAGCATCCGGCAGTCGTCGCCCAAGGTGAGCACTGTTTCCGCCACTGCTGGTGCCCCAGCGCTGTCGTCGCCCGGTGCTGCCTGGTCCCAGGGCCACAGGTGACCAGTCTCGTGGTGGGTGCCCTGTCTGCAGGAGCTGGAGAAGAGCCCCGTGAACGTGCAGTCGGTGCTGCGACGCCTGTGCAGCTACTGCCGCCACCCGAACGCCTTCAAGCGGGTCGGGGCCGCACTGGTCTTCAACAACATCTACGTCCTCCTCAGGTGGGGGGGGGGTAACTTGCTTGGTGGGGGTGGCCTAGCGACACCGCACTTGCAGCTTTGGCTTCTCAAAGCTATACAGCTTAACATGATAAGGGATGAGGGGCTCATCAAATGAATACACAGAAGAAAGCCAGCAGTCTAGGGCAACGGGGATAGCATAGGGAAGTAATCTATTTTTCTTTCAATGAAGCTGGCCATTTTTTCAATGCTAAGAAATGAAGCAGAGGAACAGAAACTCGCTCAGAGTGGGGACCAAACCCACACCTTTGGATAATGCCTCTTACACCCTAACAATTGGGCTATCTGGCCAACTGTAGTCTCAGTCACCTTCTTGGGCATTTGTGTCAACATTGGCCTCGAGGGCATACTGCATCACCCGTAGGATGCGGCATTGCGTTGTCGTCTGGGAGAACAGATTTCCTGTACTTGTGCAACGGCTGGTTTTTTTTTTGTTGTGGCCACCATGTGCAGACCACAGTTCGCGTGTCGCTGTCGCATCTAGGTAGTTGCTAGCATTGTGATCCACAGTTTCTACAGATCGTACAGCTCCTACAGGTGATGCAACTGACGCCAAAGCAGCTACGCTGTTAATTCATTACGAAATACTTGCGACGTGACCTGTACCACACTGTGTGCGATGAATACAATAGACCTTGCAACGGCAACGGAAACTTGATGTGCAGCAGTCTCGCCTGCCTTGCTGGTAATGACTGTGCGGCAATGGTGAGCGGATTGCTTAGCTGCACAGGCTTAGAAGGGCTGGTAGGACCTGAAGTTAGGCTGAAGCAGTGCCTATTTCTTCTCCCATGGTTTTTTAGTTATGCCTTTATTTGATTAACGATCACTGCTGTACTGTGTACTGATGAGGTGTTTACTTTTCGCGACAACTTTTGTTCACAATGTATTTGGGATGGGTGTAGACATTCGTATGCATGCATTTCATTAAAACCCCACTGTTAGAGATTAAATTTGCAACGGGGGCATTTTTTTTTTTGCCTTTACACTGAGCCTGCCTTTTTCTAGCATCATCAAGTTCATCAAACAACAGTTTGAGAACTCACGACTGCTCACAGAAGGCGAGGCTGTGTACGAGGCGAAACACGTCGTGGGGTGATGAATTGGCAGATTTCAGAATACGGGAACCCAGCGTTGGGAACCCCCAAGAAGTTAGGGGAACCCAAACGCATCACGGTTGCACGTGACAAGTTTTTGAAGAGGGTCTTAGTCAACAGCTCACAGCCGGCTCGGTTGCTTGGATTAACACCCTTGAATGTTGGAAACTTTAGGCTTAGTGTCGCAGCAGATATCTGATCTCTGCTATTGTTACAATCGTGGTTGACAAACCTTAGCTCAACTTTTCACTACACTAGCATCCCCTTTCTTGCATGTGTAAGTTTTTTTTTTTTTGCAAGGATTGCCATTTTAGCGATCAGCAATCAAGATACTTTCCAGACTTGCGCGCAGGTAATGCCATCCTTGAGCTGTTCGCCGCACCGTGCACGCACGGGCAGGTGCTGGTGTCAGTGGCGCTGAGCCTCTTGCCAGCCTCCGTGGCTGGTTGGTGTAGAGGAATGTAGGCTTGGCATTGAGAAAAGTATTTTATTGCCGCTTTGAAAATCACCACGAAAGGCAACCCCTAGCACAGTTTTTCACCACACTAACATCCACTTTCTCGCAGGTGAACTCCTTTTTCGCGATCTCTGTCATTTTGAAAAGCGGCAACAAGGTGTTGCTGCCGTGGTCTGCGCCGGTTAGAGCCGCTTCGTCGGCCGAGCAAGCACGCATGGCCAGCATGTGTGTGGAACGTTTCCGCTTGCAGAAAGTGCTTCGTGATTTCCTGCTTTATCAGTGTTTGCGAACAACGAGCAGAATCTGGAATTTTAGCTCAGTGAACGTCGTAGCCCACAAAGTTGATCGAAAAAAAAAAGCCTAAGCTTTCACTTACTCTGGATATGGCCACATAAGTTGGCATATACCACCGTAGGAAAAAATCAGATGTATGCACTTAAAGACAAGCAAGACAATGCCATCACCACAAATAGGGATAAAATAGTCATAGTAGTCGAGGAGTTCTATAGGGATCTGTACAGCGGCCAGGACATCCAGCATAATGGCGAACGAGAAAGTAGTTCAGAGGAGACAGACATCCCACCAGTAAAGACAGAAGAAGTAAGGAAGGCTTTGAGAGAAATGAAAGGGGGCAAAGCACCTGGTGAGGATCAGATAACAGCAGACCTATTGAAGGATGGCGGGCAAATTGTACTAGTAAAACTGCCAAACCTGTACACGCAATGCTTAATGACCGTGAGTGTACCGGAATCTTGGAAGAACGGGAACATTGTCCTAATCCATAAGAAAAGTGACATGAAGGACTTGAAAAATTACAGGCCGATCAGCTTACTGTCAGTCGTCTATAAGGTAATCGCTAACAGAATTTCTGCCACCTTAGATTTGAGTCAACCTAAAGAACAAGCAGGGTTTCGTAAAGGCTATTCAACAATGAACCATATTTACTCAATCAATCAGGCAATAGAGAAGTGCGCAGAGTATACTGAACCCCTATATAAAGCCTTCATAGATTATGTGAAAGCATTTGACTCGGTCGAAACCTCAGCAGTCATTCAGGCATTACGAAACCAGGGTGTAGATGAGCATTATCTAAGAATACCAGAGAATATTTACAATGCATCCACAGCTACCATCATCCTCCTTAAGGGGGGACACTGGTCTTAAAACAACTTCTTTTATTTTCAAGTAAACTCTGTGAAACTTGTCAGTCTTGCAGCTTTTTTCCCACTGATTTCAAATATGCCAGTATTTTTTCAGTTGGTCAATTAGTTACCAAGATAATTAGAGATAATTAGCCATTTTGCCCCAACAATTAACAAAACAGTGTTGCTCACAAAACTGTAATCTTTATATTTTCCATTACTATGAACCCTGCTGAATGCAATCTTGGAAACAGTTTTTTGATGCACCGCTTGGAACTAGTTTTACGGCTCATTAAACTTCGGTAGCACCAGTGGCAAGGAACCATTTTCAGTGCCCATTTCAAACACCGAAGTTTAATGAGCTGTAAAATTAGTTCCAAGCGGTGCGTCAAAAAACTGCTTCCATTATTGCATTCAGCAGGGTTCATAGTAATGGAAAATATAAAGATTACAGTTTTGTGAGCAACACTGTTTTGTTAATTGTTGGGGCAAAATGGCTAATTATCTCTAATTATCTTGGTAACTAATTGACCAACTGAAAAAATACTGGCATATTTGAAATCAGTGGGAAAAAAGCAGCAAGACTGACAAGTTTCACAGAGTTCACTTGAAAATTAAAAGAAATTGTTTTAAGACCAGTGTCCCCCCTTAAGGAGAGCAGAAAAATACCTATAAGGAAGGGTGTCAGACAAGGAGACACAATCTCTCCAATGTCATTCACAGCATGTTTACAAGAAGTTCAGAACATTGGATTGGGAACAGGTGGGCATAAGGGTTAATGGAGAATACCTGAGTAACCTCAGATTTAGTGATGACATGGCCTTGCTAAGTAAGTCCAGGGGTGAATTGCAAAGCATGCTTACCGCACTGGACAAACAGAGTAGAACCATGGGCCTGACAATAAACATGCAGAAAACTAAAGTAATGATCAATAACCTCGGGACAGCACAGAAGTTTGAGATAGGTGGCGAGGCAGTGGAAGTGGTAAGCGAATATTTCTACTTGGGCCAAGTTGTGACCCCCGATCCCAACCATGAGGCAGAGATAATCGGCAGGCATTCCAGGAATAATGAATGGCAGCCCACCATTGTCGCTGAAGAAGAAAGTGTGTGACAGCTGCATCTTGCCAGTGCTCACCTACGGGGCAGAAACTGGGAGGCTTACATAGGGGGTTCAAGTTAAATTGAGGACGACTCGGCGAGCAATGGAACGGAAGATGATAGGTGTAACATTAAGGGACAAGAACAGAGCGGAGTGCGTCAGGGAACGAACGTGTGTTAAGGACATACAGTGTAGACCATTTATAACGTAACTGCTTATAGTGTGGCACCGGATGTAACGCGGGTTTTTGTGACCACCGGTTCACCTCCCATAGAACTCAATGCTTAAGTGTACCGCTTGGAATGCGGTTGGCCAAAGCACAATACCGTTTACAGTGCAATTTTCTGGTGGGACGGCTGATTGAGCGGCGCAGCCTGGGCATCGTTTTAGGGTAGCAAAAGAAAACAAAGGATGAAATCGGCCGTATGATGCAGCGTGCACCCCTTGCTCTCCCTTAACTTCGACACAGAAGGAAAAAATAGGCACCCTTTCGCTCGTGCGTACGTGATAACCACGACTGACCTTGCTTGACGCACCGCAGAAGATAGCGACCCCCGTCCCTGTCCGCGTGCGGCAAGTTTTTTTATTAAGCGTGAACCGCATGGCCCATTTTTGCACACAATTCGTGCACGTCGGTGTTGCGCCTGCGTTTTTTTCACGCTCGTGTCGGCGATTTTGCGCTCGCGGTGGCTTCTTCGCGTGGCAGTGGGAGGAGCCTTACTACTTGCACCAGTGGGGAGACGCGCACCTAATGGCGGGAGATCCAAAACGCTCCGACCAGCCGGCTGGCCGCGCCAGAGATGTTTAGGCCTACCACCACGGGGTTTTCTGATGGGCGCTTTCTCAAGCAATGTGATGGCAGTTTATATTCCTTTTTTCGCCCATATTATCGGCTCTCTCCTTGTGTGAGCATCCTGGCTTGGGGCCGCGTGCTGCATTTCAGCGAGCAGTTAGATGTGGTGGCTGGAGCTGCCTGCACCACTTCACGGCCAGGGCCAACACCATGTTGCCGCCGCTTACCATGCCGCACCAGTTGGACCCGCCGCCAGTTGTAACCGGGTGAACGTCGTCGCGCCTGCGGCGTGCACTGCATGCTTTTGCGAGGAGAAATCGCTCCATGCGGTTCACGCTTTAGAACCTTGTGCAGATGAACCACCGCCGCTCTTTCCCTTTCCGAACGAGCGAGCCACGCGAAGCCGGAGATTTCCACCGCCAGTACGCTGCGCTGATAAGCAGCTGCCTTCGGCATCGAAAACACAAGGTGGGGTAAAAAGAAATCCCACTGGCGTTCTTATCACGTTCCGTGGCTAAAAATGCAGCCATGATCCTACAAACACAACTGAAGTTAAAGTTGTGCTCGCTGTTTGTAAGACTGCGTTTGCAATATGTAAGACCCTGCAGCAGCGGCTGATGTGAAAAAAAAAAAGCGATATAAAGACAAGGCCTTTGTTTTTAAGTGCCATGCCTTAGAGTGATGATAAATAAAGGATGACTTGCGAGTTAGGTTGCGATGTGGTTGGATTCGCGCATGTTTGGTTATAGTGTGGTGACGCTTACAGTGCGGATTTTTCCGGCTCCCGCGGCATACGTCATAAGCGGTCTACACTGTACTAGTACAAATTAAGAAGAAGAAAATGAACGTGAGCAGGGCATGTAATGCGAAGGCAAGATAACTGTTGGTCATTAAGGGTAACAGAGTGGATCCCCAGATAAGGCAAGCGTGGCAGGGGGTGGCAGAAAGTTATCAAATGGGCAGATGATATCAAAAAGTTTGCGGGGATCAATTGGTAGCAGTTAGCACAGGACAAAAATAATTGGAGATTAATGGGAAAGGCCTTTGCCCTACAGTGGGCGTAGATAGGCTGGTGGTGGTGGTGGCGATGATGATACCACCATACTCAAGTTGTTTGCGGGCAGCCTATTAAGGTCGATATAGTCACACAGTCCCCATCTGGTCAAATGACGCTTCACATTTGCTGAGAATCAGCACAAAAATAGATTGTGAAAGCGCGTGTGGAATGAAATGTCACTTGCTGCGGAACCAACTTGGCAGCCAGGTAGATCTTGTGAGTGATGTCAAAATGATTGCAGCGCCAGCCTCTCCAGTGGTGGCCCTCGTCCTACGTCCGTTGGGGGTAGCCTGCGCAGCTCCAGCAACTCGGGGATAAAAAATTTTCTTTTTTTCTGTGCTGTGACGCATGCATCGACAGCCGACAAACTTGGTTTAACACTTTCGTGATTGGGAAAAATTGGTTGTTTTTAGGTGTTCCAGGTGTTCGTTTTTTTCGTGCCACAGACAATGAGTGATGCTGAAGTGTAAGATACAAAATAATAGAGAAAGAATAGGGCTTTCTAACAGTCATAATTTCAAAGGACAGACTTATTACAAATTTTATATAAAAAAATTAAACAAAAAATGTTACAAAAAGAAAAACAAAATGATGAAATCATCAATGCACGGGGAACACAAAAAAATTTGAAATATACAGTAGAAACATAAGGGCAATATAAAGTAATACTGCGAAAATAAGCTCTGTAAGTACAAAATTTATTTACGTACATGCAATTAGTGCCTACCGGTTATTGTTGGGTGTTCCAGGAAATTTTGTTTTTCTTGCCAAAGAAAATGATGTATGCTAAAGTGTAAGTTAAGACATGACAGAGGAAGAATGGGGCTTTCCAACAGTAGTAATTCCAAACAACAGATGCATTAGGAATTTTGTCAAAAAATTTTGAAAATGAAAAAAAAAAAAGCAACAGAAAGATAAAAAATTGATAACCTCAATGCTACTTTGTACACGGTAGACATGCAAACAATTTGAAATATACACTTCTAACATAGAACTATTATTGAACAATACTGCAAATATGAGCGGTGTAAGTACAAAAGTTATTTACGTACAAAAATATCAACAAACAGCTGCGTGCTGCTCTGGAGCGCTATGCCAAGGTTGATAACAGGCCGTCCGCGTGGAGAAAACTCGGCTCTCTGTGCAGCTGGTGCCAGATGGTCTCGCCCAAACGTCGTTGACACGCTGCAGATAGCTGTGGCCCTTAGAACAGGGCCAGATCTGTTTACAACAGCGCACGCCCGCATTAGAGCGACTGGAGAAGAAAGCGAAACCCACGGTGCACACCTGGTGGTGGTCCGGGGCGACTTGACCTTCTTTCACTGTCCGCACTAAAGTCTGAACGAATTGAAGTCGTCTTCTGGGTCTGTGTTGCTACCATCATGCACAGATTCAAGCTTAGATGCATTGGAATTCGTCGAAATTCGCTGTTTGCGCAAAGCATCGGTGTGCGGCGTTGATGCCATAACTGAAACCACGTGCGCTCGTCTCCCTGCCGGCGAAGGACAATTAAATATCCCCCACGCAGCAGAAAAACGTAACTCGAAAGTGAAACTGAGAAAATACTTCCTCCTTTACCATTTGAATGGTGTTAGCGGCCAAGAAGTGCTCGAAGAGTGCCCAAATCTGAATTTGAATTCATCGATAGCATACTACTATGAGAATAGGCGCGGTCACGAACAGGGGTTTCCCCAGACATCGAATCAAGGGGGGGTGTCTCAATGGCTCTGGGGGGGGGGGGGGGTTCATAAACTAGAAAAGCTGTTTTTTTATCCTGTTTTTTATTTTTTTTAGCTGTTCTTTACTGCCATGGCAGTAAGGCACACCCCCGAAAATACCTGGGTTTCGGAGAACTCGTGCACAAAATGTTCTCGTCCTGCAGTTGCTCCCGCACCCACCCGTCACCCGTACCATTCATATGAATGTCACGCTAGCAGGCGAAAGTTTCCGTGACTAATCTGCGGCCGTTGCAGCTCCCCTTTTCCTTTTCCTTTGCCTTTTTTTTTTTCATTTTCGCTACTCCCTGGCTGGTAGCAATGTGCTCGCAGCGTGGTCAGCCTCAAGCCACTTTGCCCCTTTCCTTTGAAAGCCTTTTTTGTGTGCACATACGAACTTGCCACGAGCTGTCGAAAAAAAGGAAATAAAAACGTGCAACGCTAACAGCAAGCTCGGGGGGCGCACTTTTGTTTATTTTGCCCGAGGCCACTGCCAAGAATAGCAGACGGGCAGCCCGCGCATGCACAGATCAATACTGAAAAAGGTCCATACAAGGACTGACAGGAGTGAAGTTTGGGGATTCAAGGGGGGGTGTCCAGAAAAACTAGGGGGGGGGTCTACACACCCCCTAGGGGGGGTGTAGGGAAATCACTGGTCACGAAAGTGTTGAGAGGGCCTTCTTTTTACACTCCAAAACCGCATCTCAAGTGAGCTTGCCAAGAGCTGTTGGGTAACCCTCTCGTCCTACCTCTTGAAAACATTCTTGGCAATGAGTAAAGAAGGCCATGTAGGCTTTTTATGGCAATGCTACAGTGCTAGTAACTACATTTCAACCATCGTAAATAGCGTATTCACTTGCGTAATAAACACACTTTTTTCCCAGAAAATTTGGCACGAATGAGGGGGGAGGGTACATTATGTGGGAAAAAATTGCAAGAGATTTTTAAAAGTTGTAACTTCATACAGTAAAGTTGAGAGGTGCTGTCAGAGCCTTGCTGGTTTAGTAAAAACACATAATCAAATTTCATTTTTATTGCCACATGCTAGTGGCCCCCTACTCGCCATGGAGCTGTGCTTAGTTGCTTGCGGCTTCACATTCGTTGTGGGCCCACAGCGCATCGTCTTCCCTGCCGTCGAGGCACTCCGAAATTTCTTTTCCCACACCGGGAAACCTCCCTTCCTTTGGGGCCACGAGACACACGGCGATCCCTGTTCATCGCCCAAAGACGTCTCGTTTTCGCTCGTAGCATACACGCATGGGGTCAACACTGAAGTGCTGCCCAGCTGCTCGGTTTCCATGAGCATCGACCGTGCACATGTGCTCCACCACCTTCAGTAGCTCGTGCAGTGGCCCATCGTATGGCGCGCATTAGGAGCACAAAGAAAGGTCAGAACACAGCTGAACAACAAAACCACGGAGCGTAATGGGGAAGTTGCGGAACAGTAAGAGCAGAGGACTGCAGGGTACGTTTAATGCTTTGTTCGCACGCCGCCGGAGCAGGGAAGGAGTGTGGAGTACGTTTTGTGCTTTGTTCGCATGCCGCAACGTTTTCCTGGTGCAAGAAAGTTTGTTTTGTGTTCAGCAGGTGGCGCTCCGCAAGCGCGCAATTTTTATATTGGGAGTCACGGCATTCGCAGTCATGTTTTCGGCTTCTGCTGAGATTTTTTCGTTGGAATGCATTTTTAGCGTTTCTGCGCGTACTGTAACATGATATCAAGTTACTGCGTTCATCTATGGCATCAGCAGCTATGCTGCGATAAAATCATAGTCCCACTGCATTTTTTATTCAGTGACGAAAAAGTACATTCTCAAGAAGAAAAGTGGGGGGAGGGTTCATTATGAGAGTAAATACACTTCATCTGGCACATGGCATGGCCACTCATTGCCACTCATCAGACAGCACCGATGCTTGCAAATGCGTGGTTGGCCATGTCCAGGCTCTAACAGGTCTCTCTCTGCCTCTGCTGGCCGCTCCCAGCTGGACTTCACTACATTTTTGTGGCATCCCTTACCGTACTGCGAAGACCCTGGCCGAAGACTTGCAGGATTTTCGGGCTTAGGTCATCTCGCATTGTGGTCGGTGTCTGCCGAACCTTGTCCTTGGTGTACACCCAAGAGCAGAAGTTTACGGACCATGAAAGCTGCAATTTTTAGTTATTTCTCTGCCGCACAGCAGTCCAGAGCACTATGTGTGGTAGCTTTCATTAGTTCAGTACTTATACAACATCTCGCATGCATTCGACAGTTTGTCGGGCTGCTATAGGAAGAGAAATAGCCAGCAATTGCCATTTCCCTGGTCCGTAAACTTTTGATCGTAGCTGTGCATGCACAGGAAGCAAGCATCCCAGGGTTTCCGAGCTGGCAGGACATGGAAGCATTCAGGGCTGCAGGGCAGCGAAGACTAGCAAGCTGAGCCTCTGCTGCTGCATTTGGGCGCACACGGGACGGCCAGTGCCTTGCAGTTAGGGCCTTTCAGAAGTTCATCCACACAGTGTTTTGCTCTGAGCATGTGGCCGAAAAAGGTGGGCTCGATATAACTACTGGGCCCACTGATACTGGCAAAGCACCCGCGAAAGCTGTGGTTTGTTACTTCCCAGAAGTTGGGAATCTGAGCTCAAGCACTGCAGGGAAAGATGGCTTCAGGAGTCTGTGTTTGGGAGTACTAATTTGGCATATGGAACTGTGCAGTTTGCGAACCCTCCTGTGTTGTCAAGATCGCAGTGCTCTAGGACATGTGGCTCTCCCAAGCCCTCCTGGCTGCTGGGCCTGCATGTGGCCCCCGTTGTGTGTGCCAGCAGAGAGGAGAGCCACGACGTCTGGGTGCACTTTTGTCCTTGCAAAGCTCTTGGGGAGTGCTTGAGGTGCGTGGGTTGCACGCCGACTGAAATGCCAACCACGTGGCCATTTGCGGCCACGGGCTGCTGCCGGGGTCAGAAGCAGGTTTGCCCTCTGGTCGTCGCGAACCAGCCGCCCGACCACTGGCGGAACACACCACTCAAGCAAGCAGGCGGGCACTGGCAGGTGGGAGCGTAACCTTGGACGACCCACACGCAGCAGAGCGCCAACGCGCCAACTGCAAGCGAAAAGTCAAAGTCCAGGCGGCCTGCGGACCACAGTTTGAAGCTCCTATCCAGCTGACGAACGTGAAAACACATGCTTTCCAAGCTTTTTCCTTCAATGACGCTCCCTGCTTGTTGTTTTGATTTCCGCATTGTTCTTTCCAGCTCTTATCAGTGTCTTTCAAAGCTGTCTTGTCGCTTTGTTCCTTTCTTTCCTGCCTTTTCTTCCATTGCCGCCTCGTTCATTTCCCTTCCCCTTCTGTTGCCACTAGGTTTCGGCCGGGGCAGTTTTCCGCTCTCAATTTTCCCTCCTCCCAATTTGCCTTTTCTGCAAATATCGCACTCGCGAGGCACAGGGCCTGTGGGCTAGTGCATGGGGGGGGGGCACAGAATAGGCGTTTCCTCTTTTAGAAACTTGGGATTGAGCACATTGTACGAGAACGCACTAGACGCAGTAGTCCAAGCAAGCTCTCAGCCCAACTCGGGTGGCAGGTGGGTGTGGGCAAGTGCCGTCTACTGGGGCGGCATCAGCCCATCCTCTGATTTGGCTCAGTCCCGTGAGGGCTGCCCCTTGCCTGCAGGGAGGAGGAGGCGCTGGTGGACACGTTCATCCTGGAGGCCCTGGCCTACTTTGTGGACAGCCTCAAGCTGGCCCATGCGGACGAGAGGACCGTTGGTGAGCAGGGGCAGGGCTTGCAAAGGGTGCAGGGAAGCTGCTCGGTCGCTGTGCTACGTGGCACACACGGGCTGTCAGTCGGGGGATTGGTTGCATGGCTGGTGTCGCGGGAGAGTGTGGGAGCATCGGGGGCCTCAACCCACAGGGAGAGGCGGGAAGAGGGCCGCCCTTTATCGGTCGCATTATGCACACACAAATGGTAATGTCCAGTAGTGCCACGTACAGGTGGCTGCCTAATGAGGGGGCTGGGCTGCGCTGACCTCTGCAGGGTTGAGGTCCACTGATTCTGGCAAGTTATTTCACTTTTCAGTGGCAATTGGTTGTAGCGATTTATGGACGAGTTGGTATAAGCAGGATGTGCTTGTGGGAAGGAGAAGGAAGGGGTTTAGTGCGGAAAAGTATGGTATACAGTAGAACCCCATTGATACGTTCCTGGTTCATACGGTTTCCCGGATACTATGCTTGCAATTGTGAACACTAAAAATTCCCCATAGTGTTACGGTGTTATGGTGCTTTTTTTTCTCTGCCTAGTCCGTTCCTCGATAACACGATTTCCTGGTAAGTACGTTCTAAATTTTGATAATTTTATCCACCTACGACTGGATGATACGTTTTACGGTGAACAAAAGCGTGCTGACATGCTTGTGCACCGAGCCTCAGCTCACATGCGGCGCAAAGGTCAAGCCGCCTGGGTCACCGTGGCGACTTTCCCGCAGTGCTGGGCTTGCCGGAGTCACTCGTTAACGTGGCTGCCTTTAGGCAACGTCGCTTGTATAACGATGTCTTAAAGTGCAAAACGCTAACCTTGGAAGAAACCGTGGCGGAATCTCGCCATGAAGGAGCGCCGCCGCCACTGGACGCCTCCTCTAGGAGCGCCTCCTAGAGAGATGGCGGTGATGACGGGGAGGAAGCGGTGGCGCCTCCAGCGGCTTGGAAGCGGTGCAAAGGACAATCCCAGTGCGGGCAAAAGTCTGCAATGTTTAGGAAAGGAGCTCTTTGTGGTAACTGGCACCACCTGGGAACAATACACGGAGGAACTTCCATGTACATCCACGAGATGCCGCGACGAGAGTGCCAGTAAAAGGTAGAGCGCGTGACCTGTGGGTCAGAGTGCCTACGCCCCCTGACTGCTGTGTCCTGACTGCCGCGCGCTATGTTCGCGGGACCGGTCACCACAACTGCCGACCAGGGAAAATGAGTCAAGTGAACGGCGACGCACGAGCAGCCATGCCGGTCATCGGGAAGATAGACGAGTTCAATGCGGACATCATGGATTGGACGGAATACCGGGAGCGGGTGGAGCTTTGCATCACGGTGAACGACATCCCCGACGGTAAAAAGACGGCCGTATTTCTGACGCTACGAAGTTTATTGGCCCTAGGAAAACCTGCAGAGACGAACTTAGCGACAATTTTTGAAGCTCTCAACAACCACTTCTCGCCAAGGGTGTTGGAGGTGGTAGGAAGTTTCAAGTTCTTTTCAAGACACAGGCGGGAAGGGGAGGCGGTGGGGGACTACATAGCATCTTTGAAGCGACTGGCCGAGGACTGCAAGTTTGAGTCATCCCGGAACCGCATGCTACGAGACCAAATCGTCAGTGGCATTAACGATGTCCCCATGCAAACGCGGTTATTAGAAACAGCTGATCTAAACTTAGAAACCGCGATAAGTATGGTGAGGGCCATCGAAGCTGCTCGTGAAGATTCCCGTACGCTGAGCGCTCAACCAACACCACAGTCCGTGCCAGCCCAATTGACAGTCGAAACGGCCACGGTGTCGGCAAACATCGTACAAACGGGGCACCGTGAATGCGGGTGTTTCCGTTGCGGCGGTACCCATCAAGCGCACCAGTGCCAACTCGTCAACTCAGTCTGCTACAAATGCGGGCGGCAAGGGCATCTGGCAAGGGTGTGCAAGACTGATCAAGGGCTAACAGATAAAAAGATTCGCCGTGCAGTTTCGAGGCGCGTGAATACTGTGGATGAAGCGCGCGAGGCGGAAGACAAGGGGGAAGTGTATGACCTTTGGCCGCTACAGACGGCCGGACCGGCCCCGATGCGCATTGCGGTTATCGTTAACAGCGTGCCATTAGAAATGGAACTAGATACGGGCGCCAGTGTGTCAACGATAAGTGAAAAGAAGCTCACGCAACTGTTTCCTTCGGCCGTTTTGGAACCATCCGACGTGCAACTTCGGAGTTTTTGTGGAGACACGGGACCAGTCGCTGAGAAGTACTGTATTTTCGCGCGTATAACCCGCACCAAAAATGCGAAAATTTCAGTGGCAAAGTAGGGGTGCTGATAATACGCGGGTTTTTTAATCTTTTAGTGCAGCATCACGGCAATGCGCGTTGTGCCGTGATGCTCCTCCCACGCAGTAACAGTGAGCCTTCCATGGCAGCGATTGCAAGGACGAGAGCACTCTAGGAAATGAATTTTGCGCCTTTTCTGTCTACGTAGTACGTGACATGTTGTTTGAGCAGTAGCTTTGTTGCAACCCTTCCTGTATGAAATGTGCGGGCAGTACGCGAGGATTTTTTTTTTTTCTGACGGGCTGAAAATGGGGGTGCAGATTATGAGCAGGGGCGAGTTATACGCGCGAAAATACGGTACACGGCAACTGTGAAGCTCGGAGAAGAAGAGAGACAGCTGCCACTGTTTTTTGGTAAAAGGACCTTGCCCCACATTGTTCGGTAGGAGCTGGATGAGAGAATTTCAATTAGGGGTCAGCAAGCCGGAATCCATTTGTTCCGTGTCGTCTGCGGAAGAAGCAGTGGCTCGTTCCAGGAGGTGTTTTCTGAAGGGTTAGGCACGTTCTGGGGGGTTAAGGCTCGCATCATGGTGCCACAGGACGCTACATCCAGATTCTTCAAACCCCGGCGGATGCCCTTTGCTCTGGAGGTTAAGTTTGAGGAGTCATTGAAGAGACTGGTCCGTCAAGGCGTGGTCCGAACAGTGAAGTCTGCCAAGTGTGCAGCGCCCGTTGTTCCGGTGCTGAAACAAGACGGGCAGTTGCTCATATGTGGCAATTTCGAGATAACGGTCAATCCCGTAGCACTTGCGGAAACGTATCCCATGCCGCACATCGATGACTTGTTCACAAAACTCCAAGGAGGAGTAAAGTTCACAAAGCTAGATTTGAAGGACGCCTACCAGCAGATCGAGCTAGATGAGGAATCCCAGGAGTTTGTCACCATCAATGCCCCAAAAGGGTTGTTTCAATGCACGAGACTGCCATTCGGGGTCGCCTCAGCGCCTGCAATATTTCAACGAGAAATGGAAAACCTTCTGAGGGGACTTGGTCATGTCGCAGTATACTTCGATGACATCTTAGTAACTGGCGACAGTGACAATACACACGGGCAAAATGTCTGCAAGGTGCTGGAACGCTTGCAAGAAATGGGCCTGAAGCTGAAACTCTCGAAATGCAAATTTTTGTTACCCGAGGTCGAGTACTTAGGTCACATGATGAGTGCTTCCGGGCTACGTCCAAATCCCGCGAAGACTGAAGCGGTTGAGAAAGCTCCCAAACCACAGGATGTCAAAGAGCTGCAAAGCTATTTGGGTTTGGTGAATTTTTACAGGAAGTTCCTCCCGAATCTTTCAGATGTGCTACAGCCATTAAACCGCTTGCTAACTGCTGGGACCAAGTGGCACTGGACTGCAGTCGAACAGGGAGCATTCAGTCGTAGCAAAGAAATGCTCGCTTCCGTTTGTGTCTTGGCCCACTACGACCCCTCCAGACCGACTGTGTTGGTCACTGATGCTTCCCCTCATGGCCTGGGGGTGGTTCTGGCACAACGAGAGGCTTCGGAAGAGGAGCGGCCGATAGCCTTCGCGTCACGAAGCCTTACCCCCGCAGAAAAGAACTACAGTCAGCTGGATAAAGAGGCACTTGGACTCGTTTTTGGGGTCACAAAGCTTAGACAGTATCTGTGGGGACGGGAATTTAAAGCGGTTACCGACCACAAACCTTTGCTCGGTCTGTTAGGCGCTGGTAAACGAATTCCTGAAACTTGCTCGCCGAGGGTTCTTCGTTGGGCGTTGCTGCTGGCAGGGTACAACTACAGCCTGAGCTATCGGCCCGGAGGCCTGATAGCCCCTGCGGATGGGTTGAGTCGGTTGCCTTTGCCAACAACAGGATGTTCTGCAGGGGCCCCGGCAGAAGTGGTCATGCTGGAAGGTGTATATCCCCGTGTGCTGTCACCCAAAGCGGTTGCTGAAGCCACTGCAAGAGACCTGGTGCTGTCAAGGGTATTACAGGGTTTGTGGTCTGGTCAAGTTCTAGACGCGAGACCAGAGGGGGGGCCCTACGAGTCCCGGTTCAGTGAGATGAGTGTGCATCAGAACTGTGTGCTGTGGGGCAACCGTGTTGTGGTACCCGCCTGCCCCCAAGGGGAAGTCCTCAAGTTACTCCACGAAAGCCACCCTGGGGTCTCAAAAATGAAGGCTGTCGCACGAAGCCATGTGTGGTGGCCATCGTTGGACAGCGACATCGTGGCCACAGTACAAGGGTGCGGTGTGTGCCAACAGCAACAGCGACCCTCTAGACCAGTGCCCCTGATGCCATGGCCGTTCCCAGACGGCATGGTCAAGAATTGACGTGGACTATGCAGGGCCGTACAGGAACTCTTACTTTTTTATTGCAATAGATGCTTTCTCCAAATGGATTGAGGTGTTCCCAGTTTCATCGCCATCAGCGGGAAGCACAATTGCATGCATGCGAGTCATGTTTGCGAATCACGGCCTGCCAGACTTGGTGGTATCGGATAATGGCCCTGCGTTCGTGAGTGAAGCATACGAGATATTCCTGAAAAAGAACGGCATTAAGAGGATGCTGGTGCCTCCCTATCATCCTGCCTCTAACGGTGCTGCAGAGAGAGCTGTGCAGACAATGAAAGTGAAGCTACAGAAAGTTGGCACAGGGTACCTACACGCACAAATTGCCCGAATACTGTTCACCTATCGGTCTACTCCCCACGAAGTCACCGGGTGTGGCCCGTCCGAACTCCTAATGGGATGGAAGCTCAGGACTGCGTTGGATCTGCTGCGGCCGGATCTACGAACAACAGTCCTCCAGAAACAAATTGCTCAGAAGAGGGATTATGATCAACGAGCCAAGCCGAGGGCGCAAGCACATCCAGGAGACAGGGTATTCGCCAGGTATTTTCATCCAGGTCCGAGCTGGATGCCTGCCACAGTCACCAGGCAACACAATTTCCAGACAGAGCTGCAGTTGGATGATGGGCGACAATGGACCCGCCACCTGGATCATGTAAGGCAACCCCAGCCGATACCAGGCCGGCACAGCCTTTGTGGCTCTGGCACTGAAGGCACTGAGCTACAAGTACCGCCGTCGGCAACTCCAGGGAACACCGAGGACAATGTCTATCCCAATGCGGTGCCAAGTTTGGCTGAACAAGTGCGTCCCTCCGGTGCGTCCTTCCCACTGCAGGCCAGGGACATAGGTGCACCGCGCACAGAGGCCTCGTCTCCTCCCATACCACGGCTTCGTCGGAGCACCAGGGAACGCCGTCCTGTGCTTCGGTATTCTCCGTGACTTTAACTGTTCCTGTGCGTGGGGGTTGTCCTTGAACCCAAACTTCTGTTAATTAAGGTGGAAAGTGTGGTAACTGGCACCACCTGGGAACAATACACGGGGGAACTTCCATGTACATCCACGAGATGCCACGACGAGAGTGCCAATAAAAGGTAGAGCGCGTGACCTGTGGGTCAGAGTGCCTGTGCCCCCGACAGCGGCTGTTGTGTCCTGACTGCCGTGCGCTATGTTCGCGGTACCGGTCACCGCACTCTTGCTCTCAAGGGGCCGCAGCATGTGCCAGCGGACATTGACAGACACGTGCACGTGCCATTAAATGCTTGGGTTCGTCTCTCGATTGTCTCTTTTTTTACTGCGGCAGATCATACGCTTTCCTGGATAGTACGTTTCACCCTCGCGTTTTTTTTTTTTAATTGTATCAACGAGGTTCTACTGTAACGTGCAAGTGGCCGAGGCGGGCGATGTGCTGCCTGGATGCGGAGACTGTGTGAGTGAATGCTGGAGTGGGTGGAAGAGGTAAAGCGTGGCTGTGGGATGTCGGGTGCTCGTGAAGGGCATGCTGGGGGCTCATTGCTGGGAATGCAGAAGGTGGGAGAGAAAAACTTCTTTTATTTGCTGAAAAGAAATTGGTTGCACTTGGCAGTGAATGGTGTTGAGTAGAATTCAGTATTGAGCACTTTAAAGTTGCCAAATTTACATGAGTGGAGCTTGGTAACCTTGCACCCCTAGCAGGACAGTTACACGCGTCTCTACGGCTGTTTCGGCACAAGTTTTGAAGTGGCTTGCATTGGCCCGGGGTAACAGTGGTGTCATGTTTGAGCCATTGGATGGAGACAGGACCCAGTGGGGTCCTTCAAAGGTTTTTTTCTTGGATGGTGGTTGGAGCATTTACAGTGACAGGGGCACTGCCAGGGCTTTAATAACTGGGACGAACGGAGTGTCCACCGGAGTGCTGCGAGTGCCATGTGGGGCATAGAGCCGGTCGGCCTAGGGGACTCGCCCATAGAGTTTCATACTAGTTATACTAAAGGGAAATCTGGCGCTGCATTCGCGGGCCGTTGTGGGCGGCGCCATTGCCGCTAGCGACGTTCCTCGCCTACTTGGCTTAGCTAGCCATAAGGCTTCTTTTTTGTCTCGAAGCCAAATGAACGAACAGGGGTAACATTTTTTTCTTGTTCATCGTGCATGAAGCCTGTATATAATCACTGGCAAATTAGTCTTTGGAGATTATATTTTATAATAATAAAACAAATTTGATGAACCTTCTGCAGCAATATTGTTGCTTTTTTGCAGCCAGAGCCAACTTTTCAGCCTGTTCATGAGCCATGCCAAGGACAAGTGGAACGTGCCTGTATGGTCCCTAGAAATAGTGCCTGCCTGGCACATGACGGAACGCTCGCCGAAGCGCGGCTCCCCTAGACAGTGGCGCCAGATTTCCCTCTAGTATATACTATTAGTATGAAACTCTAATGGGACGCACGTGGGGAGCTCGGTTGCCCGGCTGGCAGCGGCAGCAGCAGCTCCTGTTGATTGCCCTTTCCCGCGGGCAGGTTCCCAGGAGCTGTGCGGCCGAGCCCTGGACAACGTGCTGCGCATTGTGAGCGCCAAGAGCAGCCTGCTGAGCAGCCCCAACCGCAAGCGACGGTGGCCCTGGTGAGTGGCGCCTGCGATCGCCCTCTCTGGGCCTCCTCCATTACGAGTCCCGCATCGCCCACGGACTGCCCGAGGCGCCATGTCCGTCCAGCACTGGTAAATCGAGGAGGCCCTCTGCCCCCCTCGGCCTGCACACTGTTCCAGGAGGGGCGCAGCGTGCTCCTTGTGGGCAACCGCAGTGGGCTGCCAACAGAGGGGGTGTTCTGGCCACCCGGGAGGCTGGAGGAGTTGGCCCGCTTGCTCCAAGGCTAGTGGGCAGTCTCGACTTCCCTAGGCGGCTGGATGCCATCTGGAAGCTTGTAAGACGGCAAATGAGGCTCTCCAAAGAATGCGCCGAGACTGCCGACTAGCGGGCCCCAAGCAGGCTAGTTCACACACTTGTGCTTCCGTGGTCAGCCTTTTTATCATAAGGGCTGACCTCCACGCAGTGATGAACCGGCGAAGAAGCGGCGGAGGAACCGTCGTCTTCCAACAGATAGATGCCTCTTCAGCTAAAATATGCTGTTGGGCTAGTTGGTTCATTGCTTAAGGAAAAACGAGCGCTACAAACGAGGACAGAAAAAGCGAAGAACGACGAGACAGAAGCGCATCTGTCTCGTCGTTCTTCACTTTTTCTGCGCTCGTTTGTAGCGCTCGTTTTTCCTTAAGCCTGTTCAGCAGACTTCTGTGCCACTGGGGCTGGAGAGGGGCTGGCAAACGTTGCCGCCCAAAGCCACCAGGCTTTCGTCCAAACAGAAAACAGCCAGTCGCTGTTTTCTACTTAAAGGGACCCCGAAAAGCTTTGTGAAGGTGGCAATCAAATGCATTCAGATGGTAGAACACATAACGGGGGATTTTTGAGGCAAGTGTGAGCTCCATACGTTGTACGGATAATTTGTAAAAAATTTTTGAAGATCGCCTTTCTCAGCTGATGAGCGCGACGCCGCAGCGAGCCGACCGTGGCTGACACAACGGCGATCGCGGCTGACGCAATGGCGAAGGTGCCCCCTGATTCGCCCAATCGCCGGCGAGGTCGGCCGCCGGCGGCGTCACTGCCATTGGCTTCCAGCTGCTCTTCCTCGGTCCTGCGCGATCCGGAGGCGAAGGCGGGTCCGCAGCGATTGACGCTGCCCAGGCGCAGGAATGTAGCTAGCGCAGAACGGAAGTCGAGCGTCGTGATGTCACATGGCTATTCCCAGTGTTTCCAGCTGCTTTGAAGGAAGCAGAGAGGGAGGAGGAGTCAATCGGCAAGTGGGGAGGGGCACATTTAATTGCTTCTGGTGCAGCTAGTACTGAATGTAGATCAATAATTCCAACATCGCTATATTGGTGCTACGTGACAATACAGGCTTTTCGTAACTTTCACAGAAAGCTTTTCTGGGTCCCTTTAAGCTGTGCGCTATGGCCCCTACCAGGCGGTCACCTTGCGCTTGTTTTTCTCCGGCAGCACTGCTTCTTTTTCTCCCTTGTGTCCACAAAAATGAACAGGATGCTTGCCGGGCGGCTGACAAACACGGTCCGCTCAGCCCCAAGCAGGTATCAGCCGGTCAAGTTCACTGTGGTGCGAGTGATCGTCCACTGTGTCAACTGTCGGTACAGCGGCCATAAAAAGGCGGCACGGGAATCGGTCATTTGCGTGCGTAAATGCACTTGGACCCCTGCAATGCTTTTCTTTCAGGTGCTTTTGGGCCTTTACGTCTGTTCTTTGGCTCACGCATAGAGAGGCAGCAAAAAAAATGATCAAGATCTGTGCAGAAATGAAAGAGTTATTCCATTTTTCAATTTAAAAATACAAGCAAATTCAAGGTTGCATTCTCTCTCAAAAAACAGACGGCTGCTGCTCGCTTCCCAACCTCCCCGATGATGTTGCATTGCGGAACCTCATTGAAAAATGCCTAATTCCGGAAGCTTTAAGCCCACGGTTGTCTAACCTGGGAAGCTCCTTTCGAAGCTTCTGGACGCCATCGTTAAGTGCCGTTGCACCAACTGCGTTAATACAGCGCCAACACAAGTGCTGGCAGTTGTGTCTGCCCCATTACTATCTGCAGTTGAGTGTTTATGCTTCCAGGGGTGAAACAGCTGCGCGTATCGCACAGTTTTGGTACAACTACATTGTCCTGCACCAAGTTGCTCCAAAAGCATGAAAAATTGTGAGAATTGCACCGAGCGGCTTCAGAACAGCCTGGAAAGCAAGGATTTTGACGTTCACATCACTTTCAGTGGCGGAAAATGTCGACAACAGGATTTTCCAAGCAGCCCTAAGGTGACTCTCTTTTCAGTAGTGTGATTGATTCAGCAATCAATCAACCAAAAAAATGTGAAATGTCCCAAAGATTGTTTTTTTGAAAGTCGCATATTTGGATTGCACGTTTTACACTATACGTTTCCGAATTTTCCTCGTCGAATACCATTGCAAAGTGTCGTAGCAAAATACTCATTTGCAAAAAAAGCACCAAATTTTGGAGTGCTGTATTTCGGGAACAATGCCATGAGCAGGCCCTCGTATTCCCCATTCCAGTGGGCTTTGTTTGTCACCTCTCACTGACACAAATAGCAGAGAAATAATGACGGTGGAAACAAGAAGACGATAGCTTCTAGAGCTTGATTGGCCCTCTGGCCGGGATCACTTAAAGCCTTCCCGTGTAGTCGTTTTATCCGTTGCAGTACTGAACATTGACGTTATCGCGGCGGTAGTGATTGAGAACGTGTGCTAGATTATGAGTTGCACGGCATGAAAGATGGAGTTCATCGAAAACAGTGTGGTACCCGCGACTTCATCATTGTTCATCCCTGAGTGTGAAACACATTGCGTGCGTCTATAATGAGAGTGCACGTAGCAAAACTGTGGTCGCATTGCGATGTTACAAAACGCTGGGTTATCGCTGTGTTTGACAGCAAGCTAGTGAGCCGCGGGAATAGAGGATCAATGTGCCAAAAGTTGTACCACAGGCTGCATCGCTGCAAAGCGTTTCGGCAGCGCCCAATAGCGTGATTGGCTACTATTTCATGTGAGTAATAATGATAAATGTATCTGAAGTAAAAGGCAAGGTGGCTATCAGGTTCATGAACAATAATAAATACCAGAAGAAACTCGGTGAACGAGGCTTTGTTTGTATAATACCCGAAACCCACAAAAGCACAATGGACAGAGTCTGCAAACTAACAATGGGTAAATGCAGTGAAGACGTAGAGACAACGGTAGTAAGAGTTCAAATAAAAGGGAAAAAGTCTAAGTTGGGGAGTGAAGGAATAGGACACACAGTAGGTGGTTTTAGCTTGAGGGCGTCGGCACGTCCGGTCCTTTGGTCACACGTCTGGTAGCCTGTAGGTCACGTCCCGTAGCCCGTGGTAGTGCAGTGCGCTCAAGCTCCTGTCACCGTCGCGGGGAACAGCAGCGCTGTCTCTGGAAACGGCGCTGTCTTTTCCCAATGCCCGGCGAGACGACTTCCTTGCGGAAGAGATGTTTTGGAGGTTGTGCCTGTGGAGCACCTTTTGGGGCACGGCACTGGTCCGGTCGCCCGACCGCTGCGCATCTCGCTCCACACTCCCGAGTCTCTGTTCTCTCTCGGTGTTCTGCCGACCGCTGTCGCTGGCCGCTTCCGATTGGCACGCGGCCAGCGCAAGCTCGTGCTCTAGTCTCGAGCGCTCGCCCCTGCGTCGTTGTCTTTGTCATCTTCTTGTTGAGCTTCACGTGTTTTCTTCTTGGGGTGGTGCTTCCTGTGGTTGCGATTTCTTCGCACGACAGTGATGGTATGAACAAGAACCTCAAGGATTGAAATGGAGGGCTGTTGGGGTGTGAAGAGCCGTCACCTTAGAATAGAATAGAACTTTATTGTTATTGCTACAGAGTGGCACATCACCAGAAGATAGTCAACCCAGAAAGGGGTCCCAGAGTAATGAATTGTAGTGGGACCCCTTGCTATTGATAGCATACACAGAAGTAGCTTAACTGCAGCTGCTAACAGGGATGATACCTAATTTTTTTATTACCTATCTTATACAAAGAAATAACGAGACTAAGCGTGAAAGTGAATTGCTAAGATTGCATATTTTAGGAACAAATAAGGAACATATTGAACAAATAAAACACGCAGCATTGAAACAACTAACACAGGAATATTTAAACAAAATAAAGCATCCTATAAATGATACAATATTGAGTGCAGTCAATCCATATACGTACATAGCAGCTGTATAAATCCAATGGGTAGGTGTGTAAAAGAAAAAAAAAGAACTACACTAGGCGAAATGTGGATGCACAAGTCAAAAGTCTATGTGATGGTTCATCAAAAATGATCCAAGGGAATGTTTAAACCATGGTGTTAGATAGTTAAGGTGACTGAACGCGCAGCTCCCCCAAAGGAGTGGGCGCATCGAGTTAACTCTTTCGCTACCGCAGAAAATTGACCAATTTTGGGGGGTCCAAGAAAACATTTTTTTTTCTGCTAAAAAATTATTTAGGCACTAATTGCAGGAGCACAAAATGCAGATTATTTAACGGCCTTTCCAATAACACCAGTTTTTTAAAGGTTTTTATATATCATAGTTGTGAAAAAAAATATCAAAATCAAAAGTTTTGTCAAGTTGTCGAAAAAAATGATAAAAAAGGAGTTGTGTATATCAAACCACCGGTAGTAGAAAAAAATTAGAATATACATTTTGCAGGGAAACATTTCAAAAACACACCCTAAAAAAAATGTCGACTTGCGCGGAACAGTTTTTCAGATATAAAAAAAAAATGTTAGCACGAACAGATATAAAAAAAAAATGTTAGCACGCACGGTGCTCGTGTCATGCGGTGAAGCCCAACCTCTAATTCAAACTGTGCAATTTTGGGTGGTTCCTTGGAATAAATCTGGCGGTTTGACGTTATCAGAGGCACCAATTTGCCCCCACATAACGTAAAAACATCTTGTCAATGGCTGACTTTGCATTTACAGCGAGCACAATATTTGGGACAAGCACGCGATGCAGAAAAAAACATGCATGAAGTTGAAAACGGAATGCCGTGGCTGATGTTTGTTGTCGTTCACGGTCAGTTATCTCTCAAAACATAAAGCTGAGCTTTATTATCATCTTCTTACTCGCAATTGTAGCCTTGCTCGCAAAAATGAGGTACGATGAGCTAGAATCGTCCCCTGCGATCTTTGGCCGAGTAGCAGTCGCACGCTAAAAAAGATCTGCACAACGAGCCTCCTCTATTGCAGCGTCACCTAACATTTTTCAAATGAAACAGTACAAAAACTTATCAGAGACTCCGTCCGAATAGACAGTTCAACTAAGCAGCAACATTAGACACCCGGATATACCCTCGCATGAAAACGAAACTGGAAGGCGAACAGCAGGCAGTGTAAGGCCGGTTTGAAGCGCTGTCCTCGGCGGAACAGATATCTGGCGACTGGGTGTGACCTTTTGACTTGCATCTGAAGTTCTTATCGCAGAAATCGGGTTAGTGTGGGGGGAAATGAGGAGCGGCGTGCTTTGTTCGAGGATCAGTCGCAGACGCTTCAGGCGCCATGGCAGTTAGCCTTGAAGTTGGGTAACTGCGTAGTTGCGCTAAATATGAATTTCGCGATGCAGAAACGAAACCGAAACTGTTGTAAACTGTTTGGGAATGGTCCTGGGGTAAGTAGAACTACCAGAGTACTTAGGACAACTTGCGCAAAGGCAATAAAACTGCCTAAAATGATAAAGTAGCTTTGCAACCAGGCACTGCTTGACATTTTCAGCCGATTTCTGGGATTATTACTGTCAGAGCGTGAACCTGATGATTGAAAATCGTTTGCTAGTTCCCCATTCACGCCCTGATAGCAAAAAACAAGCGCTGGTGCAGAGTAATTACGAGTTGCATGCATTCTTCGTTGGTAGCCTTGAGGCGCGATGACCACGCCCCTTTTCCACAACCAGCAGGTGATTCAAAAGCGTGTCGAAAATCACGTTTCCGTCGCAAAAATGAAAACAAAACTGATTTTGAAAGGCCATTTTCTGATCTAACTCCGAACAGCTTTACTTGTTCGAGAAACGCCTGGAACGCTATGAAAAGGCGCTCCCAAAAGTATCGATCAAATTGATCGATTTTGATAGGCGCGGTAGCGAAAGAGTTAACGACCGTAGTTCGCGCGCCTTCCGAGAGAGGGCGGTGGCGCACTGTGGGCCATTAGCGGGCCGCGGTCGCTGCAAGTCTCTCCTCTCTCGCGCGCGCGCTTCACTGTTGGTCGTGGGGAATTCTCAGGTGTCGTGTTTTCGACTTGTCAGCGCATATATGTCTTTCGACAATGGGAAGAAAGTGCTTTGTACCACGGTGTAATACCGGTTACAAGTCCTGCCAGCAAAAGTTTTCTCTGTTTTCGGCCCCAAAAAAGACGAAGCTCGCCTGAAACTTTGGAGACATGCCATTCCGCGGAAGGATCGGATCCTTCAAGCGTCGGACCACGTGTGCGAGCGACATTTGGACCTGGACGGTAGGCTTGTGCGAATAGTGATATTTTAGTTCGAAGCGAATTCGAAGCGAATAGTCCTAGGGGTCGAATACTTTCGAAGCGAATTCGAATAGCTGTCAGGTGTCACTGAGACATTCCTGTAAAAAAGTTCTACAGTAAAATCTCGATGATACGAATATCGCGGGACAGCAAAAAATATTCGTATCATCCGAAATTCGTATGAACCAACACAGACCAAGAAATTGAGCACTGAAAAAAGTTTTCGTTTAATTCTTTTCTTACTTTCGCATGGAGAAATCCGTGACGTTTTTCTGCTTGTTCTTAACCTCCATGTCGCCGAGCGGTAATTTCTGGACTTTCGTCTATTCACTCGCGGTGCCCAACTCACTACAGGAGCGTTTTTGCACGCGATTCATGCGCGTCGGCGTTGCGCGCGCGATTTTAACGCCCGCCTCGGCGATTCCGCGCTCGTGGTCGCCTGTGCCTCTGTCAGAAAATGACGCGCGTGGCAGTGGGAGGAGCCTGGCGCCAATGGGAAGGCGTGCACCTCAGGGCGGCAGTTTCAAAGTGCTCGAGACAGCTGGCTGGCTCCACAGGAGATGTTTAGGCTTAGCACTCCGGCAGATATTTCATAGGCGCTTTCACTCGCGGCGCGGATGATTTTTTATAGTACCATTTTTGCCCACATTGTTAGCTCGTTTACCGCACAAGAAACTTCGTGTGTGCTTTGAGCGGTATCTTAAGTAGCGGTTAGAAGCGGTGGCTCGAGCGCCCCGCACCACTTCGCTACCGAAGGTGCCGCCTGGTTGCCGCGGCCGGCCGGCAGCGTGCGGGTGGTTTCGCGGCGGCGTCAGCGCGCCTGTGGAGTCCGCGGCACGTTTTCGCGAACAGAAAACAACAGCCCGGCCGTTCCTGGAGAAAGAGCCCGTACGTCACCGTCTCTCGCTCGTTCGTCAGTCGGGCGCCTCGCCGGCTCGTTCGTATCATCCGCCGGGCCGCGCAGGCCTGTTCGCGAAAGCTGAAATTTTTCCCATTGTTGCAGTGGGAACAATTTCATTGTTTGAAACAAGGAAACAGGAGTCTCGACTACCCTGCCGAACATGCACGAAGGCTGCGACGAAGCGACAACGCTTTGAATGTGGCTTGGCTTGTCTTGGCTCCACATGTAGTCAAGATGTAGGACTGATGTCGATGGCACTGCGGCTTGCCTAATGAAATCGAAACTTGAACGAAGTTTTGATATTCGTTCATCCCGAATACTTCGAAATATCGGAAATTTTAAATTCGAGTCGAAGCGAATTTGAATACTGTAATATTCGTTCGAATATTCGAAGCGCCCGAATATTCGCACAAGCCTACTGGACGGCTGAGTACAACGCGAACGTCCTTGTGAGTACCCCACGTCGAGCATGCCTATCTGATGACGCAGTGCCGTCAGTGTTTCCCGATTGTCTAGCACACCTCTCCAAACTGGTAAAACACTGGAAGAGACCGGCGGTCAGGCGGCCTTCCGACGTTCCTGGGCAAAAGCGCCTTCATCGAGCTGATGGGCCGAGAATGCTGAAGAAGCAGTTGATCCCAAGGACAGTGGCCTTGATCATGCAGGACCTTCATCCAGTGAAAGCACTGATGCGAGGTTGGCTCTCCGGAAGTCATTCCGTCAGCCGAGGGGTCTCGTCAACAAGTTTCTAACAACTTGTTCGTGCTATCAGCCTCTGCCATTCTTCCGACTATATCATGGGGCTATCACGGATGGAATCCGAAACGCTGCTTTTACAGAGATGCAGTGGAGCACAAGTCCAAAGCTGCGCGGGCTGAGCACGCACGCCACCACTTCTGCAGAGAGCAGTCATTTGGTCACAACAAAGGTTGTCGACATTGACCAGAACATGCAGCTGTCTGTAGTTGTGATGGGAAGGCCCGTATCAGTTGATGCGTTTCACATCCGGAATGACGTTGCTACAACGGAAGATGTCAAGACGTTTCTGCAAAGCTTGCCCATCTGTGGTGGAGGGCCAAAGACAAGTGTGTATCTGCTGGCACATCCAGAGAGCGCATCTGTCGATGTATGCAATCGGTGGCGACACAAAAAGTGCCCCCTTCTTGTTCGTGGGAACAACAGCAAATGCAAGTGGTGCTCAAGTTTATCTGACGCACTCCATATTCGTCAGAAGAGGGAGATGGACAAAAGAAGTGGAACCACACCGACCAAGCGCTTCCGTTTCTCGTCTGTACCAAATAGTGACAGAGTGCTTGCTTTCCGCAGAGCAAGGAATGCGCTAAAAAGGTCCAAAGAACGCCTGTTGAAACGTTTGAAGGTTCTTAGTGAAGAGCTGAAGCAGGCCCAAGCAAAGATGCAAAGCATGTCTACGGAAGTGCTTAACGAAAAGCTGGGGGCACTGAAGCTGCCTGCACCTCAAGTGGAATTAATTAAGGAATGTGTGTCGGCTGCCAAATGCCGAAGCAAGAAGAATAGACGGTACACTGAGCATTGCATTTTGAGCATTGGATTTTGACCGGCTGCAGAATTCAAGCTAGGAGAGTGCATACCAATGATACCACGCTACAGCGAAGATTAAAGGCTTACCGTATTTATTCGAATCTAAGCCGATAGTTTTTTTCAAATACTAATATATCAAACTCCAGGATCGGCTTGGATTCGAGGATTTTGAAACACGCGCCAATTTCCAAGTAAAATTGAGGGAAGTGGCGCGCAGCTAGCGCCACCCAGAAAAGAAAGTATTGTAGCCATTACTAGACGAGCCAGTAGCCACTTTTAAGGGGCCATAGCTGGGGGCGATACCGCCATTTTGAACTGTGTGGATAGTGGCCTGCGTGCGGTGTGGCGTTTGGTTTTGACAGCGCAATGGCACCAAACAGGCGGTGCCATTATAGTGCCGCTTTTAAAAGAAAAGTTGTTTTAGCCGCGAAGTAGTCGTCGAACGTTCAAGCCGGGCGGGACTTCGGCGTGGATGAAAAAAATGTCCGTCGTTGGAGGACGCAATGGGAAAGGATATTTGCGTGCGCCGCAACGAGGATGGCATTCACCGGACCACGAGAAGGCCGTCACCACGAAATGGAGATGGCATTGGCTGACTTCGTTGAACGAGGAAAACCATCAGCTTACGGCAACGGGCCACATCAAGCCCGCATCACTTTCACAGGTGGCAGGCTGGGTAGCTGCAGCGTGGGACGCCATCCCTGGCACCTTGATCGTGCGCTCCTTCAAAAAGTGTTCCATATAATGCGCTTGACGGTACTGAGGGCAGCGCACTGTTTGAAGATGACATTGATAAAGAAAGCGATGAGGCTAGCAGCGATGATGACTCAGAATGAGCACCACATCTTCATGTTCAATAAACGTGCTTTTTTTTTGTGAACGCTGACCTCGCCGTTTTGTTCGGCCTACAATCGAGGTAAGTTTTTTTTTTTTTTCGTGGCTTCGGACTTCAGGGGTCGGCTTAGAATTGGGGCCGGCCAGGATTCGAATAAATACGATACTTGGATCTCACTCATCTACAACACGTTCTCGAAACGCTCGTAATTAACCGCAATGCTGACGTTTGCGTTCGGTAGGAACCCTAGATTTCCATTGCACTGTGAACACGCGCTATGTTGCGACTGATCGCGCCTTAAGCGATTTACTTCCTGAAAAGCAGACAACACTTGAACCATTCTGTTCGCAATATATTTCACTGCTACTCTTGTCTTATTTGAACCAAGTTCAATGAACTTGCCGGTCCGCTAGAATATGTTCATTTTTCACGCGCTAGAACCCGCGCCGCGCCTTCCTCGCAGCGGCCCGCAGCCGCCGGAGCGGCCCGCTATGGCCCGCAGTGCGCCAGCGCCATCTGTCGCGGCAATCAGAAATGCGGGCGTTAACTCGCCGCGCCGGCTGCCTCCGTCGGCTCGCCTCTCTTTATCTAACACCATGGTTTAAACATTGATGGACGTTGTGTCATATTTTGATTGAAGTAGAAGCGAATGTCTGTTTACCGTAGCTCGTGCTTACCTTTGGAAGTAAAAAGTTATTTTGCAATGAAAAACGAGTTTGGTTAGTGTTTTCTAGTTTAGTTCTACCGATAACATAGAGATGGTCGGGTTCATTGAAAAGGTGAAAGGCAGTTGTGGCAACGTTAAATGCTGTGGTGTCAGCAATCGGAAGAAGTTTGAGCATCAAAACGACTACAGGTGATTACCCGGTTTTGAATTTGCTGTAATGGTGCCATGTGGGAGTTGTAAGTCAGACCCCATGACCCAATAGAATAGTTTATGTGACTGTGAAAAAAAGCATAGCATAAGGTGATTAGGATCCGGTTCTCAAAGTAATGGCGCGCTTTTATTAGTACCCGTCCGGTGGGCAACTCCAGCCAGTTTTGGCTGGAGTTGCGATGCAGTTCCACCTATTTGCACCGCAGGGGTGGTGCCCCTCTCACAGATGGCTCTGTGCCAAGGGGGTCGGTTTATACTGTGCAAGCGTTTCGCTCCGATGTGTGAGCGGTGACATGCTTCACAGTGTCTGGCACTCCGTGGGAATCGTGGAGACCCGCGACCCCAAGTGAGTGCGTACTTCCGGACAAGATGCGCTGAAAAACAGTCTGGCCCGCTGCCAGTTCAGCAGTGCCCCGAGAGGTGGCAGCACTGCTCTGTGGCCTGAATCCACGAACGTGCACGGGCTCAGAGGTCCGGTTTGGACAGGAGATCGGCAGATTGCGACCAGCTGTGCGGCCACGGCAGAACATGTGGGGACTAGTCGCACGCCGCAAGGGCGTCTCGTTCACGCCCATGAACCCCGTCGGGCATGTTTTGGGATATCCCAAACAAAGGGCTGTGCTTCACCACTACTGTATCAACCAAGGACGCTGGGCTGCTGTGGATGCGGTGGCCCCTGTGGTTGATGCGCCGGGACCTAGCGGGGCGGTCTATTGCGCAGAGCTGGCTGGGTTGCCTCGACAACTCGTAGGCAGCAAGGATCAGCCCACGCAAGGCGGCTGCAAGGTCGGGAATGTTTTCGAGCATATGAATAGGAAGTGGTGCTGTGGTTGGAACCGTGGAGCTCTAGCTTTCACCAGCGTTCTTCTTCCTTCACAGAAGTGTGTTTGGTGCCTGGTTTGCTGTTGGCGCTGGGCAACTCGGTGGCCACTGTGTGTGTGCAGGGACCTGGGCAGCAGCACGGGGGTGACGCTCTCCCTGGCCGTGGAGTGGCTGCTCACCCAAGCCAGCTGCCCGCAGTCCGACTGCCGTCGCAAATGCATGCAGCTGTTCTGGTCCCTCGTCCCGAGGCTCCCAGGTGAGGCAGCCACACGTTTTCCACCAGCTGCAGCAGTTGATGGCGATGGGGTATTACAGTGGCCCAAAAGAGTCTCGGGCTGTGCCCTTACAATCACCTAGCATAATTTGCCATCGAGTATAAGCAGATTGAGGCGGAGATTGGTCGGAATGTGAGCCGTCTATTGCCGCGGTGTATCTATCATGTTCAGCTTTTCTTTGTGTGTGCATGAATGTGAGTGGACGCTTCTAGACGGCCTCTTTGCTGGGGACCAAGCCCACCGCTGTTGTGGGAAGGTGGTAAAGCTCAGCAGGTGGCAGGGCTTGGTACAAAATGTTGGCTCAGTTGAAGCAGAAAACGGGAGCAATAAAGGAATCTCTGGGAATGAAGGGCCACTTCCAGACACGTCAGCGGGAGGATCACCTGGAACCGGAGTGGTTCATGCTGCTCTTGCGACATTTGTTTGCTGCAGAGGTGTCTTCAAAGAAAGGGAGTGTGCTTGTGACTTCGGGGAAGTGAACAGCATTTCAGAGCCTTGCCTCCAGTCACAGGTGTCGCACCTCTTTTGCAGGGACCCCGAGTCATGCAGCCTTCGTGGCCGGCCTGTTGAAGGCCAACGGTGCCTCCTTCTTTGTGGACAGGTGACCCAGCCTTTACTGCACTGCCTTCTCTGTGATCGGGTCGCGTCAGTTGCGGGCCAGCAAGGGATTTTGCAGTGTACAGTCTGCCACAGCTGCGCATTGACCTCACGAAGCAGTTGCAAACGGCACTGCACTTCGTTGTGCAGAAATTTTCTTCAATAGGAAGTTGTGATGAAGAAAGACGAGGGCACCGACCACAAGTTGAAAGGAAATTGACGTTTCAGCTCCCACACAGAAGCCTCCTTTAATTTCGCGTCAATTTCCTTTCAACTCAACTAACTTGTGCTCGGCGTCCTTGTCTTTCCTCATCAAAATGCATCCCGACCAGACGGGCTTCCGTCATACCCGTGACTTTTGAAATGGGAAGTTCATGCCTGGCATGCACAAACAACACTGGCTTGCTTGCCAGTTGCAAGCACTCATTTGCAGCAGCTTTCTGTGTAGCCCGTGATGTGTTTCCTTGCACCTGCTCGTACGTAAAACTGCGCTTCCGGACGGGACGAGGAAAAGAAGAGACAGGACGAGCGCAGACTCGCAGCTGGTTTATTGAAAAAGTGAACGAGCTAGTGTAGCCACGAGCTAGTGTGTACATGCGCACACACGTCACCATCCTTATCACATGATACACCGGTTTAAAAACTCGTACTCATTTCCATACAAAGATATGGATGGTTCACTCGCACCCTGTTCCCCGTGCTTTCGTATGAAGGCGGCCTCGGTTAATTCCCTCGCTACCTGTTCTCGGCTTTTGCTCAGCGCCTTCGCCCGAGTCAAAACCGGCTCGCATGGCTTGCTTTCACAAGCCATGCAGTGGTGCGGAAGGTGGGAGCCCGTTTTCATTTAAACGGTCGTTTAGACAGCGGCCCGTTTGACTGTGGTGGTGTACATGATCCCGCTCCCATGCGGGCGGGTGTACATCGGTCACACGGGCCGCTGTCTAAACGACATTTTAAGGGGGGACGCGGCTTTCAACTTCAGAAAAATGACCAAAGCATCGTTTCTTTTTTTTTTTTTTTTTGAAGCCACATATTCGGCTTCTATGTTTCATATTCTGTGCGTTTGCAAAGTTTTTCCGCGGAAAAGTGTTGCAGAGTGGCATAAAAAATAGTTTTGCCAGGTGCGGTGACAAACTATCAGCGCAAAAGGGCGAAAAAACGGCAATTTTTAGAGCGCTGTATCTCCGCAATGGTGCCACCGGGCGCGGCCATTTCGATATCGTTAGATCGGGCGAGTGTTCGTCTTTCCGGTTCCGCTCGTCTCTTTTATCTTCGCTCATTCACAAACGCACGAACGGCAGAAAAGAAACGACACACAAACGAAGCTAGAAATAGATGCTGAAGCGCTATTCGTCCTCCGGTCGGGGCGCGCTAAGACGACCCTCCTGATTGGGTGTCACGGCGCAATGCAAGATGGCGGCCGCCTGAGCTGCATAGCGTGGGCGGTTTGAGTTCATTTTCGCTGCTTCGTTCGGCCAAGTTTCTGTTCAGTCTGTGGTATTCAACACGGACGTTATCGCGATGGGAAGGCCTGAGATCACGAGCCAGATTACGGGAAGTTGTGTGGCTCGAAAGGCCGAGGTCATCGAACGCTTCGTGGTGCACGTGACTCTACCGTCGCCAGACCCCAGAGGGTGACGCGGTGTGTGCGCTTGCTATAGCGGTTCGTGAAGTGAATTTTTAGTCAGATTTGCGATGTTTACACGCTTAGTTATTGCTGTGTTTTGATTGTGGGCTGGCTAGCCCTGGAAAAGAAACGGTCGATGCGTCAAACGCTGCGGCGCACACGGCATAGCCGGCGCGCATTGGAGCATCACATGTCTGCGCAGCCGGTTACTATTGAACGCGAGTAGTTGTAATTAATGCCTGCGACATTAGATTTAGTCTTAAAAGCGACCTGACAAGCCATATCAGGGATAATCAAAGTACGATATGTCGCAGTAAGTGTGCGCTGCGATGCGCACGAGCCATATCGCCTTTCTTGCGCAACGTTTCCCGTGCACTTCTAATAATCATGCAAACAGGTTTGAGTTAGGAATAAAGGAATAAAAATATGTTCTCTGCGTTAAAAATTTACCTTACTGTCGCAGCATTTAACACTGATTTTTTTAGGGAAATTATTGATACCAATGCATATAATCTATGGCTTAGGGCATTCTGACTGTGCTGCGAGAAATGTCAAAAGTAGGGAAAAAAAAAAAACCCTTCCATCAAAGTTGGAGTTATGCACAATATTACACCAAGCTTCAAAGTAGCTCATTTGTATCCTTGTGGTATGCAAACTTTTGGCAATGAACACCTGCACGTATGAGTACTAAGTTGCTGCGCCAGGCAAAGTAATAAAACATAAAAGAAGCCAGAAATTTTAAAATTTAAGTAAAAAAATGCTTCACTTGTTGCCATGGGGACAACAGCTGCAAAGGGAAGTTGTCTAGTGTGATACAGCCAACCAGCTAACCTACTTTCAATTGAAAGCCATCTCCCGCTCCGTTTGGTTTGCAAACTGGGCTATGTACTCTTCACAGAGGAGCTGAAAATGATGTTTTGTGGAATGAGAAAGGCTGTAAAAGGCACTCCAATTTCAAGGCAAGGCCTTCCAGAAGCCCCATGTTCAAAAGGACATGAAAGGCTACAACCGTGACGACTTTTGATAAGTGAAACCTATGTTGCAACTTCGGAAGCCGTTTTCTCAAAACAGTTTTTTTTGCCACCTGTGTCGCTTGTACCAGGGATTTCGGATTTCTTCGTGACCGCTGGGTCTATTTTGATTCCGTTTCTTGCATTACATTCCTTGATGAACAGTTCAGGTCGTGACACTTTTGGTTTTCGAGGTTTGTTTTTTGTGATTTTTTTATTCAAATAATCGTTCACAGTCGACATGCCTGTTGCACATTAACCTCTACAAAAATGAAAACTAAAAAAGACTGTGTTGTAAAAAAAATACAGTCGAATCCCGCAACAACGAAATTGACGGGACGTGCGAAAAATTTCGTTGAAGCGAAAATTCGTTGAGGCGAAATCTGCCCCAACACACCACGGAAAGACCAGAAAAATAGCCCCGTGCGTTTCCGCAACATTGGCAGCATAATACAATGTTTAGAAAAAGGAGTGACGCGCAATAACTCATGTTTATTCGGATAACAAACATACCAATGGTTATCTGTTTTTTCACCACCCAAAGAGGGGGGTGAAGATAAAGGGGGGTGAAGATATGCAGGCGCAAAACGTATCGCAGGCGTGTCCACCGAACTGATTACTTGCAGATAGCTGCTAGGCCGTGGGAAGCCCCCCTCTCACTTGTGGCAGGAGCAGTGCCGTTATCTTATCCTCTGACAGGGCACGGCAGCTACTGACCTTGGCAGGCAAGACGCGCGCGCTTGCATTTAACAGGACCGCGCGCTCGCGACTAAGATAGGATGACTAGGCTTCAAGACCAAACGCGCAAACATGATTTTCGCTCTTGGCTATGAAGAATGGTAGAAGGAAAACGGCAAGGACAGCTGCTCACAACGCATACATGACTGCACCGCGCCAGCAGCGGAGCACATTCATGCAATTTCAACTGGATACGGATTGGCTGTAGCTCTGGGGCTCCGCCTTGGAGAAGCGGGCCTGCGCCTCGTGTAAAGACGGCCAGCCACATCGTTATCACCATCAAGCAATGGCGTGCGCCTATGAGTTATTTTTTGTTTTGTTTTGGGTGGCGGTGTGGTCGCAACGCGCATTTTCGGTGAAACTAAGCGTCCTGAATGTATAAAAAGTTACAGATAGCTGGCGCTATGCTTATTTTATTGTCAAATAATTGTTCAAACCCAGCCCAAATCATCGAAAATTTCGTTGAAGCGAAAGCAAGCCTGACAAATGGTTCGTTGTGGCGAGGACTTTGTTGCATTGACTTCTATGGCTAGCTGACGGGGAATTGGAAATATTTCGTTGAAGCGGAAATTTCGTTGAAGCGGCGTTCGTTGTAGCGGGGTTCGACTGTATTCTAAAACTGTCACGACCTCGTCCATTCATTTGGGAATGCAAAGCACTTCGAACAAGTTTTCTTTCATGTTTTATAAGTCGCTCAAGCTCGGTACAAGCGCAACAGAAAGAAAATTTAATGAATAAAAAAGTTTTTAAAATATTACCTTGAAATTTTTATGGTGTGATCACAGTAGCATTTCCAGTTGCTGTGCCAATTTTCATCAAAATCCACAAAGAAATAAAAAAGTTGATTTTGAAAGCCACGTCCCCCCCCTAAGGGGACATGCTCCTCGAAACAACTTTTTTTTTATTAATGAGGTTAGAAGGCTGAAATTTTTGCAGCTTGTAAAGATTGATCTCCTCTTGTCATATATGCAATCAGATATGCAGATATCAGATATATGCAATTCAAATATCTGCTCCGGCTGAAATTTTACGCAGCATGACGTGCAGGAAAAATGCTTTTTTGTGCACACTATTGTCTATAGTAAACATTTTTACTTAAAGTTTTAAAATAGCCTAGGTGGTTCCTTTTGAACTGCAGAGTGCTGAAATCTACCTGAAGAAGCCTCATATTCATTTTCCTCACCACGAAAAAAAGAATGACTGGTAGTGGGCCTTTTCTTGTTCTGTATATTTTTGTTTTATGACTGTCAGAAATATCGAAGGACAAAAATTGAATAATGAACAAGATTTGTGCACTCTGCATGTTATACTGAACATCTGTGCAAAATTTCATCGTGATACAACAACTTTAAGTGTGCACAAACTCAGAAAACGGACAAAAACAACAAACTGAGAAAAACGCAATTGAAAGTTTATTTTTTTGGCAGATTCAGAAATTCTTGCTCAAACAACATGAAACTTGGTGCGGATATAGTCTGAAATGTCCACATTGAGGTACTAAAACTAGAACGCTCCTTGCACCCTCACGGTTCTTGCGGGTGAAGTCCTCGGTACAGGCCCGTTTCTCCAGGCTGTGGCGATGGGACCTAGCCTCAGCAGTCAGCCTGGCAGACATCTGCCTGATCCTCCACTGGTCACTTGCACTGTTTAGTCTAACCAGTTCTTCTGAAGGGAAGATTTCCAGTTCTTGGAGAACTTGCTCAAAGCTAGAGTGGCCCCTGTTGAACCACAACACTGTGAGAACAGTGGCCGAGACTCCACTACAGTGAACTGCAAGTTGTACGATACCGTCCTGTGCCAGATGCGCAGTGCTGCTTCTGTCTCCATGGATGAGTAGCCGACATTTTTTTACACACAGGGGCATTAAAAGCTTGCCACACTTCCTCCTCTTGCAAATGAAGCTTTTGGGGGTGGCTGCAATCTTGACAGTAGGTAGTTTGACAGCACCTCAAAATCCAGGCAGAGAGCAGTGTCGAGAGAAATGGCAGTGCCAACACAGTTGTGGCTTTTGTGTCCTCGTTTCTGCCAAGTACCGTCAAACATCGCACTGACGCCAGTGTGACCAGTTTGCAACGCAGTTACTTGCCTTGCTTCAGCATGGTTGTCAGAGACTACTTTTGTGGCCGCGGCATGAACTTTCTTGGCAATGTTGTGGAACGTCTTTTGGTGCAGTGGTTTTGGTAGCCCAAGAATGGCACAAAACCTGCACAGCTGATCGTGTCCGATGCCAACCGCGCGTGCAGAGAGTACCGCTTTTACATTGATGGCGAAACTATCACGGGGACTTCCCCTGCAGAGTTCCGGGTTGCGGCCGATGGCGGCAGCGCGCTGCGACGAGTAGACAGAAGAAACCACTCCTGCAGGGCACTCTACGTTTTTGCACTTGAGTTCTAGTACCGATGCAAGGCCCTTCCACTTGTTCGCAACGTCAACTACGATGAGTTCGCACTTCGCACACGTCGCGCAGATGGCGTCCCTCTCAAGTTCAGTCAGAGCGCTGACTTCACAGATAATTGCACCTGCACCGCTCCCGTTGCTGGCTGTCTTCTCACCTTAGAAGGCTGCCAACTTCTTCTCCGATGAGCTTATAAAGCTGATATCGTCACTGATAAAATCAGCCCTGCCTGGTTGAGCTGCGCTTGCAACGCTTGAAGCGCTGGACACACGTACGACTGGTGCACGTGATTCGCATGCGACCGATCGTTACGATTGATCATTGGGACCTGTTTTGGCCTCGTTCGCTGGTCGGAGGAGGCTCACGACGTGTGACTGGCAAGCCAGATGGAGTCGTGCCATCGTTGCCGTCGTCGTGAGGCCACAGCCAATGAGAGCCCGCTGAGCCTGCAACCGGCTTGCGTTGCTCTGGTCGGCTCGGGTGTTGGGAACTTTAGGCTTAGCGTCCTGGCGAATATTTGATCGCCGCTATCTGTGCGACTGCGAATGACAATCCGTAACACAACTTTGCACCACACTATCATCCCCTTTCTCGCATGTGAAACTTTATTTGAGCTACGACTGCTGTTTGAGCGATCGGTGACCGAGACATCTGCGTAGCCTGTTTTGATGCTTCCGCGCAGGTATCGCCATCTCTCAGCCGCTCGGCGCACCGCGCGCCGCGGCATCCACGGCCGGTCAGCATAGGCTTGCATCGCGGCAGATATCTGATCGCCGCTTTTAAAATAAGCCCTGAGAATAATCCCTAGCAGAATTTTTCACCACACTAACACCTACTTTCTCGCAGGTGGAACTTCGTTTTAGCGATCATATTGATGTGGAAGAGCAGCGACAAGCGGTTGCTACCGTGGTCTGCGCCGGTTCGAGCCGCTGAGTGTGCCGAGCTGGCAGGCGCGGCCGGCATGTGCGCGGACCGTTTCTGATGCAGAAAACGCTTCATGATTGCCTGCTTTATTCATTTCTTGCGTACAAACGCGTGGAATCTACAAATTCAGCTCAGCGATCGTCGTAGTTGACCATGGAGCAAAAACAGTGGGCGGAGTGGCGCCGACGACGCATCGCACACCCGCATCGGGCCATGTATCTCAAATTCACGCGTACGACTAGTCGTGATGACAGTCGTAACGATCAGTCGCATGCGAATTGTGTGTACCAATCGTACATGTGTCTAGCGCTTGAAGGCCCGGCGCCGTTAGGCCTCACGGTGCCGGTCGTGCCGGCATTGGCCGTGGTCATCGCGATGCTGCGCCGCTCGCGCTTTCCTTTGTACCGGCATGAAGTTCACTACTTCCGGCAACAAAAGTCGCGCTTCTCCTCAGCGTTCATGATTAAAAACATACGGTAAGGAAATAGAAAAGATAGCGCTAAGTAGCGAATGGAACGATGCAGGCGATGGCGGCGGCTCACAAGCGGCAAGAGCCAATGGCGGTCCCGATTTCGCGTCACGTGATTTAAATGCCCAGTAGGAGCTCGCAAAACAAGCGGGAAGAAATATTTTTAAAAATTTTTTTATGCGGAGATACAAAGCTGGCGAGCGGCTCAATCGAGAGAAGAAGGCTTTGACTACCTCTCTCAAGTGACTGAAATGGCTGCCAGCCACGCTTCCGTGCAGCAAAAACTCTCAAAGATGGCCGAAATTCGGCTTGATTGCGTGATTTGCGTGAAATTCGGCTTGATTGCGTGATACAGACGCGATTTTCACCAAGTTCTCGTTCGTATTTCGCTTTCATCTTTTTTTTCGTGAAAGAAGGATAGTCAAAGATGATAATGCAAGTGAAAACAAAAAAAATCGGCACATTTAGAAAAAATCGAGTTTTTTCAACCCGCGTGTAACTCTTTCACTCCGGCGTCATACGCAATCGGAAGCCGGCGTCCGATGATTTCAAGTCTCCCGCAACATCTGAAACCCGCGCTCCACAGACAACTATCGCCATCTGGTGTGTTCATTCGCAACTTCTCTTTCAGTTTTGGTTTCGTTTGTTTATGTGTCGCGTGTGGTGGCGGTGTAGCAAGAGAAATTTGAACCGAAGGTAGAGGGGATTAGGAGGAAAATGGTGTCAGGTTCGCGCCACGCTCCGCATAGTCGGACTGCTGTAGCAAGCACTTCGGCAGCTCCTGCTGTCGATTTTTCTGATTTCAGCAGCAGTGATGGGTCAAACAACGAATTGGGATATTCAGATTTCAGTTTGGACGACGAAGTGCCGGTTCAGGTGCCTCGCACTTCAACAAGCGCTGGCAGGTAATTTTGTTGTGACTCCGCGCTGTATTTATAAACAAAACTTGCTTCTTATCTGACGACTGTGGTTTTACTTTTGTGTTTAGGGTCTCAACAATGTACGGCCAGGATATTTTGCCAAATGCACCGCGCCGTATCGCGCTATCAACTTCAAGATAACCTGGCGCTCGTGTGAGATTAGCGCTGCAGCGTTCAGGTGCGACGCTTGTCGAGAGCGCTGGATTTTTTTTTCTTGTTTTTTACCACCGAACTGATAAGGATTTTGTGCGAGAACACAAAAGAGTATGCTTGGATGCACATTTTACAGAGACTCGCTCACCCTTCAGTGCCTTTGCGGCGTGGCACAACCGTCAGTTCCACTAGGTTGACGAGACCTCAAAAATCCAAAACTTTGTGTACACTGTTGATTTATATATTGAATCATAGCCAGGGAACGCGGGAACAATTTTTATATCTTAAAATTCCTGAAATAATTTTTACTCTCGGTAAAATTGCCGATTTGTGTTTTTTGTATACTTTTCTTGGTGGCTTTTTTCTGATTACATGATGAATAAACTGTAAGTAATTGTACCTTTAACAGAATGCTGCTTTGTGTTTCGAAGAGCAATCTATGAGCTACAATTTCATGCGTAGCAAGGCTACGTGTGTCCAGTAGCTCAAGAGAAAAAAAAAACGTTTTGTGGAAGCACTCAAAATCGGCCGTTTTTCCGCCGTAACGAAACAGTTCAGGAAACACCAGCTGAATGTAACAAAACGGGTTCCAACCTTCCGCACCACTGCATGGCTTGTGAAAGCTTGTGAAGCGCACCTTCCATTTCGTGTGTCCTTTTTTTTTTCCATTTATGCTGTCGTCGTTGTGTTAAGTTCAGCGCTATTTGTGCCATTATGTCTAGATACCAACTAGCCCAACACCAAGCTTTATTGAAATTGTGAAAGCAAGCCATGCGAACCGGTTTTGACTTGGGCAGAGGTGCTGAGCAAAAGCCGAGAACAGGTTGCAAGGGAATTAATCGAGGCCTTCTTCATACGAAAGTACGGGGAACAGGGTGCGAGTGAACCATCCATATCTTTGTATGGAAATGAGTATGAGTTTTTAAACCGGTGTATCATGTGATAAGGATGGTTACGTGTGCACATGTGCTGGTGTGGGTGCACTAGCTTGTTCAATTGTTCCATAAACCAGTTGTGAGTCTGCGCTCGTCCTGTCTCTTCTTTTCCGTGTACCGTCCGTATGCGCAGTTTTACGTGCAAGCATGATGAATGCCCAACAACATGCATTACTCCTTGCACGTGATTTGCCCCTAAAGTCAGTGTCGCGAGAATAGGGCTTGCGGAGCACTTTGTTGCTCATCGAACTCGTGTGCTGCATTGCTCCAATAAAGAGAAAGGGGGAAGGGGGCTCACAAATACACGCCAAATGTTTCCAGTTACCACAAAAATAATGTTTCGTCCACACAAACAAAAATTGTCTCCACTGTTCAGTGTGTTGTTAAGCTGAATTGTCAATTTGCAAAGCTCAGTTTTGTAGAACGAATGCACGCTTCTCTGCCAGCAAGTTTCCATGATTAGACAGGCCTTGCCCATTCATAGTAGCTCAGTTTTTTAGTAGTCTAGTAGATCTCAGTTACCAGCAACGATAAATGGTTGTGGGCCTGCATTGGGCTACTCCGACCATATTTTCTTGGCGGGTGTGCATCTGTATGATTGATTCATTTGAGAGAGCAGCTTTCAAGCGGTGTCCCTTGCCTTGTTGTAAGCAAGGGGACGAGGACGACGCTGAAGGAAGAGCGAGGGGGAAAGTGGAGGAGGCGAAGGCTGCTCGAGACGCGGGGACTCACTATGAGGTAACGTCAGAGTAGCGTGTGCCGTCACGCATTTGCTGATGACTTTCTGAGACGAAGAAAATGATTCTCGCCATCGCTGCAGTGGGTGCTGCGCTCACACTTCTCGCGAGGGAGCATTGTGATCGTCGGCCAGCTTCTTGCGGGCCTCCTGGGTGGCAAGAGCTTGCACGGCCCTGCACTGTTCTGTGGCCTTGTGTGCATTCGTGTCCCCACAGTAGTGCTGTACTGTGGGAACAGTGGCCTCTTTGGTGATGCAGACCATCATTTACGGCTGCGGCGGTCGCCTGTCTGGCTGTCGCACTGCGACTGGCCCAAGCGATGCTCTCTGGCACCCCCCCATGCTGCCCCCCTTGTGCTCGCAGGTGGGAGGCCGGGGTGCTGCCGGCTGCTGGGGGCGCCCTGGGCAGCGTGGCGGCCGTGCGCCACTTCTGCGACCGGCTGCTGGGCCTCGTGGAGTGCTACGCCTGGGTGCTGCAGCAGCGCCTGCTCGAACCCCCCCTGCTCTTCCAAGGTGACCACCGTCGAGGGGGGCGCATGCGCACTTATCTAACCAAGTCACTGGGGGCCGCAGTGTCATTTTACCAGCAGTTGATTCGGCAAATTTGACGTCTAAAGGGAGGTGCATCCCAGGGCACGCACCTGGCGATAATTAAGCGTGGGCTCAAAGCCCGTTTGGGGCTTCCCCTAGAGTCGTCGCAGTCCAGCGGTCGTGTGAAACACTGCACTTTTTTGTTCTATCACTCTTTAGCTGATATTCTTGAGCCACGTAAGCAGGGCTTCCTCCAACTTCTTGTGCGGGGCGGTCTTGAGGTTCATCAGTGCAGTTCCAAACCAAGGGGCATGGATGGAGGCGCCCTTTCCCTTCTGGATTGTGGTGGTGTGCAGCCACAGGACTGCTCAGATTACCTTGTAGGGCACCGTAGAAACGGCACTAGGTGCATCAGTTTTTTTTTTTTTTTTCTGTCTTGGTGCAATAATCTTCATTGCGTTCTGGTGAAACACTTGAAAAATTGCGATTCCTTTTGAATGTCTGTTTCTCAAAATACTTTGTTAAACTGAGAGTGGTGCTGAGTCTATTTCATTAGTTTGAGCTCATAAAAGCTGGCAAGGGATTCAAATGTGTTCATTAGATCGGGAAATTCATAAGATGGAGTTTTGAGATATTTGGGGATTGAAGCAAACACTTGGCCATTTTCAGTGCACTGACTGGAATTGGCGATAGCTCAGCTGTGCCTCTTCAGTAACTAGTGCGTAGAAAAAACGGGCCCATTTAAATGTCCCAGTAAGATTTTTCTATGCCCTTTCAGCCCGGCATTATTTTTTCAAGCAAGAAAATGTTTTCTGTGTGTTCTACAAAATTTTACGGCTCCCATAAGGCCTCAAACTACAAGTGAGCTGGTAGTGCAAATATTAACTGATTTATTAATGGGGCAATGATTTAATGTCAGTTTTTTTTTTTTAAAGTTGTTCTGCAGAAAACATTTTTTTTGTGTGCTTTCCTAAAGTTTGTGGCCACATGAGCCTGCAAACAAGAAATGAGCTTCGTAGCGCATATTTACAAGCTTGGGAATAAAACTAGGGCCTCTGTATTCACCCGAGCTTTTTCTTTTTTGTAGTGTCCAGGTTCGCAAAAACGCACGAATGGCGCTGTCTATCGCAGTGGTCCTCCTTGAAGGACAGTTCCCCAGAAAACTTGCAGTTTTGGTTTTGTTTTCTGTGCGCTAGAGGGACGCCTTTGTGGTGGCATGAAGTGGCACCACCCGGGCCAGAAGGGCTGAGCACACTTTCTAAGAAGCTGCCCCACTGCCTTGGCTCTATTCAAGCTTCATCACATGTGGTACTACCATTAGCAAGTGCTTCAGTATCAGGGCAGTGCAGGCGTAACTAGACATTTGGATGAGCCATGAGAAACACGCTTTCCACGAGAAAGAAAAAGCCTACATTGAACCCCCATGAACATTCATGTTAGTTCTAGGAAGGAAATTGGGTATGTGAGGCGATGCAAGGCACGGAAAATGACCCTTGCAAGCATCCCATGATGAATGCAATGGTGTCCTGCCCACTTTGCAACTCGCTGCACACAAGTAGCCTTTTGAGTGGGAATTTTACCACAATAGGTGCAAATGTGTGGGAATGTTTGCCGAACAGGCTTCTCCAGTGCTGCGGTGTCCACTTGTCCGGGGCTTTGACAGCGGACCTGCACCTGCCAGTGAGAAAGGCTTGTTTTCCCAATGCAGGAACCCTTCTTGTGAAGGAGTTATCAAAAACAAATTATTCCATTCCCAAATCGCTCCATATTTAATTCCCTCCCCCCCTTCGTGTCGTGGGATATATTTACAACCGACAACTGCCCGAAATCAAGGTGGTTCTTCAGAACACCCGTGGACCAAGCAATGGCAGCACTGCACACGAAGCAAATGGCTCCTGTGAAGGGAAAAGCGAAAACAGGTGACCATGGTTGGCAGCAACAAAGGCCCTGCCGCCACCGCATAAAGGCAGCGGCGATGGGCGGCTGTGGTGCCGTTTTGGATGGTTACCGCTCCTAATGCACATGCAATTTTAAGGCCTGTTCTGTCCTCCCCCTCAAGAAAGAAGCGGCTTGTTAGAACTCGGTAAATGCGATAAAATGTAAAATAAAAAAAGATAGCCAGAAGCAAAGAGCAACCAAGCGGCGCTCCCCGCCTGAGCCCCACCAACTAGTGCCACTCAGTAGGGTGACAGGACTCTCAGTTTCTCTCGGAGCGTCCGGGGGCTCTCCCGATTGTCGTCGCCATGTGTCTCTCTTCTGTTTCAGTGCCTGGCAGACCGAGCGCCATTTTCCCCATGGTCACCACGTTCCTGGAGCAGCTGGCCCTGTGCAACGATGTGCACGAGTTGGTTGGCAGGGAGGACGCCCCGCTGTCCACCCCCACCGAACAGGCCGCGTTCAGCCTGTGAGCACCGCTCTCTCTGCCAGCTGCAGTAGAACCTCGGTGATGCGTTTTTGCAAGGAAGCAGGAGAGAGAAATGGACTATCCAGGAACGCGTATGATTCGGCGCAGTAAAAGAAAAAAGTTGGCTCCAATGCACACTGTGAGGTGGTTGGAAAGCAAAGCTGTAAACAACACCCACAACACTTGCCCATGCGACGTCACTTGAAATCCCACACGTGGCTCTACAAAGAGTGAAACCAGAAATTCTGCCAGCTGTTACCTGGGATTCGTGCCAAAAATCAGCCACTGAATCAAAACCAGCGTCTGTCTCCCCATCTGCATGTGCTAAGATGATGGGCTGTCGCTCTGATTCTCTTCTGGCCCAGGTTCGATCCCTGGCTGTGCCAGTAGTTAATAAGCCCGGTTGGGAGTTTCTTGTGGCGCACACGACGAAACCGCTGGCTGGTAGAGGTAGAAAGCTTTGCTTCAAAAACAGTCGGCTGATGTGCATGAGCATTGAAAGACCTTTTTCGCGCGTACATGTCTGTCAACGTCTGCTGGCACATCGTCTGCTGGCGCATGCTGCTGCCATTTGAGAGCGACAGCTCCTTTCCTAAACATTGCAGACTTTTTTCCGCACCGGGACCCACCGCGGTGGCTCAGTGGCTAAGGCGTTGCACTGCTGAGCACGAGGTCACGGGTTCGATTCTCGGCCGCGGCGGCCGCTTTTCTGATGGAGGTGAAAAGCAAAAATGCCCATGTGTACGAGATTTCGGTGCACATTAAAGATCCCCAGGTGGTCGAAATTAATCGAGAGCCCTCCTCTATGGCGCGGCTCATTGCCTGCGTTGCGTCGGCGCGTTAAACCCTACAGTCGATCAAGTCTGCACTCGGATTGCCCTTTGTGCAAAAGCAGCTCCACACCACTTCTAAGCAGATTACGGCCTAAGCAAATGTGGCCGCCAGAGACGCCACCTCTTCCTCTCTGTCATCGCTGCCATCTTTCCCGGAGGGTTCGTCCAGCGCTGGCGCTGCTTCATGGTAGAGGTTAGCGTTATGCACGTTAAGACATCGTTATACAAGCGACGTTGCCTAAAGGCAGCCACGTTACCGAGTGACTCCGGCAAGCCCAGCACTGCGGGAAAGTCGCCACGGTGACCCAGCCGGCTTGACCATTGCGCCGCATGTGCTGAGGCTCGGTGCACAAGCATGTCAGCACGCTTTTGTTCACCGTAAAACATATTGTCCAGTCGTAGTTGGTTAAAATTTTTAAAATTTTGAACTCACTTATTGGCAAATCGTGTTATCCAGTAACGCAGTAACCAGAAAAAGAAATCACCATAACACTTTAAGGCTATGGGGCGTTTTTAGCATTTTTAGTGCTCTCAATTGAGAGCATAGTAACAGGGAGTCCGTATGGACCGGGAACATATCGATGGGGTTCTACTGTAGTTGTGTGGGCCGGGTCAGGCAAGTTGTACTTCTCCTTAACGTAACGGAACTGGGTAAGAGAAGGAACCCTTAAAAATTCTGTAGCAATATTTTCATTTAAAAAGTAAGAACAGTGCCAATTATTGGCTCATGAGGGCCAAGACTACAAATTTAGAGGAAACTGGACCACTGTTCCGGGATACCTCCATGCTAGGAATGAATTCCCACCTCAGTAATGAAAGAAAGTGATGCATTGCAGAGCTGTGTGAAAGTAAAGGTCGTACGATAGCACTTTGGTGGCAGGCCTCAAGTTGTCGGAATACTTCCTGAGCCATCGCATGCCTACAGGTGTGTTTTTTTCTGGCTGACCTGGCTCGTGTCCTTTCTTGGCGCCTTGAACATGATGCGCAAGCCGACGTGTGTGTCACAGCGCGTCCGGTGGAGGCTGTGGCTAGCGGGCTAGAAAGCTTTGCAAGTTTTAACCCAAGGTTGACGAGGTGCCAGTTGTCCATCCACTGATGATAAGTGCACAGACTGCTATTATTGATACAGTCAAATTGCAACGTAACAACGTCAGTAAAATTCGTAATATTCTTTGTTGCATTAGAATTTCGCTACATTGAAATTGGCGGTTAAAACTTGGGGGTAACCTCAGAAGCGATTTCTGTAAGCGAAAACGTGGTGTGCATACGTACGGCTGGTGCACTGACATTGCCACGAATACCACCCGCACGATGCGGGAGCTGCCAAGCGCGTCTGTTAGCCCAAACTACTTACCGATTGCCGGAATGGAACTCTTTGCTTAAAAAAGTCCCGCTGAAGTTCCTGTCACAAATGTGAAGTGGACGCCATTTTTGCACAACCCGCCGCTATCGTGGGTTCAAATTTCACTCGCTCTCGCAGCCGTCTCCACACATGAAATGTAAACAAACGATAATGAAATCGAAAAAGGAGTTGCCACTAGATATGCCAGATGTCATTAGTTGTCCGCAAAGTGCCATTTTCAGCTTTAGGGGGATGTTTGAAATCATCGGAACTCCGTGTCCGATGGCCTATGGCGCTGTAATGAAAGAGTTAAGGGCAGCTTAAGAATCACTGTTTCTCATGTTACTAGTTGAGAGGGACACAGTGGCAAAATCCAATGGGGCCATTATTGAAGTTACATCGAAATGTAATGAATTGGCTTGGAGCAGGGGTGAGACAGCTGTGCATATTGCGCAGTTTTGATAGAAAGTTGTTTTCCTGCGCAAAGCTGCCCCAAAAGCTTGGAAATTTCAAGAATTGCGCCAAACTGCTCCAAAACGGACTGAGAGCCAAGGCTAACCCAAGAGCCAAGTTAACCCTCCTGTCAGTTTCAGTGGGGAAAAATGCTTACTGACGGCATACTTTTCCAGCAACTCCAAGGTGATGCTGTTTGTAAAGGTTTAATTGATTGATCATTCAATAAAAAGCCCGCATAAAATTGTCCCTGAGATAGTTTTTTCGAGAGTAGCAAAGTCGGGTTGCACATGTTATATTATGTGAGTTTTTAAAGTTTTGCCATCGGAAACCATCGCAAAGTCCTGTAGAAAAAATACTTACGTGTGTTGAGGCGACAAACTACTTGTGCAAGTTGATGACAAAACGGCAATTTTCGGAGTGCCGTATCTCTGGCATCATGGTGAGGTGAAGATTGGGAAACATGGCCGCCGGGCGAAGCGGTTGCTCGTGGTTCAGGCAGAGCGGCCTTTGCCGACTTCTACTGTGGTTTTGGTTATGGGGGTGGCATTTAGATAAAACGACATTCAGTCGTTTTATCTGTTGCGGGAAGTTGCGCACTCGAAAGACGGCAGTTCATCAAAAACAACGTGGTGCCCACGAATTCGCCGTGTTTTGGCCTTGAGTGTGAGGTGCAGTGCGCGCTTGAAGTGAAATTTAAGACATGTTGCGGTGTTATACAACAGTTATTGCTGCCTTTGACAGCAAGCTTGCGAGCTGCAGGAATGGGACGAACAACACTGCAGAAGTGGCGGCGCAAGCTACATCGCCGCAATAAAATGTTCAAGCAGTGTCCGATAGAGGGACGGGCTATCACTACACGCTAGTAATATTGGTTCATCTATCATAAGTGAAATTTTATGCCAAGAGGGAGGTCGCTAATGTTACTCAATTGCGATTGTAGTGAATGTGCACCTCGCGGATTGAAATGGGAGGGCTGTCACCTCGCTTTGTGCAACTTTTTCCGTGGCTCTACACTTGTGCGTAAAGCCGAGTCTGGGATTAGAAAAACAATAATTTCAGCATTCACATGATAATAAAGGTGCCTTGGGATAACTTAGTTTTTCAATTCGATATTTTCGACGGCGCTCCCTGCTATTTATGCTAAGTATAGGCGTTTGTAAAAGGTAGTGCAGTTTGTACCTTGTGATGCTCTGGTCGAAAACACTTCATTGAAAGGCTGTTTCAGTGCTGTTTACGTTTAAAACCGATTAAAAAGCGCCCCTTTTCCCCCCCGAGTTGCTAAAAATTTGATTTTTTAGGCTCCTAAGGTGGCATAATAAATGCCGTTCTTCTGCTCCAAATCAAAGTTATTCTGCTCCATAATCGAGATTTTGCTGCTCCAAGAACTGCTCCCAAATCTGATTGAGCTGTCTCACCCCTGCTGGGGGGGTTATGTGCGAATGCAGGGAATATAATTTACGAGAAACCATTGCAGGTAACGCAGGTCCAGACGACGAATGGAGTTACAATGCAGAACCATGTGCTCTAGGAACGTTTTCTTCTGCCTGGTGATGTCGTTGGTTTGTCACAGCCATTAGCGCTGGGTGTTTCTGGGCAACTGGGGCTTGCTGGAAAGCGTCTCTACTGGGGCCAGTTGGTGCATTCTGAGCTTAAACAACAGCGCAAAAGACAAGGACTAGGAAAGAAGCACAGACAAGCGCTGTCTGTGCTTCTTTCCTAGTCCTTGTCTTTTGCGCTACTGTTTAAGTCCAACTTGCTGGAAAGGCCTTACATGGCTCGAAGCGTGGTCGCCACAGTCCTGATCTGAGGAGGGGCTCGCATTGTTGGTGCGGCAACGTCAGTGGCCAGTTTTTGCTGCCACAAATGTGGAACCCATTCTCTCACGATGCTCTCGAGGCCAGTTGCTCTTGGGAGCACGAGTGCGTAACCCCGCGTAACCTCACCCCACCTGCTGCCAGGACAGCAGTGCAGAAGCGTCCCCGCTTCTGGTCAAAGTCCGGCTCGGTCGGCCTCCCTCCTCCCCCAGGGTCAGGTGCTCCCTGACGGTGCGGCTGTTCCACCTCCTGACCGTGTGGATGGAGGCCGCGCCCGAGTCCATGGCGTCTGTTGCGGACCCCTTCTGGGAGACGGAGGCCTTTTGGAAGTGCTGTGTGCTGTGTGTGCTGCTGCCCTTGGAAGCGGGCTATGACCTGGCCGACCTTGAAGTGGCCAACGAGCTTCCGCATGAGGTGGGCCGTTTGCAGATCCCCCTCTGGTCTCGTGGGCGAGCTGGACCGGTGATTGTGCCGGGTAAAGTTGGACCAGCAAAGTGTTCATCATTCCCTGCTTTTAGCCACTACTCTGCATTTTGCAGTGTACGCTCTGTATACTCCGTTTCCTCTCATTTGTATTCTCTTATTGCAGCTCGCTGTTTGCCCCTGTTCAGGTTCATGAGCATTGATCTTGTGCACAGTGCGTGCCACGTGTGCCAGCGGCTGTTTCCTTATGCAGTCGTTTTGTTTCTGGTGGCCTTGTTCTTTGGACGTAATTTCAGTGCTGTGTACTGGTTGAGCTCGCATGCCAGTGTGCCATGGAATGCTGCCCATGCAGTGGGGAGGCACAGTCTGTGGGCGGGGCTGCACGCATTTTTGGGCGGGTGAGCAGAGATATGTGCTTTAGAGCAGGAAACAAGAGACATGCCCTTGCACAGACATGTCCTGCAGTCTGGTCTCTCCGTTTCCGCAAGAGGGCCCGGGCTGAGATGACAGGCCTCGCCTTCAGTTGCCGGACTGCGGGGCCTGGGTGCGAGCGGCTCCCCGTGCTGTGCAGATGCTGCGGTTCCTGCGGCAGGTGTCGTGCACGCGGCCCGCCCTGCTGTTGTCTGGCCTGGCCCCCGCCCTGGCAGCCCTGGTGGCCGAGCGGCCCGAGTGCGGCCTGGAGCAGGTCCTGCGGCTGAGGCTGGACGGCCCCGAGCTCTCCTCGCAGGAGGGCGGCGGCCTTCTCCGGCTCACGGGCCTCGTGTCGGGCTACTGCCTGCTGGCGCAGCTGGGCGTGGTCGAGGCCGGCCGGGAGGAGTGGGCGCGGGCCCCTATCGCGGCCGTGGCCCACTGGCTGGCAGCGCCTGCTGGGACACCAACGCCCCTGGTCCGGGAGCTCGGCCTCCGCCTCCTGCAGCTGGGCACGGCCCTGGGCGCTGGCGTGAGTGGGGCTGCTCGGTTTTAAGGGGGGAGGCTACCCTTGTAGGCCCAAGTTTTTTGTTTCTTGAGATATCTGAATGAAATTTTCAGGGTATTGTTATAGCATCAACATTAGAAAAAGTGCAAAGTTTCATCGAGCTACGGAGGTTAGTTCTCAAGTTATGAGGGTATACCACGGTGGTGTGTATGGGCTTCTTATCCCAGTCCTGGAGAATTAGCCAAGTGTGCTGCGGCTATGAAATTCGTTATGGTTATTCCTGAAGATGTACCTCAGGGCAAGACAGAGCCCTTTTTCTAAATTTTTCACCGGAAAAATTTTAGCACAGCACTAAAATTAGTGTTGCTGATCAAACATGCAAACATGATTTCGTTGTGATTTTTTACGAAATCAAGGGACAAAAATTTTTAGGAAACCGGCTTGTCTTGCCCTCGAAAATTTATTAAGGAACAGAATAAAGAAAACGGGATGCAAATCTGACAAGCACTTCTTGAGATTCACTGGGATAAGCAGTCACAACAGGAAAAAAGTTCATTTTGAGAAAACTGCCTTCAAAGTTTGTGTACACATCTTCACTTCTAGAAGGACCCCGTAGCATAGCTAGAGGGGTCTTGGCACACTGTCTTCCTCTTCTGTTGCTTTTCCATCTTTTCCTGCTTTCGTTTGCTGGCCTTGTTCATACGCAGGGCATCTTTTTCAGCAGCTCGCTGGAGGGCTAGATGGCCTGGTGTCATGAGCCCCACAGACGCGGATATTTCTCGAGTGGCCCTGTAGCAGCCCGCATTGCACCTCAGCATGGCTTCATGCAGTGCTGTCTCGACAGCAATAAATGAAACATGCTGCTCCATGGGCATCAGGGACCACAGGACTACAGTCAAAACCCGCGATAACGAAATCCCGCTGGTACGAAATTCCCGCGGCAACGAAATATTTTCGCATCCCCGGCGAACGTCCATAGACGCCCATGTATTTTATATCTCGCGGCAACGAAATGTTTTTGGAAACTGATCCCGCGTTAACGAGATTCGGTGCAAGTTTGGTCGGCATTTTACCTACCCATTTGAGGGCAACTGTATCCAAAAAGTGTTCAAGTGCATTTTTTTGGACTCAAAGTGCGTAAACTTCAGCCACAGCACGTTTGCATGGCCGCCGCCATATTTGTTTACAAAAGACCGCGCAGCCGGCGGCCGTGGGGGCAGCCTCGCAGCGGCACCACCAGGGGGCGACACATGGTGACTCAAGTCGTGGCTTTGGCTTGGGCTACGCTAGCCCACTACCGCTGAACAGAGCGCGTGCGTTTGTTGTTTGTGTGTGGCGATTGGCATGTTTGTTCTCAGTAAGATGCCTTCACCAGCCGTAAAGTGGAGGTTTTTATCGTTACGAGATAAGGCAGCCATCATCGCCCAAGTCAGTTGCCCAAGGGAGGATAGCGCCGACGAGTTTGGAAACGCCTGCAACTAGCTCAACCATTTTGAAAAGCAAGGATCCCACCAGTTTTCAATGGCGCACGTGCGCAAAACAAAACAGTGACAGCTGTGGCCTTTCTGGACGTCTAGAAAGCGGTGCTCACTAAGTTTTGTAAACAGTATTGGTGCAACGAGGTGCCACTCTGTCTGGCAAAGTTCGTAAACAGAAGAAGCTGGGCTCCACTTGCATGATCGGACGTACTCGGTGCCGAGGGCCAGGGTGGGAAACGTGCAGAGAAGGTGAACCCACGGAATGTTTTGGATGCGTTTGACACGATCTCGTTCTTGGGCGCACACGACGACTAGCAACGAACCATTTGTACAGTGATAGCTGAACTGTGATGTTGGCTGTAAGGTAAGGCTCACGAAGTAATATAACCGACTTTAGGAAATAAATTTTTGGTTTGTGGCCAATTTTCCGGTCGTTTATGTTTCATTCTCGCGGCAACGAAATTCCCGCAAAAGCGAATTTTCTTGCTTTCCCCGGCGGTTTCGTTATTGCGGGGTTCGACTGTATTTGCATTTGCGCTAAGCAAAACTTCCCACCTTCACCTGTAGCGATGGCAGGCACAGGGTAGGGCTCCGTGGCTTGGGACTTCCTCTGAGTCGCCGGCATAGCACCAAGTTCGTTTTGAACAGCAGCACGTTGTCTGTTCGCTGCCCCGACCTCCTCGCGTGTCAGGAAATGTGTCTCCAAGTGAACTGTATGCGACACGTTCCCGCTCGTCGAGGTTGATGTGAGATCGGAGACGGAGGCCGCGGTCGCTGAGGTCGATGCGCTCGAGACGCCGGACACACTCGCAGCATCGAAGTATTGCACAGACAGGGCGGGAGATACGTTGTTGGAAGCGCGGACACCCTCGTTAGCGATGCTCTGCGCCACCTTCTTGGCCATGCGAACAAGCTTCATTGAACGCTTCCGCGCACCGAACGCATGTAGCGTCCTGAACTTCACTCCGCGCATCGTGGCCGATTACGTACACGATCTGGCAGGCTACTCTGAACTGTTAAAGTACGTCAGCGATTGTGAGCACGGCAAAAAACCAAGTAGAATGAGCGGACAAGTGAACGAAAAGGGGGTGCACAGTGCGGCAGAACAACAAAGGGGCGGCGAAAAGCAGACGATGGCGCAGGGAACCTGGTGGATGCGAGCGGCGCAGGCCGCTGGCCGGGAAGAAGCGCGCATCTAGCTTCCTCTAGCTTGCGTGCTAGGTTCCTTGCTGGCCGTACGTGGCGTGTCATACCCACGATACCACATGACTTGCGAACGAGGGTGCCGGAGGACGGGACCCCCTTTGGTCTCCCTTGACGACATTTCCTTTCCACCCACTGAGCCCTTCTGCAGAGAGTGAACTGCGCTGTTCAGGGGTGCCTACTCTCACGGCCACACAGACCGAGAACCCACTTGGCTCCACTGGAAACTCTACACGGTGCTCTTCTGTGTTGGCCGGTCGTCGGGATGCCCCTCTTCCCGCCTCATGTACGGGCGAGGGCCCATGCAGTCCACCTTTCCAGGACAATGAAGCACGAGCGAAATGGAATGCGTTTACAGAGACGTCCAAACTACACCACACATCCATGAGACACCTACACGTAGAGGAAGCTGCTCCTCAGCTCCTCACGGCACACATCCTCGACGCTGCCGAAAACTCCATTCCCCACGCCTCTGGTGCCCCGCACAACCAGAGCAGGCCCTGGGGGAATGAGGACTGTAGGCGGGCACGAGAGGCCCAGAACAAGGCGTGGGGTATCCTTCGTCGGTACCGCACGTCGGGAAACCTTTTATTGTTCAAAAGGGCAAAGGCAATGGGAAAACGTTTGCGCCGCTCATTCATAACATCCATAAACTCCTACACTGACACTCACAATGTCTGGACATGAATACGCAAGCTAAAAGGACAACAGAGACACAGCCTGCCCCTGGTTAGTACAACAGGGGGCACACTCGAAGACCAGGCTAACACACTTGCACAACACTTCCAACACATGTCCACTACACAAATACTTTCATGAAACACAAACTCTCGGCCAAAAAGAAGCCTATACTAGATAACAATAGGTCAACATCTTATAACTCAGAGTCTTCACTGCATGAGCATAGGGCTGCTTTGAGCGTGTGTAAACCCTCAGCTCCAGGCCCAGACAACATCACGTATACAATGATAGAGCACTTACACGCAGACACTCTTGTTACACTCCTTCACCTTTACGCTTTCGGGGCACATTCCAAAGTCTTGGAGGGAGGCCATAGTTGTAGCATTCTTGAAAGAGAGGGAGGACCCTTCCACTCCCGCAAGCTATCGACCCATCACCCTCACAAGCTGCCTGTGCAAGCTTCTAGAGAAGATGATCAACAGAAGACTCGTGTACTTCTTGGAGTACAATGGTCTTCTCGAGAGCTGCCAGGCAGGCTTCAGGGTGGGGCGATAGGTTGAGGCCTCAACCGATAGGTAAGATAGATAGAGATAGATAGATAGGGTGCCTAGATAGATAGGTAGATAGAGCGATAGATAGATAGAGCGCCTATCAAAATCGATCAATTTGATCGCTACTTTGGGAGCGCCTTTTCATAGCGTTCCAGGCGTTGCTCGAACAAGTACAGCTGTTCGGAGTTAGATCAGAAAATGCTGTTTCAAAATCACTTTTGTTTTCATTTTTGCAACGAAAATGTGATTTTTGACATGCGTTTGAATCACCTTGGTATGGAAAAGGGGCGTGATCATCGCGCGTCACTGCTACCAACGAAGAATGCGTGCAACTCGTAATTACTCTGCACCAGTGTTTGTTTTTTGCTATTAGGGCGTGAATGGTGAACCAGCAAACGATTTTCAATCGTCAGGTTCGCGCTCTGACAGTAATAATCCCAGAAATCGGCTGAAAATGTCAAGCAGTGCCTGGTTGCAAAGCTACTTTATGATTTTAGGCAGTTTTATTGCCTTTGCACACGTTGTTCTAAGTTCTGTGGTAGTTCTACTTACCCCAGGATCATTCGCGAACAGTTTCGGTTTCATTTCTGCATCGCGAAATTCATATTTAGCGCTACTACGCAGTTACCCAACTTCTAGGCTACCTGCCATGGCGCCTGGAGCGTCCGCGACTGATCCTCGAACAAAGCACAGCGCTCCTGATTTCCCCCCACCCTAACCCGATTTCTTCGATAAGAACTTAAGATGCAAGTCAAAAGATCACACCCAGTTGCCAGATATCTGTTCCGCCGAGGACAGCGCTTCAAACCGGCCTTACACTGCCAGCTGTTCGCCTTCCAGTTTCGTTTCCATGCGAGGGTATATCCGGGTGTCTAATGTTGCTGCTTAGTTGAACTGTCTATTCGGACGGAGTCTCTGATAAGTTTTTGTACTGTTTCATTTGAAAAATGTTAGGTGGCGTTGCAATAGAGGAGGCTCGTTGTGCTGATCTTTTTCATCGCGCAACTGCTACTCTGCCAAAGATCACAGGGCACGATTCTAGCGCATCGTACCTCATTTCTGCGAGCAAGGCTACAATTGCGAGTAAGAAGATGATAATAAAGCTCAGCTTTATGTTTTGAGAGATAACTGACCGTGAACGTCAGCAAGCATCAACCACGGTGTTCCGTTTTCAACTTCATGCAGGGTTTTTTCCGCATCGCGTGCTTGTCCCAAATATTGCTCGCTGTACATGCAAAGTCAGTCATGGACAAGATGATTTTACGTTATAAATTGGTGCCGCTGAAAATGTCAAACTGCCAGATTTATTCCAGGGAACCACCCGAAATTGCACATTTTGAATTGGAGATTGGGCTTCACCGCATGACACGAGCACCGTGCGTGCTAACATTTTTTTTTATATCTGACAAACTGTTTCGCGCAAGTCGACATTTTTTCTGGGGTGTGTTTTTGAAATGTTTCCCTACAAAATGTATATTCTAATTTTTTTTTCTACTACCAGTGGTTTGATATACACACCTCCTTTTTTATAATTTTTTTCGAGCACTTGACAAAAATTTTGATTTTGATATTTTTTTTTCACAACTATGATATATAAAAACATTTAAAGAAGTGGTGTTATTGGAAAGGCCGTTAAATAATCTGCATTTTGTGTCCCTGTAATTAGTGCCTAACCAATTTTTTAGCAGGAAAAAAATGTTTTCTTGAACCCCTAAGAATTGGTTAATTTTCCGGCGGCAGCGAAAGAGTTAAACTGCAGTGGCTAGAATAGGAAAGTGTGATGACCATGCCTTCTCCCGCGTAACGCTCTTGGAGGAAATTCCAGATGGCGCTGTCACACGCTTACACGTTCGCTGGGACTGCGACGGAATGTAGAGTACGAATGTAGCACGCAGCACCACACCGAGAAAGCCTCTTTGAGAGCTATTCTGCGCTGCGTGCTAGCGCAAATTGAGATGCAATGAATGTCGTATTTTTTAAGAACTACTATCATCGCAGTTTACAACCGACTGGACGCGCTTTGACAGCCAAATATAGCTGGCTGGCTCTGTCACTTATGAAACCCAAATCAGAATTGTGGACTGGTAACTGGTAAATGCGCATTTTATTTTCGACGTGCTCGTTACAGACAGACAAAAACTGCTCACTTTTGGTGAATTTCTTATTGTTTGTTGAAAATTACGAAGTCTTGAAGCCATCAACTTTCTTTGCTCAATGGGCCTTGCCTTTCGCTGCTAGTTCTTTTTTGTGTGTGTGAACAAATTCACGCATTTTTTTCTCGAAATGTTTTCGAAAAAGCGTTTTCGACCTTCGGTTCTGCTGTTACGTGAGGCAATTGAGTTTAAAGTGCTTCTTCCATTCACGACAAGGCCAAAACGAAGAAGACCAAAACGAATTTGATAGCCATGGACGGGGAGAGTGGCAGACTTTTTCAGTATGTCCAGGGTGTCTAGCAACTGGGAAAACCGGGAATTATCAGGGAAATGATACACGCCGGGAAAAATCAGGGAATCGTCAGGGAATATTGCCATAAAGCAAACCCAGTCAGGGAAAATGACCCGCGACTTGACTTTCCGGCGTGGACCGCGGACTCTGCTCACCCGAATCGGCGCAAACAGCCAACGTGGACAGATCCAATCCAAGCCAGTGGGACAGTAGCGCCAGGGTTGACAAGTTCGGCCTTTTTTTCCCCGCGGCCTGGCAACCTTGAGCAGCGCGTGCCGGGCATGCTGGGCATACACTTCTGTTGTTTTGAACCATTTCTTCCGCCATGTTTTGAACGATGGAACCTTCCGGTGGCATGGTGTTTTCATCGTTTTTTCAGAAGTGAAGTCAGAATTCTCACTGACAATGTTGGCGGTGAGAAAGTGCTTCTTTAATCCGGACTGGACGAACCCGAACGTTTCGGAATACGGAAGCTGGATTAAGCCCGTGCAGAATGATCCTCACAGTGCTCAGTGCACACTGTGCTGCAAAACTTTTTCTTTAAGGGGGGCGCTGGTCTTGAAGACAATTTTGTTATTTTTAAACCAATCTCCTTGCAATTTGCACATTGAGTGTGCTTTAACATCCTGAGCACGAATATGCAGTCAGGTGTCATCTATATAGTCTAATTTCAGAGTTTTGCAACATGTTATATCATTCCATTTCGGGCAATTTTTAATTATCCGCTTATGATATACTTGAATAATTCTTGTTCCTTTGTGCTCTCGAAGGACCAGGGAGTGCAACTATACCACAGCAGTAATTTTATCACTATTTCTGCAATTGCTCTGAACTTATGAAATGTCAGGTCCTCAATTATCAATGTTTTTGTAAAACAAAATGCATAAAAAATTGTACTATTACAAAGAAATTTTATATTTTTCTGGTTTTATTGCACTGTTCAGTTCTTAAGCTTTCAAATGCAGCAAGAATGACGCAAATCCGACCAGTACATCCCAAGATATTGTACCCGACAGTTGACCTCATGGGAAAAAACTGGTTTTGAGAAAACAAGGCACAAAATTCAGAAATGCAGGGGAAAATGACCATTTAGCCAACTTCAAATGGTGACAGCTTTGTAAATACTTATGGTACAGCTATAATATTTTGCAGGTACATTCTTTGGGATCTACAGACTGCAAATAAAATTAATACAGAAAATTGATTTTTTGGCAAATTGTTGGTCCTCAAGACCAGTGTCCCCCCTTAAGCAACATGGGAAGCACTGCAGTTTCGAGTCACGCGTCCAGCAAGAAGCATCTTGCTGCTTTCAAGTGTCAGTCGAGCGCTTCGCAAGCTGGCATGTCGTCGTTTTTTACGCCAGCGACGAACGCTTCGGCCCAATGTAGCAGAGACCGGACAGGTGCGCCCGAGGAGCCTGCAACCACCACAAGTGCGAAGACATCGATGAGCGGCTTTCTTCTGAAGAGCGCTGTGACAAAAGCCGAGATAATCTGGTGCTTAAACGCAGTAGTGACTCACGGATCTTTTCGGTCAACAGCGGCGTCGGCCTCGCTCTTCCCTCTCATGTTTCCGGGATGTGAAGTCGCTGAAAAACTTCACCTAGGGAAGGACAAGGTAGGGTTTACGATTTGCTATGGTATTGCGCCTTACTTTCGTAAGAAGCTGCTATCAAGCCTTGCCGGTGTGCCGTTCTTAGTTGTTTCGTTTGACGAATCACTAAACAAAGTGACACAGAAGCAACAGATGGATGTGCTCGTCCGATATTGGGATGGCACTACTGATGGCACTGTGAAAACGCAGTACCTAACTTCATGCTTCTTGGGGCACACGTGTGCGGAAGACCTGGCATCTGCATTCAGGAAAGCTACAGAAGAGCTCAAGCATGCCAAGATACTGCAAGTTTCAATGGATGGGCCGAATGTGAACATAAAGTTCCTGAGGTCACTGAAGGGGGAACTCGAGGAGTCGGATGAGAGTCACAATATCCTAGATATTGGAAGTTGTGGGCTGCACGTAATGAATGCAGCATACAAGGCAGGTCATGCTGCAACCGGCTGGGATGTGATCGCCTTTCTTCGCAGCAGCTACAGCCTGTTCAAATGTGTGCCTGCTCGTCGTGCTGACTACGTCACCTTTACAGGGAGTGCACTGTTTCCTCTCAAGTTCTGTTTTGCCAGGTGGCTCGAAAATGGGAAGGTTATCACCAGGGCACTAGAAGTTCTTCCAAACTTGGTGAAGTTTGTAGAGGGCTTTGCGAAGGCAAAGAAGCAGCCGACGTGCTCCAGCTACAATGCCGTTGTGAAAGCAGTTGGTGATCAGCTGTTGCCAGCAAAACTACCCGTCATGCTGTCGATTTGTGAGGAACTGGAGCCATTTTTGGCAGAATTTCAGAGTGACAGGCCGATGGTGCCCTTTCTTTCAACTGCACTGCACAATATCCTGCGGTTCCTGCTTGCAAGGATTGTCAAGAAGGAAATCCTGGAGGCTGCAGACACGCCCGCCAAGCTGCTCAAGGTTGACCCAGAAAAACTCGAGAACTGTATACCTGTACCCACTTTTGACATTGGGTTCGCTGCGAAGAATGAGCTCCGCAAGGTGCCCAAAATGCCACAGCTTACCTTGCACCAATTCAAGAAAGACTGTGTTTCCTTCGTTAAAGTGTGCTGTCGAAAGGTGGTGGAGAGGTCACCGTTGAAATATAAGCTAACTAGGGGTGCCAGCTGTTTGGACCCGACATTCGCATTGTCTCCGGAGGCTGGCCCAAAACGATTGACCCTCGCACTTGAAGTGATTTCAGAACACCAGTGGCTGACTGGTCTGCAAGCAGAGCGGGCCCATCGTTCTTGCATACAGATGTGTTCATTGAGCCTCACCCAAGAAAAATTGAACAATTTTGACTGGAAAGAGCAGAGGCTGGACGTTCTGCGGCTAGATCTCTGCTCGCATGATCACAAAGAGCTGCTGTCTTTTATCAAGATCATCCTTTGCTTGTCTCACGGCAATGCTGCCGTAGAAAGAGGCTTCTCAGTCAACAAAGAATGCCTCGTCGAAAACTTGAAAGAAGATTCACTGATAGCACAACGACTGGTGCATGATGCTGTACGTGTTGGCAGCAGGTGGTGTGGACAAAGTTGTAATTACTGACAAGATGGCGCAGATGGTTTGCAATTCCTACAGCGTCTTCAGAGAGGAATTGCAGAAAAAGAAGGCAGAAAGACGGGTGGAGTCAGGTGCTCAGAAGGACAAGAAAAGAGTGGCTGCTCTTGTCAAACAACTGGAAGAAAAGAAGCGAAGGCTGCTTAGTGAATCGCTGACAGAAGCTGGTCTCCTGCAAGAAAAAATAGACGCTCTTAAAAAGTAACAGATCACTGCTTCAAGAACTTTTGTGCAATGGCTGACACAAACAGTAGAAGCCGATTTGTGTTTGCATACACTTTGTGCAATAATACTCTAGTCAGCAACTACAATCTGTGGTGAATAATTTATGTTTGCGCTCTAAATAAAACAATGTTTTGTGTTCTGCACTAATGGTCTTGCATGTATGTATTGCCACCTATGCAGCGGTCAGGGCATTTCACTTGAAATTGTCAGGGAAAACCTGGAAAAGTCAGGAAATCTTAAAATAATAATTTGCTAGACACCCTGATGTCAGATGCTTCGTAAATGCTTCCATTGTCTGGAAGGGTACGCGTACGGGCTTTGGCTTTATCCTGCGCTGTGCGACACACGCTGTAAGCCATTGTGAAGGGCGAAACACTCAGCGTGTAATTTCCCCCATGTTGCCGAAGGTAGGGTCAAGTTCTTGACAGAAAAGAAGCATGGGGTTCTTCAAACTCTGCACTCACAGGGGAGTCACCTTCCTTAGCTTTTTTATTGCTGGGTGGGGCCGCGGGTGCACTTTTCGTTTGACACTTCCTGCTCGGGGAAGTTGTTTCGGCTGGTACTTCGGAGGACTTGGAAATTGTGTGGGCAGATTTTGCGGGGGCAATTCGGAGGCCTGCCTATGTAGATTGAGACAACTTTTCCGTTCACAATATGTTCAACGTGTCGGGAGATGTATCTTTTGTCGAAGTGTAGCTCGCACATAGCGGTGTTTTCCTTGAGCCGCTTCTCAGTACGTGGTATTTCTCGTCGCCACTGCGCCAATACAGACGCACGTCCTTCGGAACGCCAAACAACGACAGTTTCTTTTTGCAGGACTTGTACACGGTAGAGTGGCCCAGCACAAAACTGTGGATCTACTAATGCACCCTTAAACCTGCTACGGCACAGGAAACAAGCGGTGCTTCTATCTGGGCTAAGCGGCAATCGCATTGCAGACGATCCGCGCACGCCTCAGCAGGCGACGTGTAAACGATCGTGCGCGCCCCCTCGCGGATCCCTATCGGTGGCTTCAAAGCGCCTCGTAGCCGCTGCATGCCGCTAATCACACTTTCCTATTCTAGCCACTGTAGTTAAACGAGCGAAGTGAAGAAGCACAAGTCCGGACTCTACTTTGTACGATGGGAAGGCAAGCCAGAGAAATCTTCTCAACTTTCGCTTTATCTGAAGAGCAACAGAAGCAGTACGAAGTCGTCAAAAAGAGTTCGACGACCACTTCGTGTCCGCACGGAACCTAGTTTATGAAATCGCATGTTTTCATTGATGCATTCAACAACCTGGCGAATCAGTCGACCAATTCATCGCTGCGTTGCACACGCTGGCGGATCGGTGCGACTACAAGGAAAAGAAACGCATGATCCGCGACACGTTTGTCGACGGCCTCAGTGGTGCGAAGCTCTCCGAGTCGCTACAAATGGATGCAAATTTTACACTCGCCAGTGCTTTGGCAAAAGCTCGCTGAGAGGAGACCGTCCAACGACAGCAGCAGCAGCTGTGAGAAACCAGCGACGAATCTTTGGCAGCGGCAGCCAGCAGTCTGGACGCGGTCAGCAACCAAGGGCAGCTCCGGAAGAGCTCTTCAGGACAGCGTCCCGGCAGCTCGTCAAGGAACAGTGCACCTGGCATACAAGCTCAGCGCACCAGAGAACAGACTTACCGACCATGCACCCCCGGTCCATGCCCCAACTGCGGTCAAGGAGCGCACCCCAGGACCTCCTGCCCGGCAAAAGCTGCGAAATGCAACTACTGTGGTTGTTCCGGACATTTTGCAGTGGTGTGTTGGGAAAAGGCTGCAGGCGACTGAAAGAAGGTACAACTTTCTTCTCTCCATTTGGACAAGGGGCATATTTTGTTGGCGCGGTGCACGGGGGGCACTCTCATTCTCGGTATGCTCAGGTCGTCGTAAACGGCACTCCGGTGTTCGCTAAACTAGACTCGGGTGCAGAAGTTTCCGTGGTACCCTCAACGTTTCCTGGATTGCCTACCAGGTTAGACAAGTGCGACATAACCTTAAAGGAGTACTGACACCAAATTTGGATACCTAAAAAATGATATAATTGGCTTCAGTAGTTTGTACAGATGCCTCACAGAAATTTTTGCAGCGATCCGAGGCCGGAATCACATCTAAAATCGATTTTGATTGTCCAGGCCGCGAGCTTCCACAAATCGGCAGCACTAGCGCAATCGCTTTCGGCGTGACGAAACATTAGCCTGCGTGTCTGGCCGGTTCAGGGTGATGTCATATAGCCGTTTTCAGAACCGGAAACGATATCCTGCGCTGCTGTTGTCGGTGGTATTCGTTTGGGCAGGAGACGTGGGCGTAGCTGTGTGAGCAATGCTTGTAAACGTTGCGTGTTCGACGTCTTTGCTCTTCAGTTCGTTGTCGGCGCATGGTGTTCGGCACTGGTGCCGAAAACTGCGCGATGTCGACGGGCACCGCGGCAACGCGGCGGTGCGCATCATCGAGCTCGCCCAAGTTGTGCTATGGCAAGCTCGTGGTATGCGAAGTACTGCTCGTGGAAGCCTGTCCGAGCAAATCAACGACGACGCCAAGATGCATTATTTTCCACGCGACGACATGCAGCGCTAAACGTGGACTGAGTTCGTGCGCCGGCGGCCGCAAGAACTGTCGCCCAAGCCAGCGGGCTCGGGGTTGCACGGGTCACCTTGGGTGTTGGGAACTTAGTATCGTGGCGACTATTTGATTGCTGGTATCGGTACAACTGCGAATGACCATCCCTTACACAACTTTTCACCACACTATCATCCCCTTTTTCGCATATGAAGCTTTATTTTGGCAATAATTTCCGTTCCAGCGATTGGCGACCAAGACATCTGCCGCGGCCTGTTTTGATTCTAGCGCGCAGGTGGCGCCATCTTTCGGCCGCTCGCCGCACCGTGGTGCCGGCAGTGCTGGGTCGGAGCGCCGAACCTCCGCTGCCGGTCAGCGTAGGCTTACCATCGCGGCAAATATCTGAACGCCACTTTTAAATTCAGCGCTGATAACAACTCCTAGCACAATTTTCAACACACTAACATCTACTTTATCGCATCTGGAGCTTCTTTTTCGGGATCAGATTGATTAGAAGAGTGGCGACAAGCTGTTGCTATCACGGTCTGTGCCGGTTTGAGCCGCAGTGATATTAAAAAACGGACGACGGCGAAGACATCGCCATCCTAATCGCCTGGCCAAATAAAGTTGTTCTGTCTGTCGGGTGGCAGTGTCTCATCCGAGTCTGACGATTCAGACGACATGTCGACTGCGCGGGCGAGTCGCGGACCATGTGAAATCGTAGCAGACGATGCGGCGAACGCATGGAGGAAAGAAAAACGTCCCTGACGTCACGGGTGAGACCGTGACGTAAGGCTGGCCCGCTTGCAGGCTGGCCTTCGAACGGCCATTTTCCCGCGCGACGACCAAATTTGAAATTGGTTGCAATAAACGTGCAATAATTAATTCTGTGTTGGCGGCTGACGGCTTTTGGTTTGATTTTCGTAATTACTGGGCCAATAGGTATTCTTTACAGCATAAAAACTGAAAGCGAGAAATTTCGTGTCAGTACTCCTTTAACAGGACCCGCGAATGAGCCACTCCATGTTCTCGGAAAGTTTGTTGCCAATATCCAGTGGAAACTGTGGAAGTACGCCCCGCAACATGGTGTAAGAAGTGGGATTGCGACGCCACTGATCCGTCGCTCCTGCAAGTCGACACCTGCAAGCGACTGCACGCAGGGCTCCAGTCATGCTTCCGTTGAGAAAAAAAAAAAAAAATTTGTATGCTTTTTCCGTGGTCGTCCTCGTGTCATATCTTTGTGCACAGCAAGTTAGACAGCAGTATTTGGGCATCTTGGACAACGATAAATGCCGACGTGTGGGTCACTAACCCCTGGCTATCATGTACACAGTGGTATCCGGAGATCCGGGAATCCCCCAACATGGCGGAAGCGCACGCGGTTCCCACAAGAGGGCGCCAGTTTTTGCATAAGGTCAATAGTGCCTAGTATATTCTAGGCACTATAGCAGGAAGCATAGCCACTTTTTTATCGGCGTTCACACAAACCGTCAAATCGTTCCACTTGCCCGCTTGATAACAGCAATGGCAGCAGCGACTCCCACGCCTTCAGAACGAGCGGTCGGCTGAAGCGTGCGCCTCTGGAGAAGCTCGCGGGATGGGCATGCGAGGCGTGGGCCACGATTCCATCAACCATGGTTGAACGTTCGCTCAGAAGTGTGGCATCGCGAGCACGCTTGACGGCACCGAGGACGAGATGTTGTGGTCAGCGGAGAGCGACGAGTGAGATGAGCGAGACTACTTCGGGAAATAAATCGCCCGTTTCCCTCGCATTCGTTTTTCTTGCTCACACAGTTCCGTACGCGTTACAATCGGAGGTACAAGTTTTTTCTTTTTTTTTTGATAGGAAAATCGGATGCGCATTAGTATCAGAGGCGCGTTAGAATCAGGTAAGTACGGTACACACCCTGCATACACAGGCTGCCAGCATGCTTCACGAGGTAGTGTTACAGTGGCTACTTGGACATTGTGGGGTGAATGGGAATGTGATGGCCGACGAAACAGCTTGGGCAGCCCACACCTAATCTAGTGTCATCATCCCAATTCCTTTCTCTTGACGTGACGCCGCGACGCTTGCGTACTCTGTGGCGCGGCAGTCGCAACTCTCCATATGGACGGACGGAACAAAAAATTATCAGCCACTATACAGAATCGATCCCGCCTGCACTTTTCGAGTGCCGTGTGGCCTGGGAAAGCGCGACGAAGCAGTCATTCACCGCGTTCACCTCAATATCACTACTTGCACAAGACGTGCCGAGTTGCCTCCCCTCACTGTCAGGTATGCAGTGTCCGTAAGGACATTGAACATGTACTGTGTGTGTGTCCCCGTTATAACACCCCGCGGCTAACCTGGAAGACAACTTTGGGACTGCGTGCTGATGCACCATTGAAGCTTTGCGACGCCATTGGTCCATAGCACTCAACTGCTGCGGCAACACGGAGTACGCGGGCCTTGGTGTCATTTCTCCGTGACTCCGGCCTGAACGAAACTCTGCGAATGCTTGCCTTAACTTCACTTCTGTTTGTGCGCCGTGTGCGTGATCCTGCGTTTGTTAGTTTGTGTGCTCATTTGCTTTTGTAGTGTCTGTATGAGTTTTTGTGTTAAGTGCGAATGCACTTCTTAAGCGAGCCTGAATCGTCCGCCGCCGTCGTCCGCATAGCAACAGCTGCGGGTGCGCGCGCTCCTCGCCTTCCCTAGCAACAGGGGGAGATGGGCGCGCGCTACTCTCCTCCTCCTCTCTCCGCTCAGTGACTGTGGGTGTTGGGCGCCTCCTCTCCACTTCGGGCGGGAGAGCTCTCGCTCGCGTAGCGGACGCTCCGCATTCCGACGTGTGAGGGCGCTCGTGTAGCCCTCGCCGTAACGGCGGGCGCTACTCTCCTCCTCCTCTCTCCGCTCAGTGACTGCGGGTGTTGGGCGCCTCCTCTCCACTCCAAGATCACGATATCCACCGTAATCGCGCAATCAACAACCGTGCATTCGCACTTGCACACTCTCCCCCTCGGGGAAGTGCGAGGGAATTTTTCTTTGTTTCCTCTCACTTTTGCACATCTCATGTTCACGTGGAGTAGCAAGCCAAGCTCCTCGCCACCAGGCTGACTTCTCTTCATCGTCAAAGGCATTCCTCCTCCTCCTCCTCCTCATACCTTTCACCGTTTGTCTTGGCCCTTAAGCAGTCTTCCTTCTTTATCGAGGCAGCAAGAAAAAACCCCATGCGCCACCTGCAGGGGCGGCAACAACCACAGCCGTGACGCGCAGTATTTTTGCAATGTGATTGCGCAGTGTTCAAGCTTTTAAAGTTCGTGCTGGGCACTTGCAGTTGTTCAGGAAATAGTTTTTCTTTCTCCCAGAGAGAGCACGAGTTATTGGCAGCAGGCACAGTGCGCGTGAATGTGCCCAGCCAGGTGGTGTGCTGCAGGCGGCGGAGGTTCTGCAGAGCCTGGAGCCCACCCGAGCGTGGAGCGTGATGGGAGACCAGCTGTGCCAGCACTTTGTCGACAACGGCCGCACCTTCGTCCCCGCACTGCTGGCCATGGGCGACCGGGCGCCTGCCACTCTCACTCAGGTGCTCAGCTGGCTGCTTCGAGACCGGCAGCTGGCCTCACGGTGAGCGCTCGGTGTGGGGCGTGGGGGGAACTTTGCTGCGCCGCAGTCTCGCCTTGTGCTCCCCAGGAATACTGAAAGTGCAAAGCACTTTTGCCCTGGCACACGGAATTCCTCCTCCAGTCGAGGAGGTTTTTGAAAGCAACATTGGCATGCAGAAGCATTGCGGTATTCCCCGCTCAGCAAGTGGAGCAGACACGTGGAGTGGAGGACAGATTGAGAATACGGCCATTAGTGTTCTTGGGGAGGGGCCTGTGTCGGAAGCATAGGACCTTGTCTTCACATTTACTGTACGAACTGGTCGGTGCAAGTGGTGGGGATTCCCCGGTTCCCATGAGTGTGGCCTTTAAACGAGTGCACTTTTCCGCGGCGCATGTGACGTCATCTCGCGGGCCGACGTGCCAGCAGGGAAAACCGGCCCCCTCTGTCGCCGGCACTTTTCCCCACCTGGCAATCTTATGAATGCGGTGCGTGCACTTCGTTGCTCTCTCGCTGTTGCTCTTGGCGCTTGGAAGGGAGATGGAGGATAGGGAATGCGGGGGGATGCGGCTCGTCCGCGCCCTCGCTGCCACCCGAGCGGAGCGGGGCCCCTGACCACAATCGGACGCGCGAGGTAGGCCTATTCCTGCATTGCCAGAAGCCCACTGAGGCCGGGCCTCTAGGCACGTGTTGATGCAGTGTAGTTCTTGCCCTGTCAAGGCGATCAGTAAGCGCTGTACCACTCGGCCAATAAACCCCCTGGTTTGTCCTGGCCCTTTGGAGCCTGTTGTCACCTTTGTTGGTGAGGCGAACCTCTCTGGGGCAGGGTAATTTAGTGTGCGTGGTGGAACCCTCCTATACGCCTCGAGATTCGCGATCGCTGCGCCGCCTGCCGCCGCTTCTCCGCGGCGTTTGCGGGATTAGCGCTGCGTGACTGATAGGTGGTCATGCAGTGTTTTGGTTCTCTTTCGCTTCTCTTTGCCTTTTCGCGCACTAAACAACTTGTTAAGGTGACGTCTGTAAGCTAACTGCATGTTTAGGGCGCTTAAAAAAAACATCTGCGTCTTGGTAGAGCGCTCGACGCCAACAAGAGCTACCCGGGGAGGCGGTTCTGCGGGCTTCTTGGCCGCTCTGCGGGCGTCGGCGACGGCAGCAGCATATCACCGCTGTCACCTTCGGACATGTCATCCCAAGTGAATTCTATTTATTGTCACCTCGTTTAGACCTGATATTGGCACTGTAAGAGGTTGGTTCGTTTTGCAGCGCAGACAACAAATGCGGCTTTGCATCGAATATGTACGTCGTAGAAAAATATGTTTCGGGGATGTGATAACCCAATAGCGTACAAAAACTTGTGCCTTTTATGGGAATATAAGCCACGCGAAAATGTTAAGTACACTCAAAGGCTGTGCGTTGTCAGATACGTGCCCACTCATGCCTTATATATAGTAAGAACCAAGGTATATGTAAATGAAACCAGGGGAAAATGAATGGTCTGCAAGTCAGGAATAAATAGAATAGTCGTACGGTAATGAAAAAAAAAAAAAAAAAACGAGTGCAGCTTCTGGATTGCTAAAGACGTTTGTTTGAGCAATGTAGTATTCACCAGACCAACTAGATGCGAAATGCACTGATATTTCGCTAGACATGGGGGGGGTGGGGGGGGGGGGGTGAGGAGGAGGACGCTCAACTATCGTTGTTTACAAATGCGGAGCGAAATCAACGAATGAACGTTTTAGTAATCACACACACCAGCTGCGTGTTCACTTTTCGTTTGTTTTTCGCCTTCAACGAACGGCTGATCATTCGGCGGACGCATGTTTTGAGAGAGAGAGAGAGAAAACCTTTAATGAAAGCTGAAGAGGTCAGCCCCACTAACGGTAGGGCTTGCTACTCCAGATGGGGTGAATAAAGTGAGGTAAGCAGTTCTCAAGAAATACGAGGTGTCGTTGAAAGAGTTGATTGATGCAGGGTTTAACGCGCCGACGCAAAGGAGACGATGAGGCACGCCGTAGTGGAGGTCTGCGGATTAATTTTGACCACCTGGAGATCCTTAACGCGCGCCGAAATCTCGTACACACGGGCTCGTAGGAAGAGTGTCGTATCTGATAAGGGTCTCTGATTTCGGTTTATGCTAGATTCTGCAGTCTCCCTGTGTCATACGAAGATGTTTCGAAGAAGAGTTTGGTCGCGGACGCGGATTACTCTATAAGCCCTTCTTCGCGCTTCTCGTGGAGGATAAATGTAACAGATGAATCTTAGCGAGCGCTCACCTCGGGACAAGACGACCCAGCATTAAATTTGTCGTTGTGTGCTGACTCCGGTGTGTAATTTTGCATTATCCATCATACTTCTTTGGTACAATGTTTGCGAAATTTATGCCGCATTGGCTTGTTCAGGGTACTGATCAATATCTGATATGTGATGTTGGCAGGAGTAACTTGCGTGCTGTCAGGTATGAGTGCTCCGCTGGATTTTGTAGTGCACAAAGTCGATTTACATCATAGTGTGTATGGCCGCAACATGACCATCGGAGGAAACACAGCTTACGGAGACACTGCCACTAAATTTCAGGGCAGCGGAATTGCAATCAGCTGCATGCAAATGCTGGCTTCGGGACGCCGGCCTGTGACACACGCCCGGCGCTCATATAGATCTTTCTAAGATCGCGTCATTAACGTTAACACTCTCGTGAACACACCAGGCTTGCAAACAGAGTGCCTGCTCCACGTTATTCGGTATTTCTAACGCGGACAAACGGTAAATCGCTGTTTTGAACGAGCCCCAAAAGCAACGGTGACAGGGGGGAACGGGCCGGGGATGCCGGGGACTCCCGCTCCTGCTTTCGAAACGGGCCGCTAGGGGGATTTCAGTGGCGCCCCTACAGGCCGCGCTCGAGGCGTATATCCCACAACGGTCCCCAAGGTCCACCAAGCCCAAAAAGGACGGGTAAAAGTTGGTTTAGCCTCACAGAGTCGCTGTATCCTTCTGTGTGCGAATGTAGTTATGCATTTCCAAAAAGGAGACTGAAATTGTTCCCTACTCACACAGAACAGTATTTGGCGTCGAAATACTACTTTACATTGGGTGCGGCACTGTTTGCAGGGGTGAGACAGCTGCGCATATTGCGCAATTTCGATACAAACTTGTTTTCCTGCGCCAGGCTGCTTTAAAAGCTTGAAAATTGCAAAAATTGTGCCAAACTGCTCCAAAACAGTCTGGGAGCCAGTGATTTTAACACTCCCGTCAGCTTCAGTGGGGAAAAATGCTTACTAACGGCATAATTCTACAGCACCCCCAAGGTGATGCTGTTCGTAAAAGTTTAGTTAATTGATAATTCAATAAAAAGCTTGCATAAAACTGCCTCCGAGAGAGTTTTTTAGAAAGGTACAATGTCGGGTTGCACATGTTATATTCTGTGTGTTTTTAAAGTTTTCCCATCGAAAACCATTGCAAAATCCTGTAGAAAAAATACTTATGTGTACTGAGGTGAAAAACTACTTGCGCACGTTGACGAAAAAATGGCAATTTTCGAAGTGCTGTATGTCCGTAACGACATTACTGGGCGCCACCATCTTGGTGTGGTGAAGGTTGGAAAACATGGCCACCGGGCGAAGCAGTTGCGCGTGGTTCAGGCAGAATGCTCTTTGCCGATTTCTACCATGGTCTTGGTTATGTGGATATCTGGGTTTGCATTTAGTCGTTTGATCTGTTGCAGGAACTTGTGCGACTCGAAAGACTGGAGTTCATCAAAATCAATGTGGTACCCGTGAATTCGCCGTGTTTCGGCCATTGGTGTGAAGCGTACTGCATGCTTGAGGTGAAATTTCGGACTCATTGCGGTGTTATAAAACGCTCAGTTTTTGCTGCCTTTGTCAGCGAGCTTGCGAGTGGTGGGAATGGGGCAATCGACACTGCAGAAGTGGCGGCACAGGCTACATCGCCGCAAAATGTTCAAGCAGTGGCCGATAGCTGGACGGGCTATTATTGGATGCTAGTAATAATTGTTCATTTATCTGAAGTGAAATTTAATGCCAAAAAAAGGAGTTTGGTAAACATACCAACGTTACTCAAATTATGATTGTAGTGAATGTGCCCCTTGGCGATTGACGTGGGAAGGTTGGTGGGGTGCGACGACTGCCACCTCGCTTTGCGGAACTTTGGCTGTAACTGTACACTTGTGTGTAAAGCCAAGTCTGGGATTACAGAAATTATAATTTTGGCATTGACATGATGGTAAAATGCCTTATGATTGGTTAGTTTTTCAATTAAATATTTTGAACAGCACTCCACGCTATCTATGCATAGAGCCTAAGAATTTATAAATGTCTTCTAAAAAGGTAGTGCAGTTTGTTCCTCGTGATACTCTGGTGGAACAAAATTTATTGAAAGGCTGTTTCAGTGTTATGTATGTTCAAAACCAATTAAAAAGTGCGCTTTTCCCCCCGAGTTTCCAAAAATTGCATTTTTTAGGCTCCGAAGGTGGCAATAAGTGTCGTTCTTCTGCCCCAAATCAAGGTTCTTCTGCTCCAAAACTGAGATTTCGCTGCTCAGAAAACTGCTGCCAAATCTGATTCAGCTGTCTCGCTCACCCCTGAGTTTGTAACATCAAAGAGATCTTGCTGTTGTCATGTGCTGTGCTCCGTGAGGCGCCAGTGCGGCGAAGCACCAGTACCCATTGAGAGGGGCAGGTGTGATCTTCCACAAACTGCCAGAAACCAGCTGGCAATCTGTGCTTCACGTGGGGCGCCTAATCCTGACTCGAAAAGATGCCTTAGCTTAGCTCTTTCGTTGCGGCGGGAAAACGGCCGATTTTGAGTGCTTCCACAAAACGTTTTTTTTTTCTCTTGAGCTACTGGACACACGTAGCCTTGCTACGCATGAAATTGTAGCTCATAGATTGCTCTTCGAAACACAAAGCAGCATTCTGTTAAAGGTACAATTACTTACAGTTTATTCATCATGTAATCAGAAAAAAGCCACCAAGAAAAGTATACAAAAAACACAAATCGGCAATTTTACCAAGAGTAAAAATTATTTCTGGAATTTTAAGATATAAAAATTGTTCCCGTGTCCCCTGGCTACGATTCAATATATAAATCAACAGTGTACACCAAGTTTTGGATTTTTGAGGTCTCGTCAACCTAGTGGAACTGACGGTTGTGCCACGCCGCAAAGGCACTGAAGGGTGAGCGAGTCTCTGTAAAATGTGCATCCAAGCATACTCTTTTGTGTTCTCGCACAAAATCTTTATCAGTTCGGTGGTAAAAAACAAGAAAAAAATAATCGAGCGCTCTCGAGAAGCATCGCACCTTCCCCCTATTTGCAGCGTTTCCTCAATCATGCACGAATGTCGTTTGTTTTGCTTCTGTTAATCAGTTTTGGCAACTTGGCTAATTCACTCCGATCCGTCATTCTTGACACTTTCATGCTTCTGGCAATTAGTTCCTTCGTTTTCTTAGTCAGTTTTCCACTTTGTTCCCCGCAGCTGCTGCTCATTCACTTAGTGCCGATGTGAGGCAGTTATTTAGCCTGTCTACAGTGGCCTCGTTCTGCTCATTCAAAAGCGAGAATTTGTTTGAGTTATGTTAAACTCCTGCGATCTGGCTCTGACTGCTTCCATGCAGGGTTTTTCAGACTTCATAAGTTTCTTTCCTTCTCTTTCTGAGATCTATCCTATGATCGCTCCTCCGTATCTTACTTAGCACCTCTACGTCATGCATGATACATGGGTTGTCACTTAAAGGAGCCATGAAGAGAAAACACAAGTTTGGTTCATTCGAAAGATTGCCTCGTTAGAATCATACTGACACCACTTATAACGCAAACTTCGCTCAAATAAGCTACATAATTAGGAAAAAAGGAAATGACCATGCGACCCGCCAGCTCATTTTCCGCAACAGAACCTATGATGTCACTCGAGAATGCTTTGCGATTATCGGAGGCTGGCAAAAGCAAACGCATGTTAGGCAGGGCTTACAGTTTGCATAGTGAGCTAAATGCCCGTGAAACATACTGCACATTCTTTTTATGACAAAGAACGGTGGAGTAAACGGTTGAAGGTCCGAACGAACACGCAAGCGTGTATGCCAATGCGTACGAAACGACCGCCAGCTGAACTCGACATCTCGCCGTCGCCACCGTCGCGCAGACGAATTTTCGGGTTCAAGGCTCTTCGGGGCCAACGAACCGTCCCAGCACGCACAGCCGCGACCTTGCTTGGTATCGTAATCCCTTCACAGGAGGTTGGCTGTCATATCGCCAACCAGCAAAGGTAAAAATAGAAACAAGGGGAGTAAGGAACACAGAGCAGCAACGAGATAGTGCCACTCGTCGCACAGGTTTCGGTATGGAGGTCGTGTTGGCTTGCTGCTGTCGTTACGAGCTCGTTTACAGTTTACAACCACTAAAAACTTCAGTTTGTTCGAGTACTTTACAATGAAATTTCGTTGCTGTGTTTTGAAATGCCCATGTAGTACGGGCAAATCGTCGAGGGAGTGCGACATCCCCGCCGGTGAGATCTCCTTTCGTGTGCTGCCCAACGACGAACCTCAGCGAAGCAAGTGGCTACGTTTTGTGAACTTAGCAAACGGAGGAGAAAGAGAGCTAAAGGAAGTACGAGTGTGCTCGCTTCATTTCCGAGGAAGTGATTACGGCAGGGACCCGGACATGCTGGCGCTCGTCGCCGACTTCATCAAATCGCCTTCAAAAAAATTGCCGTACACACCGCGCATTGACGCTCGAATCTTTCTGGTCGGAGCAGAGAGCTCGAGCGAACGGCTTTCCATGCACGACACCGGCCAACTGGCATAAGCGATACTTCTACTGAAATTGAAAATACGGCACATACGTACCAGTCTGTATTCGTCCGTCGCGACGGGGCTGACGAGGCAGCGGTGCCGACGAGGCAGCGGTGCCGACGGCTGGGCGTCGTCTGTTGTGGCTATTGCGGAATGGTCGCTTTCCCGTCCACCGCGTATCCCACAACTCTTGCCGCTCGTGCACTTAGAAGCATTGAGTGTTCAAGTGGTGTGAGGTTGTTAAATGCAAGCCCGAGCTCCTCGGCGAGAGTTTTGTTCTCCGGATCGGGCGATTCCATGACTAGGGCTGCGGGTGCACTAGGTTTTACTAGTATTTTTAAAATGGCTGCCGTCTCGGTCGACTCCCGCGTGTGGGTGCTATATGGAGTCGACATACTAAGTATCTGTTTCATGGACCGGCTCGTATGACGCCATTGTTCACGTGACGAAATGTGCAATTTTAGCGGGAGATTTAAAATTTTGGCTTAGATTGCCTTATTTCTCAGTGAATAAAGCATCATTTGCTTCCGGGAAAGCGCTTGGGGTACTATGAAACACCTAATCTTTCGAATAAAACAAACTTTTGTTTTCTCTTCATGGCTCCTTCAAAGTCAATTTCGTTTTTTTTTTCGTTGCACCATTGGGACTTTTCCATGTCCATTTCCTGTTCTTTTGTTTGTAGAAGAAACTGTTCAGCAATCTCAGGTTTGTCCTGCCTGCAAATCCCACCAGTGCATCTTCTGGACTGTTGCGATTGTCGATTCCAAAGTTTCCGACTGACTTTTCTCCCCTTCTTACCGACCTTTGCGCCGAAGTCTCGTATCACAATCGGGAACTAAGTTGTTGCCTTTTTCACTGCTTATTCAACATCCTCGCAGAAGCTATCTACAGCTTCATCATCGTAGCTGGTTGTTGGCACATAGGCCTGTACCATAGAGTTTTTTACAGTATACACTAGAGAGGAATCTGGCGCTAGCGTCTATGCGGCTCACATCAAGGCCGTCTGTGTCGTCATGGACCGCCATTATACATCGCGCTCGTTTCATCACTGGCTTGGATTGAAACGTTTTAGTGACCGCAAATTTAAACAAAGTGCCGCACAAGCGTGAAGTGGAATTATGTAAGGGGAAAATAAAATCAGGCTGTTTTAAAGGGGCACTGACACAAAAATTTTGCATCTTGTTTTTTTTGTTGCGATAAGTAGCTAGTGACCTACTTATAACCTGTAGAAACCTCATTTGCTTCAGCGTGCGACGGTTGTTTAATTAGAGGCATTTTCAATGCGGCCAGTCGCAGTTTCGGTTTCAGCGAGTGCCGCGAAACGATGGATTTTTGTGGATTTTGTGTGAACAAAGCTGACCACGTGACCGTCGGAGGGATATCACAGAGCAGAGCCGCCCTAGCACTGTCGAATCCGCATCGACGGCAGTTTCTGCGAACGCCCCCACATACTGATCTCGTGAGGCGCTTAATTAAAAAGCGACAGTGGATGTGACGCAGGCGCTGCGAGTGCAAATGCTACCGCGGGTAAAGAACGACGCGCGACGCTCGAGACGGTGGGTGGCAAGACGCGCGCTGGGAGCAGCCGGCAGGTCTGCCTACAGGACCGCCTACAGATGTGTTCGGCTTAGCACTGCGGCGGATATTCGAGTGCCGCTCTCGTAAGCGGTGCAGATGACGATTTTTAATGCAACCCGCCATCGCATCATTAACTCCTTTCTCATGTAAGCCACCATGGTCGGGACTTGGGGACAATTTCGTGCAGCGGTAACAAGCTATCACTCGAGCTACCTGCGCCGGCCTGAGCCACTTCGCGGCCGTGGCTGCCGCTTGCACAGCGACCGTGCGGCTAGCTCAGTGGGCTTTTCGTGCCTCTGGCGCGTTTTCGCATCCAATGGTAATGAACAGTAATAGAAACAGAGTGCCTGGAATCGCTGTAGAACTTTGGTCGCGGCCAGCTGCCCGATGAGCTGACGAAATCACGGCGCCTCCGCCGCCAACGATCGGGTCGTTCGTTCTCGAGAGCAGAAGCTCCGCCCTCCGGCCCTCTGATTGGAGCGGCGAGCCGGCGAAAAACGCCGGCAGTGCGGAAGCGGCAAACACAAACTCGTGACGTGTTTGGATGTTGTTTATTTACAGAATATACACGGGATGTCGATTGCGCGTGGTCCTCTGCTGGCTGCTCGGTTGCGTTTCGCACACTTTAAAATTGATTTTAAATATGTTCTAGGCTGTATTCGGCGCTGATATTTTGCAGATGATGTATATGTGTTCCCACCAATCTATCACTGAAGTTATCTCGCCTTCAAAATTTTGTGTCAGTACCCCTTTAAAACAAAGGAAAAAGGAAGTAAAGCGTATTTTTGCCGGAACAGTTGTGCCTGCTATTCCGCAGGCCAAAGTTGTAGTTACGAACAATGTTAATATTTGGGGAGGAAACTCATCAGAGACTGTGATTTTATTAATTTTACCATTATTTCAAATAATAGGTTGTTTGAAGAGTTTCGAAAGTTTTTTGAGTGTGCCTATGAAAACGTTGTCTTCATGGTGAACCGGTGCACCGCGACCGCAGCTAGTTTAACAAGAAAAAAGAAAACGTGGCGTTAAACAGTCGTGGACGATGACAAGATAGGACGCATACAAGCGCCCGTATCTGCCGTATCTTGTCTTCGTCAAAGTACGTTTTGTTTCTTCTTTTCGTTGGCTACAAATTTTTTACGCGCTCAGTCATACGTCCTTCGACTGCGGCATGAGCAACGTCAGGTGCGATCACGCATTGCCTGCTCTTTCACTGAACACGGCTACCACAAAAACGGGAGGATTTCGGCCCGTAAACGTGTTAATGCATAGCGAAGAAAGCAAATCCCTTGATTGATTGATTGTGGGGTTTAACGCGCCGACGCAACGCAGGCGATGAGGCGCGCCGTAGTAGAGGGCTCCGGATTAATTTTGACCACCTGGGGATCTTTATCGTGCGCAGAAATCTCGTACACACGGGCGTTTTTGCTTTTCGCCTCCATCAGAAAAGCGGCCGCCGCGGCCGGGAAAGAAAGCAAATCCCAAAAAACCGCTTAGGAATCCAATTGTCATGCCAAGCCCAAGCCAAAACGGAGGTCTTCTCATGAGCCCCCATGACGGCGTGGCTTACGAGGCGCAGTTTCCTCTCTAGTATACTTGCTAAGAAACTCTATGGCCTGTACTGTCTAACCTGTAACACTTTTCTAGCTTGATCCCAACAGCCGCAGCTCTCCCGCTAATGCTGAAAAACTCCACCTCCCCTGCTATTTTCCCTGTGGAATAAAAATCTCTTCCCATGTTTTACTCTTGTCCAGTGTAGCATAGAATATTCCTGCTAGTGAGCTCCACGCAGCCTTCTTCTGTGCTTCTAACTTTGTGTAACCCTATAATATCCCGTTTCTTCCGCTTTTTCTGCTATTTGTCTGTGGATTAAACATCTCTCCCCAAGTTCTTCCTTGTCTCATTAAGGTCCACTGTAGCGTAGAATATTCCTGCTAGTGAGCTCCACGCAGCCTTCTTCTGTGCTTCTAACTTTGTGTAACCCTATAATATCCCGTTTCTTCCGCTTTTTCTGCTATTTGTCTGTGGATTAAACATCTCTCCCCAAGTTCTTCCTTGTCTCATTAAGGTCCACTGTAGCGTAGAATATTCCTGCTAGTGAGCTCCACGCAGCCTTCTTCTGTGCTTCTAACTTTGTGTAACCCTATAATATCCCGTTTCTTCCGCTTTTTCTGCTATTTGTCTGTGGATTAAACATCTCTCCCCAAGTTCTTCCTTGTCTCATTAAGGTCCACTGTAGCGTAGAATATTCCTGCTAGTGAGCTCCACGCAGCCTTCTTCTGTGCTTCTAACTTTGTGTAACCCTATAATATCCCGTTTCTTCCGCTTTTTCTGCTATTTGTCTGTGGATTAAACATCTCTCCCCAAGTTCTTCCTTGTCTCATTAAGGTCCACTGTAGCGTAGAATATTCCTGCTAGTGAGCTCCACGCAGCCTTCTTCTGTGCTTCTAACTTTGTGTAACCCTATAATATCCCGTTTCTTCCGCTTTTTCTGCTATTTGTCTGTGGATTAAACATCTCTCCCCAAGTTCTTCCTTGTCTCATTAAGGTCCACTGTAGCGTAGAATATTCCTGCTAGTGAGCTCCACGCAGCCTTCTTCTGTGCTTCTAACTTTGTGTAACCCTATAATATCCCGTTTCTTCCGCTTTTTCTGCTATTTGTCTGTGGATTAAACATCTCTCCCCAAGTTCTTCCTTGTCTCATTAAGGTCCACTGTAGCGTAGAATATTCCTGCTAGTGAGCTCCACGCAGCCTTCTTCTGTGCTTCTAACTTTGTGTAACCCTATAATATCCCGTTTCTTCCGCTTTTTCTGCTATTTGTCTGTGGATTAAACATCTCTCCCCAAGTTCTTCCTTGTCTCATTAAGGTCCACTGTAGCGTAGAATATTCCTGCTAGTGAGCTCCACGCAGCCTTCTTCTGTGCTTCTAACTTTGTGTAACCCTATAATATCCCGTTTCTTCCGCTTTTTCTGCTATTTGTCTGTGGATTAAACATCTCTCCCCAAGTTCTTCCTTGTCTCATTAAGGTCCACTGTAGCGTAGAATATTCCTGCTAGTGAGCTCCACGCAGCCTTCTTCTGTGCTTCTAACTTTGTGTAACCCTATAATATCCCGTTTCTTCCGCTTTTTCTGCTATTTGTCTGTGGATTAAACATCTCTCCCCAAGTTCTTCCTTGTCTCATTAAGGTCCACTGTAGCGTAGAATATTCCTGCTAGTGAGCTCCACGCAGCCTTCTTCTGTGCTTCTAACTTTGTGTAACCCTATAATATCCCGTTTCTTCCGCTTTTTCTGCTATTTGTCTGTGGATTAAACATCTCTCCCCAAGTTCTTCCTTGTCTCATTAAGGTCCACTGTAGCGTAGAATATTCCTGCTAGTGAGCTCCACGCAGCCTTCTTCTGTGCTTCTAACTTTGTGTAACCCTATAATATCCCGTTTCTTCCGCTTTTTCTGCTATTTGTCTGTGGATTAAACATCTCTCCCCAAGTTCTTCCTTGTCTCATTAAGGTCCACTGTAGCGTAGAATATTCCTGCTAGTGAGCTCCACGCAGCCTTCTTCTGTGCTTCTAACTTTGTGTAACCCTATAATATCCCGTTTCTTCCGCTTTTTCTGCTATTTGTCTGTGGATTAAACATCTCTCCCCAAGTTCTTCCTTGTCTCATTAAGGTCCACTGTAGCGTAGAATATTCCTGCTAGTGAGCTCCACGCAGCCTTCTTCTGTGCTTCTAACTTTGTGTAACCCTATAATATCCCGTTTCTTCCGCTTTTTCTGCTATTTGTCTGTGGATTAAACATCTCTCCCCAAGTTCTTCCTTGTCTCATTAAGGTCCACTGTAGCGTAGAATATTCCTGCTAGTGAGCTCCACGCAGCCTTCTTCTGTGCTTCTAACTTTGTGTAACCCTATAATATCCCGTTTCTTCCGCTTTTTCTGCTATTTGTCTGTGGATTAAACATCTCTCCCCAAGTTCTTCCTTGTCTCATTAAGGTCCACTGTAGCGTAGAATATTCCTGCTAGTGAGCTCCACGCAGCCTTCTTCTGTGCTTCTCACTTCATGCAACCCTATGCATCCCATTTCTTCCACGTTTGCTGCTATTTGTCTGTGGATTAACCCTTTGAGGGTCGAATTTTTTCGCCAAATGCGACCCTCCAGGGTCGATTTTTTTTTTATTGCTGATTTAAATTCTTCAGATGAATCTATTTTGAGATAAAAATTATTGTAACTCTTTTAGGGTGACCATAAAGTGACAAAAAAATCGTTTGTGTTGTTGCATATATGTGGTTTATTCATGAGTAACACAAGAAAAATTCTAAATAAAAACGAGAGTAACAAGCCAGCATGTTTTGAGTGAATCAAAATCAGATAGACGTCAGTTTCACGGGCGCAAAAAGCGGGAACCGCCCAGAGGACGATACCGAAACCAGATGCGGGAGTGATAGACGGCACACCGCCCATAGAATAAAAAAAAAAAAGGAGAAAAGAGCCTCATCAGTTTCGCAGGCGACCTTGGTCTGTGGCAGGCGGAAGAAGCGAGAGGCGCCCAGGCGCTTGGTGAGCGATGCCCAGCACGCCCCCTCGTTAGCGGATGCGCAAGCGATAGCTGGCACGCCGCTGGAGTAAATCATAATAAAATAAAAAGAAGAGCCATCGGCGCATGAAAAAAATTTGACGTATTTCCGAAGTGTGGCAGCACATGCCAAGCAAGAGAAGTTGGCGAAAAAGGTGCACTTTTTAAAGATACAAGCAATGCTGTACATGTACGTCATTGAGCATTTTGAAAGTGTTTGCGGATGCCGTACATGTACAACCGTGACCCTCAAAGGGTTAAAAATTGCTCACCGTGTTCTTTCTTCTCTTGGGGTCCACTGTGGCATAGAATATTCCTGCTGGTGAGCTCCATGAAGCCTTCTTCTGTCCTTCGAACTTCGTGTAACCCTATAACATCCCATTTCCACTTTTTCTGCAATTTGTCTGTGAATTAAAAATCTGTCACCGTGTTCGTTCTTCTCTTGGGGTCCACTGTAGCATAGAGTATGCCCGCTAGTGAGCTCTATGAAGCCTTTTTCTGTCCTAGCTTCGCTTAACTCTCTAATATCCCGCATAATGTCCAAGAGCTCCTCTAGTAGAACAGCTAAGCTTTCCTCGCTAGACAGTGTGCATGCGTTGAACGTTGCCGGGATCGATTTCTAATGGCGATCTGTCCGGACCCAGAGCAGAAGGTCCGGAGAGCACCTTCTTCTGTATCGCTGCTCTGACGGCCGCCTTGGACAGGTGCTCTGCAGCTGCTGGGGACTTGGGGCCCAGAGTTGGGCTGGTTGGTCATGGCAGGTGGTGGCCAACTGGTGCACCACTGGGCTAGTTGGTTATTTGTGGCTGTGATATGTAGTAGAGAAGAAACACTCGATGACCAGAAATATACACACGGGCACGCGCTAGCATCTGATTCTTTATTCGCGTGACTGCAAATATATATGCATATGCAGGAACAATAAAAACAGGAAAAAACAATGACAGATAAAGAGCGAAGATGCCAAACACGGGCCAAAAATATTTTTTTGACAATTACAGTGGCCTATCGTGCATATGCTCCTGTCGCGGAAATTCTTTGTTTCCTTTTTCTTTCCTTTTCATTTTCTTTTGTTTTATTTTGAACAAAAACCTATGAATAATTTGAGGCGTGTAGCAAAGTAATCCCTCGTTATAACGAAGTCAGCGGGACGGTGAGAAATTTCGTTATATGTATGTGGTATTTTGTTGTAAGAGACCACACGAAAAAAACTGAAACATTTCAGCTTTAATTGCACCACAGTTGCGAGGAATCAAAGCACAATGTATTCAGTGAAGCAAAACTATTCAGCTTCGAGAAAGGCAGTGAGCTTTGACTGTTTCAAGTTCTTGCTGCGGCCTAAAATGCATGTGTTTGGGTTTGGACTAGAAGAAATTTCGAATAAAATGTTATTCCAAGCAAAACGATTTTGTTATAACGAGAGATTACTGTACTTGATAGTCTATTCGAAATTTACTATTTGGCATTGGCACATCCTTATGAATAATAGGTGTGTGCAAGATAATTGAGCCCTTCAATGAGCAAAAATTGTTTTTATTCATTTTCTAGGTAAGTGCCGTTCTTGTTCTTGGTGTTAAACAAAATAGACCATAAAATAGACTGTGTAAACTTTGACCGCAAACGGAGCAGTGGTTTGCTTAGAGAAAATTTCTAGAGGTGTCCATTTGCTGATGTGCCCCCTTTGTAGCATGCATTCACTGGTGTCGGACAACCCTGTGTGTGCACCGTCATGTATGTGCCTTCACGCGATGGCGGTGCTTGGCCACGCTGGTGCCCGATGGAGCAGTGTACTTGACAGCAGCAAGAGTTCTTTGATGTTCCAAACTGTACCCCAGCAAACACAAAGTATATCTCGATCCAAATACTGTTACGTGCAGCAGCCTACTATTTATCTACCGCCAGACACGGTTGAAGTCGTCGTGTGACCAGGTAGAGCGGTAAAAGCTCGGAGCCTTGCAACTTTGTCATGATGGACCAAGCCGTCCGCGTATTATTCTGAAAGCCCATCTCTCCTTTCTGTCGCCTGTTGAAGGACAACAGAAATATTGTTGCCGGCAATTGCACCGTGCGAAAGCCAAACTCCAGTGATTTGTCCAAAGGGGCCTTGCAATTTTGCCAGCGCTTGTGCTGGCTTGGGAGTGTGAGCAGTGTGAACATGACACGGCTCAGGAGACGGCCTCACGTGCATTAGCTGCTAGCTACCATTGTGTCTAGATTGGCGTGCGCGTGGAACATTTCTGCAAAAGCACTGTTTGATTTTTGCACTCGGCCATGCATTAGAGGGCACGTGTGTCGACATCTGTGATCACAGGCGACTGCAGCGTTGGCCTCTTGCACGCTGTGCCGCTTTCGTTCGCACCCGCGGTTTCATTCTCCAGTGATGCAAAGTTCTCGAGGGCAAGGAGTGTGCCAGCACACATGAAAGTGAGTGCGACTATCTGTTATCACTGCGGCCGAGAATTGAGCTGAAACGGGGCAGACACCGCAAGCCAGTGTTCTTCTCTTCTGCTAGGTGTGGGCGTAATGTGCATTTGCAGGCACAGCGGCACAGACATGGTGCTTTGAACCAGTGCTGCCAAGTGGAGGAATTGCCCCCCAAACTTTTCTGTGAACACCAGCTGCAGGCTTGTGCAGTGGTGATTGAGAGCCTTGTCTTGGGGTGCAGTGGAGGAGCTCAAGCAGGCTTTTCAGAGGCTGCCACGGCAGTAGTTCCCGTCTCAGCTGTTTCTGTCCCCACTGGCATGCGTGCGTGATTGGCCATGGCCCGCTTTTGGGGTGGGGGGATTGGGGCCGCCCAGGCAGAGCTGGTGCCCCTCCTGATTTGTGCCGCTTGGGCCCCGCAGGCACGGCCGCAGCCTGTCATCGGCGCTGATGGAGCAGTGGGCGGTGCTGGTGCGCCTCTTCGAGGAAGGGTCGCCCCAGGCGGTGGTCAACGCGGCCGTCCCCGTCCTCGAGAAGCTGCTCCTGCTGGCTCCCGAGGTGCGCTGCTGCCCGGGTGACGCAGGGGGAACCTGGACGTGCAGGCTGGCCCCGGCAGTGGAGTCGTGTGGCTTCTCGAAGCAGGGGGCATTGCAGTGCAGGGAGAGGAGAGGGCCACAAGAGCGGGAGGTCGCTCATCGCGGTGCGCTGGAGTCCGGGATGGAGGCCGTGACACCTTGATAAACAGCGCGAGAAACTCGGACAGAGAGAGGGCAAACAGACACGAGCGCTGGCAAGCAACTGGTGAAATTGTATCAGAGTCGGCATTAAATAGAAGAAGGAAACAATGTAATCGTACGCCTGTAAACACGAAATAAACAATGAGCTTAAAAAGCAGCATGGGGTGTAAGAGGCGATAAAACGCTCACGAATTTCTTTTTATCCAGCCAGATACGCAATCTCCCGCTCAAAGAGTGCCACGGAAGGCAAACTCCCGCATTCCTCTCCCTTAGCGCCTATCACTGCAGCCTCGAACATTTCGCGAGATCGGGCGTCACGATACCGTTTTAAAATGCGGGCTTCGTTGAGCTTGGGGTAGCGATTTTTGCAATTCTTGCGGTGTAAGGCAAGGTTGCTACCTGTTCCTGTGCGCATGTTATTTGCGTGCTCAGGAAGACGGTCGCTAACACATCTGCCACACCTTGGCCCACATAGACCCACCCACACGAAAGTGGGATCTCGTATACGATACAGTCCACGCATTTCACATGCTGTTTTTCATGCCCCTGGGATCCTTTCCGTCGTTCACCATGGCGCACAAGGTGGCTGGTTTGCTAGGCGCTGAAAAAACAGTCTGCACTCCTGCCTTGTCTCCCTCCCATCTTCCTCAGGGGGTGTGACACGCCGTGTGCGTAGGGGATGACGCTGAGGCATTGTCTTGCAACCTTGTGGTAGTCCCGTGGGAATTCACCCGTTTCAAGACGGTTTCCGCTGAGCTGCGCAGCAGTGGCATGAGGCACCCTGCTGAATTGAGTCTGCTGACCTGGCTGCCCACGCTCTTCATCATCTAGTGACGGCAGGACCTAGTCACTGCCTTTTGAATAGGTGCCACGGCTATCCCACGTTTTACCACCTTCGAGTGTGCCGAACTGAACGGTAGGAGACCTTTTTGTGAACGAGGAGAATATTGCCAGCACACGTGACTGCCGGAGGTCAATTCAGAAGCAGTGCGTACAGCGCACATTCAACGTCTAGCGAAATCTCCTGGAGGTCGCACGCTTCTCGCGTGTCTGGGAATCGCGATACCGCTACGAAGCCCTGACATTCGCTCCTTACCGACGACTGTTCATGCAGCCATACACGTGACCCCGCTACCTTGCAACATGAACCCGGATCTACATCCAGGCAGAAGGCAAGCACGAGTTCGGCAGCTAACCAAAACACTGCGCCAGCAGTCTAACGTATGGTACACTGACGCTACGCCTTGTGCCCAACGACCCAGCTGCTGCGCCTGCAACTATCCAGAGACCAGCTGCATGGCCTGCACCGTTCCAACGGTGAACATAGCGGCTGCTGAGGAATGCGCTATTGCCCTGGCCCCAGGAACCATCATCGCGGACAGCCAGGACGCCCATCGCACTATATCGAACGGCCTGGGAAGCCCTCACACGCCAGCAGTTTTGCGGACGATCCCCGATATGCACCCACTTCCGCAAATCAACCTCATATGGGCACCGGCACATGCTGGGCTGGAGGGCAATGAGGCGGCACACGACTGGGCGTGTGAATGCCCAGTCGATCGGCCCGTCTCTCCCGACTTGCACTGGCACCCGTTGCTCACATGCAGCGACATTCTTCACTACTGCAGCGAAACTCGTCAACAGTATCCGAGGGGCTAGCGTTTCACCTGCGGCCAACTTTTGCAGTGCACAACAGCCAGCTGTTCCTCCAGCGAGAGGGGTGTGCACAGGCTCCTCGACTGCACCCGTGCTCGGCGACCTTCTGCGTGCCGTATCCATCCTTCCTGACCTGGCCGTCGGGAAATTTCACCAGTTGCTTGCCAGCGCTCGTGTCTGTTTGCCCTCTCTCTGTCCGAGTTTCTCGCGCTGTTTTTCAAGGTGTCGTGCTGCCCAAAGCCAAGCATTATTGGGATGGAAGCACTAGATGCGGGGAGGCCGTTCCAGGCAGCGCTTGCTTTTGGTTCGGGTGGCTGCAGGAAGCACCACCTGCATGCCAAATGCCAATTCACAGGCTCCCACTTCAACCTTGTGAACTTCAGTGGGAGGATGGCACGGTGGAGGGCACAGCCCGGGGTCAGTGCAAGCCTCAGCGGGTGTACCTGCTTCTTGTCGGTGCTGGTGGCAGTAACAGTAAATCACTGGGGCTCCTGTCGGCTCGACAAGTCCTGTGAAAGATGGAAAAGCCCGATGTTTTTGCATCATAGGGGATCAATTCTTGCAGTGATGGGCAGGGCAGTTCTGAATGGGTCTCGAATCGACGAGGCGTACATGTAATGAACTGCTTCCGTAAGTGTACCTAACTATTCATTTTTTTTATATGTATGAAACAAAAGTTCAGGGGTCGTGTTGTAGCTGCTATCTTTATTGAAATGCGGTTTCACTTACCTCATTCTCACACTTCTGTTCTCACTCCCTAGATTTCGAGTGCAGCGAGTCCGCATTTCGAAAACTTGTTCACACTGTTTCTCAAGCTGCTTCAAAGACCAGGAGCTGCTCTTGTTGACAAGGTAAGAAGAAAAAAAAAGTCCCCTGTCATGGCTGTTCACCGAGGTCAGGCTCGCTGTTGTGACAGCACTTTATTTCATTTCATTTGCTTTACCCTCAAGGCCAGAGGCGTTACAACATGCCTCAGGGCCAGGTCATACGGCTTGTGTCATTGGTTATGCTAAGTTGCTGGTGGGAATGGGCGTCAAGCCATACTGGCAGGGATTCTGCCGACCATTGTCCAGCTTTGGCCGAGGCACCGGTCAGCAAGGTCGGGGAGGACAAGCGTGTGTGCAAAAGAACCACGCTGGTCCTTCTGGCCACATGGCCATTTATTCTTGTCACCTTCACCACCCTGCCTCAATGAGTCAGTGGCCATTCGACACTTGTGCAGGCTGGTAAGAGATGGCACAACTTGTCATTTTCACTGCAAACCATTTTGGTAATGCTTCTCGCTTACTGCTGTGGGTGTCGCGGTTGTATTACTCAGCTAGCAAGCCAGAGCGCGAGACCCAAAGCCACAATCCCCACTGTGGCATCGCGAGGATGCCACTGAGGGTTCGATCGACTTTGAAGGAGATGCAAGTCACTTCAGTGTTACACCAGAGGTTTTGAGAGCAGTACGAACGTTCAGCGAAAACTACCAAGAGCGCATTACAGCTGAAGAAGCTCGGGCAGCTAAGCAGTGTTGTCTTGACCCAGCCAAGGTTGGTCCTAGTCATGATGGCGGAGTCAGGCTTGTGCGAGAAGTGGATACCGCAAAAGAAATGCTGGCGAATGCGGAGCAATTAGCCACGGCATAAAGTCTAAGAGCTTCGGTGATGTCGAAAATGGACAGTCTTTTCTAGCTGAGGGTAAAAGAAGAATTGCGACAGCACTAGACAAAATGGCAGAAAAGAAAACCTTGGACCAGTCACGGTAGTTCTACTTTCATGCATATTTAACCAGAGAAGCATGGGTTTAGCACAAGTTCCTGTTTTGTTTCATTACACGTTCTGCTTACTCTATTCATGTTGTGTTTCATTGCCATGTAGTTGTTTCTTGCTTCAAAATGTTCTGTTTTGTACATACATCAAACTGTTCACATTATCTTACTGTGTTTCGTTCCTTATGGTTTAACGAAATTTTCTGTAGCCTACCTGTTGGAATGCCACCCCCGTAGTCATTTTTACAATAAAAGTTCAAGTTCTTTCATGATCTGTTGGCTCATGCAATGAATGCACGTGCACACTCGCACGAACTCTTTCGGTGCTTGTCTTAAAGAATTTCATAGTCACTGCTAAGACTGCTGTGCACCAGAAACTTGTCTGCACCGAAGGCATTTTACTTGTTTAAGCATTTCTGTGTGCCCAGGATGCTGCTTTTGGGGCGCCTCTCGGTTGTTTTGCTCCCCGTCTAGCAATATTTCTCAAATCTTAATGCTCGTTCGGGCTGCTCCAAAAGCAGAGTTTGCTGCTCCAAAACCTACTTTTGGCTGCTCCAAAAGCTGCTCCGAAATGTCTCGACCCTATCACATCACTGTTATGGGTGGGGGTGTGGGGACACGGCACACGTTCTCGGGGAAACTAAGCGCCCTGAAGGTATAAAAAGTTACAGATAGCTGGGATTATGCTTATTTTATTGTAAAATAAGTGTTCAAACCCAGCACCACTGAACGAAATTTTCGTTGAAGCAAAAGCAGGCCAGACATGTAGTTCGTTGTGGCGAGGACTTTGTGCGTTGACTTCTATGGCTGGCTGACGGGGAATTGGGAATATTTCGTTGAAGTGGAAATTTTGCTTAAACTGAAATATCGTTGAAGTGGAGTTAGCGAGGTTAGACTGTGTTTAAATTTTTTTAGGCTTACCCTGTGCAAAGCAGAATTGATGTTTTCGTCATGTTTTTCTTTTTGTTACCTTTAAAGATAATTTTTAAAATAATACTCATAAGAGATGTGTTGTTTGAAATTAGTACTGTTGTAAAGCCCTATCCTTCCCCTATCATTTCATACCTTACACTTTAGCATCAATCATTTTCTGTGGCAGTGAAAAAATATTTCTCCGACTACCCAGAACAGCCGATTTTTCCCCGGTCACGAAAGTGTTCAACATGGTTTCCGTGTGATTCTAACGAGGCACTTTTTTGCATGAAGCAAACGTGCATTTTGTCGGCATGGCCCCTTTAACTCTTTCGCTACCGCCGGAAAATTGTTTAATTTTAGGGGTCCAACAAAACATTTTTTTTCCTGCTAAAAAATGGGTCAGGCACTAATTGCAGGAACACAAAATGCAGATTATTTAACGGCCTTTCCAATAACACCAGTTTTTTAAAGGTTTTTATATATCATAGTTGTAAAAAAAAATATCAAAATCAAAATTTTTGTCAAGTGGTCGAAAAAAATGATAAAAAAGGAGCTGTGTTTATCAAACCACCGGTAGTAGAAAAAAAAATTAGAATATACATTTTGTTGGGAAATATTTCAAAAACCCGCTCTAGAAAAAATGTCGACCTTCCGCGGAACAGTTTGTCAGATATAAAAAAAAATGTACCCTGCAGAACACGACAACACATGTCCGTTCTGCCGGGCAGACGGCACTCTCGCGCACATTATAGGGGAGTGCAAAAAACTCAAGACACCTCCCTACACCCTTCCTCCTTCCCCCAATTCTAACCCGCTCGAGCGATGGGAGACTTTACTGTCCAGCTCTGACCTCGCCATTCAGCAACAGCTGGTGGCTCGAGGAGAAGAATTACTGGACACATATGGGTCCCGCGAATACGGAACCACCCCATCTGGTGCCTGCATACACCATTCTTTATTTGAAGCTCAGTTAAAGTTGTTCACTCACTCATTCGTTGCAAATGTCGTCAAAAGACGATAGTCTTTGTAGACATTTGCCAAGGAAATGCCCCCCTTTGCTTTCCCGCTCACCTCTCATGCTGTTCCTGTACCGTCGCGCTCATCCCAAGGTAAACACACTAAAGGTTTGCGCAAGGCGATTTGAATTTACTGTGTTCTACTGCTACAGGCCAGGTTCCTCGATGCCAGCGCTGCAGTACGGCGGAGACGCGCGTGAATGGAGGCGGCAGACTACAAGGTTTATAGAACCGCGTGGCCGTGCTCCACGTGCGTTCCAAATAGAACGTGGAACCTAGCTAGTGGAACCCTTCGTTGCTGTTGCCGCGTGATTTTTCATATGCCGCCAGGAGGTGGCGGTTTTCTGCAGTAGATGTAGAATATCATTTGTTATCGAAAAGTCAAGCATCCATGAATTTTTTAATGAAGGAACACTGTAAATATTCGCTGTGTACTAATTTCCTGTCTTATATTTGCGTAATGTCTTGTTCTTGTTCAACAAAGTTGACGAGTATGAACATATAAACCGGGCTTACATGTTTACATTTGGCTGTGAGTACATAATACTATTACGCAATATCAATTTTGCTTTGGCCGGGTGGCTGAATCGAGTTACAGACAGACAGACAGACAGACATACAGACAGACCAAAATTTCTGGGTTTAGGTAGCCCAAGAAAGACTATCGTCTTTAAAAAAAATTCCCGCGCCTTCCCGCGAGGGGAACACGAGTAAATGCAGAGCATTGGGGCCTCAGTACTGATTGAAGGCAGTGTTGCTTCCATCGCTTCTTCCGTGATGCTGGAGTAGCAGACACGAGTAAACGTGGGCACCAGCGTTAACCGAGGAAGGAAGGAGCAACGCAGTGACTGAAACACGAGCGACCACTAGGCGCTATATTTGCAGCGCGCGCAGTAGAGGGAGAGCAGTACGGGGGGGAGAGCGCGCATGCGGAAGCAGCGCGCTCTCGCGCTGCTCTCGCGCCTCTCTTTCCCTCCTCTATAGAGGAGGGAAGGAGAGGCGCACCTGCTGCGGACGCGGAACTGTTGACACCGTCCGACACAGGAACAGGCGAGGCTAAGAAATGCTCTGCATTTAAAAATGTTAGCATGCACGGTGCTCGTGTCATGCGGTGAAGCCCAACCTCCAATTCAAAATGTGCAATTTTGGGTGGTTTCCTGGAATAAATCTGGTGGTTTGTCATTATCATAGGCACCAATTTGCCCCCACATAACGTAAAAACATCATGTCAATGGCTGACTTTGCATTTACAGCAACCACAATATTTGGGACTTGCACGCAATGCGGAAAAAAACCTGCATGAAGTTGAAAACGGAATGCCGTGGCTGATGCTTGTTGTCGTTCACCTTCAGTTATCTCTCAAAACATAAAGCCGAGCTTTATTATCATCTTCTTACTCGCAATTGTAGCCTTGCTCGGAGAAATGAGGTACGATGAGCTAGAATCGTGCCCTGCGATCTTTGGCCGAGTAGCAGTTGCGCGCTGAAAAATATCAGCACAACGAGCCTCCTCTATTGCAACGCCACCTAACATTTTTCAAATGAAAAAGTACAAAAACTTATCGGAGACTCTGTCCGAATAGACAGTTCAACTAAGCAGGAACATTAGACACCCGGATATACCCTCGCATGGAAACGAAACTGGAAGGCGAACAGCTGGCAGTGTAAGGCCGGTTTGAAGCGCTGTCCTCGGCGGAACAGATATCTGGCCACTGGGTGTGATCTTTTGACTTGCATCTGAAGTTCGTATCGCAGAAATCGGGTTAGGGTGGGGGGAAATGAGGAGCGGCGTGCTTTGTTCGAGGATCAGTCGCGGACGCTCCAGGCGCCATGGCAGGTAGCCTAGAAGTTGGGTAACTGCGTAGTAGCGCTAAATATGAATTTCGCGATGCAGAAAAGGAACCGAAACTGTTGTAAACTGTTTGCGACTTAGAACAACGTGCGCAAAGGCAATAAAACTGCCTAAAATCATAAAGTAGCTTTGCAACCAGGCACTGCTTGACATGTTCAGCTGATTTCTGGGATTATTACTGTCAGAGTGCGAACCTGACGATTGAAAATCGTTTGCTGGTTCCCCATTCACACCCTGATAGCAAAAAACAAGCGCTGGTGCAGAGTAATTACGAGTTGCACGCATCCTTCGTTGGTAGCAGTGACGCATGATGACCACGCCCCTTTTCCACACCCAGGTGATTCAAAAGCGTGTCAAAAATCTCGTTTCCGTTGGAAAAATGAAAACAAAACTGATTTTGAAAGGCCATTTTCTGATCTAACTCGGAACAGCTTTGCTTGTTCGAGAAACGCCTGGAACGCTATGAAAAGGCGCTCCCAAAAGTATCGATCAAATTGATCGATTTTGATCGGCGCAGTAGCGAAAGAATTAAGCCGTCTGTGGCTGCCGACTCGGTGCATTCTGTCGGGGGGGGGGGGGGACTTGCGTTTTTGGGGGTCAACGAACTGCGCATTGCAAGTTGCCTGTGTTGGACGAGAAGGGTCCCCCGAGGGGGAGGAGGGTGTCAGTGAAGGAGCAGGCCGCTGGGGGCCGCAACTCTGTGCGCCGTGATGGCCTACAAGGAAGCGAGTGCTGCACGTGCACAAGGGCCCGCACACTCGCGCAACCTTGCTGCCGAGGTGGCGGTGGGCTGCCAGCCTTGGTGGTGCCGCACGCCGGGCATGGGACCCGCGTGGTTCTCACTCACTGCCTGGCAGGGGCACCTGTGGCGGCTTTGATAAGCGGCAGGTCAAGGGAAGGGCCGTGCACTCTGCTTTTTTGTGTCATTGGGAACCCGCTGAAGTGGAGCTGCTCTGTTCCAGGCCCTGGTGCTGGGTCTGCTGCCAGCCTTTGCCCGTGACGCACGCCCGAGCACCTGTGACAGGCTGAGGTGAGCTGGCTGTGCAGCGTCCCGTCCTCCGGCGCCCTTTGGTGCTGCTTGGTGCTCGGGGGCTGGCCAGGCTCGGTGCCCCGTCAGTCTGGTCACAAGCATAAACCATGCTCCCTTTCTCTTTCTGCATATGCGTGCATGGGGCTTTCTGTTGTGCCATAATGTCGCCTGCAGCAGTTTTGGCAGGATAAGAGGCCTGAACCACGGCCCCTCGCGCACGCAAGGTGCGGCCTGCCGAGTCGCACCGTTGCCAATGGGCGAATGTGTCTCGGCGGAGTTGACAGTTGCGGCCGTTTTTTTTTCAGTGAGGGCGCCACCGTCTGGGGATGAGTTGGAGAGCCGGCCGCGCTTAGACGCACCGGTGTCAGGAACGGGTGCACGAAAGTAAGCGCATCGTTTGCGCTGGTGCGCACAGCCCCTTAAAGGCACGTGGTGTGGGTGTGAAATGTGATTGTTGTCATTAGTGAGGAATTATTCTGTGTGCCTTTTAGTGACAGTAAGTCTTGCGCAATCGGCGGAAGGCTGCGCAACTGCTGTGTGCTGCTCTGCGGCTCGAATGCCAAAAACGACGCTGGGGTGCGGTACCACGACTTTCCTGGCAACTCGTAACGTCATGAGGTGTGGCTGAAGAATGTTTCCCGCGAAGGACCAGCGGGAAAAGGAAGTGAATGGCAGCCAAGTGACCGGTCGCTGGTGTGCTCTAGACACTATTTTACGGAAAGCGACTAGAGGACAAGTGCAAAGGTGAGGATCGTACTTCCGACCGCCGTAGCCACGGTGTTTCCCAACTACCCAGAGTGCATGCAGAAAAGAACTACGAAGCCCAGAGAGCGCCGTAAATGTAACTGGTGTTGATGCAAGTAGGTGCCCACGAGAGGTTCCCCGCCTGATCACAATGATGTAGAAGCGCTCGCTCCCAATTTCCTTGTAGAAGTGCGCGCAGAAAGTAGGTTTTCGACTCATGCGGGGGGCCAAACCACCGTAGAGATCGTGCGCATCATAGAAGAGAACAAGAAAACAGAAGCCCCATTAAAAAAAAAAGAGATTTCTCTCCAATTAAATGACCTGCAAAGATTGCAGAGCGAACTCGACGAACTGAAAGACCGCCTTCAATCGTATGAAAACGACAAGGCGATTCAAGCTTTCGTGCGGTTTTTGAAAATTGCAAAAGAGGGCAACAAATCTGCTCAATTTATTAGAAACCAAGTGGCTAATTTTAACAACCAAAAGCCCTCCTACTGTGAAGAAATACTGCGCAAATGTGTGCTTTGGAAAACATGCTCGCAAAAGGGGTATGAACACGTGTGCACTAGAGGTCTTCTGAAGCTGCCATGTCGTTCCACACTTCAAAAGTATGTGGACCGGTGAGGTTGGCGTGACCTCCTTGATAAAGGAGCGCCTTTGTGTTGAGCGCAAGGAACTGTGCAAGATTATTGCTCGCTCATTATTCGTGAGATCGCTATCGCACAGAAGGTAATATACAGTGTAGACCGCTTATAACGTATGTCGCGGGAGCCGCAAAAATCCGCACTATAAGCGGTACCGCACTATAACCAAAACACGCGCGAATTCAACCACATCGCCACCTATCTCTCAAGTCAACCTATATTTATCATCACTCAAACGCACAGCGCTTAAAAATGAAGGCACGGTCTATATTTCGTATTATTTTTAACATCAGCCGCTGCTGCAGGGCAAAAGCGCGCAGTCTCAAAACGGCGAGCGCGGCTTTAACTTCCGTTGTGTTTGTTTTGAAAGACCTGGCTGCGTTTTTAGCGTCTATGAACAGATGCCGCAAGACGTGATAAGAACGCCAGCGGGTTTTTTTTTTATTATTATTATTATTACCCCACCTTGTGTTCATGCCGAAGGCAGCTGCTTATCAGCGCAACGTACTGGAGGTGGAAATCTTCGGCTTCGCGCAGCTCGAATGTTCGGAAAGGGAAAGAGCGGTGGCTTATCTGCAACAACGTTCTAAAGCGTAAACCGAGTGGCAGATTTGGTATCGCGAAAACGTGCAGTGCACGCCAGCGCGGATACAACTGGCGTGGTGTGGGCGGCGCGGTAAGAGGCGGCAACATGGCGTCGGCACTGGCCGTGAAGCGGTGCAGGCTGTTCCAGTAAGTTCCAGCGACCGCTTCTAACCGCTCGCTGAAATGCCGCATGGGGCGCAAGCGAAGATGCTGATGCAAGAAAAGAGCTAATAATGTGGGGGAAAAGTGGAATATAAACTGCCATCCACGCTGCTTGTGAAAGCGCTCATCAAAAAATACCGCGGTGGTAAGCCTAAACATCTCTGGCGCGGCTAGCCGGCTCGGAGCGCTTCGAATCTCCCGCCATTAGGTACGCGTCTCCCCATTGGTGCAAGTCGTCAGGCTCCTCCCACTGCCACGCAAAGAAGCCACCGCGAGCGCGGAATCGTCAATACGAGCACGAAAAAAAAAAAAAAAAAACGCAACGCTGATGTGCACGATTCGTGCGCGAAAACGGGCCATGCGGTTCACGATTAATAAAATGAACTTGCCTCGCGCGGATCTCGTCTGTCGCTATCTTCCGAGGTGCAAGGTCAGTTGTGGTTATCAGTCAGGTACGCGCGAACTAAAGGGTGCCTTTTTTTTTTTTTCTTTGGGTGTCTACGTTAGAGGAGGGCAAGGGGTGCACGCTGCGTCAGATGGCTGATTTCATCCTTTCTTTTTTCTTTTGCTACCCTAAAACGATGCCTCAGCTGCGCCGGTCGATTAGCAGACCCGCCGAAAAACCGCACTATAAACGGTATTGTGCTTCGGCCAACCGCAGTTTAAGCGGTATGCTTATGCATTGAGTTCTATGGGAGGCAAACCGGTGGTCGCAAAAACCCGCGTTATATCCGGTCCCGCACTATAAGCGGTTACGTTATAAATGGTCTACACTGTATGACCGAAAAGTGGACAAACATTGGGCCTCGTTGACACGGGCCCCGGGTGAGGGGCAAGCACGACACCTCGAGTGGCAAACCGGCTGCGGCGCGTTGTTTTTCGGGGATTGTCTACCAGCTATGTGATACCCGTTGGCTATTTCTTCACGCGATGCATATAAAAACGACAAGCTGTTTTTTATGACGATAGAAGTTCTCAAAGCTGTTGTAGACGTGGGATTTCTCGGGATGAAAGTCGTAACTAACATTTTCAAACGTCTTTCAGAAGGTGGCACTTTTGTTGATGCTGTGCCTCACCCTTTAAGGAAGGGTGACCCACTTTTCTTTTCTTTTGATCCCAATCATCCCGTTAAGAATCTGCACACCAACTTCCTTGGGTAAGAGATGATGGACGAAGATAAGCATAAACAAATTCGAGGCGGCTTCTACCTGAGGGAACTATTTGAAGTACAGTTAGAGCTGCTGATTAAGCCAGTAAGATTCCTCACTCGCACTCACGTGGAGCCAAGCAACTTGGAGAAGATGAAAGTTTCCTTTATTTGCTCTTGCTTTATTTTTCCTCAAGAAAGGATCTCAGGTTATTGCTGTAAACAAATAAAGCTCTGAAGGAAATTCTCCGTTCAAACTTTTTTTCGTGGCTTCGAACAGTGTTCCGCAATTGGGCTTGGAAATTTACGAGGCTGTTATGCAGTTTGACTTGCTAGCGTTTTTTTTTGAGGGAAATATAAATATATATGAAACTGAATCTCAAAGCTCCAATAGTCAGTGTCTTTTCCGGATATAAATACTCAATGCAATATGATATTGCATGAAAAGCCGGTGGACGCGAATGCAGTAAACACATGAACCGCTATGCCAGTTCGTAGTATTGATGTTTATAACTTCAGGCTCCTTATGAGCCATTTTCAGTCCCAGAAAGCGTTAACTTCATTGCGGACCAACTAGTCGCACTCGGCAGCAGCTTGATGAGTGCGCGCCTTGTGGGGTTAGCAACACGAGCAGCCGTGCGCCACGCAAGGGCGTCCGCGGAACTTTTTGCAGGAGGGGGTACGGTTGGATAGCACCAAAAAGGTGCTATTTGTGGTTACAAAAAGTAAAAGTACAAAGAGCGAAAATTAGAACCAGACTTGGAGGATGTACATTGGATTTTATTACCGAACAAAGAAATAAAGTTAATAAAGAAAATGCGAAAAGTTACTGTCACTTTGTAAAGAAGAGTGGCCAGTCTCGCTGCGCGAGGGTTCTTGACTCATGCCCTGATCACCAGCACACAGCACAATACATTCACATACATAGAACTGCACTCCGTTAATCTCCCTTGAATAGCAGCTGCAGACGCCTTGGGTTTTTCTGGGCAAATTGCGAGATGACATGTGTGATGAAGTCTGTTGAAGTGGTTCACGCAATATACTACTCGTCTCCCTGTCTTTCAATGGCTGGGGAGGCGACTTGTACAGGCGTACAAGCATTTTGAGGGGCTCATTTATAGGTTTTGCTTCGGGGCTTGGGTGGTGCCGACATTTCGCAATTTCGAAGAAAAGGGTGTACAAAGTGATGGGACAACACGGGAGGATGTTACACTCTCCTTACTAGCAGTAGTGGTGAAGATTTTTTGCTAGATATAGCTGCAACTAGATATAGTTGCAGCTTTGCGCATTCACACGGGAAAGGTGGTGGCGCTTGATTGCGGGGAGCTGACTGCCAGTTGTAGTGCTCTGGTGCTCCTCTTAGTAGTGGCGCAGTGTGGCAGTTACTGGTGGTGAATGCAACCTCGCTGTGTGCACTGTCAGAGCACAGCTCCCTCCTGAGGCCACTGGTGGGCTCGTGTGTGCTTCTTGCATGTGGGCTGTCTTTGGGCAGCTGTTTGGCCCCCGCAGTGTGTTGTGCTGTGCCCGTGCAGGGAGGTGCTGGAGGAGCTGGTGCTGCAGCACTTCCCCCCGGAGGTGTCCCAGCTGGCCCCGGGGGACCCCCAGCTGCTGTGCTACGCACAGGCCATGCGCCGGGTGAGGCGGGCAGGGTGGGGCCCTGGCCCGCCCGAGACGGTCCACTGACCGGGCCCTGTTGCAGCTGCTGGCCGGCCTGGAGGGCTCGGGGGGCAGCCCGCTGCTGCTGGACCTGGTGCTGCGCGTGCTGTGCCGCGGCCAGGGCCCCCACTTCCTGGAGCCCGAGCTGCAGCGCGCCCTGCGACGCACCATGCCCAGGCACGCCACCACTCATCTGGGCTCGGCCGCTCGGCCCCGCTCTTCTCGGCTTCGGTTACGGGCACAAATTGGGGCCCCTAACTGGCCAAGGGGCCAGGGGGCTTCCCAGCCACATTTTCAAAAGTGTCACACTTGAGCCTGCTGTGGGGGTCGGGGCTTTAAATAGGCTGCATTGCCTGGGGAGTGAGCTGGGGCGCAGGAACCGAAGCCGCCATACCTCGCGCGATGGCGCGAGGATGCCGCTGACTGTTCCAGCGGCTCACCGGGAGGAGGTGCCAATGCCAGAGGCAGGCAGGCTTGGCCACGAGACCTGGGCAAGAGCACGGTCTTTGGAGTGGGAACCAGTGTTTAAGACGCTGCACAAGGGAAGGAGACAGACACGGATGGCACTGTCTGTCTCCTTCCCTTGTGCAGCGTCTTAAGCACTGGTTACCACTCCAAAGACTGTGAACCAACTGGCCCAGCTTTCTGCCTTAGTCAAGAGCGTGTGCCTCCATGAGCTCGTCCAAGGCCACTGACATGGTGCACCCCTGAGGGGAGATTGCTTCGCCTGGTGGTCGACGAACGTGGCGTTCCTTTCGTGACCTGCAGCTGGACACCTGTGTGTGGGAGAAGGGTATCCTGGGGGAGGGGGCAGGAGACTCCTTGCCGCTGGAGGCAGCAGCCCCACCAGCAGCAATGCAGAAGGGGCGGCTTTTTACTCTCACCAAGGCCAAGGACAATAAGTGTCAGGTGTAGGATTTCACTTCGGCAAGCACTGCTTTCTCTGCTGGGCGCCATACATCGGGAGCCGCCTTCCACAGCCAAGCGGCAGCAGTGGCGATTGTTATCATAGATCGATGGGACCTGCTTTCTCCCCTAGCAACCGCAGTGATGGGCGTCGAACTGTAGAGGCAGTAGGGCAAACACAACTTGCATGTAAGTGTGTAAGTATATGGGTTCACCGCACCAACCTGGGGGAAAGAACAGTGATTGTTATGTAATTCGGCAGTCTGCAGAAACGCTTTTGAAGGTCAACGAAGATAAATGCTGGCACATTTTTGTATCGCAGGTTATGCTTTGTTTGCTTCTTTGTTTCACCGGATGCCACTTGGTTTCAGTGTAGTCAAGCTTCATGTAACGGGATTTTTGATGGAGGTGCTGTGAAGTTTGTTCGTGTGGCGATATGCGTCACAACAAGCCAGGAGGGCCGTGGGGAGCCTCTGGGTGTGCAGCCACAACCCGCTCCCTCTCAGGTGCTCCGAGGCCAAGCAGCAGGAGCTCCTGCGCACCGTGTACCAGTGTGCGGCCAACCGGGCCCTTTCCACGTCGTCACGGCTCGGCATCACCTCCAGGCTGCTCCCTCAGCTGGTGCAGCATGCCTCCAAGCCCGCAGTGCGGCAGTTCTTCGTCGGCAACATTGCGGCCATCATGGACACCGTGGCGTCAAAGATGCGTGCGGTATGGGACCCTCCTTCGAGAGGGAAATGGAAGCTCCCAGAAGCTCAAAACATGCATGTTCCCAATAGCCGAAGTAGCATTTCTTGACTGACGCTGCCCGGGGAGAGCCGCCTTCAAGCCCACATGGCTCGCTGATCAACAGCACTGTTCAGGGCAGGCCTGCACTTTTACCTGCACTTAGACTGCGAGCCCCACTATGGCTCGTAGACGTACCCAGATGCACTTTGTCGGCAGCTCGGCATTGTTGTGTTGAGAAACTGTTTATCCAGTGGGCTTCTGTGCATCAAAAAGAGGGGGAGCATTTAGGGTGAAAGGGGCTTCTTAGCAGCTGTCCAAGACTGTGCCTTGCAGATCCAAGACTGGTAGACTGCCAGTCTTGGATCTGCTCCAACCAGCCATAGTCTGCTTGTGTGCCTGCTTTGGCATGTGCGACTAGAGTGGAATCTCGATGGTATGAGTCTCGCGCGACCGTGAAAAATATTCCCATCATCCGAAATTTGTGTGAACCAACACAGACCAAACAACTGAGCACACAAATAAAGTTTTCGTTTGAAATTTGTGTGAACCAACACAGACCAAACAACTCAGCACACAAATAAAGTTTTCGTTTATTTCTTTACTTACTTTCGCGTGAAGAAATCCGTGATGCTTTTCTGCTTTTTAACACGAAAGTGTTTTATGGCCGGGTACACCAACATCTGACCAGCATCATATCTGTCATGGAAATGACGTTGCCAGAAATGACGTCGGCAGTTCCAGTGACGCGGCTGCGCCCGGATTCGAGCCACGAACTCTCTCGCCACAACGGGAGGTACACAGCGCTCTGCCCACTGCGCTACGAATTCAAGCATAAGTAGGCCTACGAATGCGCCTTATATCTTTCCCACTACTTTCTTCATTCAGAGGCCGTCTAGCAGAAGTGAAGCGAAGTAGTTCATCATGAAACTAACGAGCGCCGACAGTTGGCGCCTCGATGCCAGCATCTTCGTGTACGCGGGATGCGGGTGAACGGAAGCACCCTCTGCCACCTACTGCTTTCAGTTTCGGTTTCAGTTCAGTTTCGTTTGCACGGTTTTCAAGGGGCTGTGATTTCAGTCGGATTTACACTATGTTCCGGCGCGTGCAATCCAGAGTCTAACGTTGATGCGTCTAACGATGCCATACCGACGTAATATAAATAGCGATGTGCAAGTTCATACGGATGCACAATAAATGCTCCTGTGAAGGCACATCTCACTTTTGTGGTTTACCGATTCCTATGAACGAGGGATCGATAACATTTTTTTAGCCTCCATGCTGCCAAGCAGTCCTTTCCGGACTTTCGTTTCCCCACTCCCGGTGCCCAAGTGCCCAAGCTCACTACACGCCGCAACAGTCAAAGCGCGAACCACATGGCGCGTTTTTGCATGCGATTCGTGTGCGTCTGCGTCGGCATTGTGCGTGTGATCTTTTCACGCCTGCGTCAATGATTTCGCACCCGCGGCAGCTTCTGCCTCGGTCAGAAAATAACACACAATGCACGCGGCAGTGGGAGAAGCCTGACGACTTGCGCCAACCTTCTATTTCCTTTATGCTTGTGCCATTGGGGAGGCACACGCCTCATGGCAGCAGTTTTGAAGCGCTTGAGACAGTGAGCTGGCTCCGTCGGAGATGTTTAGGCTTACCCATGTTTTAGCCTAAACATCTCCGTTTAGGCTTAGAGATGTTTAAGCCTACCCATGGCCGGGAAAACCTGCGTTATATCCAGCCCCCCACTATAAGAAGTTACGTTATAAATGGTTACAGGGTATAACGGAGTCGTAAAAAACAGCGCTTTATTGTTATAATTTTGTAATTGCGTTGCATAAAATTTGCAAATACAACAACTAAAGTAGTTCTTCCTTAACTCTTTGCTTATGGCGCCATAGGCCATTGGACATGGTGTTCGATGATTTCAGACGTCCCGCGAAAGCTAAAAACGGCAACTTGTGGACAAGTAACGCAAGTATTTTTTGGCAACTCCTTCTTGATTTTATAATGTCTTGTTGAGATTTCACGTGCAGAGATGGCGCCGAGAGTGAAATTTGAATTGCGATAGCGGCGAATTGTGTGAAAATGGTGACTGCTTCGCAGCGCGCTCTGCAAAAGTGGAAAGCTGTGGCAGAGACTTGGGCAGTGGCTGCTGTTGTTTTTGTTACCCAGGCAGCAGTTATGACTCCACCAACGATGTGGATTTGTTAGATTTTAGTTCTGATAAAGACGCTCCCATTCAAATGCCTCAGACTTTGACAGGTGCTGCCAGGTAGGTTTGTTTTTGACTTCGCACTGTATTTGTAACCAAAACCAAAATGTGCTTCCTATCTGACTGCGGTTTTACTTTGATGCGTGTTCGGCGGAGATATTTTCCTATTGTATCACGTCGTATCGCGTTATTATCTTCAAGATAGCCTGGCTGGCCTGGCTTTCGTGTGAGATCAGCTCTGTGGAGCGATGCGCAACGCTTTTCAAGAGTGCTGGATGTATTTTTCTTGTTTTTTACCACTGAAGGGATAAGGATTTTGTGTGAGAACACAAAAAACTATGCTTGGATGCATATTTTAGACAGACCAACTCACCCTCGAGTGGCTTCGCGGATTGGCACAGCCATCTGTTCCGCTACATTGACTAGCCCGCAAAAATGTAAAACTTTATGTACAGCGTTGATTTATATATTGAATCATAGCTAAGGAATGTGAGAACAATTTGTGTATCTCAGAATTCGTATAATAATTTTTAGGCTCAGTACAATCGCCTAGATGCATTGTGTGCATACTTTTTTGTGCATTTTTTTCTGGCTATTTGACCAATAAACTGTAAATAATTGCACCTTTCACTAAACTGATGTTATGTGTTTGGAGGAGCAATATCTCAGCTACAATTTCATGATTATCGAGGCTAGGTGTGGGCAGTAGCTCAAGAGGGAGAAAAAAGTTTTGTGGAGGCACTCAAAATCAGCCGTTTCTCTGCTGTAATGAAAGAGTTAAAGGGAAAAAAAACTATGGCACCACTGCAAGTACATATGCATAATCACACCTTTAAAACTTGAATATCGCCTAATCACATTGCATGAAGAGCTTGCGTACTTTCATGTCGCTACTGTAGTTGTGGCCGCTGCAAATGGCACATGGTATCTTTGTTCTCTCTGCCCTTATACAGTGGAATCTCGGTCATACGAATCTCAAGGGGCGGCAAAAATATTCGTATCACCCGAAAATTCGTATCATCAGAAAACGAGAAAAAATGGAATGGTGCCGCGCATGTGACAGGCGGCGGCAACATGGCGTCGGCTGTTGCCGTGAAGAGGTGCAAGTAGCTTCAGGGACCGCTTGTAACCTTTTGTTAAAACGCAGCTCAAGGTGTAAACTAAATTGCTCATGTGGGGCAGAGCTCATAAAGTGGGAGAAAACTGCGCTATAAAATATCATCCACGCCAAATATGCGCCGTGGAGGTGGCCCAGCCAGCTGCTGCGAGCGCTTCGAAATTTCCGCCATGAGGCACACGTCTCCCCATTGGCGCAAGCATCGCAAGTCATGAGGCTCCTCCTACTGCCTTTCGCGCAACGTTGGCAGCAACCAAGGCTGAGCACGACCGGGCTAGGGCAGCAACGCGCGCTGTGTCGATACCAACGTGCGCACGCGGCCGTTCTAGCCCTGCCGTGGGCAGAGGTACCACCCCAGCAGAGGCTGGCGCTGGGGTGCCGGCCCGAATCGTCAACGCAGGAGTCAAAAGAACGCGTGCTCACCTTCGACGCGATGTGCGCACGCGAACCGCATGCGATTCGTGGACGTCGGCGTTGCGTGCGCATTATTTTCACGCTCGCGTTGACGATTTCGCCCCCGCGACAGATGCTACCTCGTTCGGAAAATGACGCCCGACGCGCGCGGCAGTGGGAGGAGCCTGCCGACTTGCGCCAATGGCGAGGTGCGCTCTTCATGGCGGCAGCAGCGGCAGTTTGAAAACGCTCCGGACAGCCCGGTGGCTTCGCCGGAGATGTTTAGGCCTAACACCCCAGCAGATATTGAATGGGCGTTTTCACCACCGGCGCGGATGATGTTTTATAGTACTGTTTTCACCTACATTATAAGCTCCTTTACCGCTCAAGCAACTTCGTGCGTGCCTTAAGTGATATTTTAGAGCGCTTAGAAGCGGTCGCTCGAGCTCCCGACACCACTTCGCAGCCGAAGCCACCGCCATGTTGCCGCCGCCGGCCGCGGCGCGTGCAGGTGGTTATGCGGCAGGGTCAGCGCGCTTGTGGCGCGCGCAGCGCATTTTCGCGAGCAGAAAACGCTCCATGCGGTTCATGCTCCATGCTTTTGTGCCCGCACGCAACCAAGGCCGCACGGCCACACCAACACTCCCGCCTCCCAGAGTCCACGCCGCAGTCGTCTGCTTGGACTCCCGTGTTCGTATCACCCGCACCAGGTGATAAATGCGTACGGATCATCCGAATTTTTTTACATTGCATACAATGCATTTTCGCCAGGGAATTTAAAAAATTCGTATCACAACGAAGTTCGTATCAACTGAATTCGTATCACCGAGATTCCACTGTAAATTAAATGCTGCTTTATCGGCTGGATAAATGACGAAAAGTGTGTCTATTTCAGCCCGTCGATGCAATGCAAACGTAAACAGAAGTCTGATAAATTCACGTCAGTGTCTCTCTTAAAGGGACCCTGCAACACTCTTTGAGCAGTGCAAGTGAACCTGCGCGACGTTTACATTACACTGCCAGGAATACCTGAGCCAAATATTACACGTGCACGTGAAGCGGTGAGTGCGCAAATCGCTGTGAAAGACGTGGAAAAACCAAATGCGCTATATTTATGACTTAAATGATGTCATTGTGGCCATGGCTTGTCCTATTGGCTTTCACTGGTCAACTTCACGGCTTATTTCTCGCGTTTCCTGTGAGAATCCGCCATCGTCGGCGCTGTGTATCAACCTCTTCTATGCCTGAACTGGTACGCTCAGTTTTGGCGTTTATTTTGTGTTTTGAGTGTGGGAAGAGTTTGATTGCCGAAATCAATACTCCCCTTTCAACCAGACCACTCGACAACGAACATTTATTGCTTCAAAAAAGCCCTACCAGCCTGAGTGCACACTTCTGAGCAGGCAGCCACGCCTGCTTTTTTGTTGCACCAGATCGGAAAAAGACCCCTCCCCGTAGCAGAGAAAAGGAGGAAACTCTCTGGCCTGTGATATATCGAAGGCCGCCGAAGAGGACACCACGGGCCGCCCACCTCTTTGGGAGAGAGTGAGCAGGTTTCATTGCCTTGTTCATGGTCAAGTTGAGATGGAACGATTGTGTGCGATTTCTCATCGCGCGTGGTTTTGGTGACGGTGAACGGATTTTCATAATTCTTGCGGGACGAGATTGCGGGGACAATGTACATTCCGAGTAGTCGATGGGAAGTGCTGCAGGGTTCCTTTTACAGTACGCACCTATCTTTTAATACGGCACCTTCATCTTTAATCTGCTACTTAGACGACAGTTGCCAATCATAGCATCGGTGCCCTTTGGCCTTGTGCCAAGAAAAGCTGTTGGCACCATGCAGGGCTCAGCTGCGCACCCAAGCAGGCCCGTGCCTGTTGTGCCAGCAAGGCTTTTCCCTTTGCCATCATCGCCTGGGAGAAATTCCCTCCGGGTCAGTTTGGTTCAAGTCGAGAGGCTTTGTTGTATTGGGAAACAGCAGCAGCCACTTTGTTGTATGGAAATTGAATACAGTACAGGATTTGCAATGGGCCTTGGGTTACTTAAGTTTTGCAAGTCTATCATATTGGGGATTTCATTATTTTAAGTTTGTTATATTGAAGTTTTACGTTACTAGCAGGGGCAATAAAAAGTGTTGTCAGGCAGAGCTAGTAGTACTCACCAGCACTCACTGTGCGCAGTCGCAAAATAAATGTAGAGGAAAACTTCATTTCCACTCTATGAGCAGCACATGAAGTGGAATCTCGGATGATACGATTCTGGGTAGTATGAATTTCGGGATGATATGAATTTCTGAGAAGTGCTGACGAAATTGCATTGTTTGCAATGGGCAAAATTTCAACTGTTACGAACAGACCTGTGCAGCCCGGCGGAGGATACGAATGAGCTGGTGAGGCGCCCGACTGCCGAGTGAGCAAGCAACAGCAACGTACGGGCTCTGTTTCCCCTCTTTGTCACTCTTTCTCCTGGAACGGCCAGGATGTCGTTTTCTGCTCACGAAAATGCGCCGTGCCCGCCACAGGCGCGCTGACGCCGCCGCAGAACCACTCGCACGCTGCGCGCAGCTTGGCCGGCGGCAGCAACATGGCACAAAGTGACCACTTCTAACCGCTCTTTAAAATGCCACTCAAGGCACACACGAAGTTGCTTGTGCGAAGAAGGAGCTGGCAATGTGGGTGGGAAGCGGTACTAGAAATCATCATTTGTGCCCATTGTGAAAGCGCCCATGAAATGTCTGCCGGGTTGGAAGCCTAAACATCTCTGGTGGAGCCAGGTGGCTCCGCCATAGCGCTTCGAAACTGCCGCCATGGGACGCGTGCCTCCCGATTAGCACAAGCAGGGAGGAAATAAAAGGTTGGCGCAAGTCATCAGGCTTCTCCCAGTGCCGCGCGCGTCGCATGTCATTTTCGGACCGGGGCAGAAGCTGCCGCAGGTGCAGAATTGTTGATGCAGGCGTAAAAACATTGCACGCGCAACGCCGATGTGCACGCATGGCGTGCAAAAACACACCATGCGGTTCCCTGCTTGACTGTTGCGGCGTGCAGGGAGCATGGGCAACGGGAGTCAGGAGATGAGTGCCAAGTTTTACGTGCTCCAAAAAGGATTGCTGGGCGGCATGGAGGGGAAAAAAAAAACAAAAAGAAAAACCAGAAAAACATGGATTTCTTCATGCTAAAGTAAGAAAAGAAATAAATGAAAACTTTTTTTGTAGGGCTCAATTTTTTGGTCTGTGTTGGTTCATACAAATTTCAGATGACACGAATATTTTTGTGGTCCTGCGAGATTTGTGTCATTGAGATTCTGCTGTGCATGCATGTGTGTAAGCACATTCGCTTTTTTCCCCCGAAACCCCCTTTCCCCTGTTAGGTCGAAGAGCCATCCCTACTATAAACAGACTCTTCATTCATTCACTTTGGAATTGCCAAAACTCGGTGAGTAAATTGACCGAGTGAATAACTCAGAAAATGCAAGTTCTGTATTTGTTTTTGTGGTAGGCTTAGCCTGGTGCATTCCGCATCCGCCCCCCAGGTGCTGAGTATACACTGGCCACTGCAGGCGTCTTGAGTGGATCGAACTGGTGGATTAGCATCCTCGTTTGCGACACACTTGTGCATCAGCATATCTGGCCATATGTGTCTCAAAATCTGCACGCGCGATTCAGTGGTGCAAGCGACCCCATGGCAGAGGCTGTCAACTTGTGGCCACTGGTTAGCCTTGGCCTAATGCCGCTGGACCCATTCGAGCAGAAACGTGGCTCTACGCTTTCTGTTGCAACATGATCCAGCTCTGATTCATGCCTGAATGTGGCCAACTTTCACCATCCGTGTCAGGAGCCAGAGCTCAGCTGTAATGTGTGGTGCACACCCAATGAACTGCCCGTGGCTCAGTCACCCGTGCCTCGTGCAGCAGAACTGCTGCTGGCTGGAAAAGCCCCTTGAAAGACTTTGTGACGCTGTGCCTGCAAGATGTCGGGAGGGCAGGGCTGGTTGGCGGCAGCCCCTTGCTGCTGGAGCGACCTCCTGGCCCAGCCTAGCCTTGGCCCAGCCGACCCTGGCGCGTGATGCAGGGCGGCTCGGAAGGGGAGCTGGCCAGCAAGATCCTGGCGCTGTCCTGCCTCGAGCTGCTCTACTCCTGCTCGGCCAGGGAGGACGTGTCGGGCCGGCAGTCGGCCCTGAACAGCGCCTTCTGCCGCGCGCGGGGGCTGGCCAGCCCTGTCGGCAACGAGCTCACCCGGGAGGCCACCAGGTGGGGCTGGCTGGCTCAGCCTTGGTCATTGCCAAATCAGAAAACACCCACAGTGCACAGCTTGTGCAATGGACACAGCTAGAAAACTCTATGTAACAGAATAACACACGAATGGACAGTGTTTGTTACCGGCACGGAAAGCCGGTGCTTATACAGTATCACAACGGGGTAGTTTTTCTTTGCATTGACGGCAGCGTCGCGGAACCTGCCGTATCTTTGCACCAGCTCTTTCATAACTTAAAAAACGTGGCAAAAAGGTACGTTGTCGACGTGGTTTTCTCGGCCCCAAATAAATTAGAAAAATTATGCAGTACAGTTGGCTGAAGATTAGCTTCCTGGAACGCAAGGACAAAAAGTGTGTGCCCGATAAATCATTCAGAGTCATTTCTGAAATGTGCAACAGGTGTCGTGTATATGTTGCCACTTTGGTGTGGACATATATACGTGGGACAAACCAGGAAGTGCCTGAACACCAGCTTGTCGGAGCACCAGCGTTCATTAAAAGGGAATCCGCACAGTCACCTGGCAAAGCACTGCAGCTCACACGGATATGTGCCGCTCTTTAAAGAAACCACTGTGTTGTCGAGACACACAGGTAAAACAACAAGGGAAATTATTGAGGCCTTTCAAATCGGACGATCCGCCGACCGATGTACAAGTGTGCCCTCAGTAGTGCTGCATGACCGGGAATACGCTTATCTGAGTGACACCCTTGCATGACCAAGTAAACCAAAAAGATTACACATGTGCAGACCAATGTATGATTGCGTTTTTTGTTTCTTTTTGTTTCAACCGCCACATGGGAGGCTGATCTATGTATACAGTTAAACCTCGATGTAACGAACTTCAATGCAACGAAACCCTCCATGTAACGAACCACGGAATTTTTTGTAACTTTAAGTGTATGCACACCATGTATTTTCACCCTCTGTGTAACGAAGTCCCGTTTGCCGAAATTTCAATGTAACGAAGTTTCATGGAGAACTAGGCACCGAATTTAAGTTGTAGAGGTATATTTTGGGAGACGCAAGCGCCAAAATGGGGTCTCAATAAAACGCGAACGGCAACACAGGCCGCCCAATGCTGCGGATGCAGCGAGCCACGGGTCTGTGAGCGAGCCCCTTGTTTACAAACTGCGTGGCGTGCATACACGGCTGGCGCACTGTTTCTGTCGGAGCTTAATCGTCTAGCGGGCATTAGCGTGAACCGCATGAGCGTTTTCTCCCCACAAAAACTCAAAACGCGCCCCACAAGCCACAGGCGCGCTGACGCAGCCGCGGAGACCACCCGCACTATGTGGGTAGCTCCAGCGACCGCTTCCAACCGCTCGCTGAAACGCAACTCAAGGGGCAAATGAGAGGGGCACGTGAGAAAAAAAAAAGCGCATAACGTTGGCGAAATTTTCACAGTAAAACGTCATGCACGCCGCTTACGAAAGCGCCTACATCTTCCGCGGTGGTAAGCCTAATTGCCCCTTGCAGGGCCGCCGCATGCCGCCGTTTTGCCCTTTGTTCGAGTTCGCTCATGCTTGTTGGGTTTCATCGTTACAGCAAGCATTTGTGAATCTTTATGAGCCTTGTGCGCGCGTTTTTTTCACACCCGCGTCCGCGATTGCGCGCCGGCGGCGGCTTTTGCGCCAGGAAGTGTCTCGCGCTGCACGCGGCAGTGGGTGGAGCCTGACCAGTTTCGCCAATGGGGAGGCGCGCACCCTATAGTGGGAGCTTCGAAGCGCTCGGGCATGCCGAGGATATTTGATTGGCGCTTTCGTAAGCGGCGCGTATGACGCTTTATAGTGAAAATTTCGCCAATGTTATCCGCTTTTTTGTTTTCTCGCATGCCCCTCTCGTTTGCCCCTCGAGTTGCGTTTCAGCGAGCGGGCGCGGTCGCTGAAGCTACTCAGATCGCGCGGGTTGTCTCCGCGGCTGCGTCAGCGCACCTGTGGCTTGCGGGGCGCGCTTTTGCGGGAAGAAAACGCTCCATGCGGTTCACTCTGATGCCCGCGTAGATGGTTAAGCTCCGATAGAAACAGAAAGACTGCGCCATCCGTGTATGCGCGGCACGTTTTCTTTTGCAGGAAATGCTTCACGGGATGAACACTTCATTAAAACCGCGAATTTCAATGTAACGAAGTAAATTACGAATTTCACCGACTTCGTTACATCGAGGTTTAACTGTATTTCTAATGTTTTCTTTAAAAAAAAAAAAAATCAGTTGTGAGTGCAGTGCTGTCCTGTCTACATCTCGTTCCTTTTTTGTGCTGTAATTTTTCCGTGCTGATTTTCAATCATGAACGTTCACCAGCTTGCCCAAATCACAGTCCTCCTGTTTCAATGTTTGTTAGAGCATGATCTATTAAGGTTTCCGAGCAACTTGTACTTTGTGTTGGCATATTACGAAAATTATAGGATTCCAACAAGTAGGTGTAATCTGTATTGAATGAGTTCATAGTGTCGATATTTACGTTACCAACAATGACTGCAGGTCTTTTATATTCACTAGTGGTGCACAAAAAAATATTTTCAGGTCTCCCAAGAAAAACGTCAAGACGGGAATTTGGAGGCCGATAGACCACGCCAAGAATGATAGCATGTTCCATCAAGATAAAAAGTGTTTCGATCTCTGGTACAGGGCATCTAATTTTTGTTAGCACCGAGCTTGGGGCAGAATGGCTTTGAAGATGAAGAGCAACGCCTCCAGCACGGGAGTGTGAATCATGCGGGTTAGAGATCGTCGTGTAATCAGGAAGCGATGTTTTTTCGTGTTTTTTCAGCCACGTTTCTGGCATAGCTAAAGCGGTGAACTGATGATTCTGTTCAGCATTAAAGGCAGACAGGTCATTTAGGTTTCTTCTTAAGCTGCGGATGTTAGTGTGAAAGAGAGATATGTCTTCTTCGGTGCATCTTGGGTTGAACATCGTCATTGCGACCGTTAAGTGTACTGCTTTCGATTTCTCGGTTTTGCGCATCAGAATCTTGCTCTTGCCATCAGTCTATTGATTTGAACAAGGGCAACCACGCAAGCTGAGGAGCATTTGAGAACTGGGCCATAAGGATGTGCCATATGTGTGGTTTCCCCCTCCCAGGCACGCGAACCTGCTGAAGAAGGAGAGGGGCGAGCTGGGGGCAGGCAGCGAGGCTGGCGCGGCCCTGTGGCGGCGGCTTCGCTGCACAGCGTACAATGCCATAGCAGCCATCATCTCGTGCACCCAGGTCGAGGAGCAGTTCTACGATGTCTTCCTCTTCCAGGAGAAGCCCGAGAAGGTGAGGGGCGGTTGACTGCGGCTCTCAGTGACAATCCAGCTTGCCCAGAGGTGTCTAAACTGACACGGTGTCTGTCAGTGGTTTTACTACACCAACATTGCTGCATTGGCCAGTAAACTCTGTCCTCTATTCGACTGATGGCTGTTCTCATGCGGCCAACAGCACTGGATGTCGTAACAGTTGCTTAGAGTGCAGTGCTTCCCTTTTGCGACTGCATTGTGCCTCAATTGTCTACGGTTTGCTTCCAAATATGCGTGCCACAAAGTGAGCCCTAGCTGCTTTTTGAGACGGCAGTAGTGGCCATGTTATTGCCATGGAGCCCTCACCAATTCTGCCACCCCTCGTGGTGGGAGAATGTAGGCAAGCGTAGGCAAATGCAGCACGAGAGCGTCAGTGGGTGCCAAAGTGGTGGCGCTGGGAGGGGGCTGCCCTCCTCCTCCTCCTCTCGTGGCCTCGTAAGTGGCGCTGCGCAGTCAGGACCCACGTTTGCCGAGGGGTGCGAGGTGCTTCGCAGGTTGTGGCACATTCCGGCGGCGGCTTGTATTTTCGGTGCATGGTGTAACAGTATCCAGTCGTTACGTCCGGTATCGCCACACTGAGCATTGTAATAAGCGGTTTGTGTTACCATAGAACGTATGCAAAAGTGGACAGTGCCATAGCTGTTCATCGTTATATCCGGTATATGGTTATAAATTCTATCCTTACAAGTGGACTCAACTGTACAGTAATAGCTCTCTGCGTTTGTTTGCGATGTTACAAACGTGCAGTTTTGAGCGTTGTTACCCAGTATTGAAAAAATTTGCATTTTTCTTCCATAAAAGTTTCGTTGAAGTCCATAGAAAGTTTGTTGACGAGGGAATCTTCTGTGGGCAGTTGACGGGGAAGGGGAAATCTTTGGTTGAAGCGAGCGCATTTCAGCAGAGTTTGGCTTGAAGCACAGCTGCATCAGGGAAGTGGGGAAGCCACAAGGCTGTTCCCTGTTTCTCTTCAGATTGCACTTTAATGTGCATGTGGTTTTCACACCTGTCTTCCGAGGGAATTTAAAAGGTGTGCCTAGACTCGAGTCGTCGGAGCACAACCGACGAAAAGGAGCGGCTGTCAGCCGTTTGTTTCCCTACCACTTCCTCATAGGAGAGCCCGCACAGCTTTCTTCTTCGCGCTGTCGAGAAAAACAGTGTGCGCTGGTTGAAAAAAGATTGCTTTCAGGCCCTTTTTAGTGCTTTTGTTCTGCGTTGTGCATGCTGAGCTCAGTCGTGTCTTGCAGGGCGAGTTCATCTGGAACAACATCACTGATGAGGAGAACGTGTACAGATTTCCCCTAGAGATGGAGGTGAGTTTGGGCCACCTGCTTGCATGCCTGTTCCTGTGTGAGGGGATGCACAAGAGGTGTGATCAGTGCTGCTGTCCTCTGCACAATGTGAAGCTGTCGTGGCGCAAAGCGGCGGGCGCTCTAGCCTTGGTGGGGCTCGATCCGCCACTAGTGCAGCAGTGTTTCGACGTCCAAATCGCCTCAGCCCTGTGTTGGCCTATGGGAGGCCAGAAGTGCTTCGGGTTCGGTCAACGTTTGTGGGATGTGGTGGTGTTCTGGGGGGCGACCCAGCTGGCAATCTGGCATGGGCCACGCCGCTAGCTCCCGGTGTGACAACCATGTGGGCCGGTGCATCCACAGCCACCTAGGGGAGTTTGCTGGTACAGGAACAGCGTCGTAGGCAGTGGTACCGACACACAGCTGTTTGTTTGGGATCTCTTGAAACATGCGAGCACAAAGCTTGGCAAGGTTCACGAATCGCACCATCTGATTGGGATCAGTGCGGGAGGCAGTGGTGGCACGCGACAAGAACAGTACCTACTTGCGATGCATGTTCCGCTGCAGCCGCGCTCTTTGCTGCGTTCCGCCGATCTAACTGTCTCTCGTCCAGCGGGTGAGCGCCCGCGGAGCAAGTGCGCGGATGGGGGTGCCATCTCTCGGGGCACTGCTGAACTAGCGGTGCTGTCTGGCAACACGACGACAGCCCTACGGCGTTCTCGGTGCGTCGCTAAGGTGGCTAGCATCGTGTCTCTTCCCAAAGCGATGCTGGGTTGTGTGCAAATGGCATTGTCCCCGTGATGCGGCGGAGCAAGCCCCGTGGACTGTGCAGGCCCCGTCCCGGAGGAGCCGGCAGGTGGTGGGGGTGGCGGAAGAGGCGCCGGGGGAAGAGGGCTCCCCCGGCCGCAGCCTGGCGTCCCTGCAGGGGAGCAGCCTGGCCCAGGAGGCGAGCCAGTACAGCCTCTCCTCCAGCATGGTGAGCGGCAGGCCTTGGTCGCTGTGCTCCATGGAGCGTACGCGGGCACCTAAGGGCTAGTACGGCAGAGCCCCGAAAGGGGCACCAACGGGTGCAAACAAGTTGGCCCACGTCAACAGATTGTGGTGCCAAGAATCCAAATACGCCGTTCTGACAGGTGGCAGGTATTTAATAAGACAGAAAATCCTGAGAAAACAGGTGATGATGCCCCGTGCACTACTTGGGTCCTACAATTTGTGATGCCCCAAAACTTGTCAGTGGTGAGAACTCACTGGAAGAATCTATAGATGTTTTCATCAAATAAACCCTTCTTAAGTGCTTGAGCATGTGGAATAAATTTACATCAAAGCTTCGCTTGAGCTCATTGTATTTAAAAAACAGTCTATAGCTGTTTGCGAGACAGGCTGCTCCCATCACGATCGAGTCACCCACCACGGTTTCAGTTTGCTTAAGAAAAGCATTGGTGCGCATTTAGTGAAGTCCACAATCTACGACGGCGAATGCCTTATATTCTTATATTATAAGTGGCAAAAGGAACAAGATGATCCATTACACTAGTTGGTGTTGACTTGAAAACATATTCCCAGTGAAAAAAGGACACGGACGAAGAAAGAAGCAGATGCCCTGTCTGGTTTTTTCTTTGGGAACATGTTTTCAAGGACCAAGATGCGCTGAGGTGGCTAAGTGACCTGCCTGAGCTTCCAATCTTGTGTTATCCATGCGTGGATGTTGCTATCGGTAAAGCAGGCCCACGCTGAGTTTGAACCTTATCGCCTGTGAAAGGTACAGTACTTACTGTGGCTTGTTAGCTGACCGATTCGACCTTGTGTTTGCTGCGAGCTGCTGTTGATGATGCATAAGGCATGCGTCACTCCGCCCTTATTATGATTGGGCCAGGGGGAGCATGGGCAACGATGGCTGCGATGATAGGAGTGTTTATTTCCCACCAGGATCATGCGAGGGAAGATAATGCGAGACAGCTGTGATTGCCGGGTGATGTGAGGTGAACGAGCCTGCTAGAACGAGCGTGCTAGCCACGACGCCCCTCTTGATATGTGAAAGGGCGCTGGTAGCTTCAGCGGAGGCTTCGCTCGCAGCCAGCTCGATGGGGCCTGCGAGGCTGCTGTGGGCAGGCACACCGGTCACATTGTCCAAGCGAGCCTCCTCGGCCAGCCATGGCTTGGAGACGTCAAAGCTACCGTTTCCAGCATGCGGGTGCCTAGGCCACACCGGTGCCTCAGTCCCACTTGGTGAAAGGGAAACGGGAGAGAGAAAGGCTAGCTTTATTTACGCATTTCTTGGCAAATAACGCACCGTTTCTCGTCGAACAAAAGCCGACAGAGTGACGAAACGTGTGCTCTTTCAGTTGAAACAAAACTTCATTCAGCCTTTCGTGTCCCTTTGGGGTCCTGGGAACCAGTGTGGCTTGGTATGTGTGATTTCCCGGCTCCTTCTCAGTGCACTTGTTTAGGCACTGTGCTGGGGGGAGTCTGCACCTTGCTTGGAGCCGGGCCAGCTGCAGCACGCTGTGCGTCATCGCTGCCTTGTTCCGTGCAGGCGTTCTGGGGCCCTGGCGAGGAGCAGGGCAAGGCGGCCGGACCCAGCGCAGAAAGCAAGGTAGCAGCCTTTGCATGCTCCCCCCCTGCATGACAGGTATTCTTCAGGCTCGGCAACATTCGCAGTGCCATGAGCAGGCGTCGCTGCTCAACATCGTACATCGACACCTGCACTCCTGATATGCAGTTAAACCTCGATGTTACGAAGTCGGCAAAATTCGTCATATACTTTGTTACATTGAAATTTCACCACATTGAAATTCGTGATTATAATGAAGTGTCCATCCCGTGAAGCGTTTCCTGCAAAAGAAAACATGGCGTGCCTACACGGCTGGCGCGCTGTTTCTGTTTCTATGGGAGCTTGATCATCTGCGCGGCCATCAGCGTGAACCGCATGGAGCGTTTTCTCCCGCAAAAATGCCACCCCACAAGCCACAGGCACGCCGGCGCAGCCGCGGAGACCACCTGCGTGATGCGGGTAGCTCCAGCGACGTCTACTGACCGCTCGCTGAAACACAACTTGAGGGGCAAATGAGAGTGGCATGCGAGCAAAAAGCGGATAATGTGGGCAAAATTTTCACTGTAAAATGTGATTCGCGCCACATACGAAAGCGCCAGTCAAATATCCTCCGCGGCGGTAAGCCTAATTGTCTGGCCAGCCGGCATCCTCGAGCGCTTCGAAGTTCCCACCATAGGTTAAGGCAGAAAGTTGGGCTAGTTGGTTATCTGACTGCATTTTACTAGCAAAATAGAGATGCGGACAAACAAGTACACAGGACACTCACTAGTCAGTTGTAGTCCCTGTTTCGCTAGTAAAATGCAGTCCCACCATAGGGTGCGCGGCTCCCCATGGCGAAACTGGTCAGGCTCCTCCCACTGCCGGGTGCAGCGCGAGTCACTTCCTGGCTGAGGCAGGCAGAAGCCGCCGCTGGAACTCAATCGCGGACGCGGGTGTGAAAAAAAACGCGCGCGCAAGGCTCATAAACATTCGCAAATGCTTGCTGGAACAATGAAACCTAACAAGCATGAGCGAACTAAAACAAAGGGAAAAGCGGCGGCATGCGGCGGTGGCGGCCCCGCCAGAGGCGATTAGGCTTACTACCGCGGAGGATACCTTTAGGTTGGCGGTTTCATAAGCGCCGCGTATGACGTTATACTGTGAAATGTTTCGCCAACGTTATCCGCGTTTTTTTCTCGCGTGCCCCTGGAGTTGCGTTTTAGCGAGCGGTTAGAAGCGGTCGCTGGAGCTACTCAAATTGCGCCGGTGGTCTCCGTGGCTGCGTCAGCGCGCCTGTGGCTTGCGGGGAGCGTTTTGCGTTTTTGCGGGAAGGAAACGCTCCATGCGGTTCACGCTGATGCCCGCGTAGATGATTAAGCTCCGACAGCAACAGTGCGCCAGCCGTGTATGCACGCCACGCAGTTTGTAGGCAAGGGGCTCGCTCACAGACTCCGTGGCTCGCTGCATCCGCGGCTTGGGTGGCTTTTTGCACCCGCGGCTTTGTCGGTAAGTCGGACCTGTTGTGGCATCCCTCATGGACGCCACGAACCTCTCTGGGGCATTTTGGATGGGGCATTTCGTGGATGTGGTGGAACCCCCTGTGTCCCACATGGGCCCTCTTGATCCAGTCCCATCTTGCTCACAAGTAGACTATAGGCACGGAGCAAGAATATATAGGAGAGGAAACGCCCATTGCGGCCTGCGCAATCGAGCGACCAGAAAATGTCACAACGATAACTACGGCGACCTACGGAGCTCCGCAGCAGCGGCGGCGAACAATTTGACAGCGGCACCTGGTTGAATGAATTAAAAGCATTGCTGTTGTTTGCAGCATTCTCAACAAGGCGTGAATCGCTATGCACTCGAGCTGCTGCGCGATGCGGGGACGGAACGCGCGTTTATCTCGGACGTAGCCCACGCGTCATCGTCCCGCATCGTTGGTGATGCTGCCACTTTTCAGTGCACTGTTGCACCACCAATAAATTGGCCGGTGCACTCAACTCACTTCCAGCGCATCGAATGCGAGAAAAGGCCGTGCGTTTACAGGATTTACATTTTTTTTTGCGTTTACAGGCTTGTATTTTGGGCTTGCTGCTCACGCAAGATTGCTTATGCATTAAAAGAAAATGCCCCGTTTATTCGCTCATACCGGCCAGTTTAAATTTGACTGAAAATTAATTGCGAAGGCGGGCTCCACAGCCAACGGAAACGCAGAAGAGCACACACACTCTCGCTTCGGCCACGGAATGTTTAAGCGGCCCGGCGAAATGCCGACGCGATGCCGCAGCCGGGTTGGACTGGACGAGCACGAACAGAACGCACGCAGGCCATAGCGATGACCGCGCACTTTCTTTGCTTGTCGCCAGATGCCGAAAATTTGACGTTCGCCAAGTGCTTGTGATGTTATCAGGCTGCCCCAGGAAGCTCAGTTTCCCCTCCTATTTTATTCTTGCTCACAAGTAGGCTGTAGGTTTGGCCGAGTTGGTAATCCATGCTGTACTTCAATTGCGCAAAGTGTCGTCTGTTCTGTCGTCTGTTCCGTCTGCTTTGTCTTGTGTTGTCTCTCTCCAGTCCTCATTCGTTTTTTGCGCCATTGAAGTACAGCTTGCTCACAAATTACAAGCATATCATCCACAAAAGCATACCTTAGTCTACCATCTCTTGCATCATGCCGCAAAGTTTCCCGCTTACGCTTTTTTGCAAAATTCGTAATCCGTACACATCGCATTTCACATTTGGATCACGCCTTCAAAGTTGGTATCTGTTCCTGCAGAACTAACTGTTTTTTGCAGTCTCATGCCACATACATTGAAGGAATGGAACAGCCTTCCTAACCCGACAGCAGCCATTGAAGACTTCAGAGAGAGAGAGAGAGAAGGCTCTTTATTGAAAAAGAAGAGAGTTTTGCCGGCGTTTGCGATCGCCTACATGCTTCTCTGCTAGGGGTCGGGGATGTAGGGAGAACAGGCCCTAGAGAGAGGTGGGCAGAAAAAAAAAACGAAAGCAAACAAAAAACACTGGCGTGGCTTGGCGGACTTGGCGGACTACTTTTTAGATTGTGTCACAGAATTTATCACAGAATTTACAATTTTGAAATTTGACCAATGTCCTCCAAATATGAAAACAAACTTTTTAGGGCCTGACGCTGCTTCGAGGGGCAAGTCCATGGTCCTAAGATGGTCTTCAAAGTTACCGGCCCTTGATCTAGGCGTTCAATATCTTCAAAAAAACGGGATCTTGGTGTCAAGTAGGCCACACATTCTAATAAAATATGTTCGACAGTTTCTATGGAGGAACAGTTATCGCAGTACGGGTTGGTTGTCAGTCCGAGGCGAAAGAGGTAACTTGGTGTCGGCCGAGTTCAGTCGTAGGCGATGATATAATGTCTCCAGCCTACGAGGGAGCTCTCTTGGAAGTTTTGATGTCAATTCAGGGTCAATCGCATGCAAAAATACTTCATTATTGGGTTCGTTGCTGCGCCATAGCCGGTTTCTTTCACTTACTGCAAAGCGATGGGCCATGGTGGAAGCGTCTGTTTTTGTAAAGTACACTTTGCGGTATTTCCGGTGTTTAAGGCCCATACGGGCCGCTTCATCAGCTTTTTGGTTTCCAATAATACCACTGTGGCCAGGTATCCATTGCCATTTTATAGTGTGTCCAGCAATGCAAGCGAGGTGGTGAAGGTAGGAGATATCGGCGGCTGCGGTATGGTGAGGGGAAGACCTGCTCCTCCTTGACAGAATTTGCAGAGCTGCCTTGGAGTCTGTAAAGATGCTCCACTGACACGGCTGGTGGCGTAGGACGTAAACAATCGCTTCTTTAAGGGCATATAGCTCAGCCGCTGTAGATGATGTTGGTCGCTCCAGACGAAATGAAAACATTTCACCCGTAAGTGGCACGTACAATCCAGATGAAGAGCTTTGCGGGGATGACGATCCGTCCGTAAATATGTGTGTTCTAGCCGAATGCATTTTATACATGTATTCTAGCACGATATGTAGTATTTCAGTATGGGACATTGTCTTCTTGGGGCCAATTCCAGGGATGCGACATTGAATCTGTAAAGGAGTAACGTTCCAAGGAGGGAAATTTCGAGGCATTATTTGTTTCGGCTGGTTTGGAATTAACAGGGGTATTCTGCCAATTGCTTGGGCGAATCCAGAGCTCGAGCAGCTTGAGGATACGCGACTTAAAAAGTGATTTCTTGAGTGAAGCCGATGCCTCAGGTGCACACGGGAGAGTCTCCTGTTTTCTAATTACGTCAAAAGGCAGGCAACGTGCCTCCGCAAGGGTTCCCACGCTCAAAGATCCCTTCGGAAGCCCAAGACAAATGCGTAAATTGTTGTTCCTTGCTGCCTCAAGACTCTTCTTGCTTGTGTCTGATATTCGTTCTAGGACTGGGAGGCTGTACCTCAGCACACCATCCCCATAACCGTTGTGAAGCATGACCATGGAATGACAATCGCTGCCCCAGCGCAATCCCGCAAAACATTTCAAAACCTGAGTGGCCGAAGAAATGCGGGCCCGTAACCGTTTAACCTCGGGTGACCAGGTCAAGTTGCGATCTATTAGAATTCCCAGAAATCTCTGAACTCGTGCATATGAGAGTGTGCAGCCGCCTAGAATCAGAGGATAACAATCCATCTTTTTTCGTGTGAAGGCCATGGCTACACTCTTATCGGGAGACAGCTTAAGGCCACGGGCTGCGAGGTAGCTAGAGATGTTATGGAGGGCTTTCTGTAGGCGCTGCTGCGTAGATCGTCGAGAACGTGAGGCACACCAGATGCAGATGTCATCTGCATATAGTGTGATCTTCACTCCACGGGGCAGGACTTTCTCGAGTGAAATAAGGGCTAGGTTGAATAGCAGTGGACTTAATACAGCACCTTGTGGCACACCTTTTTCCACAGCGTAGTAAGATGTGGGGCCGCTTGGAGTAGACATAAAAAGCTGCCGTCCATCAAGGTAGTCCGCTATCCATGCGTATATTCTGCCTCCGAGACCATGGTCTTCAAGAGCGGCAAGGATTGCTGCGTGAAAGACCGAGTCGAAGGCAGCTTTGATGTCCAGGAAAATGGCGGTTGGTGTACAGCCGGAATTGAGTGACTCTTCAATAGAAGACACTAAAGCGATAATGTTATCTATCGAAGATCTGTTTTGACGGAAGCCATTCATTTCTTCAGGGAAAGTTTTCCTGCTCTCAAGATAGTTTTTTCGAGAACGCAATAGCTAACATTGTATGACCAGAAACGTGCTGACTGTATGCAGTATTATTCTAGTTTTTTTTTTACTGTTATTCCTAACCACTCCCCTGTGTAATCTGTGCTGACCTTGAGTGCAAATGAATGAAAGCGGTCTCTGCTTGGCTGGCTCACCCGGTGCCCACTGGTACCGTCCCACAGACCCTGTGGGCGGCAGTGAAGGATCTGCTCGCCCCCTGTTCCTCTGGGCGAGAGGATTGTGGCCTCCTCTCCCAGCCACGTACCTCCTGGATGAGCGGGAGGAGGGAGGGGGCACCCGTCCCCCGTAAATTGCGTCCCGCCACCGCAGCGTGCCCTGCCCCCAAGTGCTCCCTGTATCCCAGGAGGAGGCCAGCAGCACGGTGCGGCGGCTGCGGGTGCTGGAGCTGGAGGAGGACGAGCTGAATGGGCACCCGTGCATGGCCACCCTCTGCTCGCTGCTGGGGCACATGGCCCGCACCCACCCGGGCACCCCCCACCAGGTGCGCCCACCAGCGGGCTCCGAGCCCCCTGGGTTACGGCTTGGCGGGACCAGTTGGCAAGCAGGCCGTGCCATCGTTAGGGGCTGCTTGAACACTGGCTTCTCTGCAGCTTGGCTGGCTGGGCACGTGCAAATACAGGTGGCGGCCTTCCGAGCAGGATCCTGATGTTCTGTGAATAATTGCAGCACGGGCAATCTAAGTGGCTACAGAACAGTAGGAGCGGAGGCAACTCGGCGAGCCATTTCTGTTCATCACACAACATGCAGTGGTCGGGGAACAAGTGCTTTGGATAGCAGCGCACGGGAGGAGCCTGGGCTTACCGTATTTATTCGAATATAGGTCGACCTTTTTTTTCCGGAAATGTGCTTAAAAATTGAGGGTCGACCTATAATCGTGACCGAAGAACCTCGACCTATAGTCGTGATCAAAAATGGCGAGCGCACCGAGAGGAGCGTGCGAAAGGACACCGAGTGTCCTGCGAAGATATTCAGACCAAAGCTCAACAGTTAGCGCTGCGAGGCGGGATTGGCCGTTCAGCCTTCATAGCCAGTCGGGGGCGGGGGTGGGTAATGAACTGCGGCGCATGCGGCGCAAGTTCCGACGACGACGCAGTGTGTGGCTCCGACCAGTGAGGTGACCGCGTTGTAAATAAATGGGAGTTTTAAAAAGTTTCCTCAAGTTTTTTTCTTAAAAGTATCGGTCGACCTATAATCGAATATATTTTTTTTTTTTTCGGCGACTTCAATTTTTAGGGGGTCGACCTATATTCGTGCTCGACCTATTTTGGAATAAATACGGTAATTGTTGCGACACGTGGAAGGATGACCACAGTGCTCGCTTTCAGCTCAGCTTTATCGTGCAGCTTGCAGGGCCACATGCAGGTTCCAGCTCATGCACCAACTTATCACCCACATAGTGTCTTGCATACTCTATTCAATTCCCAGTCCTAAATTTGGTATTCGCACACCTTTACTTTTAGTGCTAAGTCATGGGGCTGTTGCAAAAAAACAACCCCACAATTAAGGCACCAGTATTAAAATTGTAACTTGTTCTGCCAGCTGCCAGCTGTTCTGCCAGCTTGTGTGTTCTGCCACCTGTGTGTCTGCCAGCTTGTTCTGCCAGCTGTGTGTCCATTTTCTCTGCCAGCTGTGTGTCCATTTTCTCAGCACGCAGATTTCTGCAATCTGTGGATCAATGTTTGCATAACAAATCTTTGTACCAACTAATCCCAATCTTATAGCCATGACGGGATTTGCTTGCACCTGCAACTGTTCAAATGCACTCGCGTCATAATTCCCCTTACTCCTGTTGTCAAAACTTCGGATTTTTTCTTTTTTGTCCCTCAACTCAGCAAACGCGTGAGCAGGGCAGTGCAAAGTGAACAGATGCACTCCTCCTGTCACCTTCCCGTCTTCATCATCCTCGTCTTTTGTGCAGCTGTATTCCTCCGTCTGCCACGAACCAACTTATCCAGCAGCCGTGTCCTACTAGTAGGTCAGCACAGGCGTCATGCTTTCTGACGAGGAAGCTCCAGCTGAAGGGCTTTGTTTGCAGTGCTGCACAAACTGCTGGCGGGCAGCCGTCAGGAGGTAGCGAAGGGGTTCCCGTACCTGCTGGGCACCTGCGCTGCCTGCTCTTTTGCAGTGTGACCTTTGGATGGCGAGAGAAAGCGGGCAACGGAGATTCCAGCCAGGTAGAGCCTGCCATGGGCGGGGTCTGTTTCTGGCATGGCACCTAATGCGGAGGAGACCTCAGAAGCGGTACTCGATTGCACCTGAGCTCTGGCCCCATCACGCGTGCTTTGTTCAGCCCAGGTCTAGCAAGCCAGCCCGAGTGTGTGGGACTCCGGGGCAGCATCCCAAAAGAGGGAGTGTTATTCCCTTGGGGCGAAGGCAGGTGGGCCTTTGGGAAGAGGGCTACATGCATGTGAGACTTGTGCTGCTGATCGAGGCAGGCGTCAAGTCAGCTCGTGTAACGTTTGAGCAACAAAGAAGAGAAGCACAAATATTCGCTCTTGCCCAGCTGCTGCAACCAGCTTGCCGAGTCACCAGTGTCCCATTATGGACCAGGGGCACAACTGTGGGCAGAGCTCCCCGTGAGCAAACATGCGTGCAGCCCTGGAAAGGATCATGCCATCACAGTGCGCTCTTTCTTTGGTTGGAAGGAGGACTGTTTCGTGCAGTGCAGTGCAGAGCCTGGTGGCGGCGGACCCTTTCAGGAGGCCGGCAGCATCGCAGTGGTGCCCAAGTGGCTCAGCACCATCACGGCTGCCATGGCTGCCGAGCACACGAGGCCCAACGCGCTCCGCTTTCTGTGCCGTGCCATCGTCAACTGTGCCGAGGTGCGTCGCCCCTCGTGCCCCTTGCACCCCCACGGGCCTTGGGAAGGGGCCGCACCGCTGCGGGCACATGATGTGGCGTCCTCTCACAAGAAAATCTGCAGGGGGCTTGAGGGGGAAACAAATCTTTTCCGCTTATTTTCCAGTTTTCTGCGAGGACATTTGCATAGCAGGTGTTAAAAATAGAGGCGTGCGAATATTTGAAGCTTCAAATGCCTGTCGTACCAGTGCCAACTCTCCCGATGTGCCCAAGAGACTCCCGATTTTTGACCTATCCTCCCAAGTGTATGGGGACGGTGGTAAATCTCCTGGGAAAAATACCCCGACTGCAAAAAATAGAGAAAAGACATCAAGCAGCACGACCACATCGCAGTTAGGTAGCCATCTGAAGCCAGCATAGGTTGTATCCAAGCTATTTGAGCTCAGTGAGCCTGTAGGAGGAGGAGGAGGAGGAACAAACGTTTATTTTACATATTTAGAGCAGATGGGCGGCCGCCTTAGTCCAGGTAGCCGCGTGCTGTCGCTGCTCGGGTGGCCCGCTGGATCAGGCTTTGCTGGTCCTGCAGGTCCGAGCTGGTCAGCGCGCATTCCCACTGCTCGAGAGTAGGTGTGGGGAGTGGTGGTCCTGCAGGTCCGAGCTGGTCAGCGCGCATTCCCACTGCTCGAGAGTAGGTGTGGGGAGTGGGGAGGGGTGATGTGGGCAGAAGAATACGAGGTGGGGGGTTGTGTCTGGGGTGTGGCAGTCACGACAGTTATAGGTGAAACGGCTGGGGCAGATATGGGAGAGGATGGTGCCGTTGTAGAATGTATTTGTTTGGAGACGTCGCCAGATGCGGGATTCTTCGTTGGTGAGTGCAGGGTGTGGGGGAGGGTATTCTCGGCGAGTGTGGCGATAGTGCGCTAAGATGTCGGAGTAGGTGGCTGGTAGTGGATGTAGTGTGTAAGTCAGGGTGTCCAAGTCGCCCGGCCTCGTCGGGAGTGCCCGGAAGTGAAGTTCGCGGGCCGCAGCATGGGCTGCTTCATTCCCGGGGAGGGAGGCATGACCTGGGGTCCAAACGATGGTCACGTTAGGACGTGATACTACGGCTTGTATAAGCTTCAGGGCAGGTGGAGGCATTTTTCCAAGGAGGTATCTTCGACAGGCTTGCTGCGAGTCCGTGATAATTGTGAGGTAGTCGCACGTTGCTGTATGCACTGCTAGGGCTATTGCAGTAGCTTCCGCTGCAGATGGGGAGAGGTGGCGGTATGTGGCCGCAGTGTATAAGGTGCCGTTGGTGTCGGTGACCACTAGGGTTGAGTGAGAAGTTGAGTGAGCGATGTCGGTGTAGCGGGTGTCATTGTCCGATGAGTACTTCTTATGTAGGTAGTGAACACGAGCGTTGCGACGTCCTTTGTTGTACTCGGGATGCATATGTCGTGGAATGGGGGTGACTTTGATGGTGGCCCGAATATGAGGTGGTATCGGCTGTAGTGCTTCGTGGGGTTCTGGTGTAGGACGTAGGCTTTTTTTTTTTAAAGCTGCGTTGGCAACATGGTGTTGTTGAAGCCAAAGAAGTATTTACAGTGCTTGAGGGCCAAAGAATTTGCGTGTTTTCTGCCATCCAGGAAAAGCAAGCAATTTGGACAAGCAGTTTGGGTTTTGCGTGACTTGTGCATGCGATGTGAACAAGTGGCACGCGGCGGTTGGCAGCGACCAAGCACCGGAACTTTGTTTGCACCGCTGAGAAGCAGGGGACCTAGACAATTCCTTTGTCAGCAGCAATGGAGAAAGTGTTGTGCGTGCCAAGAGCCTCCTCACCAGTTTCCAGTCTGGGACAAGCTCTGAGAAATCCTATTCTTTGAAGAAAGCAAAGTCCGCCCCTGCGAAATAATCAGGAGGTGAACTAGCATTGAAGTTTCCAGTGCAACCTGCTCCTTCCATTTTAAATGTTGTTTTTAATTAGCTTGGTTTGCAGCATTACTATGGTCTCGAAATCAAGGCTGATCTCATAGGTGTTACATTCGGGAAGGCGTCCCCGAACTGGACTCCGTCGCCTCCGTCAATGTAGTGGTAGCGTGATGGTCGAGGGGCCAGCAAAAGTAGCTGCCTTGGTGGCGACGACAACAAGTTGAAGGCAAACTTCATCACCCTTCTGGGTGAGCTGCACAGCATGGCTCGAACAGAGTGACAGCATGGTTTGATGCTGTCAAAAGAAAGCGTTCTGCGCTAGGGAGGACCTCGTATTTATTCCCGAAGCGCTAACGGTCCAACAGCTTTCCCAGTGCTTTGCACGTGGCATGACAATGGTGCAGACACACGCAAACACTCTTTCCCGAGTTCGCAAGAGCCAGTATTAGGGGCACTCGTTGAGTCTGGGAGAGGGAGATGGGAGATCTCGGCTGCGGCGTCCCGTGGCAGATGCATGTCTCTGCGTGAACAGTTTAAACTGTTTTTGTGTCTTGTAGCTGCAACGGCTTGAGTCACCACGAGCGAGGTGCCCGTGCGGCAGATGTTCTCCGACATGTTGTAGCACATTTATTTATTTATTTATTTATTTATTGATACTGCTAGCCTCAACTCTGGAGGCTGTTGCAGGATTGGGGGATACATGAATAATAAGCGTGCTCTTTTTAAACAATTCACGAAAGCAGAAACAAGGGTCAAGGTGAAAACAGCAATATCAGCCAAACAGAATTCAAGGGATAACAACGAGAAGCGCATGAAAGATTCAGCAATAGGGAGTACAGAACATATATCAAGAAGGATTATTTAGCAAAAAATTAGACAATTTAGAAGCAAAATTATCAAGGGATGAACTAGTAACAATTTCATTCGGAAGACAATTCCATTTTCTTATTACACATGGAAAATAAGAGTATTTAAAGGATTCATTGTGGAACCTGTACTCAATAAGATGTTTGTCGTGTTTTGTTCTTGTAGACCTGGAAACAGATGGAGTAATGAATTTCTTACAAGGTATTTTTAGTCCGCCATGGATTAGTTGAAACAAAAATTTTAGGCGCAAAATTTTGGCGCATTGACCTATTGTAGGTAGCTCAGCTCGTCTGAGTAATTCTGTGGGAGAGTCGTAGTGTTTCTATTTATTGTAGATGAACCGAATGGCCCTCCACTGGACATTTTCTAGTTTAGCAATAAGGTGTTTTGTGTGAGGGAACCAGCAGATTATACTATATTCCAGGATCGGCCGTACAAGCGATTTGTAGGCAAGTAATTTTGTATCAGGTGGAGGCCATACAAATTGACCTTTTAAGAGAGTATAGCGAAGCAAGGGCTTTGTTGGTTACATATTCTACTTGTTTATCCCACTTTAAGTCGTCTGTTATAATTATGCCGAGGTATTTATAGTCCTGAACCCTTTCTAATTGTGTTTGCTGAATTTCATAAGAAAAGATTAGTGGTGTTTTTTTCCTACTCACTGTCATGGCGACGGTTTTTTGTGCATTAATAGACATTTGCCATTCTTGGCACCAGCATGATATTTTGGAGAGGGCCTGGTTAAGTGCAATCTGATCGTCTTTGCTGTTAATTACTTTATAAATAATACAATCATCCGCGAACATGCGGACTGTAACATCAATATCTTAGGCAATATCATCGATATACAGAAGAAACAAAATAGGCGCAAGAACCGAACCTTGGGGCACTCCTGAGGTTACTTCTAAGATGTCTGATGATTGATTGGCACAATAAACAAACTGTTGTCGATCAGAGAGGTATGAAGCAAGCCATTTAAAAACCATTCCGTCCCCCAAGAAGTTGTATAATTTATAAAGTAGCTTAGGATGCGATACGCGATCGAATGCTTTCGATAGGTCGAGAAATATTTTGTCTTTTTGTCCACGGTTATCTAGAGTCAAAGCTAGGTCGTATAATGTTTCTGTGAGTTGAGTTACTGTGGATAAGCCTTTTCGAAAGCCATGTTGATTTGGATTGATTAGTCCATGTTCTTCAGAGTAGGCAATTATGTGCTTGAGGACTATGTGCTCAAAGTTTTTTCCTGATGCACAAGTTAAAGAAATGGGTCGGTAGTTTGAGGGATCAGAGCTTTTACCAGACTTGGGTACCGGTGCAACTTTAGCTATTTTCCAATCCTTAGGGAGCATACCCAAATCTAGTGACCTTTTGTATATTAAGAGCAAATACTTTGAAACCCACTCCGCGTACCTTACCAAGAAAGCATTAGGTATATTGTCGGGGCCACATGATTTCTTAGGATTGAGGTTAAGTAATAAAGAAAATATTCCGGATTCAGTTAAGGTAATTTCATCTGTTTGGTGGTTTGTAGCTTGAGCTGGCAGCCTTATTTGCGGGCGGTTTCCGTCGTCTACGGTAAATACTGACTGTAAGAATTTATTAAGCATGTTAGCTTTATCTAAGGCTTCACTGGGGGGTATCCTATTCTGATTATTTTTCTTAGCATTGAGGTAACGCCAGAACTTTTGGGGGCAGGACGTTATAAAGTTTTTTAGTGTTACATTAGTGTATTTGCGCTTCGCTTCTTTGATGACAGCTTTTAATTTGATGGAAAGTTCCTTTATTTTTGGCACATGGAAGGGCCTTAAAGTACATTTATTTTTCAACTTGCACAGCCGACAGATTTTACGCTTTAAGTGGATGATGTCTCGTGTAATCCAAGGGTTATTTTTCCTGACTCGTTTTACTTTTTTGGGAACATACGTGGATAAGCAGCGCTCAACTGTACTTTTAAAGAATTTCCAGAGCGCATCCGGTGATAGGGAACGTTCGCAAAAGCAGCTGGTGAAAGTGGAATGCGCTAAGGCTAAAGCATCTATAATACTGACATCGTCTGCATTTGCCCAATCATATACCCATGCTATCTCTTTTTCTGTGCGCAATGCCTCTTTCAAGACCAGAGAACATTTTGTTGCGTTGTGGTCTGATATCCCATCAATAATTTCCCACTCTATTTCTGTGTTGGTGAAGTTATCGCTTACGAACGTTAAATCGAGAATGTTCTGCGAGTGGGGCGTTACCCGTGTTGGTTCAAGAATGACTTGTTTTAAGTTGAAAATAAACGCCGTGTCTAACAAAGCCTGTCCAAGAGCATTCACAATTTGTGGCCTGCCATGCTATTCCAGTCAGATTAAAGTCACCAGTAAGTATAATTTAATCCGATGGGTGAAAATGGTGCTGCATATAATCTGACATTTTATTGAGGCCGTCAATGCTCGAATTGGGTGGTCGGTACATAGCGCCCACATAAAGTGGGGGAATTACTAAGTTTAATTTTGCACCAGAGTGCTTCTGCGCCACTTACATCAGGGAGAGGGGTGGTGAGTATATGGTTTTTCACCAATATGGCTACGCCACCTCCTCTAGAGCCTCTGTCGTTGCGTAATATTGTGTAGCCAGGTGGAAAAATGGTCGAGTTAGGAATATTGGAACAGAGCCATGTTTCCGTGACTGTGATAACATGAGGGTCACGTTCAAACAGGAAAGCTTCGAGATCAGATACCTTATTAACAAGACTCCTTGCATTAATATTGACAATCACCTGGTCTGATGAAGTCTCACATTGAATTACTCGTTCACGTTTTTTTTGCGTGGTTTGTTTAGAGGAACATTGTCGCCAATTTCATCATCCCAAATGAAAAGTTGGTCATTAACCTTAATTTTGTCAAAAATCAACTTTACCTTCTCTTTTCTGTAACGGTTAGGCTTGCAACTGTCCCAAAGTTTTTTCCTTACGTTACGGATCCTTGCCGAAAAGTCTTCACTTACCGATATATCCGACCCTTTAAGTTTGGGGCAGTTCTTAAATATTTTGACTTTATCTCTAAAGTCGAGCAGTTTTAGGATAACTGGGCGTGTGTTTTCAGTCTTCTTAGTCCCTAGACGATGTATTCTTTCAATGCCAGAAACCATAACACCAAGTGTTTTTTGCACAAGATTACACGATACTTCATTCAAAAGGCTAGCCTCAGTTTCGTCGTCCGGTTCCGGTAAACCATAGATAATTATGTTTGAGCGTCGGCTTTGGTTTTCAAGATAGTCATTTTGGTTTTCAAGATAGTCAAGATAGTCAGTTTGCCAATTTCTGCCAACAATTCGGCCATGTCCGGCCCGAGATTGCTTTCTACATCGCCTGCCAGCAACAATAAAAGATAACTGAACGGGGCGGCATAGGCACACAACGAAGACAAAATATGCGTTGGGCACGGCAGCACTAACAGGAATGGGTCGTTACTACGATAGCATTTACCAGATCGCTTCCTTTGGGCTTTCTTGCATAGCAGAGGAGCTCTACACAAAACTTTATCACACGCACAGAGGGTAGCGGCATACTGAATTGTAATACAGGCTAGACGGGTCTTGTTTGCTGCAAAAAAATAAGGCTCTCGTGTTAAAAGGTATGATATAGTGTTTTGTGGTGCAGTTTTCCCGTTTGAGGCGTTCCAAGTTTTTGAATATTCTAGTGTACAAAAAAAAAAGGCAATAAAAGTTGGCGTTGGCGCGCACAGTGCAAACTCACCAGCTTGCGTACCAGTAGGGACATGCCAACATTCCTTTCCCTGCTTGCCCCTTGCAGGTTCTCAAAGTGTACCGCCACCACCTTGTGCCCGTCATGCTGGCCATTTTCAGCCATCCACAGGGGCTCGTGCAGGAGCTGGATGCCTTCGCAGTCGACCTGGTTGTCACCGTGCTCACTTGGACTGCTGACCTCGACGCCAAGGTACGCTCGTTGTTGCCGCACTGGCTCGGGCTCCTTTCTGTGCCTCAGTCATCGGCACGTTACCTGCAAAAAGTAACCGTGTTACAGTTACAGTTACCTATGCCATAAAAATAACTCTGCTGCTGCTACAGTTACTGCAAGAAAGTAACGTCGTTACTTTTCTTTTACAGTCGAATCCCGCTACAACGAAATTGACCGCACATGCAAGAAATTTCATTGAAGCGGAAATTCATTGAGGCGAAATCTGCCCCAACCCACGACCGGGGGGCAAGAAAGACAGCCCTTAATGTTATCTGCTTCATTGACAGCATAACGCAGTGTTTAGAAAAAAAGGTGTCAAGCGATTACGTTGTGTTTATTCGGATAACAAACGTACCAATGGTTATCTGTTTTTTCCCCACACACAAAGAAATGCAGCCGCAAAACATATTGCTGTACAGCAAGGCATACCTATTGAGCTGATTACGTGCAGTCAGCAGGATGTGACCTTGGCATGCAAGCCGTGCATGCGCACTTGCATTTATGGTGTGTGTGCGCTCGCGATTAATATAGGGTGATGTGGTTCCAAGACTGAGCATGAGAACATTAATTTTGCTCTTGACTTTGAAGAATGGTAGAAGGAAAACTGCAAGGACAGCTGCTCACAACGCATACGTGACTGTGCAGCGTCAGCAGGGTGTGTGGCTTGTAGAGTGTGATTTGAACTGGATACGCATTTGCTGTAGCTGGCGCTTGGTGAACAATGTGGCCAGCCATATAGTTATCACCGGCAAGCAATGGCGTCCACCTACGAGTCTGTTCTGGTTTATGAGTGGTGGTGTGGCCGCTTGTTTTGAGTGGAACTAAGTATAAAAAGCTATGGATGGCTAGTGCTGTGCTTATTTTATGGTGATACAAATGCTCAAAACCAGCACCACTGAGCGAACATTTCGCTGAAGTGAACACAAGCCAGATAAATGGCGAGGACTTTGTTGCATTGACTTGTATGGCTGGCTGATGGGGAATTGGGAAATACTTCTTTGAAGGGGATATCTCGTTCAAATGGAGTTCGTTGTAGTGGGGTTCAGCTGTGCTATCAAACCAAAATATAGCGTTCAATAGAAATGTACAAAGGCATGTGGGTAGTCCAAATTGCATGTGGTGAAACCCTAAATGAAAGAAACCTGAGAGAGGGAGCGCTCAAGTCCAACACCAAAAGTCGTTTCTATAAAATCAGTCATCTATAAAAATCAGTCATAGCCAGCAGAATTAGCCAAGCTTTTTTTGAACCCTTGGCAGAGGCGAGCTACCCGAAACCATTCATCAAACAATTTTCTTAATGCAGCTTCCGCATTTTTAATATCTTGAGGTGGTTAGTAAAGCAGCTGCTATGAAATGATCTGACGAAGGACACCTGTGCAATTGAAAGTTAGACCAGTTGGACTCCGCACGACCAGCAGCAGTTTGCACACAATGGATGGGAACCGTCCCCCTGCTTGAGGCATTTCTTATCTTCTTCATCAAATGGAATGGGAAGGATGCATGCGTGGGAATAATAAATGCCAAACTTCAAGGAGCCCCAGTTCTTCATTACATAAAAAACTGTGGCGAGGGCAGACTCGACCTCCAACTGCGTTACTTCGCATATTCGATGGCGCTGTTCTTTAATCTCACCGGAGTCGCATTTTTCGGCAGTGGCCTTGTTATGACAAGGTCGCCATTAACCCCGTCAAGAACTAACCTTGTCGCTACCGTGGAGAAGTACCCGCTGCCCCAGATTGGAGATGTCTGGTCCGCGTTGCATGGTCTGGGGGGGCGCCACATACTTGTCACACTCACTGTGCCACTGGGGGCCGCCCACTTGTGGCCTCGTATTTGCCAGTCCAGGGCAGTGTGGAGCCGTTCCCGGGCAGTCGACACTGCCGCTAGAATAGAAATTGCGGGGCAGACAGAAAGTGGGGCTGCTTTGGAGCAGTCCAGTGTGTGGAGCACTGGAGGAGGCAGTCCTCCCGTGCAGTCTGCTGGAGGAGGCAGTCTGCTGGAGGAGGCAGTCCCCCGTGCAGTCTGCTCTGGGCCGACCACCCAGCACAGGAGCTCTCCAGGGGTGCTTTCTGCACCACCACTCGTCAGTTTCTTTGGGGGCTGCCTTGTTGCTATGAAATCAGATCACCTTTGAAGGCAGCATCGATCTGATATTTGTCACAAAAGGGTGCCCCTCAACTCCAGGGTATAGGGTGGGGGCTGAGCCCAGTGTGCAGCAGGCGCTTGGCACGCACGATGCGCAAGCATTAATGAACAGCACTGTATGCATAGCTCCCCTGCACTGAACTTGCAGCCCAATGTTGCAGAAAGAAACAACATATCGTCACATTATTGCCCACCTAATTGACTGCATAATGCGACCTTTCAGTCTTCATAAGAGGACAGTAGCACGCAGTTAATTAGCTTGCGTCAGATGGCGGCCTCTCGTGTTATTAGTCATTGAACCGTTTTGCTTTTGATGCTCCCATGAAGAACGCATAAACCCCTTCTCACAACCACACAAAAAGAGTGCAGCCAGAAACCACATTGTGTTTGAGCATTAAATTTCGTGAAAAAAAGAAGGAAACCCTGGCAGAGGGTGTGCGAACCAGTGTGGAAAAAAGCTTGGCAGTGAAAGGGTCGAGTACCCCCTGTGACCCATGCATGGCCATGGAGACCATTGGGTGCCGTATTTCCCAGGGTTTCACTTGGGAGTGCTTGGGCTTTAAACACTCTTGATTTGAAGCAGTGATGCAAAGAAGTCACTGGAGAGCAGGCGAGTCGGTTCACCATCATGCTCACGTCCCCGTGCCTCCTCCACCGCCCAGGAGGGGGCCCTGGGGGTGGGCGGGCCGGCGCAGCGCGTGCTGGAGTTCCTGGTCGCCCGCTGCGGACACCCGAGGCGCGAGATCCTGCGCAGGCAGCTCGAACTGGTCAACGCCTGGGTGGACGCCTGGAGGAGGGAGCTGCACTTCCCCCACGGGTGAGGAGGGCAGGGGGAAGGGTGCCAAAGAGCAGGCTCTGGGAGTCTGGTGAATGCATGTCGCGAGAAACAGGCTGGGGAGGTTTGTTTCTGCACTGCTACTGTATACGTGGAGAGGAAAAAAGGTACAAAACATTGCCGCTTTTCTTTGCCAATCAGCTTGAACCAGCGTAACTACGCAGTAGTACTAGTAGTAGTAGTAACTACGTAGTAGCGGCCTGTTAGTTCGTGCGCCCGGGCGTGTGCAGTTTCGTTGTGGTTCGCACTGACGCCCGACACCTCTCCTGCGTGTGCCGGGAGGAACCACTGGGTTTACTTCTGTCCCACCGTTCGAGGCGCTCCTGCGAGGACTTTCTCCGCAGCGCGGGAGGCCCTTCCTTGTGTGAAGTTCCTGACCTTGAGTCGCTGAGCACAGGGCTGCACACCAGGTCCTTAATAAGGGGACATGCTCCTCGAAACAACTTTTTTTTTTTTTAATAAAGAACTTAGGAGGCTGAAATTTTCACAGCTTGTAAAGATTGAGCTGCTCTGGTCACATATGATATCAGATTTCGAGTAGCTGCTCCAGATAGAATTTTACGCAGCATGATGTGCAGGAAAAATGCTTTTTTGTGCACACTATTGTCTATAGTAAAAATTTTTACTTAAAGTTTTAAAATAGCCTAGGTGGTTCCTTTTGAACTGCAGAGTGCTGAAATCTACCTGAAAAAGCCTCATATTCATTTTCCTCACCACGAAAAAAAGAATGACTGGTAGTGTGCCTTTTCTTGTTCTGTATATTTTTGTTTTATGACTGTCAGAAATATCTAAGGACAAAAATTGAATAATGAACACGATTTGTACACTCTACGTGTTATAATGAACATCTGTGCAAAATTTCATCGTGATACAACAACTTTAAGTGTGCACAAACTCAGAAAACGGACAAAAACAACAAACTGGGAAAAACGCAATTGAAAGTTTATTTCTTTGGCAGACTCAGAAATTCTTGCTCAAACAACATGAAACTTGGTGCGGATATAGTCTGAAATGTCCACATTGAGGTACTAAAACTAGAACGCTCCTGCTGCATAAGTTGCACCCTCATGGTTCTTGCGGGTGAAGTCCTCGGTACAGGCCCGTTTCTCCAGGCTATGGCGATGGGACCTAGCCTCAGCAGTCAGCCTGGCAGACATCTGCCTGATCCTCCACTGGTCACTTGCACTGTTTAGTCTAACCAGTTCTTCTGAAGGGAAGATTTCCAGTTATTGGAGAACTTGCTCAAAGCTAGAGTGGCCCCTGTTGAACCACAACACCGTGAGAACAGTGGCCGAGACTCCACTACAGTGAACTGCAGGTTGTACGATACCGTCCTGTGCCAGATGCGCAGTGCTGCTTCTGTCTCCATGGATGAGTAGTCGACATTTTTTTCACACACAGGGGCATGAAAAGCTTGCCACACTTCCTCCTCTTGCAAATCAAGCTTTTGGGGGTGGCTGCAATCTTGACAGTAGGTAGTTTGACAGCACCTCAAAAATTCAGGCAGAGAGCAGTGTCGAGAGAAATGGCAGTGCCAACACAGTTGTGGCTTTTGTGTCCTCGTTTCTGCCAAGTACAACCAAACATCACACTGACGTCAGTCTGACCAGTTTGCAACACAGTTACTTGCCTTGCTTCAGCATGGTTGTCAGAGACGACTTCTGTGGCCGCGGCATGAACTTTCTTGGCAATGTTGTGGAACGTCTTTTGGTGCAGTGGTTTTGGTAGACCAAGAATGGCACAAAACCTGCACAGCTGATCGTGTCCGATGCCAACCGCGCGTGCAGCTAGTACCGCTTTTACATTGATGGCGAAACTATCACGGGGACTTCCCCTGCAGAGTTCCGGGTTGCGGCCGATGGCGGCAGCGCGCTGCGACGAGTAGACAGAAGAAACCACTCCTGCAGGGCACTCTACGTTTTTGAAATTGAGTTCCAGTACCGATGCGAGGCCCTTCCGCTTGTTTGTGACCTCAACTACGACGAGTTCGTACTTCCCGCACATCGCGCACACGGCTCCGCTCACAAGGTCACTCAGACTGTCGACTTCGGAGATAACTGTGCTTGCACCACTACCGTTGCCGACTGTCTCCCCGCCTTGGAAGGCTGAAACTTCTCCGATGCGCTTACAAAGCTGATAGAGTCACTGATAAAACCAGCCTCGCCTGATTGAGCCGCACTCGCAACGCTTGAAGGCCCGTCGCCGTTAGGCCTCGCCGTGCCGGTTGTGCCGGCTTAGGCTGTAATCGCCACAATGCCGCGCCGCTTTCGCTTTCCCTTGTACGGGCGTGAAGTCCGGGACTTGCGACGATGAAAGTCGTGCTTCTTTTCACCGTTCATGATTAACAACACACGATAAGGAAAAGATAGCGCAAAGTAGCAAACGAAACGACGGAGGCGATGGCGGCTCACAAGCGGCGAGAGCCAATGGCAGTCCCGATTTCGCGTCACGTGATTTAAATACCCAGTGGGAGGTCTCAAAACAAGTGGAAAGAAATATTTTTTTTTTAATTTTTTACGCAGATATACGAAGCTGGCGAGCGGTTTGATTGAGAGAAAAAGGCTTTGCCTACCTCTCTCAAGTGACTGAAATGAAGATGATAATGCAAGTGAAAACAAAAAAACGACATATTTCGAAAAAATGGCGATTTTTCGACCTGCGTGTTCCCTTAAGGGCTGGTGCTATGGCCACTGCCTCAGCTTCTTCGGGTTGGTCGCTCTTCGTACTGGGCGCCGCCCTGACGTTATAAAATGTAAGGTTTGACGAAAACTTGTCAGGTCGGGTGAAAGATACATAGAAAGATACAGGGCTTCCGTATGGAAGCCGAAACGTCTTTTTAGCCTTTTTAACTAAGCCTTTGGTCGGCGATAACCACTTTCTTCAACTACGCCCTGACGTTGCCTTCGACGTCGACCACGGTTACGGCGAAACCGCTTCCGTTCTCGTACTCAGCTGCGTCTACATAGCGGGCTCCCGCGTCTCTGGCGTGTAGTTCCGCCAGTGCCTCGTTGCACAGATGGCCATCTCCTAGGTTGTGCATTGCAGACTTCTGCTAGTACTGGTCGGCCTTTTTGTTTGGTGTGAAACAGCGGAAAAACACGGGACAGCGCAAGTAACGCAGACGCACCTGTGTTCCCTCGGTCTTCACGCTGTTTCACGCCAGCGTATGCAGCGAGTGGCCCTCCTTCAGCCTGTGTTGCCACAACCTGCTTGTTTGATTGCCGAGGCACCATCTGGATGGGCAGCGAGGGAGGTTGTTGAACGCAGAGGGCAGAAACGGACCGGAGTTAAAGTGCACCCATGCTAGCGGTCTTGTTCACAGGCGGTGCCTGACAGCAGCACCCTTGTGATTTTCTTGCCCAGCATTGTGGTGCAGCAGATGGAGGAGTTTGAGCTCAGCAGTAAGGACGAGAAAGCTGTGCTTCTGTTTGGAATCTTCGTGACCCACGACCTCGTCACCTTTGACACTGCGGACCGCTCCTTGGACAGGTAAGGCAGGGGAAAGTGGGAGGCCGCTTCGGCCGGTTCACAGGTGCTGGGGTGTAGAGCCTTTGAGGATGAGTTATTCAGCCAAGCTTGTGTGTGCCATGACTCAGCCAGTGAATGTGAATTCGCAGAGAAAAGAAGCGTGCTGGCAGAGGTGTTTTCAAGTGGGCTTTTACCCGGCCTATGGGGTGCATTGTAGTGAAGGGCTTGTTGCTTCACTGGGAAGAATAAAAGGGGCGCTAAACAGACGAAGACACAGTAGACACAAAGGACATTCACAGGTGACATGGCGCCTTTATATGACCTTTGTGTCTACTTCGTCTTTGTCTGTTTACTGCCCCTTTTATTCTGTCCAGTGAAGCGTGAACCAATTGGCTCAAGTTTTGTTGAGGCTTGTTGCTGCAGCACTGCAAAGGGCAAATGGTGGTGATACAGGTGAAGAGTGTGCTGCACTTGCGGGATCACTGTCTCTGCTTCCTCCTAGAGGGAAGCTGCACACTTATTCGGATCATCTGGGCATTTCAAAATCTCAACACAAGGGCACTTTTGTTCTTGGCCCGTGATGGTCTGAACATGTGCACTTCGGTACAAAACTTGCCCTCTGTGTCACCTCGCCCCACTTTGCTCACGGGATATTAAGTTGTACATGTGACGTGGCAGATCGTGAACCCATCTGTCGTGGCTAGGGTTTTGTGATGCTCAGCACAAGGTCGATTCTGAAGTGTGGATTTCCAACTGAGGCAAAAATGCCCCAGGTGTGCAGGATATTTCGGTGCATGTCACCATATCTGTGGCCGGAGGGCTTCCATAGCCCTTGTCTGTTGCAAAGCCCACAGTTGAGCTGTATTCTTGTAGGCAAAGCACGAGGCAGACACAGGACGAGAGAAGAGATGGGACGAAGATGAGCGCTCGTCTTCGTCCCATCTCTTCTCTCGTGCTGTGTCTGCCTCGCGCTTTGTCTACAAGAAGAATGCATCACCAACAAGCCCAACTTTACACTCTCGTTGAGCTGTGGCTGCAGTCTGTGGAACACCAGTTTTATTGCGTGATAATTTTAGGGCGCAGCCCTCTGGAAGCCATTACTTGGGCTTCGTGGTGTAGGCGTCCTCGCAACCGAGTGACTGAACGCAGCAGCGGTGGCAGAAAGAAAACGGAGAGGAGCATTTAATGAAGGGTGAGGGGGAGGGCGGCATGCGCGGCTATGGTGTCATCTCCCACTGCCTCCCCCTCACTCTGGTTTCCCGCGTCACCGCACTGTAAGCACCCTCTCCGCCCTCCCTCTCCATAAGACATGTTTTGTTCGCCACTAATCCGAACCGTGTGACATTTGCGCGTAAGGTTCAAACATGATTCGGAACAGCACGCTGGCCAGCGATGGGGACGTGCTCCAAGATAACAGCAGAGTAGCGCGTGCCTCGATGCATTCACTTATCGCTTGATCACTTCCTGAGGCGCAGCAGATATGTGCCATGACTGAGAAAACTGCAGCTCGTGCTGGGCACAAGTTTCGCATTAGGGAGTATAGTAACTGTCAGTGCTTTTTTTTTTCTTTTTTTTCAAATTTTCTAAGCAAACTTATCTGTACATTACAATCACGGGCGCTTTAGAATAGGCAGAGAGAGAGAGGGAGAGGCTTTAATGAAAGCTGAGGAGGTCAGCTACTCCAACGGTAGGGCTTGCTACTCCAGATGGGGGTGAATACAGTGAGACAACAGGGGAAAATAGAGAGAGAGAAAAAAAAAGAGGGGTAGGAGGGAGGAGAGATGCATATATAAAATGTTCAGAAGGTTCACAGGACCTCTTCCAGCCCTGTTTTCGCGAGAAAAGTAAGCAGAGTTTTTGTTCCCAGCACTGCCTCATCATGATTTTGCTAGGGTCCAAGGAAGTGTGAGAATTCTAGAGAAAACCATGTTGGAGTCGCACAAGTGCCTTCAGTGCTGTTGCCCGCTGACTAGCATATCGCGGGCAGTGGCTTAAAATGTGCCTAATGTTGTCGGTAGTAGAGTGCATAGTACACAAGGGTGTATGCAGTGTTAAGCCACAGCCGGTGTAGCGCGCCTTCAGTGCGCTTGGGCCGACCCCGCGGATGCCGGAAATCACACTTAACATCTATCACATGGAGAGGCGCATATCTCCTCAGACGATCCTGCCAAGCTGGCAGCTGGAGTTTCCATCCTAGGTCAAATGCTTTTGCTATCCCCGTTGGAAAACGGCATTCCAACGGTGTGGGCATCCAAAGGTCTGGCAGCCGCATCGGAGACCTTGTTGCTTGTTATACCAGAATGACCTGGTAGCCACTGAAGGTAAATTTCATGCCCTTCGCGCACTGCACTTGTGCACATTTCATTCATATCACAGACAGGTTGGTTGCAACAATCAGGCGGCTAGTTGGGTCATTATTGACCTGATTTACCTGTCAGCCGACAAAAATAACACCACACAGACATCCCAGAGTTCTCGGCATTTGTATAAAAAAGGCAGGACCAATGTGAAAACGAAATTGACGGGTGGCTTGCTAAATGTGAAGGATCCTCTCCCTCGGCCGCGTTTCTGTGGGGGGATCTACAAGGTCCCTTGCGCCGACTGCGGACCGGTATACATTGGCGAAAGCAGAAATGTTTGCAGGCGTCCTAAGCAGCACAAGAGTGACATCACCAAGGGCCACGCAATGACAAATGCACTTGCAGCGCTTGCCGAGAAGATGGACCACGACATAAACTGGGACACCATAGCCACGGAAAAGAATTTTGCAGCGAGGCTCAATCCTTTTTTTTATTGCGAAAGTATACCCGATGGCATAAATACTACATTAAAAGTATAGGTTAACTCCCGTTTCATGAAGAAACGCAAGGAGGGAGGGGGGGTGGCGTCCCCATATCCACCAACGGAGGTCAAGTGGTCTGCGAGGATGGAGGTCGAAAGTGTTGTGTTCTTGAATAACTAATTATTCAGACAACAAGCAACACAATCAGTAGATGATCTGGCACTCTAAACCACACCTACTTCCTCATCGTGCGCTCAATGCTACTTAGGAACCTGCAGTTTAGCCGTCATTTCATCGCAAACAAGGGATCCCTACGCATCCCAAAACGTCCATTTTGCTTGAACATGGGTCAGTGCCCTGCATTTTTATGCAAACGCGTTTACCTGACCAGGCAGTATTGCGTCAAACTCTCGACTACAGTGCTTGGCGGTGTCAGACAACACATGTGGGTAGTGTCAGCGCTGTCTGTTGTTGCTTTTGTAGTCAGTGGGGTGTTATTTTTGTAGGCTGACCTGTAAACCAAGTTGCTTTGGAATTGTTCGAATGGATTGCATGACCGAGTGATGATTGATTTTGCCACGAGTTATCGACTTGCCTTTTGAGTGGGACCCAGTGTAGCTGTTATATGTACCTGGGGTGACATCATGTTGGAGGCTCCTTGAGGGCGGCAGTTCAGTACTGAGTTGCGGGGTGGTTTGCAGACATGTGGGATGGTTGTCAAGGGGGGCAGGCAGAGAGGCTGGCCCGTTCACGTTCCCCCCTTGGTGGCAGGATCCTGGAGCGTCTTCCGCGGCTGCTGGCCAGCAAGCACCGCGTGTGCTACACGGCCGTGGCCGACGTGCTGGGCCTGACGCTGCGCAAGATGAACGAGGGCGTCGCAGGGGTGCAGGCCTCCTTCCAAGGGGCCGTGGAGGGGGAGCTGGCCGCCCTGCTAAGGGCGGGCCAGCGGGACCAGTACCTGCTGGCCCTGCTGCACATCTGCCGCCTCTACCAGCCGCTGGCCGCCAGGTACTCTTCCCCCGCCAGGGCACACGGAATGCACAGAGTGGCTTTGCTTTGCTGCAGTGGCATCACACTCAGCCCTGGCAAAGAACTGCATCATGGCAAAAAAAATGCATTGCAACACTCCGTGGGTTTTTCTTGCCCGGAAGTTAATAGAAAGCGTGCGTAAATAAGTAAGTTTCTGCAGTAGCGCTACAGTCTAATCCCGCTACAACGAAGTCCGCTTCAACGAAATTTCCGCTTCAACGAAATATTTCCAATTCCCCGTCAGCTAGCCATAGAAGTCAATGTAACAAAGTCCTCGGCACAACGAACCATTTTTCTGGTTTGCTTTCGCTTCAACGAAATTTTCGGTGAATTGGGCTGGGTTTTAACAATTATTTTACAATAAAATAAGCATAGCGCCAGCTATCTGCAACTTTTAAAACATTCAGGACGCTAAGTTTCACCGAAAACATGCGCGGTGCGCCCACACCGCCACGAAAAAAAAAAAAACTCATAGGCGGACGCCATTGTTTGATGGTGATAACGATGTGGCTGGCCGTCTTTACATGAGGCACAGGCCCGGTTCGCCAAGCCGGAGCCGGAGCTACAGCCAATCTGTATCCAATTGAAATTGCACGAATGTGCTCCGCTGCTGGCGCGGCGCCGTCATGTGTGCGTTGTGGCTCGTGAGCAGCTGTCCTTGCCGTTTTCCTTCTACCATTCTTCATAGCCAAGAGCAAAAATCATGCTTGCGTGTTTGGTCTTGAAGCCAAGTCATCCTATCTTAGTCGCGAGCGCGCGGTCATGTTTAATGCAAGCGCGCGCGTCTTGCCTGCCAAGGTCAGTAGCTGCCGTGCCCTGTCAGAGATAAGATAACGGCACTGCTCCTGCCACAAGCAGGGGGGCTTCCGACGGCCTAGCAGCTATCTGCAAGTAATCAGCTCGGTGGGCGCGCCTTGTTGTGCAGCAATACGTTTTGCGCCTGCATTTCTTCACCCCCCCCCCCCCCCTCCGTAACGCGTTCTTTGCTTGCAATGAACACAGATAACCATTGGTATGTTTGTTAATAAACATGACGTTATTGCACGTCACTCATTTTTCTAAACATTGTTTTTTTGCTGCCAATGATGCGGAAACATACGGGGCTATTTTTCGGGCCTTTCCGTGGTGTGTTGGGGCGGATTTCGCCTCAACGAATTTTCGCTTCAACGAAATTTTTCGCGCGTCCCGTCAATTTCGTTGTAGCGGGATTCGACTGTAGTAGGAAAATTTGAGCCCGAGTTTAATTCTAAACAAACCCGGTTAAGTAATAGAAAAAAAAGATCAGCGGAAATTCAGAATGCGTAGCATTCTTATGCTGCTTGTCTAGACTGATATCTTTACAGCCAAATTTTTCGTGTTTCCTGAATTCTGTTTGACCAATTATCTTCATTTATGCTATTATATTGATTAAAGGTGTTACTTCCATTTAAATCTGCATTCTTGTGTAAATGAAGAGCATTTGCCATCTTGAGTATTTCTATATATTTTTTTCTCTCTTTTTTTTTGTTTTTTATAATTCTGTTGGACCAATTCTGTGAGGGTGGAATCTTTAAATAGATAAATAAATTAAGCCATTTATGCCGACATAAAATTTGAAGGTGGAACTTCCGCAACGTGTGCATTATTGTGGGAATGCAGGGCGCTACACGGTCCTGGCTGTGGGGGTACTCGGCAAAGAATGCTGCGCATTAAAACTTTTATCCTTGAGAAATGTTGGTGGAGTGAGTGGCAACATCGTGGACCCCAAGCCCCTGTACTCAGTCATGTCTGACCACAGCAAGAAGTTGAAAGGTGGAGGGAAGGAATGCCCAAGGGTGGCGGTCGCTGCCTTGATCAAGCGCTGGCTCGTCGGCCCTCTCCCCATCTAGCTGTCGGGCCTTGCTGAGGGTGAAGGTTAAAAGCTCAAATGGCCAATGAATGCCGCCGCCTTGTTCCAGTATCGCACGGTATTCCACGGGTGGAGCAAGTGCGTCATCTGCACCATTGAGCGCCAAACTTGTTCACCTGTGCCAGCCTGTGCCGACCAGCCCCTGTTGCGCCATAACACGTTTACCAGTAGCGTGGAAATTTGGGCTTGTTGGTTCATAACTTACAAATATATAGCACAGAAGACGAGAGACACAGACAAGTAGAAACACACGGCGCTATGTGTCTAGCGCCGTGTGTGTCTACTTGTCTGTGTCTCTCATCTTCTGCGCTATATATTTGTACGTTTACCAGCACTGCCCTGTGCCGCAGAGCCCAAATTGAGCTGCAAGATGCAACCACCAGGATTCCCCGCACCTGTAAGCTTGGCTGAAGCATCGTGCTTTCGGTTTAGTGTGGTTACGGTTCTGCTTTCATCAGGGCTATGAGTGGCTATGGCAGTTGTCGTAGCTGAAAGGCCGCAGGCACTGCGCGCCTTCTCCACCTTCACCTTGGATTGATTTGTGTCTCAATTGCACGGTGTTGCTTGCCGCTGTCGGCTGCTGCGCCACAATCAATGGAACTTCACCAATAGCGAGTGAAAATGTTTTGTGTCACATCGCAAACAGATAGAAAACAGAATAATATTTGCATGAAAGGTTGTGGTGTATTAGAGGTGATTTCAATGTATAACGTATTTACTCGCAGAATGAACCCACTCGCGTAATGAACCCTCCCCCCACTTTTCTTGTTGAGAATTTACTTTGACTGACTAAAAAATGCAGCGGGAATATGTTTTTATTTTAAGCATGGTTGCTGATACTGTAGGCGATCGCAGTAACTCGATATCATGCTACAGTACACGCAGAAGTGCTAAAAATGCATTCCAAGAAAAAGAAATCTCTTCCGTAGCCAGAGACGTGAGCGTGAATGCCGAGGCTTACAATTTAAAAATTGCTGGTTTGCGGTGTGCCACCTGTTGAATGAAAAACAAACCTTGCGCCGTAAAAACATTTCGGCGTGCGAACAAAGCACCAAACGTACTCCGCACTCCTTTCCTGCTATTTGATGTTTAATCTTGTTCCGCCGGCGTCCGAACAAAGCACTAAAATAGTTCGCACTCCTCTGTTCTTGCTGTTACGCGACTTCGCCATTACGCTCTGTGGTTTTGTTGTTCACCTGTGTTCCAACCTTTTTTGTGGTATGGCGGCGCGGCGTTTTAAACTACGGTGGTGGAGGAGCATGCGCTGCTTATGGAAATGGCGCAGCTGTGTGGTACTTCAGTGTTGACCCAGTGTGTGTAGGCTATGGGCGAAAACGAGAGGTTTTCGGGCGGTGAACAGGGGTCGCCGTGTGTTTCGTGGGCCCAAAGGAAGTTGGCCAGTGTGGGAAAAGAAATTTTGGAGTGCCTTGACGGCACGGAAGACGGTGCAACAACAAAAGTGCAGCTGCTAGCGACTTCAGTGAGGAGGGAAGCTCCATGGCGAAGAGGGACGATGGCGAGTTGCGAATGAAATATAAATTTTATTACATAATTACCTACACGTTTTTACAAAAATGGCAAGGCCCTGACAGCGCTTCTCTTACAACTTTATTGTATGAAATTTCAACTTTTAAAAACCTCTTACAATTTTTTTCCCGCGTAATGAACCCTCCCCCCAAGTTTCAGCAAAACCCCTGTGTGTACAAGATTTCGGCGCTCGTTAAAGATCCCCAGGTGGTCAAAATTAATCTGGAGCCCCACAATGAATCAATTCAATATAGTCGACCATTTTTGACGACCGTAGCTGCAGGTATTGAAAAACAGGTCTTGGACACTTTGCTCTCTCTCGTTGATTGGGTTCGGTTTTGTTGTGAGGTAATTACAGTTGAACTTCATTATAACGAAGTACTATTGGGGCAGTAAATTAGTTCGTTATATCCGATATTCATTATAACCGTAGAGGTAAAAATCTGCTCTAATAAATTGGCAATCTGGCTCACACAACAATCCTAGATAAAAAATGCATTGTTCTAGGCTCCAAACCCACTGTAAACGAGGTACCGTATTTATTCGAAAATAGGTCGAGCACGAATATAGGTCGACCCCCTAAAAATTGAGGTCGCCGGAAAAAAAAATAATATATTCGATTATAGGTCGACCCATACTTTTAAGAAAAAACTTGAGGAAACTTTTTAAAACTCCCATTTATTTACAACGCGGTCACCTCACTGGTCGGAGCCACACACTGCGTCGTCGTCGGAACTTGCGCCGCATGCGCCGCATTTCATTACCCACCCCCGCCCCCGACTGGCTTTGAAGGCTGAACGGCCAATCCCGCCTCACAGCGCTAACTGTGTAGTTTTGGTCCTTCGCAGGACACTCGGTGTCCTTTCGCATGCTCCTTTTCCATGTGCAGCCGGAGTTTTTTCTCGAGAGCATCGTGCCACCCAATTGTAGGGCCACGAAACGCACGACGCAGTCCCCTACAAGCAAAAAGTTCGTCCCGCTGTTTCCGCCATCCCCTGATCAGCTTTTCATTAACGACTAACTCTCGCTGAGCGGCGCAGTTGTTCAAGTTCTCAGCAAACAGGATCACCCGCCGCTTAAAGTCCGACGTGACATCGCGAAATGCGCACGAGAAACACGTTATATGCGCAAATCACAACGAAGCAAACACAAAGAAAGCGCATGAAACGGAGAACGGGAGATAGTAGAGACAGCGGAGACAGCGAGCGAAGCAGGCAACGCCGTTCCGTTCACGAGGTGGCTACGCTAGGTGGCGAAAGTGACCTTTACCCCCACCTCGCGCTAGCCGCTACCGCGGCTCCGAAGACACCAAGCCAAGCCAATCTGGCTCTCTAGCCAGTACGTCAGCTCGCTCGTGTCCGGTTCGGCCGCAGGTAATGCGCGATAACCGGCAGTGACTGTGGGTGGTTTTCTTACGCTGATTGTTTTGTTATTTTTTCCTTTATTTTCTTGCCTGTCTTTGTTCTAGATGCTCCGCGCTGCCGCCTCAAATTGAGGAGCGCCGGGCGTGACGGAGAAACGGATTGCTCGGTGCGCTCGCCATTTTTGATCACGACTATAGGTCGAGGTTCTTCGGTCACGATTATAGGTCGACCCTCAATTTTTAAGCACATTTTCGGGAAAAAAAGGTCGACCTATATTCGAATAAATACGGTAGTTCTTATCTGGCTCCTTGCGGCATTTCGAACTATACAGACCGGAACGTGAGAACGTGAAATTGTAACAGAACAAAGTTCGTTCAGCAAAACAGGCCTGCCTTCTTATTTACTTGAAGGAGGGTTTGGGCTTCGCCTGGTGGCTTTTCACGGTCTGAGCGGAATGAAGTTTTTCAGTGTCATTGCAATGAAGGGCCTTGGGCTTCTAGAAAAGCGTTATTTTGTCTCACTTTAAGTTTTGCTTTTATTATGCTAGCTGGCGAGTGTTTATCCTCGCGTGAACCAAATATTTCTTCGTTATAGCCGATATCGCGCAGCTCTTACAGTTTTGCTTTTGTTATAGAAAGAATAGGTGTCATTGAAATAAAGCGTGACCAAACAAACTTTGTAATTAGTTCGCTATATCCAATAACTTGCTATATCAGTTTTCGCTATAGCGAGGTTCGACTGTACTCAATTTCGCCTGTGAACTTGGGGTAAGCTTTGCTTATATTGAGGATGGTCCAACATTAGTCATGCCTTCTAACGCACTCTAGTTGCGTAGTCTACGACATAAGTTCGTTGACTCTCACAACCCAGTGGCAGGCGAATACAAAGCTGTGTTCAGCTTCACACGCACTGAATCGATAGAAAAAGTGCAAGCAAATGCCTTGTTTTATGGAATGCCACCATGCTCTACACTGCCGTCTACCGGACACAAAGCGACGCCTGTTATGTAATCCTCTTCAACTTTGTGGGTGAACGGTGATAACGTGGCGCACTCTCTGGGACCAAAGGGAAATAACTTCACATATCATAAATTTCCCCATCTGGTACACGAACTGGTTCAGAGTAGGTTCTAGTGCATGGTAGAATGCCTGATATAGTAGATAAATTAAACTTTATTGGCAGGGTACTCGCACAGCAATCTTTGCCAGCCCCCTGCCAAACGGCCTTTGCCGGCTATCGGCGATTTTGCCAGCTCTCGGGATTGCTCCCAAACATATGTGCAGTGTAGACCGCTGATAACGTATGTCACGGGAGACTCGAAAATCTGCACTATAAGCGGTACCACACTATACGCCTTGAGCGCTGCCTGTAGGGGCACCACTCCACTGAAATCCCCCTAGTGGCCCGGTTCGAAAGCAACCGCGGGAGTCTCCGGCCCGCTCCCCACTGTCACCGCTGCTTTCGGGGCCCGTTCACGATTGAGATTTACCCTTTGTAGGCGCTCGAAATACATATTCGTGTGGAGCAGTCACTATGTTCGCAAATGTAGCACATTTACGAGAGTGTATATGTGTTTGACGCGATCTTAGTCTGGTACATTTGGTCCGTACAAGCGCCAGGTGTGCATCACACAGCGTCGCGAAACTGGTATATCCGTATGGAGATGATTGTGATTCCACTGCCCTGAAATTTACTAACAGTCTCTCCGTAAGCATAGTTTCCTCAAATGGTCATGCTATGGCTATGCACTACGATGTTCTGTGCACTTATATAACCTAACGGAGCACTCGTACCTGACCGCACGCCAGCTATGCTTTCCAATATCATACCTCTACCCTGAACATAAATTTCACAAACATTCTACGAAATAAGTATGATGGATAATCTAAAATTATACCCGGGATCAGCACACGACAAAAAAATTAATACTGGGGCATCTTGAGCTGAGCTGGGGTGTCTTGAAACTAAGCTGAGCGCCCGCAAACATTCATATATGCGACATATATCCTCCAGGAGCAGCACGGAGAAGGCCTTCTAGAGTAATGCGCATCCGCGACTAAACATTTCTTCGAAGCATAGTCATATATGTGACGCAGGGAGCCTGCAGAATCTAGCACAAACGGAAATCAGTGGGCCTTATCAGATATCCCACTCTTCTAACAGCACCTTTTATCGGTTGTGAACTTGTATACCTCAAAAAAATGCGTCTGCCGAGTGATCAGCTGTTCGTTGAAATCTAAAAACTAGAGTAAGGTTGACGCGTAGCGTGTGTGTGTGATTACTAAAACGTTCATTCCATTTCGCTCCGCATTGGTACACAACGATAGTTAAGCGTCCCCTTCCCCCCCTCCTCTCCCCTTAATCACGAAATAGCAGTTCATTTCGCACACTAGTTGGTCTTGGGAGTCCTATCCGGCTGAAGTTTAAACGAACGTCTTTAGCATTTCAGAAGCTGCACTGACTTTTTTTCATTTCCGTACGAGCTATTCTGTTTCTTCTGCACTTGAAGACCATCTGTTTTTCTGTGGTTTAATTAACTTTTCTTGGTTCTTGCTATAAGGCGTGCAAGAGTGCACATCTTTCAGGATGCACAGCCTTGGAATATACCGTACTTGCCTGATTCTAACGCGCACCTGATTTTCCAGGAAAAAAACTGAAAAAACTTGCACCTCCGATTGTAACACGCACGGAACTTTGTGAGCAAGAAAAACGAATGCGACAGAAACGGGCGATTTATTTCCCGAAGTAATTTCACTCATCTCACTCCTCGTTGCTCTCCGAGAGGTCGTCGTCACTCTCCGCTTTCCACAACATCTCATTTTTGGTGCCGTGAAGCTGGTTCGCGATACCAGACTTCTGAACGAACGTTCAACCATGGTCGATGGGATCGTGGCCCACACCTCGCACGCCCATCCCGCGAGCTTCTCCAGAGGCGCACGCTTCAGCCAACCGCTTGTTGTGAATGCGTGGGAGCCGCTCGTAAGCCGTGGAAGCGGCGACCCTTTGTTGCCACTGCGGCTATTGCTGTTATCAAGCGCGCAAGTGGAACAATTTGACGATTTGTGGGAATGTTACGCTGCTGAGCACGAGGTCGCGGGTTCAATTCCCAGCTGCGACCGCCGCTTTTCTGATGGAGGCGAAAAGCAAAAACGCCCGTGTGTACGAGATTTCGGCGCACGTAAAGATTCCCAGATGGTCAAAATTAATCCGGAGCCCTCCACTACGGCGCGCCTCATTGCCTGCGTTGCGTCGACGCGTTAACCCCTACAATCAATCAATTTGTGTGAACGCTGATAGAAAAGCCTAGGCGCCTAGGCCCGGAAAATTGTTGCTAAAAGCTTTGGCACCATCTTGAGATGGAGATGGCGATGTGCGGGAAAAAATTTCAGCTGTTTTGGCAGTTTCGGTTTTGTATCTGATTCTAACACACATGCGATTTTTCGGCCTATTTTTCCGGAAAAAAGTGCGCGTTAGAATCAGGTAAGTACGGTACTTAACATTTTCGCGTGGCTTCTATTCTTATAAAAGGCACAAGTTATTATCTGGTATTGGGTAATCACATCCCCAAAATATATTTTTCTACGACGTATATATTTGAAACGAGGCCGCATTCGTTGTCCGCGCTACAAAACGAAATGCACCTCACACTGTGCCAGTATCAGGTCTAAACGAGTCTGCAATAAAATTCAATTGTGCTGCACTTATTCAGAAGGGACAGCGGTGGTATGCCGCGGCCGTCGCCAACGCCCATAACAGCGGCCAAGAACGGCGCTAAGCCGCGTTCCCGGATAGCTATTGTTGGCGTTTCAGGACCCCACCAAGGCGCAGTGACCTTCAAAGTGCCCTAAACATACTATTTACTTACAGACGTCACCGTAACAAGTTATTTAAAGCGTGGAAGGGCGAAAAGAAGCGAAAAAGAACCAAAACACTGCATGAGCCCCACCAGCCGTGCAGCGCTAATCCCATCAACGCCGTGGAGAAGCGGCGGCAGGTGGCGCAGCGATTGCAAAGCTCGAGGCGTATAAGCAAAACATGTGTGACATAGCCACATTGCAACGTAATTCTTTGTTGATCATCACTGAAACGCTGGGCACTTAAAAACAGAGGCACAACCTACCGTATTTACTCTCGTAGTGAACCCACTTTTTTTGCAGAATAAATCGGCATGAATTTGGGGGGCGGGTTCATTATGCGGGAAAAAAATTGCAAGAGGTTTTTAAAAGTTGAAATTTCATACAATAAAGTTGCTAAGAGAAGCGCTGTCAGAGCCTTGCCATTTTTGTAAAAACGTGTAGGTAATTATGTAATAAAATTTATACAGTAGAATCTCGATGATACAAATCTCGTGGGACCGCGAAAAATATTCGTATCATCCGAAATTTGTATGAACCAACACAGACCAAAAAATTGAGCGCTGAAAAAAGTTTTCGTTTATTTCTTTTCTTACTTTCGTGTGAACAAATCCGTGATTTTTTTCTGCTTTTTTTAAACCCCCACGTCACAAAGCAGTCCTTTCTGGAGCGCGTAACGCTTCGCCTAGATTCGCGCTTGTCTCCTCACTCCCGGTGTACAAACTCGCTACACGCCGCAACAGTCAAGCGTGAACCGCATGGTGCGTTTTTGTACGCGATTCGCACGCCTCGGCTTTGCGCGCGCTGTATTTTCAAGGCCGCATTGACGATTTCGCGCCCGCGGTATCTCCTACCTCGGTCAGAAAAAGACGCTGACGACTTGCGAAACGCTCGAGACAACCCGCTGGCTCCGCCCGAGATGTTTAGGCTTAGCACTCCGGCAGATATTTTATGGGCGCTTTCACTAGCGGCGCGGATGGTGTTTTATAGTACCGTTTTCGCCAACGTTATCAGCTCCTTTACGGCACAAGAAACTTCGTGTCTGCCTTGAGCGGCATTTTAAAGAGCGGCTAGAAGCAGTCGCTCAAGCGGCCGTGCCACTTCGCGGCCGAAGTCGCCGCCATGTTGCCGCCGCCATGTTGCCGCCGCCGGCCGCGGCGCGCGCCAACGTTACTAGATAGGCGCGCGCAGCGTGCGAGAGGTTTCGTCGCGGCGCGCATGGGGCGTGCGGGGCGCGTTTTCGCGAGCAGAAAACAACAGCCCGGCCGTTTCTGGAGAAAAAAGAGTGACAAATGGGGGGAGAGCCGTCACTTGCTTGTTCGGCAGTCGGGCGCCTCGCCGGCTCGTTCGTATCATCCGCCGGGCCGCGCAGGTCCGTTCGTAACAGCCGAAATTTTTCCCATTGCAAACAATGCAATTTTGCCGGGACTTTTCAGAAATTCGTATCATCCCGAAATTCGTATCACCCAGAATCGTATCATCGAGATTCGACTGTATTTCATTCGCAACTCGCCATCGTCCCTCTTCGCCATGGAGCTTCCCTCCTCACTGAAGTCGCTAGCAGCTGCACTTTTGTTGTCGCACCGTCTTCCGTGCCGTCAAGGCACTCCAAAATTTCTTTTCCCACACTGGCCAACTTCCTTTGGGCCCACGAAACACACGGCGACCCCTGTTCACCGCCCGAAAACCTCTCGTTTTCGCCCATAGCCTACACACACTGGGTCAACACTGAAGTACCACACAGCTGCGCCATTTCCATAAGCAGCGCATGCTCCTCCACCACCGTAGTTTAACTCTTTCGTTACGGCGGAAAAACGGCCGATTTTAAGTGCTTCCACAAAACGTTTTTTTTCTCTTGAGCTACTGGACACACGTAGCCTTGCTATGCATGAAATTGTAGCTTATAGATTGCTCTTCCAAACACAAAGCAGCAGTTTTGTTAAAGGTACAATACCTTACAGTTTATTCGTCAAGTAATCAGGAAAAAAGCCCCCAAGAAAAGTATACGAAAAACACAGATCGGCACTTTTACCAAGACTAAAAATTATTTCAGGTATTTTAAGATATACAAATTGTTCCTACGTTCCTTGGCTATGATTCAATATATAACTCAACTCTGTACACCAAGTTTTGGCTTTTTGAGGGCCCGTCAACCTAGCGCAACTGACGGCTGTGCCACGCCGCAAGGGCACTCAAGGGTGAGTGAGTCTCTGTAAAACGTGCATCCAAGTACCGTACTTACCCGATTCTAAAGCGCACTTTTTTTCCGGAAAAATAGGTCGAAAAATCGCATGCATCGGATACGAAACCGAAACAGCGGAAATTTCGTCCCACCTATCGCCATCGCCATGTCAAGATGGCACCAAAGCTTTTAGCAACGATTTTTCGGACGCAGGAAGCATAGGCGCCTAGGCTTTTCTATCGGCGTTCACACAAATCGTCAAATCGTTCCACTTGCGCACTTGATAACAGCAATGGCAGCAGCGGCTCTCACGCGTTCAAAACGAGCGGTCGGCTGAAGCGTGCGCCTCTGAAGAAGCTCGCGGGATGGGCGTGTGAGGCGTGGGCCACGATCCCATTGACCATGGTTGAACGTTAGTTCCGAAGTGTGGCATCGCGATCGTGCTTGACGGCACCGAGGACGAGATGTTGTGGTCAGCGGAGAGCGACGAGGAGTGAGATGAGTGAGATTACTTCCGGAAATAAATCACCCGTTTCTCTCGCATTCGTTTTTCTTGCTCACACAGTTCCATGCGCGTTACAATCGGAGGTGCAAGTTTTTTAGTTTTTTTGTCAGGAAAATCGGGTGCGCATTAGAATCGGGTAATTACGGTATACTCTTTTGTGTCCTCGCACAAAATTCTTATCAGTTCGGTGGTAAAAAACAAGAAAAAAAATAATCGAGCGCTCTCGACAAGCATCGCATGTGAACCCTGCAGCACTAATCTGACACGAGCGCCAGGTTATCTTGAAGGTGATAGCGCGATACAGCGCGGTGCATTTGGCAAAATATCCCGGCCGTACGTTCTCGAGACCCTAAACACAAAATCAAACCGCAGTCGTCAGATAAGAAGCACGTTTTGTTTATAAATACAGCGCGGAGTCGCAACGAAATTACCTGCCAGCGCTTGTTGAAGTGCGAGGCACCTGAACCGGAGCTTCGTCGCCCTAACTGAAATCTGAAGATCCCACATCATTGCTTGACCCCTCACTGCTTCTGGAATCAGAAAAATCGACAGCAGGAGCTGCCGAAGTGCTTGCTACAGCAGTCCAACTGTGCGGAGCGCGGCGCGAACCCAACGCCATTTTTCCTCCTCCTCCCCTCCCCTTCGGTTCAAATTTCTCTCGCTACGCCGCCACCACACGAGACACATAAACAAACGAAACCGAAATTGAAAGAGAAGTTGCCAAAGAACACACCAGATGGCGATAGTTGTCTGTGGGGCGCGGGTTTCAGATTTTGCGGGAGATTTAAAATTATCGGACGCCGGCTTCCGATTGCCTATGGCGCCGTCGTGAAAGAGTTAAGGGGGGTTTCAAAATCAACTTTTTTTATTTCATTGTAGATTTTGATGAAAATGGGCACAGCAACCGCAAATGCTTCTGTGATAACACCATAAAAATTTCAAATGCATTCCCAAATGCTTTGCATTCCCAAATGAATGGACGAGGTCGCGACAGTTTTAGAATTTTTTTTTTAAAACAGTGTTTTTTAGTTTTCATTTTTTTAGACATTAATGTGCAACAGGCATGTCGAGTGTGAACGACTATTTGAATAAAAAAAAATCACAAAAAACAAATCTGGAAAACCAAGACTGTCACGACCTGAATTGCTCATCAAGGAATGTAATGCAAGAAACAGAATCAAAATAGACCCAGCGGTCACGAAGAAATCCCTGGAACAAGCGACACAGGTGGCAAAAAAAACTGTTTTGAGAAAACGGCTTCCGAAGTTGCAACATAGGTTTCACTTATCAAAAGTCGTCACGGTTGTAGCCTTTCATGTCCTTTTGAAGATGGGGCTTCTGGAAGGCCTTGCCTTGAAATTGGAGTGCCTTTTACAGCCTTTCTCTTTCCACAAAACATTATTTTGAGCTCCTTTGTGAAGAGTACATAGCCCAGTTAACAGACCAAACGGAGGCGGAAATGGCTTTCAATGGGCTTTCAATGCAAAGTATGTTAGCTGGTTGGCTGTATCGCACTGGGCAACTTGCCTTTGCAGTGTTCTCCCCATGGCAACAAGTGAAGCATTTTTTTACTAAAATTTGAAAATTTGTGGCTTCTTTTATGTTTTATTACTTTGCCTGGCGCAGCAACTTTTATATGCATTGGTATCAATAATTTCCCTTAAAAAAACACTGGTAAATGCTGCAACAGTAAGGTAAATTTTTAACGCAGAGAACATATTTTTATTCCTGTATTCCTAACTCAAACCTGTTTGCATGATTATTAGAAGTGCACGGGAAACATCACGCAAGAAAGGCGATATGGCTCGCGTGCCTCGCTGCGCACGCTTACTGCGACATATCGTACTTTGATTATCTATGATATGGCTTGTCAGGTCGCTTCTGAGATTAAATCTAATGTCGCAGGCATTAATTACAACTACTCGCGTTCAATAGTAACCGGCTGCGCAGACATGTGATGCTCCAATGCGCGTCGGCTATGCCGTGCGCGCTGCAGCGTTTGACGCGTCGACCGTTTCTTTCCCAAGGCTAGTGAGCCCACAATCAAAACACAGGAATAACTAAGCGTGTAAACATCGTAAATCTGACTGAAAGTTCACTTCACGAACCGCTATCTCAAGCGCGCACACCGCTTCGCCCTCCGGGGTCTGGCGACGGTAGAGTCAAGCACACCACAAAGCATTCGATGACCTCCGCCTTTCGAGCCACACAACTTCCCGTAATCTGGCTCGTGATCTCAGGCCTTCCCATCGCGGTAACGTCCGTGTTGAATACCACAGACTGAACAGAAACGTGGCCGAGCGAAGCAGCGAAAATGAACTCAAACCGCCCACGCTACGCAGCTCAGGCGGCCGCCTCCTTGCATTGCGCCGTGACACCCAGTCTTGAGGGTCGTCCTAGCGAGCCCCGACCGGAGGACGAATAGCGCTTCAGCATCTATTTCTAGCTTCGTTTGTGCGTCGTTTCTTTTCTGCCATTTGTGTGTTTGTGAATGAACGAAGATAAAAGAGACGAGCGGAACCGGAAAGACGAACGCTCGGCCGATCTAACGATATCAAAATGGCCGCGCACGGTGGCACCGTGGCGGAGATACAGCGCTCCGAAAATTGCCGTTTTTTCGCCCTGTTGTGCTGATAGTTTGTCACCGCATCTGGCAAAACTATTTTTTAGGCTTGGGCGAATAGTGAAATTTTGCTTCGAATCGAATTCGAAGCGAATAGTGGTTTTTCTCGAATAATTTTGAATCGAATAGTTCGATATCATTACTACTTTTTCTCACATACTTTGGAAAATGATAATCATTCATCGTAAAAATGCACGTGCTTAAGTAACTGATACTCATACAATAAGTTTCGTGAGTTTGAACTGTGTTCATGCACTTTTATTTTATGAACACTGGGGGAAGGTAACATCAAATGTTCATGTTATAAAAATAATAGGAGCACTGCAAATGCTGCACATCTCGTGTCAACAGCTGGCGGCACAGTTACAGGTTCTCATGAAGGAAAACAAGCTGCTCGACATGCTCTGTGAGAAGCAGCTCCCCCCAGTTGCTAACTACACCGCCTGCAGTTGAGAACAGTCTCTCACTTCTTGTCTCAGTGGCTGGGATGGAGAGGTACCTCTGAGCTACTTTAGCCAGGGTTGGGTACGATTGGCTCCCACGACCTTTCCACCAGTCCAATGGGTTCTCTGCTCGAGGCAGCAGCGGTGCACTCAGGTAGTCGCAGACTTGCCTAGTGGTATGACCATTGTCAGTTTCTTGACATGCGGTGGAGCTCAATGTAGAAAAAATAGTCTACACAGTGCTTGTCGCACCCATTGCTGATTCTGGCACGACAGAACATCCTTGGTCCTGTTTCTGCTGTGACGGCAAAAGCTTTTCCACAGTAGACACAAGCAATGCTCTTGCCCACTTCTTTGCAGCTTCCGTGGTGTAGCAGATAGGTACTCTTGAAGCGTGGGTCAATCAGCATGGCAAGTGCTGGAAGTTTGGCCATCTTGATGTCGGGGAATCGTGTCGAAAGACTGCGCAAGAGACTAGAGGCAAAAGGTGCTGCTTCGTCTGCTCCAGATGCGTGCTCCTCAAGCATCACACGCGTGCAGTGCAGGAGCAGAATAACTTGTGAAAGAGTTGGATAGTGGTCTGCAGAAAGCTCGGCAGTAGCCTGCTCTAAGGGCTGAAGAATCTGACTATGGCATTCATCAGCTTCCACTCTTGCGCGCTCAGATTTTCCACCGAGTCTGACTCCGACAGCTCTACAGAAATAGGAGCCCGAAGCTTTAGCAGCCTTGCCAACATTGCATGCTCGCTGTTCCAACGGGTTGGGACATCTTGGATAACTTCAAGGGCCGGCATGTGCAAGTCATTCTGTATTTCGAGGAGCCTGCCTTGTGCTCGCGCGCTTTTCTTGTAGTGTCCCACGGTGGACCTTGATTTCATACAGAGTAGGGCAAAACTTGAGACTTCTTTTTTTGCATCACTAATGCACAGTTGAAGAGCGTGTCCAAAACACTGCAGTCCCTCCCACGACGACCTGGCAACAGCCGAAACAAAGTTTCTTCCATTGTCCGTGACAACAAAGGTAGGGATGCCTTCGGGAAGGTCCCACTCTTTTACGACCACTTGAAGAAAACGCAGGATATTGTCTGCCGTGTGACCTTCTGGCATTGCTTTGCATGCCAAGGCAAACGCATGCTGCACGAAGTTATGATCCAGCATGTGAACGGTCACGCTCACGTAGCTGTCGCCCGCTCGCGACGTCCACGCGTCCGTTGTGAGCGTGTAGCACTCTACTCCCCGGGAGAAAATTTCCCGCAACACCATTTTCAACTCGTTCATCTTCGCTGCATATAAGTCTGGAATAATCGTCCTTGAAAACTTATTTCGAGAAGGGATGACGTACTCGGGCATTGCGTAGTTGATCATATCCACGAAGCGTTTAGCTTCGACCACACTGTACGGCTGAAGGCCGTGGGCAATGAAAGTGGCGATTCTTCGTGTCAACTCTTTCGCTCTTGGGGACGTCGGCTGGAGCTTTGGCTTGACAATGGATGCAACCGAAACCAGAGACGAGCTTTCCTTTCCCGCGCTCCGCTTTGAGGCCACCATTACTTTACGCTGGCGGTCGGATAAGTAAGCATTGTACTTGCAAGGGTGTCACTTCAGGTGACTCACTAGCGTTGTAGTCGTTCCGGTCGGGGTCTTCAAAACGGACTGGCACGATTCGCACCGCGCTGTGCCGCCACCGGGAAGCTTGGAGCAGTATTTCCATATTGGATTTGCAAACATTGAGCGTGAATCGTCTTCCGACGCGCCAAATGACGTTGACGCCATTTTGGAAATAGAGCTGTGCTGAATGGATTGGTTTGACTTCTATCTCCCACCTTCAAGCAAAACGTGTTAGGGATGGCGATAGGACTGACAGCAGCTATACGTGAATGGCTGGCTGCGTGCCGCTACACTGTACTGCCGCTTTGCTTGCGCCACTTGCAGTCCGTGCCAACGATCGAAGACCTTGCCAGCGTATTCGGTGGCGCCGAATAATTCGAAATTTTCGAATGCTTGAATTCGAGTCGAAGCGAATTCGAATAATAAAATATTTGATCGAATATTCGAATTTGTCGAATATTCGCCCATCTCTATATTTTTTTATGCCACTTTGCGACGTTTTTCAGCGGAAAAACTTTGCAGACGCACACAATAGGAAACATAGAAGCCGAATATGGGGCTTTCAAAAAAACGATGTTTTGGTCATTTTTCTAAAGTTCGAAGCCGCGTCCCCCCCTTAAAACGCCGCGCCGCCATACCACAAAAAAGGTTGGAACATAGGTGAACAACAAAACCACGGAGCGTAACGGCGAAGTCGTGTAACAGCGAGAGCAGAGGAGTGCGAACTATTTTAGTGCTTTGTTCGGACGCCGGCGGAACAAGATTAAACATCAAATAGCAGGAAAGGAGTGCGGAGTACGTTTGGTGCTTTGTTCGCACGCCGAAATGTTTTTATGGCGCAAGGTTTGTTTTTCATTCAACAGGTGGCGCACCGCAAACCAGCAATTTTTAAATTGTAAGCCTCGGCATTCGCGCTCACGTCTCCGGCTACGGAAGAGATTTCTTTTTCTTGGAATGCATTTTTAGCACTTCTGTGTGTACTGTAGCATGATATCGAGCTACTGCGATCGCCTACAGTATCAGCAACCATGCTTAAAATAAAAACATATTCCCGCTGCATTTTTTATTCAGTCAAAGTAAATTCTCAACAAGAAAAGTGGGCGGAGGGTTCATTACGCGAGTGGGTTCATTATGCGAGTAAATACGGTATGTTTCGTGTTTCTTTATCTTTCCATATCAGCCGCTGCTGCAGGGTCTTACAAACGGCAGCGTGGCTTTAACTTCCTTTGTGTTCGTGTTTTGAGGGAGCACGTCTGCGTCTCCTAACAGATGCCCGGGACGTAATTAGAATGCCATTGGATTTTTTTTTTTTACGGCAGTTTGCGTTCGCGATGCCGAAGGCGTTTGCTTACAAGCACAACGTACCGCTAGTGGAAAACCTTGGCGCCATGGCTCTCATCTATAAATGTTAGAAAAGGGAAAGGGCAGTTGTTTATCTGCACATTTTTCTAATAGCAACAACCTACGGTGCACGGGGGGGAGAGGAGTGGAGGAGGGTCTTGCAATCTTCCGAGGTGGGTCAACAAGGCCTCGATGGGTTTCCAGGCGCCTGGCAACTGCATAGCGGGCGTCTTGCAGGCAGCCTTTAGAGCCCTCGTTCATTCGATTCCTCCCTGCTTCATCACCAATCAATATTCCTTCTTCTTCCTCTTCTCCCGTCACTGTCATGCTTCGATCTACTCTGCCGGTTCACTTGTGGCGACACTGGGGCTCTTGGATTTACAGTCTCGGACTCGCCGCGAATAGTCCACGGGTAGTCCGACGATTCCCCGAAGGCATAGGGATTCATGGGAAAATCGAATGCCGGACCGCTTCTCGGGGAGTCCGCGGTGAGTCCGAGACTAACTCTAAGACCCCCACTTTGTGTGGCACATACCACCACATGGGCGAGGGTTCACCTTTGGCTATCTCATTACGTCCCCGTACTCGATGCCCTGCAAAAGAGCCTGTGAAGTATTTTAAATAAATAGATAAATAAACAAAGAGGTTTGTTTCCTCCGTTATCTTGGGAATGCCACATTCATTTCCTTAGATGGCTAAGTGAACCCATCCATTCGGGGCCTGCTGTGCCTTGTGGTTAGTGTCCCTTTGAGGTGCACTCCCTCTCTTGACGCATGCATGTCGTGCGACGGCTGGAAACACATGCTGCATGGGGAGGCAGTGTTCGCACTCGCAAGCAGCTGTGATGCGACTGCAGGTTGCAAAATTATTCCCCATTCTGCATGGCTGCGATTGGACTTCCTTCGTGCCTTCAACAAGCTCTCACACGTGATGGTACAAATGTTGGTAACCAGTAGTGTTACAACAAGGGGTAGAAATCATTGTAAAACACTGTTCTGGTTTACCGGACACTGTTCTGTGAGCATTGTGGGACGAGGGAGGAGGAGCCAACAGTAACGTCATCGGGCGGGTTCTCTGCGAGATACTAGTGCAGGCAAAGCGGCAGATGTTGACTTTATGCCACAATGGCCACTTCACGACCTGGTGAAGTTGCTTCTTTTGGTAGGGGCAAAATCTTTTGGCGTCGCTGCAACCTCTGCGGCGTTTGCTTATCCCGTCGAGTGTGCGCCGGTTGAAGGAAGAGGAGGCTGGGAGGTCACTCTATCCAGGCAGGTTGTGTCCTTCTTCAGGGAAGCAGGTTTCTGCGCACTGATCAGCTGTCTCCTTCTTGTCAATTTGATTGAACATGTATGCTGAACCTGCCGACCACAGAAAGAACCCAAGTGTGTGGCAGGCCTGTCCATTGGCTAACTGGCCCCGCCCAGTTGCCTGCGGTGGCTACTTTTGTGACGAGGTTGTGGAGTCCAAGGACAGTGACTGGGCTGCCCTCCAGCGGAGTGGGTCCAGCAGGCTGCCCTGGCTCCCTGTGTGCGCAGGTGCGTGGAGAGTGCGATGCTGCAGCTTCCCCGGGCCCTGGCGGGCTTCCGGGTGGCCATCCTGGAGGTGGTGGCCCTTGCCTGCGGCCAGCTGGAGCAGCCGCTGCACAAGCTCCAGGGGCTCGGCTTCCTCGACCTGCTGGCACACGGGTGCGGCACTGGGCCCGGCTGGGGTGAAGCCGGCCAGCTTTTCTTCCCTTGTGCGTGCAGCGGCCGAGGGAATGGCGGAGGAGCTGAGTGCGGGTCGCAGCCCAATTTCAGCGGGTCTAGGGCACTGGAAGGACAGGCCTGTTCCCCTGCAAAAGAGTGTCATTCTGGTTGGGGTCCAGAGGGCACGATTACAGAGCAAACTCAGAAGGGGAAAGCTGAGGAACCACTTACTATTTTCACGAGTTGGTGCAGGAGGTGCCAGGTGGAAGAGTGGGTGCTCAGGGGAGTGCAGGGGCCATGCATGCATGGCTCCACGAATGGGCCAGCTCCGCGAATGGGCCAGCTCCGCGAATGGCCCATCATAGCGGGCCCGCAAATGGGCCAGCTGACAGAGGGGGCGTGCGCAGGGACGAGGCGACCCAGAAGGCCAGCCTGGAGATCTGCGCCCGGCTGCCAGGCGTGGCCACGGCGGACGACTGGCGCCATCTGCTGCCCAGCGTGTGCAGGCTGCAGGGCCACGCCAGCGGCTCCTGCAGGGCACTCGTCTACGACATCTGCATGCGCCTGTACACCAAGCACAGGTGCCCTGGGGCCTGCTCTGCTGGAGTTTCTCTGGGGCAACAGCTGTGCAGGGGCAAAATATGCAAGGGCACAAGTGAAGCTTAACTCTTTCGCTGCCGCAGAAAATTGAGCAATTTTAGGGGTCCAAGAAAACATTTTTTTTCCTGCTAAAAAATTGGTTAGGCACTAATTGCAGGAGAACAAAATGCAGATTATTTAACGAACTTTCCAATAACACCAGTTTTTTAAAGGTTTTTATATATCATAGTTGTGAAAAAAAATATCAAAATCCAAATTTTTGTCAAGTTGTCGGAAAAAATGATAAAAAAGGAGTTGTGTATATCAAACCACCGGTAGTAGAAAAAAAATTAGAATACATATTTTGTAGGTAAACATTTCAAAAACACACCCTAAAAAAAATGTCGACTTGTGCGGAACAGTTTTTCAGATATAAAAAAAAAATGCTAGCACGCACGGTGCTCGTGTCATGCGGTGAAGCCCAACCTCTAATTCAAAATGTGCAATTTCGGGTGGTTCCCCGGAATAAATCTGGCGGTTTGACGTTATCAGAGGCACCAATTTGCCCCCACATAACGTAAAAACATCTTGTCAATGGCTGACTTTGCATTTACAGCGAGCACAATATTTGGAACAAGCACGCGATGCAGAAAAAAACATGCATGAAGTTGAAAACGCAACGCCGTGGCTGATGCTTGTTGTCGTTCACGGTCAGTTATCTCTCAAAACATAAAGCTGAGCTTTATTATCATCTTCTTACTCGCAATTGTAGCCTTCTTTGCAAAAATGAGGTACGATGAGCTAGAATCGTGCTGTGCGATCTTTGGCCGAGTATTAGTAGCGCGCTAAAAAAGATCAGCACAACGAGCCTCCTCTATTGCAGCGCCACCTAACATTTTTCAAATGAAACAGTACAAAAACTTATCAGAGACTCCGTCCGAATAGACAGTTCAACTAAGCAGCAACATTAGACACCCGGATATACCCTCGCATGGAAACGAAACTGGAAGGCGAACAGCTGGCAGTGTAAGGCCGGTTTGAAGCGCTGTCCTCGGCGGAACAGATATCTGGCGACTGGGTGTGACCTTTTGACTTGCATCTGAAGTTCTTATCGCAGAAATCGGGTTAGGGTGGGGGGAAATCAGGAGTGGCGTGCTTTGTTCGAGGATCAGTCGCGGACGCTTCAGGCACCATGGCAGGTAGCCTTAAGTTGGGTAACTGCGTAGTAGCGCTAAATATGAATTTCGCGATGCAGAAACGAAACCGAAACTGCTGTAAACTGTTTGCGAATGGTCCTGGGGTAAGTAGAACTAACACAGTACTTAGAACAACTTGCGCAAAGGCAATAAAACTGCCTAACATCATAAAGTAGCTTTGCAACCAGGCACTGCTTGACATTTTCAGCCGATTTCTGGGTTTATTACTGTCAGAGCGCGAACCTGACGATTGAAAATCGTTTGCTGGTTCACCATTCACGCCCCGATAGCAAAAAACAAGCGCTGCTGCAGAGTAATTACGAGTTGCACGCATTCTTCGTTGGTAGCCGTGACGCACGATGACCACGCCCCTTTTCCACACCCAGGTGATTCAAAAGCGTGTCAAAAATCGCGTTTCCGTTGCAAAAATGAAAACAAAACTGATTTTGAAAGGCCATTTTCTGATCTAACTCCGAACAGCTTTACTTGTTCGAGAAACGCCTGGAACGCTATGAAAAGGCGCTCCCAAAAGTATCGGATCAAATTGGTCGATTTTTATAGGCGCGGTAGCGAAAGAGTTAAGGGGGGACGCGGCTTTCAACTTCAGAAAAATGACCAAAACATAGTTTTTTTTTTTAAGCCACATATTCGGCTTCTATGTTTCCTATTCTGTGCGTCTGCAAAGTTTTTCCACTGAAAAGCGTCGCAGAGTGGTATAAAAAATACTTTTGCCAGGCGCGGTTCTGTGCGTCTGCAAAGTTTTTCCTCTGAAAAGCATCGCAGAGTGGCATAAAAAATAGTTTTGCCAGGTGCGGTGACAAACTATCAGTGCAAAAGGGCGAAAAAACGGCAATTTTTAGAGCGCTGTATCTCCGCAACGGTGCCACCGGGCGCGGCCATTTCGATATCGTTAGATCGGGCGAGTGTTCGTCTTTCCGGTTCCGCTCGTCTCTTTTATCTTCGCTCATTCACAAACGCACGAACGGCAGAAAAGAAACGACACACAAACGAAGCTAGAAATAGATGCTGAAGCACTATTCGTCCTCCGGTCAGGGCGCGCTAAGACGACCCTCCTGATTGGGTGTCACGGCGCAATGCAAGATGGCGGCCGCCTGAGCTGCGTAGTGTGGGCGGTTTGAGTTCATTTTCGCTGCTTCGCTCGGCCAAGTTTCTGTTCAGTCTGTGGTAGTCAACGCGGACGTTACCGCGATGGGAAGGCCTGAGATCACGAGCCAGATTACGAGAAGTTGTGTGGCTCGAAAGGCGGAGGTCATCAAACGCTTCATGGTGCGCGTGACTCTACCGTCGCCAGAATCCGGAGGGCGACGCGGTGTGCGCGCTTGCGATAGCGGTTCGTGAAGTGAACTTTCAGTCAGATTTACGATGTTTACACGCTTAGTTATTGCTGTGTTTTGATTGTGGGCTCACTAGGCTTTGGAAAGAAACGGTCGACGCATCAAACGTTGCGGTGCGCACGGCATAGCCAATGCGCATTGAAGCATCACATGTCTGCGCAGCCGGTTACTATTGAACGCCAGTAGTTGTAATTAATGCCTGTGACATTAGATTTAATCTCAGAAGCGACCTGACAAGCCATATCATAGATAATCAAAGTACGATATGTCGCAGTAAGCGTGCGCAGCGATGCACGCGAGCGATATCGCCTTTCTTGCGCAACGTTTCCCGTGCACTTCTAATAATCATGCAAACAGGTTTGAGTTAGGAATACAGGAATAAAAATATGTTCTCTGCGTTAAAAATTTACCGTACTGTTGCAGCATTTAAGTGATTTTTTAATGGAAATTACTGATACCAATGCATATAATCTATTGCTTAGGGCATACTGACTGTGCTGTGAGAAATATTAGATGCCTTGAACGTCAAAAGTAGTGAAAAAAAAAACCTTCCATCAAAGTTGGAGTTATGGACAATATTATACCAAGTTTCAAAGTAGCTCATTTGCATCCTTGTGATATGCAAACTTTTGGCAATGAACTCCTGCACGTATGAGTACTAAGTTGCTGCGCCAGGCAAAGTAATAAAACGTAAAAGAAGCCAGTAATTTTCAAAATTAAGCAAAAAAAAAATGCTGCACTTGTTGCCATGGGAACAACACTGCAAAGGGAAGTTGTCCAGTGCGATTCAGCCAGCCAGCTAACCTACTTTGCATTGAAAGCCATCTCCCCCTCCGTTTAAAATGATGTTCTGTGGGAAGAGAAAGGCTGTAAAAGGCACTCCAATTTCAAGGCAAGGCCTTCCAGAAGCCCCATCTTCAAAAGGACAATGAAAGGCTACAACCGTGACGACTTTTGATAAGTGAAACCTATGTTGCAACTTCGGAAGCCGTTTTCTCAAAACAGTTTTTTTTGCCACCTGTGACGCTTGTACCAGGGATTTCTTTGTGACCGCTGGGTCTATTTTAATTCCGTTTCTTGCATTACATTCCTTGATGAGCAGTTCAGGTCATGACACTCTTGGTTTTCCAGATTTGTTCTTTGTGATTTTTTTATTCAAAGAGTCATTCACAGTCGACATGGCTGTTGCACATTAACCTCTAAAAAAATGAAAAATAAAAACACATTGTGTTGTAAAAAAAAATTCTATAACTGTCACGACCTCGTCCATTCATTTGGGAATGCAAAGCACTTCAAACAAGTTTTCTGTCGTGTTTTATAAGTCGCTCAAGCTCGGTACAAGCGCAACAGAAAGAAAATTTAATGAATAAAAAAAGTTTTTGAAATATTACCTTGAAATTTTTATGGTGCATTTCCAGTTGCTGTGCCAATTTTCATCAAAATCCACAAAGAAATAAAAAAGTTGATTTTGAAAGCCACGTCCCCCCTTAAAGTATGGGCTTTTCAGTGACATAGTTTGGGACATTGGAAAAGTGCTTGGAATTGAAAATGAAATTTCCCAAAGAAATTTTTGGACAATTTTAGAACATCTTTCCAGGGTGTCCTTATTTTTCTGTGAAACAAAATTTGAAAAGCATGGCATAGATTGGGGGCAGTCCCTGAAGGGGGGGACACTGGTCTTGAGGACATTTTTGTTATTTTTTAACCTAGGTGCTGGAGATTTACACATTGAGTGTATTTCAAAATCCTGAGCACAAATATGCAGTCAGTTTTCGTCTATGGGGTGCAAGTTTAGAGTTGTACAACATGTTATGTCACTCCGTTTCGGGCAATTTTTTCATTATGTACCTATGAAATACTCAAATAGCTTTTATCCCTTTGTGCTCTAGAAGGACCAGGGAGTGCAACTATACCACTGCAGTAATTTTAGCATGGTTTCTGCAAACGCTGTAAAATTCTAAATGTCAGGTTATCAATTTACCGTAAAATCCCGAGCAAGCGCCCCCCCTGTGGTAACAGATAATTTGAGGAATTTTTGAGGGGGGCCCTTGCTCGGTCGTCGACCGAAATTCAAAATGGCGGCGTATTATCCCGAGCTAGCGTCCCCCCCTCCCCCAATACCTATCCCGCGAAAGTTTTTACAGTAGCGGACCGGAACTCAATATGGACGCAAATAGTCGCGTGCACGTTTCTGCCGGTTTGTCGATGCCATTCTACAACCTCAACCTTGTTTTTCACTGTGTACGAATGCATCCTTCTCGCTTACGTCCCGCACACGTGGGACGGTCCACACGTTTTTCGATAATGGCAAATGGCGACTGTCAGCAGCTATGCTGGCTCCGGCTGGCTCACGTTTCCGCCAGCTTCGGCTTCGGCCGTGTGCTGGCTACGCATGGGGAAGGGATACTGCACGTGACATACGTAAGCCCAAACAGTTTATTTTTCCAAAAAAATGCATCATTCTATAATTTAACATGCAAATATTTAGCAAAAAAAGAAACGAAAATACTGAACAACTAGGTAAGAGGTTTTGTAAAAATGGGTGAAGCGCCAGACAAGGTTAAAAAAAGGCAGGGGGCGCTTGCTCGGGATTTGGCGCAAATTTCAAATCAATCGCGAATGGAGGGGGGCGCTTGTCCGGGTAGGGGCGCTTGCTCGGGATTTTACGGTACAATGTTTCTGTAAAACTAGCTGCATAAAACCTTGTGCCAACAAAAAGAAATTCTGTACTTTTGTGGTTTTATTGCACTGTTCAGTTCATAAGCTTTCCAATGCAGCAAAAATGATTTAAATCGAACTACAGTTGAACCTCGATATAACAAACCTCGATTTAACGAAATTCGCGATATAACGAATTTTTTCAAGTTTTCTAACAAAATTTTGCTAAATGCATGTATTTTTGTCTCGATTTTACGAAGTAATTTTGTGCGGCGCTTTCGATTTAACGAAGTCACGGCAAGAAAGGAAGAACGAAATTCCGGTCGAGGCACGTTTTATTTTGCCTCTCAGGCCCTACATTGAAAAAATTCAGTACTCAAATTGACTCTTGAAGGCTAAAATGAAAGAAAAGCGGTGAAATCTACGGTTAACAACAATTAAAAGCGAAGAACGAAGCTGCACAAACCGCTAGCGGTCATAGACGGTTTAATAGTGCGGCCACTATTTTGACGTCTCCATCGTTGCCTACGCCAGCGCCCTCTATGCTTAGGCTACCGAAGCCTACTTCAAGCTTTTTTTTTTCTGCGCGTCATTGCTCACGGTGCTGCTGCGCTAGGTTGTGCTCGCTGATAACCAAATTAATATTTTGTTCGTGCATCGTTAGGTGAGTCTTGTAAGCAGCATGAGCACTCCAAGAGAAAGAAAAGTGTTCCGAACAAGAGCCTGAGGAAGCTCGGTGAAACTGACAGCCACCGAAGTGTGATGGATGCCATCGATGTTCTGCGGAGGCACGCAGGTGCACACGAATGTTTAAGACCTTGTTAGCGCTGTCAGCATATGAGCGTCACGTAAAGCCCGCCCTGGTCAAGAAACGCCAAGCACTGCTTACGGACTTCTTCACTACGGCTTGAACATCGAGTGCTGGTGGCAATAAATTGCTCTCTTCGAACGTGGTCATCTTCGTTTCACCAGCGTTCATTAGACAGCTGCGGTGCGGAGAAATCAGTTTCGTAAGGGCTCAGTGGGCATAAAAGTAATTGCTTAATCGAATTTGGCCGGAAGATTTTTAATGTAAGCTTTCCGCTTTCCGGATCACGTAAGCGCTGCTCCACACAGTGAAGCGGTCCGCGTGTACTCCGCTCAACTCGCAATCATGGTTTTATCTCGAGTGTTGTGGTTGAATCACGCGCCCATACTGCGGAGCCCTTGTACATGAAAAAAGTCTTTCGAAAGTTTCATAGCAGCCTTCCGCTATTGGCCCACCGCGCCTAAGCCTACCACTGAATGGACGAAAAGAGGCGTAACTTCGAACGAGCACCTCGGCGGGGTGAAGTTCACGGGACATGGACGCGGGTTCAATTGACTAACAGCGGCATTTAGTAGTGACCGAAATGAAAAAAGAAAAAGTGGAAACCTAGTCTGCTATCATATTTAATGAGGCGTTGCGGAAAAAGCACCGGTTTTACGATGACACATGAACTACCGTCGGCTATCCGAATTCCATTGCCCAAGTGTTGAAACTCTTAATTCACACAATTTTCGCGGCCAGTTTTAGTACAAATTTCGCTTTAATTGGAGAGGTAACTACATAGCAGTTGTTGCCTGGCGAGGGCCAAAGTGTTAAAACCCCAATAACTGGTTAAATGAACTGTAAAATCGAAACCTCGATTTTACGAAATTCTCGATTTAACGAAATTTGCGGCCCCAAGTACGACTTCGTTATATCGAGGTTTAACTGTAGTACATCCCGAGATATTTTACCCGACAGCTGACCATGCGGGGAAAAAATTGGTTCTGAGAAAACAGGGCACGAAGTTTGCAAACATAGGCAAAAATGGTCGTTTAGGCGACTTCAAAGGGTGAGAGCTTTGTGAATACTTATGATACAGCTATGATATTTTGCACGTACATTCTTTGGGACCTGTAAACTGCAAATAAAATTAATACAGAAAATTGATTTTTTGTCAAATTTTCGGTCCTCAAGACCAGTGTCCCCCCTGAAATGCTGATCCAACCATGCCAAGGTCGCCCATTGGGGTTTTGTAGCGAAATCGGGGACTGACTTCTACCAGCTAGTCTTTTGCACTCACAAAAGACAGCGCTTTCACTTGATCCCCGTAGCTGTGCAACAACGCCTGCCCTTGACCGTGGGGTGCTCGTGGGCAAGCCTAGTAGCTTGTGGGGCCAGTTGGCTGGCTGGTTGAACAAGGGTTGTGTAGAAGCACGCAAGTTTGGGCCATGGCAAGAGCACTGGAGGTCTTCTCACCACCCCCTGTAACCAGTGATAAACCCTCACCCCTTTTTTGACGAACTCTTCCTCCCATCTGATGCGCCACTCCCACATTTCCCATGAGGCAGCTGGGGGGTTCCCAGTAGAGGGGCAGTCGCTATGTCTCCACCCGGGGGAGGGCTTTGTGCGAGGCGGAGCAGGCGGGAACCTTGGTGAAGGGTAGGTCGTCATGGTGGTGGCAGTGTGTCTCGACAGGTGTGCAAAGCTCGGCTGCAGTGAGTCCCAGCTGACGGTGACGCCGGCACCCTTCCTGTCCGGGCCTTCCAGGGGTGACCCGGCCGCCGGGGACGTGGCCGAGCAGGCCAAGCGTGTGCTGCTGCTGGGACTGGGTGACACGGACATGCCGCTGAGGTGAGCTTCTGGGGTTGACCTTTGCATGGACGTGCACACGACACGCGATGCTGCGAATCGGTCTTGCAAGACTGTCTGGGCGAACCTTTCGCCTTTTGCTGCTAAGGGAAGGAAACCCTGCAACACTGAACGCGTTATTGCCCCCAAAAGGCGGCTGTATCAAGAATTTTCAAAATCCTTTCTGGGTCGCCGAAGTGATCAAAATACAATATTCTGGTACCATCGTTACCGTTGTTGTCACTGCCAATTTCCATAGAGGAGAACACTGAACCCTTCTTGTGGTTAGGTAAAGCAACTGCATGATTATAGATGCTGCTGCTGAAGCTTGTTTCTTATGCACCAATCTCTTGCTTCTTATGCACCAATCTCGGAGGCTTGTTTCTTGCGCGCCTTGTGGACTAACGTACGGGATAGCAGAGGACCCCGGCTAGCTTCAGTAGAGAAAGTGCTACGCGCCGTACACTAGCCCCTGTGGAATCTGAAGACTCGCGCCCGGGTTCAGGTACTCGCATGCGGTAGACAGGCTCCAGCAATCCAAAGTGAGGTTTATGGCCTGGCAGATACAGGGCATATACCAGACAACACGACTATCGCTTGCGGGGAGACAGTGGCTCCTGCCGCTCGCTCAAGCCGTGGGACTCAGACCTTGATATCCGTCATCGCGGCCGCGGGAGCAGGGGAGGCATCCCGTGTGACCGGTCAAAGCAGAATCTCTCAGCAGAGTCTGTGGAGCCAACTGGGTTCACCGTCATCGGGGCATTCGGAGTAGACACTGCCGAGCCAACCGATCCTGACCAAATTGCCCAGTCGACTCCCAGCGGAATGTGCACGCGTCCCGCAGGTCAGCTCGGGGGGGGGGAGGTCATCTCCTGGTCGGGGAGAGGGTGGCGCGAAGGAAGGCGACAAGCCGGTCTTCCTTCTCTTGCGCCCTCACTCATACGTTCGTGGCGAGCCGGTTCGGCGCGTTGCATGGGGTCATCAAGAGGTCACGACTCATGCAATGCGCCAGCTGCCCAAAATGGCGGATCCGAGCTCGCAAAAACTTGTGCAGGCGAGGCATAGGGAAACAACGGTCCCCACAGCCTTCACTGAGGTTCCACTGATGCTAGTACTACCGTATTTACACGATTGTAGGTCGACCCTTTTTTCTTTTTTTTTTTCAAATTTGACAATTCAATGGGTCGACTTGGAATTGAAACCTAACTGTCTACTGCTAGTAACGGCAAGAGAAACGAGAAATCGGGGGCGCTACGAGGTGGGCACAGCTTTGCACTCTCGTTGACATGGTTAGGGTCTAAAGTGTGAACCGCATGGGGCGTTTACTGCTCGTGAAAATGTGCCGCGCTGATGCTGCCGCGAATACCACCCGCATGCTGCACGCTACGCGATCGGCGGCGGCAACATGGCGGGAAGAGGTGCGCGTAGATCCAGTGACCACTTCTAACCGCTCTCCCTAAGTTGGTATGCTTGGTCTTGACAAAAGTGCGCAGGGGACGCTGGGTGGTTGCCATGAGACAGGCACACTCGAGCGCTAGGTATTTTCTTGGTTTTGTTAACTGCCGGGCACCGCTGCAAGGCCCGCGCTCTCGTGTGCGCGCTCGGCAATTTCTTGGTATTTTTAATGACTAACACGACAAATTACGGTTTGCTAAGCAGCTTCACTGTTAAAATATGCTGTATTGGGGAAAATTCCTTCAGGGCAGTTGCACAATGCTGATAGTACGTCCTTCAAGTTGCGTGAAGGAGCCATGAAGAGAAAACACAAGTTTGGTTCATTCGAAAGATTGCCTCGTTAGAACCATAACGACACCACTTATAACGCAAACTTCGCTCAAATAAGCTACATAATTAGGAAAAAATGGAAATGACCATGCGACCCACCAGCTCATTTTCCGCAACAGAACCTGTGATGTCACTTGGGAATGCTCTGCGATTGGCGGAGGCCGGCAAAAGCAAACGCATGTTAGGCAGGGCTTACAGCTTGCATAGCGAGCTAAATGCCCATGAAACATACTGCACATTCTTTTTATGACAAAGAACGGTGGAGTAAACGGTTGAAGGTCCGAACGAACTCGCAAGCGTGTGCGCCAATGCGTACGAAACTGACGAAAATAGCGCCGGCCGAGCTCGACATCTCGCCGTCGCGCAGACGAATTTTCGGGTTCGAGGCTCTTCGGGGCCAACGAACATTTCAAGCACGCACAGCCGCGACCTTGCTTCGTATCGTAATCCCTTCACAGGAGGTTGGCCGTCATATCGCCAACCAGCAAAGGTAAAAATAGAAACGAGGGGAGTAAGGAACAGCAAGAAGCGACGAGATAGTGCCAGTCGTCGCGTAAGTTTCGAATGGTGTTGGCTTGCTGCTGTCGTTACGAGCTCGTTTCCAGTTTACAACCACTGAAAACTTCAGTTTGTTCAGTTACGGCAGGGACCCTTACATTAGCTCACTCCTGGGACATGCTGGCGCTCGTCGCCGACTTCGTCAAATTGCTCTGACCTTGGGGAAAAAAATGCCGTTAACACCGCGCATTGACGCTCGTATCTTTCTGGTCGAAGCAGAGAGCTCGCGCGAACGGCTTTCCATACACGACACCGGCCAACTCGCATAAGTGATACTGCTACTGAAATTGAACTATTATTAACCGTAATCAAAATACGGCACATACGTACCAGTCTATATTCGTCCGTCGCGACGGGGCTGACGAGGCAGCGGTGCCGACGGCTGGGCGTTCGTCTGTTGTGGCTATCGCGGAATGGTCGCTTTCCCGTCCACCGCGTATCCCACAACTCTTGCCGCTCGTGCACTTAGAAGCATTGAGCGTTTTTGTGGTGTGAGGTTGTTAAATGCAAGCCCGAGCTCCTCGGCGAGAGTTTTGTTCTCCGGATCAGGCGATTCCATGACTAGGGCTGCGGGTGCACTAGGTTTTACTAGTACAGTGGAATCTCGGTGATACGAATTCGGTTGATACGAATTTCGTTGTGATACGAATTTTCAAAATTCCCCGGCCAAAATGCATTGTACGCAATGTAAAAAAATTCGGATGATCCGTTCGCATTTATCACCCGGTGCGGGTGATACGAACACGCGAGCCGCGAGCAGATGACTGCGGCGTGGATGGGAGGCGGGAGTGTTTGTGCGGCCGCGTGGCCTTGGTCGCACGGAGGCACAAAATCATTAAGCGTGAACCACATGAAGCGTTTTCTGCTCACGAAAACGCGCCGCGCACGCCACAGGCGCGCTGACGCCACCGCGAATACCACTCGCATGCGGCGCGCGGCGCAGTAAGCCGCGGCAACATGGCGGCGTCAACAGCCGCGAAGTAGGGCGGGTAGCTCGACCGACCGCTTCTGACCGCTCTTAAAAGTAACAAAAGAAGTTGCTTATGAAGTAAGGGAGCTGATAATGTGTCCGAAAACGACACTGTAAAGCATCGTCCGCGCGGCTAGGGAAAGCGCCTATCAAATATCCGCCACCGTGGTAAGCCTAAACATCTCCGGCGGAGCCAGCGGGCTGTCCGGAGCGCTTTCAAACTGGCGCCATGAAGAGTGTGCCTCCCCGTTGGCGCAAGTCGGCAGGCTCCTCCCACTGCCGCGCGTGTCGCGCGTCATTTTACGAGCGAGGTAAAATCTGACGTGGGGGCGAAATCGTCGACGCGGGCGTCAAAAGAACGCGCGCGCAAACGCCGACGCGCCCGAATCGCATGCGGTTCACGCTTGAGTTCGTGTGCGCGCGTCGCGTCGGCGATGAGCGCGCGTTCTTTTGACGCCCGCGCTGACGATTCAGCCCGGCACCCAGGCGCCAGCCTCTGCCTCGGTTACCGCTAACGGCATTGGGAGGAGCCTCACGACTTGCGCCAATGGGGAGACGCGCGCCTCATTGTGATTGCGGCAATTTCGGAGCGCTAGCAGCAGCTGGCTGGGCCACCTCCGCGGTGGATATTTGGCGTAGATGACATTTTATAGTGCTTCTCCCATACTGCCAGCTCCTTTCCCGCATGAGCAATTTAATTTACACCTTGAGCTTCGTTTTAACAAAAGGTTAGAAGCGGTTGCTGAAGCTACCTGCACCTCTTCGCGGCAAGAGCCGACGCCATATTGCCGACGCCTGTAGCATGCGCAGCACATTTCCATTTTTTCTAGTTTTCTGATGATACGAATTTTCGGGTGATACGAATATTTTTGCCGCCCCTAGAGATTCGTATGACCGAGATTCCACTGTATTTTTAAAATGGCCGCCGTCTCGGTCAACGTTACTAGATAGGTTCAGTTGTAAAACTCTCCCCATGCGCCATGCATCGCCGGTGTCTCCGTTTCTCGGCGTGCCGCGAGAGGGCGGGACCGCCGCATTATGCTCTACCCGGCCGCTGCTCGTCGCGTGCAACGGCGCCTCTCCCAATGCCTCTTCGGCCTTTTCATGACGTTAGCGCGCGATAATATTAAAGACTACCCGCTACCCGCCAAGTTATCCGCGTCCAGACTACATCTAGGCCAGAGTACTTTCCAGTAGCTGCTCAGGATCGCTTAATGTGGGGCGTAAAAGCCGTTAGTTACGGCTCATTGCTTTGCTTTCTTCAACAGGTCAGACGAAGCCCATCGTAGTTTGCGCGCGCTTGCGTCGGCTGCTCGCTGGCAGTCAAGCACGAGCGTGAACGGTCTGCAGCGAGCTGGTAGCGTAGAATAAGCCTCCGTTAAAGCTTATTTTGATTGACTCTTCCGAATTTTATAAAAAAATCATGAAACCGCTCATTTTATTTCCAGCCAATTAGAAGCAAGGTCGCCATCAATTGGAGCTACGTCACTTTGTGGCTCTAGTAATTAAGGCCACTCGAAGACGAAACTTCCTAATTTTCTCGACGTCCTTTTTAGAATAGTATCTTTTCCATGTTTTGCCCTGACAACAGTTAGCTTTACCAAACGTACGTCACTAAGAAGCGACGTCTCCGCAAATGCGAAATATCTCTAATTGAAAGAATTATTGAGTCATTTAACTGACGAAGTTAAACCAGCTTACATGTCAATAAGGATAAAGTTCTTTGCAGCAATTTATTGGTTTTTACAGTACACACTTTACGGCAGACACAAAGTAGAAAAATATATGCAACGTTTTTTTTTTATTTACAATCAACTCCACATCGTTTTTGCTTAAGGTGATTATGGCTCGTTAAGAGAAACAAAGTAATGAATAGAAACATGCAAGCATTTTTATTTAGAAATCAACTCATCTTTTTTGCTTACGGTGAATATGGCTACAAAATACCAAAGCAGGTTAACAGAAAAAAAGTAATAAATGGGTACATGTATGCAAGGGGTTTTTTTTTTTTTTCATTTAAATCGAACTCTACAACTTTAATTGCCAGCGTGCTTGCAGTAGCTTAGCGCGTTGTGCGCCGACTTAACTTGCACATTCAAGGCACATTCTCGCTGGAGGAATCTGGAATAGAAATGCACGTCACCAAATACGATTTGATGACGCGCGCAGAGAATTCCTCAGAGAGAACGTCATTGCATGTACGAACCAATTGTCGATGTCCGGTTCGTGAAAATGGCAGTCGCACACTTTGGACTTTGTCGAAAGCTTCTTATCCGCTACAAAGGAATTCGAACAGCGCACATTTTAACGAAGGACGGATAGAGTTACACACCACAATGCTTCTTCGTTAAAATGTGCGCTGTTCCTTCCTTTGTATCTGACCACCAACTAGCCCAACATGGTATCCTTTTCCTTACCCGCACGCGGGATGGCCTTAATCCATAGCGAGCGAAGCGTCGCATTTTTGGAAGCCGAGAAGAAGTGCCTGTCCATGTTGCTCTTAATTGTTGCTGCTGTAGCCATTGGTACACCCGGGAATAAAGCAGGTCGGCATTGTCTGCATCAGCCTCACATGCAGAGGCCCACATCAATGGAATACAGTCGCTGGCAAATCACTAAACGTGCCACTCGAACGGCATCGCGCATTCAACACTACTGAGAAAGACCGCGCGAACAAGAAACGCCGGAGACCGCGGCACTGAATGCGCCGGCTACTGCGAGTACTGCTCTTCGGCAAAAAAAGGACCCGGAAGAACCACACAAGGGGCGAAAAAAATGTCATTGTGTCTGCTGTTTATTGGAGCTATTTGCTTCCGAGAATGTAATAATTACCAGATGTGTGCGCCCACCCAAGCGCCCGCGCACGCACAAGAAACGTACGCGCCGAGCGCTGAACTAGGAACGCGAAGGGAGAAGCATAAGCGAAACCGCCTGCGAGCGCCCCGGCTGCCGAGCCGGTTGCGACTGCAGCGCCACAGAGAGAAGGATCGGTAGCGGTTCCGGGCAGCGCCGCCCAGTTTTACAACTGAAAATAATCTAGTAACGTTGGTCTCGGTCGACTCCCGCGTGTGGGTGCTATATGGAGTCGACATACTAAGTATCTGTTTCATGGACCGGCTCAATGACTCCATTGTTCACGTCACGGAATGTGCAATTTTAGCGGGAGATTTAAAATTTTGGCTTAAATTGCCTTATTTCTCAGTGAATAAAGCATCATTTGCTTCCGGGAAAGCGCTTGGGGTACTATGAAACACCTAATCTTTCGAATAAAACAAACTTTTGTTTTCTCTTCATGGCTCCTTTAACTCTTTCGCTACCGCCGGAAAATTGACTAATTTTAGGGGTCCAAGAAAACATTTTTTTTCGTGCTAAAAAATTGGTTAGGCACTAATTGCAGGAACCCAAAATGCAGATTATTTAACGGCCTTTCTAATAACACCAGTTTTCTGAACGTTTTTATATATCATAGTTGTAAAAAAAATACGGAATCAAAATTTTTGTCAAGTTGTCGAAAAAAATGATAAAAAAGGAGTTGTGTATATCAAACCACCGGTAGTAGAAAAAAAATTAGAATACATATTTTGTAGGAAAACATTTAAAAAACACGCCCTAGAAAAAATGTCGACTTGCGCGGAACAGTTTGTCAGATATAAAAAAAAATGTTAGCATGCACGGTGCTCGTGTCATGCGGTGAAGCCCAACCTTCAATTCAAAATGTGCAATTTCGGGCGGTTTCAATTTCGGGTGGTTTCCTGGAATAAATCTGGTGGTTTGACGTTATCAGAGGCACCAATTTGCCCCCACATAACGTAAAAACATCTTGTCAATGGCTGACTTTGCATTTACAGCGAGCACAATATTTGGGACAAGCACGCGATGCGGAAAAAAACATGCATGAAGTTGAAAACGGAACGCCGTGGCTGATGCTTGTTGTCGTTCACGGTCAGTTATATCTGAAAACATAAAGCTGAGCTTTATTATCATCTTTTTACTCGCAGTTGTAGCCTTTCTCGCAAAAATGAGGTACGATGAGCTAGAATCGTGCCCTGCGATCTTTGGCCAAGTAGCAGTTGCGCGATAAAAAAGATCAGCACAACGAGCCTCCTCTATTGCAGCGCCACCTAACAGTTTTCAAATGAAACAGTACAAAAACTTATCAGAGACTCCGTCCGAATAGACAGTTCAACTAAGCAGCAACATTAGACACGCGGATATACCCTCGCATGGAAACTAAACTGGAAGGCGAACAGCTGGCAGTGTAAAGCTGGTTTGAAGCGCTGTCCTCGGTGGAACAGATATCTGGCGACTGGGTGTGACCTTTTTACTTGCATCTAAAGTTCTTATCGCAGAAGTCGGGTCAGGGTGGGGGAAAATCAGGAGTGGCGTGCTTTGTTCGAGGATCAGTCGCGGACGCTCCAGGCACCATGGCAGGTAGCCTTGAAGTTGGGTAACTGCGTAGTAGCGCTAAATATGAATTTCGCGATGCAGAAACGAAACCGAAACTGTTGTAAACTGTTCGCGAATGGTCCTGGGGTAAGTAGAACTACCACAGAACTTAGAACAATGTGCGCAAAGGCAATAAAACTGCCTAAAATCATAAAGTAGCTTAGCAACCAGGCACTGCTTGACATTTTCAGCCGATTTCTGGGATTATTACTGTCAGAGTGCGAACCCGACGATTGAAAATCCTTTGCTGGTTCACCATTCACTCCCCGATAGCAAAAAACAAGCGCTGCTGCAGAGTAATTACGAGTTGCACGCATTCTTAGCTGGTAGCAGTGACGCGCGATGACCGCGCCCCTTTTCCACACCCAGGTGATTCAAAAGCGTGTCAAAAATCACGTTTTCGTTGCAAAAATGAAAACAAAACTGATTTTGAAAGGCCATTTTCTGATCTAACTCCAAACAGCTTTACTTGTTCGAGCAACGCCTGGAACGCTATGAAAAGGCGCTCCCAAAAGTATCGATCAAATTGATCGATTTTGATAGGCGCGGTAGCGAAAGAGTTAAAGCAGATTTGGATAGGCTCGAGAACATCATTTTTGTCAACACTTTTGGTGTTGAATTTGGCACCAAGAACAAGCTTTGAGAAGCTGCAAAATCATCTAACTTGCATTGCTGCCTGTTCTGAAGGTGTGCTTGAAGAAAATTAAAATATGGAACGGCTGCCCCTAAAGCTGCTCTCCATCAGACACGATCATTGTCGGTGTGGTGCTTGCTTTCAATCTTTGAAAAACTTTTGACATTCCAACCTGAGTTCAGGGAAATTCGTCCTGTCTACTTGACATTGTGTTTTTCAGCCGATCATGTCTTTTACAGCCGTTCAGGTTACTTTCGAAGAAGGGAGTCTCTGACTATAAGTTACTGAATTTTTTGTGTCTGTTTAATTCCTACTTCAAGGTTTCCGAACAACACAGCACAGTTAAAAATTATTGTACAACAAAATATGAGTCTGTGCTTCATTATCCGTAATTGGCATTTGATGATATTACTTACAATATATTTGGGATAAAATTTAATCTGTGCCATTTCTCTTGACATCTTGACAACTTTATCTGAAACAAAGCCAAGATGGTGCACCGCAGAAATCTCTAAAATAACAGCAACGTAATTGACCACCTAATATACAAAATAAAGTGCCACAGAAAGCACAAAGGTGATAAAAACGTAAGCTTGCAAACTCTGCGACAAACTTTGGCTGAAAAAATACATCAGTAAAGTATTTTATTACTCTCGCAGGATTCTTAACCCTTTGAGGGTCACGGCCGTGCAAGTACGGCATCGCTTGTATCTTTGAAAAGCGCGCCTTTTTCGCCAACTTCTCTTGCTTGGCATGTGCTGCCACACTTCGGAAATACGTCAAATTTTTTCTTGCACTGATGGCTCTTTTTATTTTTTTATGATTTATTTCAGCGGCGCGCCGGCTATCACTTGCACATCCGCTAATGAGGGGGCGCGCTGGGTATCTCCCACCGGGTACCCGGGCGTCTCTCGCTTCTTCCGCCTGCCACAGACCAAGGTCGCCTGCAAAACTGATAGGCTCTTTTTTCCTTTTTTTGTGTGTATTTTATGAGCGGTGCGCCGTCTATAGCTCCCGCATCCGGCTGCGCGCGCCGGCGGGCGCCCAGCGGCTGGTTTCGGTATCGTCCTCTGGGCGCTTCCCACTTTTTGCGCCCGCGAAACTGATGTCTATCTGCTTTTGATTCACTCAAAAGGTGCCGGCTGGTTACTTTCTCGTTTTTATTTAGAATTTTTTTTATGTAACGCCATAATAAACCACATGTATGTAACAACACAAATGATTTTTTTTGTCACTTTACCGTCACGCAAAAAAATTTTGATTATTTTTTCTCGATATAGATTCGTCTGTAGAATTTAAGTCAGCAATAAAAAAAATTGACCCTGGGGGGACGCATTTGGCGAAAAAATTCATCCCTGAAAGGGTTGAACACTGACCCAAAATTTTGCTCCCATCCTAAAGAAAATATCAAAATGACACTTGATCACGTTTTGATCAACGAGAAATATAATTCGTGACAGATGCAAAATGGCGTCCCACTTCAACAGCCACTTTCATTCTGTATTCTTGAAAACAGGCTTATCAATTTCATATGCTTCCTGATGCTCCCTGATTGGACTGTTTCTGGTGCTCCCTGCTGCAACGAACTGCCCTTCAATGAAATGGTTCCGATTCCCCCTCAGCTAGTCATATAAGTCAGTGCAGCAGAGTCTTCACCACAACAAACTATTTTTCAGGCTTGTTTTCGCTACAGCAAAATTTTCACTCGGTACGGCTGGGTTTGAACATTTAGTATTTTACGAAAAAAAGAACCATAACACCAGCCATCTGTAACTTTTTATACATTCGGGGCACTTAGTTTTACTGAAAACGTGCGCCCACACCAGCACCATTGCCTCCTGTATTTTACAATGCCAAACGCATCGCGTGCTTCCCAGTAGGAGTGAGTGGTACGCCTGTAGTGCCCACATGTCGCAAGGTGGGGCCCCGAGCTGAACCGGGATCACCCGACCGTAACTGAATTCGAGACCGGCTGGTGCCTGCCTGATTGCCAAGCAATGGATGTTTGAGATTGCCAAAGCAACGGCGCTCTTGCCAGCATTAGAGCACGTTCCGCCAACGTTGCCGCTTTCCACCACGCATCGCCCCAAGATGAACCGGTCACATGACTAAAGCGCTGGGAACGCTAGCAATTGGGGGAGAGTGGCCGGAGTAGAAGGCCTGGTTGGCTGGTGCGCTTGGCCCTTGATAACGATGTTGCTGGACATCTTTACACACAGGGGACCCGCCGCGGTGGCTCAGTGGCTAAGGCGTTGCGCTGCTGAGCACGAGGTCGCGGGTTCGATTCCCGGCCGCGGCGGCCGCTTTTCTGATGGAGGCGAAAAGCAAAAACTCCCGTGTGTACGAGATTTCGGCGCACGATAAAGATCCCCAGGTGGTCAAAATTAATCCGGAGCCCTCCACTACGGCGCGCCTCATCGCCTGCGTTGCGTCGGCGCGTTAAGCCCCTCAATCAATCAAATCAATCTTTACACAGGGCACAGACCCACCCGCTTCACCAAGATCTACAGCCAATCCATATCAAGTTAACTCTTTGCGTACCGGGCGAAAAGTGCCGTTTTTGTGGGTTCCTGTAATGTTTTTTTTTTTAATGAAAAACCTGTTGAGTGAAAAAATGCATAAAGCACACTGAAATGAACCTAAATAGATTCTCTTTTTAATGATATAACTTTTTTGAAATTGTAAAGGGAGAAAATGCAAAATAAAAATTGTCAAATTAGACATTCTGTGTACTTTTAGCACGAAATTGCAAGAACGCTCTTTATAACTACAAAGAAAAATTTTTAGAAAAAATTCTGAAATATGCAAATGTTTTCTGCATTTCTTAACAATTTTCTTTAAAAACGTCAAAGCGCTAACTTCAGCGGTTTCTGAGCTCCGAAAATTTGTTTACAGGGCTTCAAAACCATGGAGAAAAAAGCTTTTTTCAATTGTTTTAAGTAAAGATTTTTATTGCAAAAACTGCATTGTCGAGGTGGCAGCGAGTCTTGGCCAAAGGATTTGTAAACCCTGCAGATAAGATAGAACCATGTGTGACACTAATAAACCTCGCGAACCGCCAGCGGAGCACTCAAAGAAAACCGGCTGCACACAGAAAACAAGCCGCTCGCTTACCTTTTGGCGGCGCTGATGTTCCGGGCTGGTTGTCGTCATCGTCACTGTCAGAACTCAAGTCTGACAGATCAAAATCATCTAAAGAATCACTGCTGCTAGTAAAGTTCCGGAAATCCACCCAAGATTGAGTAGAATCTCGCAATTGGCAACGTTCAGGAGCGCGCGTCGAGCTCGCGGGCGCAGCCATCTTCCGCGGCAACTACGCTGCGTATTCGCTTCTCCCGGGCGGGCTTTAACAACCGCCACCTGGCTCAAAAAATAGGAACTACACAGCAAATGAAAGCTTATTTGTTGTGCTACACAGCAGATAGCACCAAATGTTTCAAACCGCCCGGCGAGACTTTCAAATCAGCGTTTGAAAATTCCGATCGATTTCGATCGCTCATGATCGAAATCACAGGTGCGGTACACAAAGAGTTAAAACCATGCGAATAAGCGCCACTGCCGCTGCACCGTGGTGTGTGCGTTGTGAGGAGCTGTCAGTGCAGTTTTCCTTCTACCTTTTTTCAAAATCACGAGCAAAAAAATGTGGTTGATCCCTCTTTCATAGGAATCGGCAAAACACGAAAGTGAAAGCGGCCTTCACAGGAGCAGTTGAATGTTAAAGGAATTTTCTTCTTATGCGAAGGGTTCGCGAGCCTGACCCTGCCAGACGAAGTGACACCGACACGCAAGAAACAAACAACGGGAGGGTGCCTCAATTCACGCGCCTCCCCTGTACACGAAGGCGCCGGCATCGAGGCGCCAACTGTCGGCGCTCATTAGCGTCAGGATGCGCTACTTAGCTTCGCCTCTTCTAGACGGCGCGCACCATCTGAATGAGTCATAGGGAAGGACACATGGAGGAAAGAAAATGTTAGGAGACGCTTGTAAAGCCACACCCGCCATGACATGAGCCCATTGAGCCCCGCACTCTTTCCTACTATGCTCTCCTGTTTCCGGTTTGATTTGACCAACATGGCGGCGCCCTGCCCTGCCACTTTGCAGCGAAAACACCTTCGTTGCAATGTCATGTGCTAAGCTGTTGATTTCGCCTTCAATTTGCCAATTCTAACCCTCACCCAAAGTTTCAATCAAAAAACAGCCTTTGTTTTTGAGATAGAAGGACGATTTTTCAGCTCTTGAGCCTGGCAAAGGAGCGTTTGTCGCCGTCATAGCAACAGGCTCGCGGGATCACGAGTGGCTACTGCAGTGTCTGTTCGTAGATGGCACTAGGCATCCAGGCGCCCTACGCGCGGCGAGCATCGTGCACGAGTTGCAAACTGCATGCGCGTGGACTACGTATGCTTTTCACGTTTGTGTACGTGAACTCTGTGCACCCGTCTAACTAAAACTGTGTAATCTCACTTCACGTGAACAAGTGGCTGCAGTGATTTGCAAGTGGTTTGCACTGTTGCGTGCCGGGTTGCCAGTTGCACTCGTGGTTGCGCCTATTGGGCATCACTTTTCACAAGTAAGGGTATTCGATTTGCCCATGCACTATTTGTCGAGCAAAACGGAACCAGTACGTGTCTGCCTCACTTGGCCTTGTGTTTGGTGAGAATGGATTCCCAACTGAAGAAATCGCCGCAGAACGCTGCCAAAGCTGCCAGCGCGCACCTTTTCACCGGCAGAACGGTTTGGATGGAAAACCACTGCGCGAATCGACAAGATATCGCCACAAGATAACGGCAACTATGCTCACCAACCACGCCAATTATTAACCATCGGGTGTTGCCTTCGAAGGAACATTAGACCACAAAGAAAATGGCAGTAGAAGAAACGCTGCGAAATCAGCTGTAGTGCACAAATTGCAGACAGGAAGTCACAGTCAAAGCGCCATAAAAATTGTCCGTGGCATTTTGCCAGGTTTAGCCGCCGCACCTGTAAAAAACCAGGCAACACTGTCTATGGGCTCAAGAAAAATGACGTCACTTCACACTTTTCGCTATGCATTGGGATGCTAGAAGCCTCTCCTGAGTATTCTTTCATCCATGGGAGGACGTAAGGCATGTTCATAGGATATGCTCACATCGCGGTTCGTAGCGCAGTGGGAAGAGCACCGCGTGCCTCCCGTTGCGGCCAGAGAGTCGTGGGATCGAAAGCGGGCGCCGCCGCGTGAATTCTGGCGACGTCACTTCCGGGACGGATATCACGTCACCAAATTCTTTGTGTAGGCGGGCATAAAACACGTTCGTGTTAAAAAAAATATTTTCCTGTTTAGTCTTGAACCCACATCATCATGTCATTATCGCGAGCACGTGCGCTTGCTTTCCAAGGTCACATGCCACCGCGCTTAGTGAGACGAAAAGATAATAGGCTCAGCTCCTGCACACAAGTGAGAGGGGGGCTTCCGACGACCTTTTTTTTTTCAAGTGAAAGTTTATTTGATAAAAACGAATACAAACATATTATACAGACGAGGGTCCCATAGTCAACAGACTGTAAGGGAACCCTCGATTGTGAATACAGAAACTAATTTCTGAAGGCAGCAAATGTGCGTGACATCTCATCTTAATAGTAAAAAAACAAGTGAAGTTAATCTAACAAGTGAAGTTAACAGTGAGCCTAATATATATACAATAAGTTATACAAACAATGTGAAGTAACAGCTATCTGCAAGTAATCAGCTCGGCAGATGTACCTTGTTGAACAGCAATATCTTTTGAGGCTGTATTTCTACCCCCGGTAATGCGCACTTTGAAGGGACCCTGCAACACTCTTTGAGCAGTGCAAGTAAACCTGCGCGACGTTTACATTACACTGCCAGGAATACCTGAGCCAAATATTACACGTGCACGTGAAGTGGTGAGTGCGCAAATCGCTGTGAAAGACGCGGAAAAACCAACCGCGCTCTCTTCAGTTCTCCTCATTATGCACCCCTGGCATGGCCTAAACGACGTCACTGAGGCCATGGCTGCCCGATCCGCTGTCACTGGTCAACTTCACGGCTAATTTCTCCCATTTCCGCCGTCGTCATCGCTGTGTACGAACCTCTTCTATGCCTGAACCTGTAGGCACAGTTTTGCCGTTTCTTTTGTGTTTTGAGTGCGCGCGGAGTTTGAGTGATGAGCTCAATACTGCCCTTTCAACAGGATGACTCGGCTACAAATGTTTAGTGCTTCAAAAACGCCCTACCAGCCTGAGCGCACCTGTTATATTATCCGAATAAGCATGACATAGTTGCGCATCAATCCGTTTTCTAAAGATTGCACTATGCGGTCAGTGATGCGGATAATGTACGGTGGTATGTTTCTTGCCCTTTTGTGGTGTGCTGGGGCAGATTTCACCACGACCAATTTCTGCTTGTATGAAATTTCTCACACGTCTCGTCAATTTCGTTGCAGCGGGATTTGACTGTAAATTTTCTTTTCGAGTGGTCCCGGTGCCCCTTGATGAATGACAGCTCGCAGATCCAGTGGCGGCACTTCTCCTCCCCAGTGCCACCAGTGGTGCGTCCTCCTCTCTCGCCCTGGGCGCGCAGGCTGCTGGTGTCCAACTTCTGGTGCCAGGAGTCGCAGCTGCCGCGTGCCACCCGGGAGCGGCTGGTGTCCCTGCTGGGGGAGGCGTACCTGCCCGACGCGGAGGAGCACTTCCTCTCCTCCGCCACCTTCCTGCTGCTCGAGCTGAGCTCGCACAGCCCCGACTATGGCCGCAAGCTGTTCCCGCAGCCCCTGGCCGACTGCCCCTTCGTGGTGAGCACCTCTCTCGGGGTCCAGGCAGAGGGGAGAAAGCCCTGCCTGGCCTGTTTGCCGCAAGGGCTCAACGGGGGATGTATTTGGCACCCACCTGGTTTTAACACGTGCGTCGGTTTTTGCAGAGCATTTCTCATTTTCAACGAGGCATAATATTGACACATACGAGTTTGTTGAAACAACTGCTCACGTGCTTTTTCAAACTTGTAATCCTTTGAAGGTATTCGAAATTCGTCACTTTTGCTATTTGATACAAAGCCGACTCAGTAACCATGGAACCCCGATAATGCGACTGTCAAGAGACCGTGCCAAAGCATCGTGGGACCGGGGTGACTGCGGCACTGGTAAATGCTGCCCTTGTAGATGGTCTCGCACGACAGGTGGTCTGAGAAGGTATTTAAGCTACTATAGTTAGCGTGTTCTTGCGTAACTTGCGAACCCGTTATTGAAATCCCAAGTTTCTGAAAAGTAATGCCTGTTTTGTGCACCCCCCGCCCCAGCTGCGCGCTGCGTGCCATGTGGCTTCCATGCCGCCCAGTGCTTACTCGCCAGGCCTGCCCCTCACGCATGCAAGGGGAGCTGGGAAGGCAGAGCGAGAGGGGAAGGGCGAGGCTTCGAACCTGGTGGTGGTGATGGAAGACTGAGCAAGACGAACGATAGTACAAGGCAGCGATGTAAGAGAGGGCAGTGAAGAAAAGAATGAATCGACAATGCAGCTTTGAAAAGGCCCATACAATTAGTTGAGGCAGAAAGTTGGTTAGATCACCAACTAGTTGAAAAGGCCATGGGAGGGAGGGGGGAGAAAGAGAGAGGTAATTTTATTTGGCCAGAAGGATGCGTGCAGACGTTGGAACACGGCGAGCGCCGTAAAAGGAAGAAACTCGGATCGAGCAGGCAAGGGAAGCAGTTCGGTCATCACCATGGGGTATTGCGTACGTGTTTTCACGTTCAATCGGCCCGATACGAGCTTCCAATTTTCAGTCCACCAGCTACCTGCAGTTGGTGCATTGGTGCTCTGCTGCCGTGTGGGACGGTCACCCACCTCTACTCACCTGCTTGCTTGCGTGGGTTACGCAACTGGTCCGGCCCACGCCTGCACACCCAGCAGCTCAAAATGGGGGTCAAGAAATAAAGGTCGGGATGAGGCGGCGTGGAAGGTGGCAAAGACGCCGGTGCATCCCTGCCAGTGTCCATCATATGAGGTGGACTGCGTGCACCCAAGCGTTGTGTACAATATGGGTTTTTAATGCGCATTTTCTATGGGGAGGTTGCCAGTGCCACGGTGATCCGTCGTCACAAGCGGGTTGTTGCAAAACCCAAGGACGTATTATCAGGATTCCACTGTATTATTTCATTTGCTTTGTTGTGCGGAAGTTTCAAAAATCCACATGTGCTTAGTGAACAGTTCTGGCTTTTTTCTCACCAACAGGGGCGTACGTGATCCAGCATTCGGGGTCAAAAAATGGTGCCTCGTTTTGCGAAGAGTGCTGCCTCACTTTGCTGATGCAGTGGAACCCCGATAATACGACTTCAAAGGGACGACACAAATGCATCGCATGACCGGGGTGTCGTAGGATTGGGGTACGGGTCAATGCCACCCTTGTAGGCAGCCTCGCACGAATAGGTGAAGTAAGATGGCAAGTTGGGCTACTTGGTGTAGACTCAGATTCATGATGGAAAATAGCACCACAAATGCAGCGACAAAAGAATAGGGGACAACGCACGGCGCTGAACTCGGAACTGAAAGTTTAGGAGAAAGAAAACACGTATGACAAAAGAAATGCAGTGCAGCCCTTTACCACACTTTATTCCACATGCTCGTATCTTTGCAGAGATAAATGAGGCGTTTTTCTTTTTTTTTTTTTTTCCGAAAGGAGCCAAATCCAGTTAATGTGAATTTGAGAGAAAAGTGAAAGTTTGTTACCTGACCAAAATGTAATGGTGTCAAAGCTATAATATAGCGTGTTTTACACGTCAGCTAGTGGAAGTTTATGGCCACAACTAATTAAAAATAATGTGGTAAATTTGAGCATTAGTATAAGGATGATAAATTTGGATTTTGGTTGTATTGAATTGAAACATTCGAGTTGGTGCACCATTCTCATGAAAACCTTATTTAAACTGACCTTCAAGAATGGCACGATGAAGTTTTGGTGTTAAAGGGACAGACAACCGATTTTTCTCGCATATATGTTCTCTAGCTCACATGAAAGCCAGCGTTTTGCATTGCCCAGTAACCACAAGCAATTTCTAAACAAAGTGGCGGAAATAATTTTAATTTGCCAGCAAACTTCCTGAAATCAAAAGGGTGGCGGCTCGTAGTGTCAAAACTTGACACTACAATATGTGTCCCTGTCACGTGACCTCAAACCTAGCAGCTACCGTAACTGCTGAAACGTTTATTTACGTATTGAAGACCTTTTATTAACACAAGTATTTGTAAAAGGTTAAAATGTATATGTATTTCTAAACATTATTTTGAAAATTTTAAAGACCCGCCGCCCGCCGCCGCTCGGTTGCTCTTAGTGTGGCTAACTGAGCCACCATGCCCAGAATCAACGGAAGCGTTCAGTAAACAGACCCAGTGAAGGAGCTTTGACGATTCTGCCTGAGTCAGAGGCGTTTGTTCTACCAAAATATTTGATTTCAGTTTCCAAATACGCCAACCTTTGCATTAAAAAAACACATAAAGGAACAGGCAAGCCTGCGAATCAAACTTTTTTTATTGCGCATAGAGACAAAAGTATGTTGCCGAGCTACTCCATCTCATGCTTGCCAGCAATATTTTTGGGAGGGACACATACGGCTCGTAGATCTAAAGATTTCGATTTAAAAAGTTCTAGGGTGTTATCAGCAAAATTGTTTCTCGTCAAGGTGCTTTAAGTGATGCCCTTTCATTTTGGGATAGAGAATATATACTCGACAAAAATCTGTTGTCTGTCCCTTTAAAGGCATTAAACATATGCAGCAGGGCTTCAAGAACAGCAGAGCTAAGAACAGCAAAGCAAGCTCTGCATTGCCTTGCCATGAATTTCCAAAACACCTCACCAAAGTGGCTCTTACCCACAGAAGAACCGTCAGTTTATCCCTACCAGCGTCCGTCGTATGCAGTGGACCGCGTGCACCCGCACACGGAATGATCCGTTGCAACAAGGGGGCCGTCGTAGCGCTCGTTCCCCGCACCGCAGGCTCGCTCGGCTGCGGAAGCCCCGTTCTGAGCAGAGCGCCCTGCGTGCAGGACTACGCGGTGACGGGGTCGTGGCGGCGGCGTCACGCGGCCATGACCCCGCTGTTTGCGGAGACCCTGACCCTGAGCCAGACGCAGTCCTCCCCCGCGGGGCCCAGTGGGGCCCCCTCGCAGCGGCTGAGGGCCACCCAGAGGAGCCTGCAGTTCACGCCCACCCAGCACGAGGGCAGCAGGGAGGCCGGTGAGCACGCCCGTCCTGGTGCGGGTCCCAACTAGGCCACTTGATCGGCTGCCACACTCGAGGTCCCGCCCCTGACAAAGGCGGCAGCCATTGTTGGGCCAGTGGGCTCCGCACACAGCGAACAACCAACCTGCTGGCGCTGCCCACTCTGGGAACTGTCCTCTATATTTCGGACGGGGACAAAGCATGGCGACACTAGTGTCACTAGATGAGGTTTTAGGGTATTGTTCCTATTGTTCTGTGCTGCCACCGTGATCATTGGTCAGTTCGCATCATCTGACATTTCTTTACACTGCGACGGTTCATGGGCGCCGCCATTTTGTTGCCTTTTGGTTTTATTCGGTCAACTTTAGTAAGCTTAGCTTGTCCTCCCGGCTCTGCGGCTGCACGCCACTGACGTCGTTCCGAACGTGAGTCAAAGATAACGCGACGCGTGTAACAGCATTTCAGCAGCAGAAGTGTGTCCAAAGATGCCGTTTTGCTGCATCTTCTGTAGCGTTGTTAACAAACGATGCGGTAGATGCAGCAATCTTCCCGCCGCGGTGGCTCAGTGGCTAAGCCGTTGTGCTGCTGAGCACGGTGTCGCGGGTTTGATTTCCAGCCACGGCAGCCGCTTTTCTGATGGAGACGAAAAGCAAAAATGCCCATGTGTACGAGATTTCGGCTCACGTTAAAGATAATCAAAATTAATCCTGAACCCTCCACTACAGCGTGCCTCATCGCCTGCGTTGCGTCGGCACATTAAACCCTACAATCAGTCAATCTAGACGCTGCAATCTCACAACACTGATGAACGCCAAAATGGCCGCTGTTGCTGCCACTGGGGCTCTTCGATGTTCGTTTCGGACTCGCCACAGACTCCCAGATGTGGCCAGTTCAGCGTTTGATTTCGTTCGGGGGGCCCCGCCCACCTGGCCGAAAGCTGTCAGAGCGCGTTCGATTTTTCCAGATAGCTCTCCCCTGATTAACCAGGGGTTCACCGAGCAGTCAGAGCAGGTTTTTGTTCCCGCAGCTGGTGGACGACAGAAAACTGTGGTGTAGCAGACGACAAAGACGACTCTCGTGGCTCCTCATCTTTTCGAGCGCTTTCCGGCAGTCGTCTCGGAAGGAATTGTGCTGGCCCGACGTCGGCAACTGTTGCTGCAATTTACCAGTTGCTCGACAACAACGCAGTACCGGTGCTTGAAAATTTTGCTGCCAGAAGTGAAACTGCATTGTTTGCAAATTATTACAGATTGCAAATTCTGCGCCCCGGTCCAGAATTCAATCAAACTTGTATAAGTGGCTGGCTGCCGCGGATGCAGCCAGCCACAGAGTCTGTTAGCGAGCCCCTTGCCTACAAACTGCGTGGCGTGCATACACGGCTGGCACATTGTTTCTGTTTCTGTTTGAGCTTAGTCGTCTATGGCTTAATTGGCATCAGCGTGAACCGCACTGAGCGTTTTCTCCCCGCAAAAACGCAAAACGCGCCCCGCAAGCCACAGGCGTGCTGCCGCAGCCGCGGAGACCACCCGCACGATGTCAGTAGCTCCAGCGACCGCTTCTAACCACTCGCTGAAAGGCTACTCGAGTGGCAAACGAGAGGGGCACGCGAGAAAAAAAGCGGATAACGTGGGCAAAATTTTCATTGTAAAACGTGATGCGCACTGCTTACGAAAGTGCCCTCAAATATCCTCCATGGTCGTAAGCCTAATCGCCTCTGCGTTGCCGCCGCCGCCACATGCCGCCGCTTTGCACTTCGAGTTCGCGCATGCTTGGTGGGTTTCATCGTTCTAGCAAGCATTTGTGAATCTTTATGAGCCTTGCGCGCATGTTTTTTTCACACTGGCGTCCGCGATTGCGCGCCAGCGGCGGGAAGTGACTCGCGCTGCACCCGGCAGTGGGAGGAGCCTGACCAGTTTCACCATGGTTTCACCAATGGGGAGGCACGCACCCTATGGCGGGAACTTCGAAGCGCTCGGGGATGCCAGCTGGCTACACTAGAGATGATAAGGCTTACCGCCGTGGAGGATATTTGATGGGCGCTCTCATAAACGGCACGTATGACGTTTTAGAGTGAAAATTTCGCCCACGTTATGTCCTTTTTTTTTTTTTTCACATGCCCCTCGAGTTGCGTTTCAGCGAGCGGTTAGAAGCTGTCGCTGGAGCTACCGGCATCACGCGGGTAGTCTCCGCGGCTGCGTCAGCGCGCTTGTGGCTTGCGGGGCGCGTTTTTGCGGGAAGAAAACGCTCCATACGGTTCACGCTGATGCCCGCGTAGACGATTGAGCTCCGATAGAAACAGAAACAGTGCGCCGGCCGTGTATGCGTGCCACGTTTTCTTTTCCAATGTAACGATCGAAGTAAATTACGAATTTTAGCGACTTGGTTACATCGAGGTTTAATGTATCTGCAGTCGGGTGTTGGCACAAGGAAGTTCGGGGGGCCATTTAAAACTGTTTTTTAACCCTGGAAGGTTGCTAAGGGGAAGACCCCAATGATGACCTCCTACCTTTGCAGTGGTGTGCCTTTGAAGTCATTTTTTTGATTATGTGACATCGCACACTAATTTGAAGTACATAGTCCATGATTGTGTTCTGGTGCGTGCAGCGCAAACTTTGCCACAGGATGTTGTCCAACTCATCCGCATTTTTTTGTGGACTGACTTGGTTGCATAGGCATTTTTTTCCCAAAAATATGCTAAATTTGGCTCTGCTTGCAGCTCCTTGTTGTAACTTGTATTTGAAGGTATCCAACAAAATTCACAATCTGTGTTGCAATTTTGTTTAGGCTATTTGCTGCAAACTTTAATAAGGCTCTGCTCTGCCTCCTTTCTGATTGCAATAAGCACTATACTCGGTGACAACTTAAGAACGGCACTGGAAGTTGCCGCTGTGCCTTATCACCGTAGCCGGATGTTTCTCTGCGCGGCGCAAGTAGGGCGTTACTGGGAATATTTTGAACATGGCATGAGCCGTTCCCGTGATTTTTTGGACTTAATATGCTTATAAATGACTCCAGTGACGACAAACAAACTGCGTGAGACAAGGCAGACGATATCACGCAACATAGCAAACCCCTTTCAAAACGCGCGTGCACTGACGTCACGGGTCCGGCGCTTTGGCGGAGGGATACACTGCATGAGGTGGTGCCGTTCTCGAGTTGTAACCGAGTATAGTAGGCGCTACTGCTGTTGTATTTGCGTACCAGGTGACACTCGTGCACCTCTACTGGGTAGCTATTTTTTGTTTGTGAGCGTGCTAACTTTACAGCATAAGGCGGCATTGTATGTGTCAGCCCATCGTGTGATTCTGTCACTCTCGGAGTTTAGCAGCAGCACTCGGGGCAAATGCGAGAGAGTTGGAACTTGGGTGCACAGAACCACCTGTGGGTCTGTGCAATAAGAGGCTTGGGGGATCCCCCAAGAGCTGGGTTGGGGGATGTGTGTGTGTGTGTGCCAAAGCGTGGCCCTGTCCCAGTTGTGTGGTGAGGCGTGCAGGCCCTGAGAAGGGGCCAGTGCCCTGGGGGGCAGTGTTTGGCAACACGACCCCTTCCCTGCTGCTGCAGCGCCCTACAGCTGGCTGACCCAGAGCACGCACCCGGTGGGGGCGGCCCGCGCCTCGGACCAGCAGCAGCCCCGGCCGGCCGCCCAGGCGCTGCTGCAGCTGGAGGCCAGCGGCCCTGCTGGCCAGCAGGCCTGGAGCGAGCGAGGTGAGCGGAGGACCGGTCTGCGGCCAGCCCAACACAGCGGTGTGGGGAGCTGCCGTGGCTCCTCTTTGTAGCATGACATGGAAACCACGGCTACGCCCCGTGCTACCCCTGCGTCTGATTTCCAAGTCTGCGATGGCATGAGGCGTTGTTATCTTTAGTCCTTTGCAAGCTGAGGCAGAAGACGCAGCACGTCAGAGGGCCAGAGGCCATTCTCATTCACAGGGGCTGGTGCGTCACTCATTATAGATCCCTTCCTCTGGGCAGGCTTATGCAAATTGTGGTTCTCACTGTGGAAGCAAATGTGAAGGGAGTGTAATAGTGCTCTCCAAATGCCGTATTTACTCGCGTAATGAACCCTTCCCCCCACTTTTCTTCTTGGGAATTTACTTTTTTGTCACTTTGAATAGAAAATGCAGCGAGAAAATGGTTTCATCTCAGCACGGTTGCTGATGCCGTAGACGATGGCAGCAACTTGATATCACGCTACTGTACGCGCAAAAATGCTAAAAACGCTGTCATGTTCGAACCTCTCAGTCACTCGTGACGGTCGCGGTGGTCGGCAACGGAGCCGCCATTACGCGGTCGCGCACGTACGCCGCGATACGCTCGCGTTCCAGCGCAGAACCGTCGGTCTGCAACAGGAGCTCGTTGACGGCGACATCAAGCCCATGCGCGTTTTCGAACGCTGCTGCGGAAATCCCGGACGGAAATCCCACTTGTCATGTTCGAACCTCTCAGTCACTCACACACATCCAACCCACACAGATTCCACCGAACGACTCCTTTATTCCGTCCGCCGCTCCAGGGCTCTCCCCACACTCTACTCCCCTCTCTTCTCTTCCCTCAGTTCAGACGATGATGATGGCGCAGTCGCGTAACGCCCTCTCTCGGTGTCCACTGGCACCACCCTCACAACGAATTCCGACAAAAAGAAATCTCAACGGTAGCCGGAGACGTGAGCGCGTATGCCGTGCCTCACAATTTAAAAATTGCGCACTCGCGTAGCGCCACCTGCTGAACACAAAACGGACCTCCTTGCGCCATGAACACGTTGCGGTGTGCCAACAAAGCATAAAACGTACTGCGCACTCCTTCCCTGCTCTTCGCTCTAACAGCTGGTTCTAGCGGTGTGCGAACAAAGCACTTAACGTACTCCGCACTCCTCCGTTCTTGCTGTTCCACGATGTCGTCGTTACGCTCCGTGGTTTTGTTGTTCAGCTGTGTTTCGACCTTTTTTTGTGCTCCTGGAGCGCGCCGTACGATGGGCGAGTACGTGAGCTACACAGCCGGTTTTAAACTGAAGGTAGTGGAGCATGCGTTGATGCACAGGGAAACCATGTGGCTGGGCGGCACTTCAGTGTTGACCCAGTGCGCGCGAGACGCTTGGGCGATGAACACGGATCCCCGTCTGTTTCGTGGCCCCAAAGAAGTTTCCCGGTGTGGGGAAAGAAGTTTTAGAGTGCCTTGACGGTGCGGAAGATGGTGCGCTACGGGCCGACAACGAATGTGAAGCCGCAAGCGGCTTGAGGACAGCTCCATGGCGAGTAGGGAGCCACTAGCATGTCAGAAATTAAAAAAAATTGATTGCATAATTACCTACATTTTTTCACAATAAAGGTAATGCTCTGATAGCGCTTCTCTTAGCAGCTTTATTGTATGAAATTTCAGCTTTTAAAAATCTGTTTTCAATTTTTTCCCACATTATGAACCCTCCCCCCAAATTCATGCCGAATTTTCTAAAAAAAAAAGTGGGTTTATTACGCGAGTAAATACGGTAGTTTCAACGCCAAGTAAGTATTGTGCAGTTGCCATTGCAGAAACCTAAATCTACAGTATCTCAAATCAGCCTCAGTAACAGGTTCAGAAAAAAAAAATGCTATGCAAAAAACAGCGTAAAAAATTTCGTGGGGTATAGAAAATAAAAATGCAGAAGTTCAAGCAAACCAACTTGTACTCTCTAAGCTCCTTGAAGAGCAATGCTTCTTTTGGGGCCTTTTTCAATGCTGGGAAGATTAGCATCTGATAATTATTTCTATGATACCGTTATACAGTCTACACTGGTTACAGTGGACCTCGCAACAATAGACTTCTAGTTACAACAGACCATTTCTGTTGGTTTGGTTCGTCCCCATGCATTTTAGGTGGAATCCACTCTGCTCAAGTGAAATCCACTCTGCTCAAGTGAAATCCACTCTGCTCATACAGGACCTGGCAATAGCAGGCTATTGGCTACAACAGACTAAATTTTGGGCAAAAATTGTTCTGACTGAATGCTAATATCAAACTTCTGCAATGCCAGCACCCGATATGCTTTTTCTTTGTTTATTTTGGCGAGGAAACTACTACCGTATTTACTCGCATAATGAACCCACTCGCCTAATGAACCCTCCCCCCACTTTTATTCTTGAGAATTTACTTTTTGTCACTTTGAATAAAAAATGCAGCGGGAATATGTTTTTATCTCGGCATGGTTGCTGATGCTGTAGACGATCACAGTAACTTGATATCACGCTACAGTACACGCATATATGCTAAAAACGCATTCCAACAAAAAAAAATCTCAACACTAGCCGCAGACGTGAGTGGAATGCTGTTGCTCACAATTTAAAAATTGCACGCTTGCGGTGCGCCGCCTGCTGAACACAAAAACCTTGTGCCATAAGAACATTGCAGCGTGTGAACAAAGCGCAAAACACACTCCACACTACTTCTCTGCTCTTTGCCGTTCTGGCTGGTTTTGGCGGCGTGCGAACAAAGCACTAAACGTACTCCGCACTCCCCTGCTCTTGCTGTTCCACGACTTTGCCATGACGATCCGTGGTGTTGTTGTAAAGCTGTGTTCCGACCTTTTTTGCACTCCTGGTGTGCGCCATACGATGGGCCTGTACATGAGCTGCACAGACAGTTTTAAACTGAAGGTGGTGGAGCATGCGTTGATGCACATGGAAACCGCGTGGCTGTGTGGCATTTCATTGTTGACCCAGTGCATGTACGCTACGAGTGAAAACAAGGTTTTCGGTCGGTGAGAAAGGATCGTCGTGTGTTTCGTGGGCCCGAAAAAGGGAAGTTTCCGAGTGTGAGCAAAGTTTTGGGGTGCCTTGATGGCACGGAAGACTGTGTGCTGTGGGCCGACTACGAATTTGAAGCCGTATGTTCAGAATAAGAAAGAAATTCCATTACATAATCACCCAAGTGTTTTTAGAAAATGGTAAGGCTCTGCCGCACTTCTCTCAGCAACTTTGTTGCATGGAATTTCAACTTTTAAAAAATCTGTCGCAATTTTTTCCTGCATAATGAACCCTCCCGCCCATAGGCGTGCGCACAGGGGGGGCAGGGGGGGCGGCCGCCCCCCCTAATCATCTGAAGAGGGGCGCCAAATTGGCCCATATTTTGCCAATGTAACACGTTAAAGTAAAAATTTCTGCTCAGAAATATTTTGTATGTGTTGAAATTCCATCGCATTGAAATAAAAATTTTATAACCATCCCTCTTTGCACTGCGTTCGGACCGCTAGGCCTTCAGTGGGAAGAGGTCGGGAGTCGCTGTAAGGGGGGGGGGGGGGGGGGGGGGGCGCAGCGGTAAGACTTTGCCCCCCCTAATCGAGAACTCTGCGCACGCCTATGCTCCCGCCCAATTCATGCCGAATTTTCTGGAAAAAAAGTGGTTCATTACGTGAGTAAATACGGTATGTCTGGGAGCATTGTCAGAGTAGAACGGGTCGTTGGTGAGGCCAAGCCAACCACTGCCGGTGGCTTTCCTTTGTGTGTGTGTGTGTGTGTGTGGGTTTGTGTGTGTGTGTGCGCGCGCGCGTGCGTGCGTGGGTATGTGGGTGGGTGGGTGGGTGAATGGGGGGCGGGGGGGCGCGCGCGAAGGTAGCCGGTTTTACTGTCACATAAACTAATGATAACTATCGTTGTCGAACATGCCAAAAACAGGCAGGCATTGCCAGAAATACAGGGTGTTGCGACGATAATTGGAACACTTTAAAAATTTTTCCTGAGTGAACCGCCGTTCTGTTTGCGGTCAAACTTGCTACGAAGGTCGCAATTTGTGGTCTATTTTGTTTGATACTAGGAGCAACGATGGTACTTACCTGTGTATTCTGAAAATAAATAAAAACTATTTTCACCTATGGGAAAATGGCAGCTGATTTAGACGTGCGAGTCAGCGCAAGTTGATGTTGGAATGACGGAACCACCTGCAGAGTGAAACGCATGTTTGGGATTCACGTACGGAGCCAAGTGGTGCAGCAGACGATCAGAAAATGCACCTAAAAATGAGCTAACAGACGATCAGAAAACCCGGTTTTCGGGCTCGCATGTCCAAATCGTCGCCATTTTCCCATAGGCGAAAATCGTTTTTATTTACTTTCGGGATAAACAGGTAAGTACCATCGTTGTTCCCGGTGTCAAACAAAATAGACCACAAAATGCGAACTTTGTGTGAAGTTTGAGCGCGAACAGAGCGGCGGTTCGCTCAGGAAAAAATTTTAAGTGTTCTAATTACTGTCGGAACACACTGTACAAGTCTGTCTAAGCAGGTGATGCGCTCAACTGTCCAGAACAAGGCCGCTGCCGAATAAAACAACTCCGGTAAAATCGAAGCGCAGCACTTTCGAATACGCAAAGTGGCGCACCCGGAGGTCGAGTCTGCCCTCGGCACAGTGTTTTTTTTTATCTAATAAAGAACTTGAGGTTCCTTGAAGTTTGGCATTTATTATTCCCATGCATGCATCCTTCCCATTCCGTTTGATGAAGAAGATAAGAAATGCTTCAAGCAGGGGGACGGTTACCATCCATTGTGTGCAATCTGCCGCTGGTCGTGCGGAGTCCAACTGGTCTAACTTTCAATTGCACAGGTGTCCTTCATCAGATCATTGCATAGCAGCGGTTTTTGTGGCCACACTAAGATAAAAAATGCGGAAGCAGCTTACAAATGGTTTCGGATAAACCTGGCCCACTGCTAGAGTTTGAGAAGAGCCTGGCTAATTTTTATAGATGGTGTTTTATTGTTCCTAGTTACATTGTTGCTTTATTTGATCAGCTTAGCACGCGCCTCTATGTGCTCGATCACATGTGCTGGGCCTTTTCCAAGTGGCGGGGCTAAGCTTCGAAAGCAGCATTGGGCGATATTCCCCCCCCCCCTCTGGGAACGCTGTGCAGAGGTGCTGCAGGCGTGTAAAAAAGAACAAATTGTCTGCAGCATGTGCAGGCAATTCGGGTCGAAGTTCCCACTATGCCCTCCCCCCACTTCCCAAAGCCCCCACCCCCCGTTTAGATACAGTGGGCATTTTTTCCCGGATTAAGTAACGGGCGTAGACGGTATTTATATGGAGGCAACTTCAATCTTATTCGGGACCATTGTGTCTGTTCTGCCAAACTTGTCATCTAAGCAACTTCAGAAAAGACACATAAGCTGAAGTTTAGTGACTGTTTATTTCAGTTCAAGTAAGAAAACATAAATGTATAGAGAGAGTTGAGACCCCCCCTTGGCGTAAGCTCATGATAATAAGCACAACACAGTTGGCCTGCCAGCTTTCCCAGTGTGCCACGTGTCAACAGTGCCTTATTGTGTGTGAATGTTAGCAATTTTGGCACATTTAAGCGAATAACAGGATTTTAGATTGAGCTTCAAATGCAGTTGCACTACCCAAACATCTTTGAATAGTAGTATTTTCAAACTATATTACCGCGAACCATGCATTCGGTTTGTGTGTTTCTATGTTTTGTTTTTGCCGTCTGCCGGCGCCCAGCTGAGTGTTTCAAGTCAAGTGCATGTATCTTTTCCTTTCTTTTGAATGCCGTACGGGCTGTTGCACTTGATAGGGAGGGTGACTTCACTAGCCCACAGTAATCTTCTTTGATCTTCAGTGTTCTCAAGGTAATTCGACGGTTTGAGAAACAATCACGCCGAAAGATAAATACTCGCAGGGCAGACGCCGTGGTAGTCGATTCGCTGATGCCAGTCTGCACACATCAGTTCGTTGACTGCTTCTACGCCGCTTGTATTTTCTTTCAAGTTTTTGTAGAGCGCAAGTGTACTCCGTTAAAGGTTTCTTCCTTGAAGAAAACCTGCATCGTCCTTGGCTGCGTGACACGCAGGGTACATGCACCCAAAACCTTCTTCAGTTGGCCACACAATCCCAGTTCGTGCCAGCCAGCGGCAGCAAGGCCTCCAGCCCGAGCTCGGACTATTACTGAAGGAATTGAAGAAGGAAGACGCCGCAACCGGAACCATGGTCAACGAAGCCACTCCCCTCGTCGTTCTGCAGCAGCCCCGGGAGGCGGGAATCTCCCAGTGGACACCCGGAACAGCCATGGCTGGAGCAGGTGTCAACAGCAGGCTGGACGATGAAGAAACTCCCCAGCAGAAGAACTCATGCCGGGAAGTTCCAGAGCTCCCTGGCCGACTGGACCCTGTTCAGAAGGGAGTTCCTCAGAAACTTTCACCACCATCATGTGAAAGGAACGAGCCACACTTTTGCTGGAAATGCACACACAGCACCCCAACGAACGGGTCGGGATCTTTGTTGAGGAGATGAAGAGACTGTTTTGCCGACCAGGCCCGGATATGAGCGGAGAAAAGAAACTCTGGTTTCTAATGCGAGGCGTAAAGCAAGAGCTTTTCGCTTCCCCTGTCCGTAACCCCCCCCCAAGACGGTAGGTGAATTCACGTCTGAGGCAGCCACAAAGGAGAAGACGCTTGAAATTCAAATGAGGCCCAGTATAGCCTCGTCTCGTTAATATAGACCTTATTAATGTGAACAACTCACAATATGGACGAAATTTTTGCCAACTGGTCTTTCGGTATGCAATTCGGCCCTGTTAATATAGACTTGCAGTCCGGACTATGGACGGCTATTTTAGGGACGAAACAGGTAAATACAGGCATTTGTGCCTGGTTACTATGGACACGGCCCCACCAAGCAAAAAATAGAAAAACTGGCTGGCAATCTCCAGAGGCCCCAGCGTGTACCAGGCTGAAGCATGCAAAGCCTAAGCATGAATTTATCTCGCAACGCTCTTCCTTCCAGTACCATCAAATTAGATCGAGACAACAGGGGGACACCCTTTCCCCATCAAACAAGATTGCCTGGTGGAGCATATGCTACAAAGAGCAAATGCTGAGGCTGGGGAATAGTTCGTGCCAATATTCGTTCCACATAAAAGGCAAGGCTGTACGCATCTGTGGTCAGTTCGGCGGAGGCAATGGCTGGTGTTACGTGTAAACGGATTGAGCTTTCCACTCAGCTTTCTGAACTCTGCAGTAGGATCAAAGGCACAAACCCACGTTTACCTTGATTCCTTATTACGGAGGACTCACATTATCGGCAATTTTTCTGGGGAATGGAGGCCTTTGTAGTAATGAGACATGACTGTATATGCGCTAGTCACAGACGCTATCAGTGCCAGGGCTATTAGCTCCGATACATTGCACGAAACCATTCGAGCAGTGGTCAGGGAGGAGCTGCAGAAACTTTTTCCAACGATGCTGCAACCTCGTGGTGCTTTCCGAAGTGACGGGATCTGCAAAGAAGTTCAGCAACTGGGGACGTCACCGGAACCACCCCTCGAGCCACAAGCTATGGCCATCCTACTGCCGCCCACTGTCGCCCACGCGACCCTGTGTCGTGCAACCCTCCAGCCCCAGGAGGACTGATGTGTGGCGAACCCCCAACCATCGTCCACTGCACTGCCACCGCAGCAAGGCTGGCCACATCTGCCGACGGCGCCTGTACAAGCGACTCGAACTTCGAGATTTCCCCGTCCGTTTCCGGGACAACACCCGAACGAGATCGACGAATGCCTAGCTTAGACCAGTCGCCACCCGCCGCGCTTCAACCGTTTGCCGTCGCCCTATCCATACGGATCGCTCAGCTGCCGCAGCAACCCCGACTTTGCATGTGGAAGGTCCCCCAGCCTACGTAGTGGGAACTAAAAGCAGCAGCTGTTCTACAGCGCAAAAACAAAAGCTTTGCAGCACTGCATCAACGACCAAGATTCAGGGCACAACCACATCCCGACGCCCCTACCCAACCCAGATGTAGTGCGGACGCAAGTTGACGACATGCTGAGCGACGACATCGTACCACCCTCAAAAAGTTCCTGGGCTGCTCGCATTGTGCTCGTTAAGGTTCGGTGTTGACTACGGACTGCTGAACGCAATGACGAAAAAGGACTTGCGCCCTCTCACACGAATCGACAACACCCTCAACCACCCTTGCCACGCCAAGTACTTCTCATCGATGGACTTGAAAACCGGGTACTGGCAAAGTGAAGTGGACGAGAGAGACCGGGAGAAGACTACCTTTAGAATGTCTGACGGACCGTGCGAGTTTAACTCTTTCGGGACCGCCCGAAAAAGTGATGAAAAAGTGAGGTCTCGCTACAAATTTTTTATTACATAAAGCAAAGGCACCATCCTACCTTAGCATATATCAAAATGCAGCTAATTATATGTTCTTTGACATACAATACGAAGTTTTACTTCAACACTGACGATAGAACCATGAAGAAATCTTAAAGTAAGAACTTTGTAAAAAAACTACAGGAAAAGATATAAAAAAGCGTAAATATAAAAATATTAAAAAAGAATAAAATTATTTCAGGATATACAAAATCTACCACAATGCTTTGTTTCTTCATCGCGAAAGTTTGATGCGGCTAGGTGTAACTGGTTTTTTGTTTTGTGCGTGATCTCTTTGGCACTAGGGCCATGGCTACGTCGTCGCCCAGGTACACGCCGGGCTTTCGTCTCGGCGAAAACTTGATCCCTTTCTGAGATGGTGGCAGGAGATCACCTCCATAGGTAGTTAACACCCTAGCGAACAAATATAAACCAGCCAGAGCATATTTCAAGCGCACATACCTACTCCAGAGACAATTGAAACTGAAACCAACACCCACCTTTGAGCGCGATTTGATGTTCCAGGCTGATCGACACCTGAATCCTCACTCGAGCTGAAATCCGATCTCTAAAGCCGCATTCCGACTCTTCACTGCCACTCTCATCGTTAAAATCCACAGTAGAAGGCGAAGATATGCGAGACGAGATGAAGCGGATTTCTTATCGCGCTCGCGCGACTATGACGCCATGTTTGTTTACATTCGAAACCACTGCCCGTCAGAATAAAATATCTGATGCGTTGCCGCCTGGCGATAAAAAAAGAAACTTCACAAAAGAGAAAACTATAGTTTTCAAACTATCTCCTAGATGTCGCTAGGTGTTCCATCGAGTGAAAATTTGTATTCTGCAGACTCGTAAAACCATCGATCATATGTGATCGATTTCCTATGGAGCGGTCCCGAAAGAGTTAAAGTGATGCCGTTTGGGCTGTGCACAGCACAGGCAGCATTCCAACGAGTTATGCACACTGTGCTAGCCGGCCGGAAGTGGCACACCTGCCTCGTCTAACTCGACGACGTTCTCTTATTCCCCCGGAGCTTTTACAGGTACCCTGTAAGGTTGGACTCTGTATGCGAGGCAATCCGAAAATCAAGATTAACATTGAAGCCTGAAAAGGACTCCTCTGGGTATGAGCAGCTCAAGTTTGTGGGCCACATTGTCGTGAAAATGAAAATGTTCACCTCTTTCATGCTTTGCTAAAGTCTTCGAAATGAATAAAAATAGCATAGCCCCATAGAGTAGACCTTTGGCATTATGTCCGTATAAATCATCATTGAGTTTGCTAAAGCGAAATTGCTCTAAACCCCCGTAAGAAATGCCTCAATAAATAAATTTCTTGAACAAATGAAGCTATGTTAAAACCAGTTACATATTTGAAATCAGTGTAAAAAACTGCTTAAGACTGCCAATTTCCATCTAGCTGGCACTAATAATAAAAAAAATTCTCTAAAGACCCACCTCCCCCCTTAAGGCGGAAACACAAGAAAGCCGTGGGAAGATTCCTCGCACTTGGCATGTACTAACGGCACTTCGCCGAAAGCTGCAAAAATTGCCAAACCTCTCGCACGCAGTTCTGCGGGGAGGAGGCACAGCAGAGTGTGTTTTGCAAGCTTCGAAATTGCCTGCAGCTCCTGTTGTTCGTGTGTGCTTGTTTTTTGCCATAGAAGAGTGTTTCCCAGACGTGTTATCTGAGGCACATGTCTTGTGTACCTTGCATGAGAAATTGCAGGCTCCATTTTTGGTACAGTGGGTGGTTGCAGAGTGCTTGAGCAGCGTCAGAGAGGACTTTTGAGGGCCGTCTTGGCTGAGCCTCTCTGCCCTCTTGCCCTCTTGCCCCCCCCAGCCCAGAAGCTGCAGCTGCTGCGCAGGAGGTTCCTGCGTGACGAAGACCAGGTGCGCCAGCTGCACATGCGCAGGGAGGTGCGCCTGCAGGAAGCCCGCAAGGTGGGCCCCCACCCTCGCCTCTTGGCTGGCTGCGCAGCTTCACTCCCGGGAGTGTGCTTTGGAGGCTGGCTTTTGACGGCACGGCCTCACTGACGTCAATTTGGGAGTGGGCCATTGAGCTGCAACAATGCACTCCAGCAATAGCGAGGCCCTGGTTGCCAGCTGTGCAGGGCAGCACCGGGAGAGGAGGGGCTCGTCACTGAACTGCGAGTGGCAAGAGAGAGAACTTGCTTGTAGATGTTTGTCTGCCACACAGAGGGCGCAGAGGGAGCCTCCATTCCAAGTGCTCATGGCAGACCCTTCCTTCACTCTGTTGTTAGGCTGCATGGTGATGCCACCGTTCCTTGGGGCCTGTTGTGTACGAAGGGGCGGATGCTGGGGCCGGTCGGCTCTCTCCCTGCGATGCTCACCCCGTGCGTTCCTTGGCAGAAACTGGAAGCGGAGCGGCACGTCCGGCGAGAAGCGGAGGTGACACTCTACCGGAGCTACCGCATGGGCGACTTCCCCGACATTGAAATCACGCACGCTGCACTGATAGCGCCCCTGCAGGCCCTGGCTCAGGTGAGGGAGGGCTGTCCCTCTGGTGGGCGGCAGCGCAGCAGCACGGGCTCTGCTGGCCTGATGGTTGAGGGGCCTCGCAATGCTACGGGATAGCGTTTAGCTGCCCCGCAGCAGCCAGATGTGGCCAAAACAGGCACTGCTAGTCCAGCCCACTGGAGGGGGAACATGCTGCAGCGGAGTGCGGCGGTGCACCGGTCAGTCAGGGGACCATCCAAAAAACCGCACTGTAAACGGTATTGTGCTTCAGGCAACCGCATTGTAAGTGGTACGCTTATGCATTGAGTCCTGTGGGAGGCCTACCGGTGGTCAGAAAAAGCCACATTGTATCCGGTCCTGCACTATAAGCAGTTACGTTATGAATGGTCTGCACTGTATTAGAAAATCTCAAGCAGTTTTTTCAAGTATTTTGGAGCTTCAAAACGCAAAGGGGCAGTTGTTTCAATAAACATGCGTGCACAGCATTGTGCCCTGTTGAAAATGACACGGGCACCATTTATTCTTTGCAACGAGTCGTAACTAGTATCGTGCTGCGAAGGGGGTTTGCCAGCATGGTGTATCCTCCCGGCATTCTCTGCTGGCGGCACCTGTGGCGGGTGGCTAGGAACGAGGGACACCAGGAGGCAGTGGGCCAGCTCCAGCCTGCCCAATTAAGCAGCCCTTGTCAACACTGTCGACATGAGAAAGCCCGGCTACGTGCCGTCATAACAGTAACCGTAGTCGCCGGTTTTCTCAGCAAGTGTGGCTCAAAGTGGACCTTGGTTTAAAGCCGGCAATGTTTCAGTGTAAGGATAGAAAACAGCATGACCCTGTCAAGTGTCGTGCTGCCAGAAACCATGGTGACGCTTTCTTCGCAGGAAGAAGGGCTGAGCCTGCATGCTGGCGAAGCTAGTACATATATGGCGGACTGCGTGCGTTCAGTGCCGTGTCCCCACAGAGCCTGTATTTGCGAGTGCTGTGTGGTAGTTCAAGTGTTTTCACAGTGGCTCTCGTGAGCAGAGCGGGGAAGCGGGGAGGGTGCCTGGGGGGGCTGAAAGGGGGGCCCATTTTTCGTGACTGGCACTGCCCTGCACAGCGAGTTTTCTTCCTGTTGCTGGCATGTATGCTCATGAAACTGCTGTTGACGGTTTTGTTAGGAGAAATGCGTGAATTGCAGCTTGTCGTAATGTCTGCAGAACTGGAACGCTGCAAGTTGAGAGCTGCCCCTGTATGAATGGCCATGCCGTCAACAGAGCTATAGGCTGCACGTTGGCCTCTTCGTGGTCGTTTTATGCCACAGGGAAATTTTGCAAACTTCTCTAAGTCAGCCCTTGGTTTTTCTACCAGCCGTGGTTACTGAGGCATGCGTGATAAATTGTGCATTTCACTTTTCTTATCACTAAATGTTTGCTTTGCTTTGCAGCTATCCGAACAAAAGCATTGTCTGCTTTGTGCTTGCCTTGCGAGCAAGGACCACCATTTGCACACCCTTGTGAAATTCCCTTGCCAGCAGCAGTGAGAACAGTGGCCGTTGTTGTGTTGTGTTTCCACCAGCAAGACCAGCAGGTGGCGCAGACCCTGCTGTCGGCGGTGGTGGCGTCCGTGCTGCGGGACTCCCAGCGGGACCCGGAGGGTGCGAGCTCCGAGCGGCTGCGCGGGGGGCTGCAGGGGGCCCTGGCGGCCATGCTGGAGGGGAGCGTGCGCTGCTTCCCGCCCCTCGTGGCCTTCGTCCAGGTGGGCAAGAAGGCACTGTTTGGCTGCTAGCCCAGCTGGCAGTTGAATCGCTCCCCAAACTTTGGCACCCCTAGCGTGCTGATCACACCGACCATTGCTGCCGTGAGGGTAGTGTATGTGCGGGAGTCACCTGCTCGTTCCAGCTGATGGAGATGGGGGTGCCTGAGGACCATCTGTTGAGCACTGCCAAACTATGCTGTGCACCGAGTCGGAGGGATGGAGCCTGTCATGTTTGCAACTGTCAGTCACTCGGAGTCAGCCAACCCAGACAGACCGACTCCTTTACCCCACCCGCTGCTCCCAGGCTCTCCCCACACTCCACTCCCCTCTTCTCTCGATCCCGATGATCGATCACCACGAGCAGGTACTTGTGGCGTTGAAGTGTCATTGGTAAGGGCCCGCCAGTGTCAACACTGAGCTGCTCCAGGGGAGCAGTGGCCCACTAGCCCTTCCGGTTTCTGCCGGTGCGCTTTGGTGCGTTGACGGACCTGGCAGCATCGCACATACTTTGATACTCAGCCACACGAAATGCCGGGAGATGCGTTTGAAGGTCTTGAAGAAGCCAAAGTGGCCGCCAGTTGGGTGCTCGTGCAACAGTCGTAGGATCACCTTGCAGAGATGGTGTGGAATGCAAGATACCTTCCTATTCCCTCGATGCTGTACAAGCAACCCAGTGTCCTCCAGCTCTGTCGTCACCGCCAGGTCCCTGATTAAAGGTCCGTCGCTGCCACCGGGCACCAGCTTCCCTCCCGTCACAACAGTTCGCAGCCTGCACAACATGGCGTCTTGGTCTTGTTCTTGCGCCAGCAGCCTTGGGTCGTTCAAGACAGTCGTGTCGTCCTGTGCAGATACTGCAGCAGCTGCCTCAAAGCTGATTTGTGGGCTGGGCTCCGGAACAGCCACAGGGAACAGTGTTTCGGGCGGACTTAGAAATGAGCTCTGCTCAGAGCGTCGGCTGGCACATTTGTTAGACCCCGCCTGTGCTTAATTGTGCAGTTGAACCCCTGCAAACGTAAGACCCAATGCCAGACACGGGGTGATGTCTGGTCTGTGGTGAACATCCAAGATAGTGAGGAGTGATCGCAGTGGACCTCAAATTCCATAACAACCGCCAGCCACACCACAGTCAGACACTCCCATTCCTGGACTGTATGGTGCTTCTCTGCCTCAGTGAGGTCCCTGCTAATGAAGCAGATTGGTCGCAGCTGGGCATTATCCTCCGCTGGCATCTGTCTCCACCACAAATGGTCTGTTGAGGTCTGGCAGGCTCACAACAACATCCTGGGCCAGGGACTGCCCTAACGGCTTCACCTTGCTGCGGGTCCCAACACCAGCGTTGCTTTTTCTTGAGTAGTTCTGTGAGTGGCCGGGCAGTGACGGAAAACCCTCTGTAATAACTGGCCAGTCCCAAGCAGGCCTGCAGCTGTTTGACTGTGGTTGGTTGGGGATATTCCCGTATTGCAAGTACTTTTTCCCTTGTCCGGCCTACATTGTCCTAAGGAGATTTCATGACCGAGAGACTTCAGGGATTAATGGCAGCGCACGTGCACCTTTTCTGGGTTCATGGTGAGCTGTGCTGAGCTTATCTGCCTCAAAACCTCCTGGACATGCTTGACAGGGTCTTCCAGAGTTTCCGAATATACCAGGACATCATCAAGGAATGGCGTAGTGTACTGGTGGTGTAGTGTACTTCTAGCACTCGGTCCATTAGGGTCTGGAATGTGGCAGGGCCGCCAGCAACTCCGAAAGGCATCCTCATGAACTCAAGAGTTCCGTGATCACAATTAATTAATGCTGTCTTGGGAATATCCTGCTCTCTTACGGGGATCTGAAAAAAGCCCTACAAAAGGTCAAAAACCACCTGACTCCAACAAGCTGTGCAAGCAACGAATCAGTTTTTGGCATGGGGGAGACTGGCACCTTAGTGCGTGCATTCAGCTGGCGGTAGCCACAGGACTTCTCAATCAGGACAGAAGTGCTGGCATGCTGGCCGCGGCTAGATGGATTAGGTTCTGGATTAGGTTCTGTGCCAGCAAGTCATAAATGCAGCCTCCTCCTTGGCGCTTACTGGTCTTCAAAAAGAACATTAGTGAAGAAGATCAAGTTTGTATGGGCTATGTTTGCTGGGATACAACTTAGTGCACAGTTAAAACATAAACAAAACAAAAAAAAGCCTTGGCAGTGAAATAGAAGCAACGTAAACACTTCCAAATAACGAGAAAACAAACCAGTGGCTAGACTTTCCACCGAACAGCGGGTAAAAAGAAAAAAAAAGAAAGAATGTACCAAGGCGAAAAAGAGGCCCTTATTTCAACGGCGCATGCCCACACAAGAACAAGAAGCGGTATATCCAACAATCTATAGCGTTATCGTGTAAACTAGGAAAAAAAGAACAGAATCATTTCGGCAATTCCAATTTGCAGGTAAGTTTGAACATGCTCCTACAAAACAAACAAAAAACAGCAGCACAGAAGGGCACATGAACCACATTGCACCATGCTGAATTTCCGCATGCTATATGTGACACAGCAAAGGTAACATAGCGGGAACCGGAGTTGAAAAAGTTAAACGAAAGTACAACACTACGCCGTGAGTAAATTACTCGAGGCATTTTTAAAGAGAGTCAGATTGACTATGCTGGGGATGGAATGGGGAACACGATTCCGCTCACTGCAAGTTTTGGGCAAGAATGAGGTTGAATGCGTGACGGTATTTGGATGAGGAACATCAACTTTCTGGAGATGGTTTTGGCGCGATGAGATGTAATTTGGAGGCCTTATCCAGGTAGCATGCAAAGCAAGATTATGATAGTGGATTTTGTGAAAGAGGCAGCAACGGGCGTTTTTCCTCCGGGTGGCTAGTGCGGGAAGGCCCCAGTGAAACTTCATCTGCGTTACACTGGATGTGCGATGATAATTGCCAAGAATGAAACGGGATGCCCGGTTCTGAACTCGCTCCAGCATCCCACACTGAGGACGCATATTCAAGTGGAGGTCGTGCGCAGGAGCCGCAGGAGCAAGGGGGAAATTTCTGCGCAGGTGCCCTGGTGTGTGGTTCACTTTTGCTGTGATGTGTTCGGTGTGAGTATTCCAGGAGAGGTTGTTGGCGGTGTAAACACCAAGGTAACGGTACGATGTTACAGGATCTAATGGGGAATCGCTTATGTTGGAGGCACATCACCTTTCCGGCTTATTCGCATAACTTTGCATTTCTTCATGTTTAGCTCCACTTGCCATGTTTGACACCAAGATGTCACAAGTGTTTAGGTTGGTCTGAAGGTTTGTAATATCCGAGTCACTAGTAATTTTATGGGAGATGGCGCAGTCGTCAGGAAATAAATAGATTTGAGAGTGAATGTTACTAGGCAAGTCGTTTATATAAATACTCTTGGTTTAGTACTGGCTCTGCTTAGGGCAGGCACAAAAAAGTGATTAGGCACAACATACTTTTTTTTTCCGGTTACAGGTGGTAACTGTCCTAGGAAATATTCCCCACTCTGCTTTTAGTCCACCAGCATTCTAATCTTCTTTTCGTTGCCTCGACAGCCTCGAAGTTTACTTCCTCTGTGCCACCCTTGAATCCTAGGACTTCTGGAAACCGAATATTTCCTTCTTGTAGATTTGGATGGATACCCTCGCATTCTAACACTATGTGCCGCATGGTTTCTGTTTCTTTTCTGCAGACCACGCATACCCCATCATTGTGTGAATACTTCCCCGCAAAGCTCTCAGTTCGCGAGCAACCCACCCTAGCCTCAAAACGCAAGGCATATGTTATGAGCGGTCTGCACGGTCTCTTCACACTCTCTTCCCTTCCCCGTACCCCAGGGGGCTCCCTCGGGATTTTGCCGCAACCGATAACTGCACCCCGAACTTTGAATCGGTTTTTCTCGATAAAAAACAATGTGGGCCCATTATGCGAGAGTGTGCGGAAAATGCCTCGCACCCGCGGGACGTAACAGGAGTCGTTTTTCTTGTTCTAAAATCTGCAGCACCTCAGTTTCCCCGAATCCTATTCTTATATGTATATAGTAGCCGACTGATTTTCCAGGCCTGGAGGGGAATGAGAATTATGTCCACATAAAAGACTCCGAAAAATCCGCGAGTCATTGCTCTGATGGGACAACTGTCGGTTCCTCGGGCAAGTCCAAATTTTCGGAGTTAGAAAAAACGGTCAGCTACTGTGTACTTTTTTGTAAATGAATGTGTGCTGTATCCAGTGCTCAAAGCGCTGTCAGGTGTGGCTTGTCAGCTGCCCATTTGAGTGTCTGCCCTGCGGGATGCTGGTCAGGCCCAGGCCATGTGCGCTGCATCCGTCGCCGAGAACTGGCAGGAAGGTGTCCCTCTCCTCCTGCTCAGCCCAGCACCGTTAAGGTTGCCGCGTTGACGTTCCCGACCCTTGCCCCTGTGGGCCACAGCAGCCAAGCTCTGTCCCTCTCCCTGCAGGAGGTGGCGTTTCAGAGCGCCACCGACGTGCGGCTTCCAGTGTCGGCCATCTCCCGGGCGTCCATCTCCAGCGGCCACCAAAGCCTCGGTGAGCCCTTCGGCACCCCTCACTGTTTGCACAAGTGTAACGTGCCCCCATCGGGATGCCTGGCTAAGTTTGCTCAGGAAGAATAATTTGATGCCGGTTCTTCCACACGAGTGTAAAAGAAGACAGGAAACGGTGTACCTGGCAGGAGGCATTTTGTTTGACACACTCAGCAGGGTCAGTGGATATCCCTTGTGCTGCATAGACGTGGTTGTCCAGCTCCTGCTGGCCCTAAGCCTTGGCTATTCGAAGTCCCTTCATAACTTGGGGCGTGCAACGCTGTTGGTCCCATGTGAATTCAGCCAGGGAGTCTTCAAGTTCTTGAAAGTTTGGGGCTGGCGATGCCTTTCTTTGAAGCCCTGAAAGAGAAGTGGCTCTCCCTTGTTTACGGTCATCCTGTCTTGCACACGCATGTTATCGCGCGTGTACATCTCTGGGACACCAAATGTGGACCACTGCAGTGACCTTGCACTTTGTCAGTGGCTAAGGCATTGCGCTGCTTAGCACGAGGTCGCGGGCTCAATTCCCAGCCGCGGCGGCCGCTTTTCTGATGGAGGCGAAAAGCAAAAACGCCCGTGTGTACGAGATTTCGGCGCACGTTAAAGATCCCCACGTGGTCTAAATTAGTCCGGAGCCCTCCACTACGGCGCGCCTCATTGCCCGCGTTGCGTCGGCGCGTTAAACCCTACGATGAATCAATCAACCTTGCACTTTGTGGGGTTGAGGCCCCACCCGCAGGATGCCAGTGTCGGCACAGTGCTGAAACCCCGGCTGGCCAGCTACGGGAGGCATCCCCCGAAATCCGCCCACAGCTCACGGCGTCGTGTGGGGCGCAGCACGGGTTAGACGCACTGCCAAAGCGACGGCAGGCTTCCAGGGGCCACAACGAACGAAGCTAGGCGAGGGGTACGAACAACCGCATAGGGACTGCATGAACATGCACCTCAGCGAGCGGCTGCACAAGTGCCGGGACGGCCGAGGCGGCCAGTGGGCTGTGAGCCAGGTTGGCCGAGTGGGCCTGACCCTGGCCTCGGGTCACGGGCCCAAGGCTCCTTCCCAAAAGGGTTCGGGGAGAGAAGGAAGGCTCGAGGGTGAAGGGCAGGGGCAGCGCTCACCTGCCGGCGACAGGATGTAAGTCGCGAGGCGTGCGCACGCGCTGCACATGGGCTGAAAGCCACGCTTGCAATCCTCAACACTTGAAGGACAGCGCACCTCCTTCCTCGGAGCCATAATAACTCACCCGAGGTGCTCACAGCAGCGGCACACCACACCTGACTGACCAAGGTGTGGATGAAGCATGTGGGGGTGGACCGATTGGCTGGCAGGAGGAGTTGCTGGCCGCTTTGCATTAAACTTTGTCTTAGGAGCCCGGTAGCAGCACACACCCAGATTGGAATGCTACCTTTCAAGCACGCAAGGCACGGCAGAGTCGTGCAAATACGGTATATGGTGGATGCATTCCTGGATGGCAATGTAGCCGCACAGGCGTGTTCAGCTGTTTCTGTTCCTGAACCGAATGAACACCTTTGGAGGGCACCATTGCAGGGATCCTGCTGCTGGAGGAAATGGAGCGCGCTGAGGCTGCCTCATCGTCAGCCAAGGCACCTCCAGCCAAGCGATCAAAGGTGGACGGAGACGTCCCCAGCCACACGTGGGTCCACCTGGCAGAGTGAGTGCATACCTTGGCTGAACTGATTCCCTGCAACAACCGCTGCAGTGCTTCTGATGGAAGCGCAATGTACTAAAGCCTTTGTGCTTGATAGCTGCACTATGTGGCCAGAATTGACTGCAAAAACTGTACCTTTCTATCCCAAATGCCTCGCTGGCACTTGCTATCCCAAATTGGAGTTTTTTCGTTCTTGTTTTTTTTTTCTTGTTGTTTGTTTTCTTTTCTTTTTTCTTTTTTTTCCCACTTTTTACCCACTCATGTAATTCGCAGGAACCGTGATTCGAGAACGATGTGTTCTGTTCAGAGCCGTTTACTCTGTTTCACTTGGTTTTGCCCATGTGCCCCCGTGCCATTGTTGTGTGGTGGCTCGCTTCATCTAGAAACCTTTGGCCTGTGCCCTGCTTGACAGTTACTTTGTTGTGACAACTTTTTTAGGCACTCTGGCCTGCTGCCCCTTCACATTTGTGTGTGTGCAGAGCAGATTGCAAAACTAAACCGTGGTACAGGGGAAAACTACCCAAATCTAAACCACGAGCACAGTGGATTGCACTCAAATGAACTTGATCGCCACATTGAATGTATTCATCATGTCCTCAGTTTGTAGTCAGTGCGCAACTGACCCCAAGGCTTTATTCACCTTTGAATATACGCAGTGTCTAGAGTTACGTCCGACGGAACCCAAAATTGAAAACTAGAGTTACGTCCGACGGAACTTTAACGCGGTGTCTAGAGTTACGTCCGACGGAACCCAAAATTGAAAACTAGAGTTACGTCCGACGGAACTTATAGCCAGTTTCTAGGGTTACGTCCGGCCGAAAACTAGAGTTATATGTCCGACGGACGTTTAGGCCAATGTTTTGAGTTACGTCCGGCATAACGTAAAGCACAAAAAAATTACAGCTAACGGCAGCTACCGTGACGCTCTAAATGTGTAATCTATACGCAACATTAAAAGAGAGTTATAACAGATCGGAAAAGCGGTTCCAGTGCGGTAACGTCTACCGTCTGGACGCCACCCCGCATGAGCAGAATCCTGCCGTAAACCGGAGCGACTTGGCCAGATGGTACCGAGACGCACCGTGTCCTTGTTCCAAAGCGGACGGCCGCTTTGGAAGAGTTTGACAGACGTACACTTGGCTCGCGCCTAGTCGAACGGATTATAATTATGAGATCGTTTAAGAAAAATTAGGTTGCAACAAGTGAAATCCGTGCGATTCTGACAGCTCAAGCAGCAAGCGAAACACGGTCCCGAACCAACTGCCGTGGCATGTGTCATCGAGCAACGCATGTACGATAGCTTCTTTTAGGTTAAGGGGGGACGCGGCTTTCAACTTCGGAAAAATGACCAAATCATCGTTTTTTTGAAACCCACATATTCGGCTTCTATGTTTCCTATTCTGTGCGCCTGCAAAGTTTTTACGCTGAAAAGCGTCGCAAAGTGGCATAAAAAAATACTTTTGTCAGGCGCGGTGACAAACTATCAGCGCAAAAGGGCGAAAAAACGGCAATTTTCGGAGCGCTCTATCTCCGCAACGGTGCCACCGGGCGCGGCCATTTTGATATGGTTAGATCGGCCGAGCGATCGTCTTTCCGGTTCCGCTCGTCTCTTGTATCTTCGTTCATTCACAAACGCACAAACGGCAGAAAAGAAACGACGCACAAACGAAACTAGAAATAGATGCTGAAGCGCTATTGGTCCTCCCGTCTCCTGATTGGATGTCGCGGGCGCAACGCAAGATGGCGGCCGCCTGAGCTGCGTAGCGAGCGGATGGAGTTCATTTTCGCCGCTTCGCTCGGCCGAGTTTCTGTACAATCTGTGGTATTCAACACGCACGTTATCGCGATGGGAATGCCAGAGATAACAAGCCAGATTACGGGAAGTTGTGTGGCTCGAAAGGCGGAGGTCATCGAACGCTTCGTGGTGCGCGTGACTCTACCGTCGCCAGACCTTGGAGGGTGACGCGGTGTGCGCGCTTGCGATAGCGGTTTGTGAAGTGAACTTTTAGTCGGATTTGCGATGTTTACACGCTTAGTTATTGCTGTGTTTTGACTGTGGGCCCGCTAGCCTTGAGAAAGAAACGGTCGACGCGTCAAACGCTGCGGCGCGCACGGCATAGCCGACGCGCATTGGAGCATCACATGACTTGGCAACCGGTTACGATTGAATGCCAGTAGTTGTAATTAATGCCTGCGACGTTAGATTTAATATTAAAAGTGACCTGACAAGCCATATCAGGGATAATCAAAGTACGATATGTCGCGGTAAGCGTGCGCTGCGATGCGCGCGAGTCATATCGCCTTTCTTGCGCTACGTTTTTTATTCCTGTGCACTTGTAATTTTCATGCAAACAGGTTTGAGTTAGTAATATAGGAATAAAAATATGCTCTCTGCGTTAAAAATGTACGTTACTGTGGCAGCATTTAACAGTGATTTTTTTAGGGAAATTATTGATACCATTGCTTAGGGCATACTGGCTGTGCTGCGAGAAATATTGGATGCCTTGAATGTCAAAAGTAGTAAAAAAATAGGCTCTTGCATTGAAGTTGGGAGTTATGCAGAATACTCTACCAAGCTTCAAAGTAGCTCATTTTCATCCTTGTGGTATGCAAACTTTTGGCAATGAACACCTGCACGTATGAGTACTAAGTTGCTGTGCCAGGTAAGATAAAGCATAAAAAAAGCCAAAAATGTTCAAATTTAAGTAAAAAAAATGCTTAACTTGTTGCCATGGTGACAACACTGCAAAAGGAGGTTGTCCACTGCGATACAGCCAACCCGCTAACCTACTTTGCATTGAAAGCCCATTGAAACCCATCTTCCCCTCCGTTTGGTTTGCAAAGGGGGTATGTACTCTTCACGGAGGAGCTGAAAATGATGTTTTCTGGAAAGAGAAAGGCTGTAAAAGGCACTCCAATTTCAAGGCAAGGCCTTCCAGAAGCCCCATGTTCAAAAGGACATGAAAGGCTGCAACCGTGGCGACTTTTGATAAGTGAAACCTATGTTGCAACTTCGGAAGCCGTTTTCTCAAAACAGTTTTTTTTGCCACCTATGTCGCTTGTACCAGGGATTTCTTCGTGACCACTGGGTCTATTTTGATTCCGTTTCTTGCATTACATTCCTTGATGAACAGTTCAGGTCGTGACACTATTGGTTTTCCAGATTTGTTTTTTGTGACTTTTTTATTCAAATAGTCGTTCACAGTCGACATGCCTGTTGCACATTAACCTCTAAAAAAATGAAAACTAAAAAATATTGTTTTGTAAAAAAAAAATTCTAAAACTGTCACGACCTCGCCCATTCATTTGGGAATGCAAAGCACTTCGAACAAGTTTTCTATCGCGTTTTATAAGTCGCTCAAGCTCGGTACAAGCGGAACAGAAAGAAAATTTAATAAATAAAAAAGTTATCAAAATATTATCTTGAAATTTTTATGGTGTTATCACAGAAGCATTTCCAGTTGCTGTGCCAATTTTCATCAAAATCCACTCAGAAATAAAAAAGTTGATTTTGAAAGCCACGTCCCCCCTTAAATAAAGGCGATCTGGCTACATAACTAGTATTAACAGCAACATGGGGCCCGTCTACAAATCGGCGAGTGAGGGACAGGCGGTGTCAGTGCGAGGGACTCTCAAATACAACGAAAAACTAGGAGCAGCCAGCCGTATGTATTGAGAGCCCAGCTTGACCTGCTGGCACCATCTGTTGAGATGCAGTAGAGGTAAAATGCCTGCTTCATGTTCACGCAGTCGCTAGTTGTAATCTCCGTAATCCGTTTCCGATCTGTTTCCGATCTGTTATAACTCTCTTTTAATGTTGCGTATAGATTACACATTTAGAGCGTCTTGGTAGCTGCCGTTAGCTGTATTTTTTTTTTTATTTTTTTTTGTGCTTTACGTTATGCCGGACGTAACTCAAAACATTTGCCTAAACGTCCGTCGGACATACTCTAGTTTTCCGCCGGACGTAACCCTAGAAACTGGCTTAAAGTTCCGTTGGACGTAACTCTAGACACTGCGTTGAATATATACACATGGGCAACCATGGAAGTGGTGCCCTCTCTCGATCGGTAGCACACACACCAATGGTCGACGTGGTGCCATCTGTCTATATGAGCACACACTACATCCCCCTTTGTTTAGTGATGAACCCAACTGCCTGCACAACACTTCACTACACTTCACCACACAATCACAAGTCTAGTTTTCTGGGCCTCCGCATCACTCTCCCATACCTGGACACATGAATAGGCGAACTTTGAGACTGGGACTGGGATGAAGTCGCAGAAGACTGCGTCGGACGAACTAACTATGACCCTCCTGCATTAGTGTCTGTGACAGATGGCTCACTCTCGCGTTGTTCTTCGGAGGCAAGCTCGACCGGACCCTTCGGCACTGGGGTGCTGGACACTGGGACGAGGTGTAGCCGATTACGTTGGATAACTCCCTTCGGGGTCTCCACGACGCAAGAACGGGGACGTTGCGCTGGCCCCAGAACCAACGCAGGGCTATTTATGTCTCGAACCCAGACTTGCTCACCAGACCTGAGAGGGCGTTGAGGGTTAGCCGCATGCCTTCGGTTGAAGTCCTGGGCTTGCTTCCTTCGATTGGCTTGATCGACCAGGTTGAAGGACCGAGATGAAGGCCACTGTGGCTCGAGCTGCTGCGACGTCTTGGGAACTCTTGTTGGCAGACGTCTGCCCATGAGAAGTTGTGCAGGGCTTACCCCATTAACGCCTGGAGTGTCCCTGTAAGCGAGCAGTGCCAAGTAAGGATCATCCGACTTGAGCAGCAGGTCCTTGATGGTCCGCACCATCCTCTCCACTTCACCGTTGGACTGCGGGAACTGGGGGCTGCTGGTGACATGCTCGAAGCCGTAAGCCTGCGCGAATGTAGAAAAGTCTTTGGATGAGAACTGTGGCCCGTTGTCGCTGCGGACTACCCGTGGGATGCCATGTCATGCAAACACACTCTTGACGGCTGCAATGACAGCCAGTGCTGTGGTCGAGCGCAGACTGATGACTTCAGGAAGTCGCGACCTGTAGTCGACCAGCGAAACATAATCTTGACCTTTCAGGTGGAATAGGTCTACTCCAACCTCCTCCCAGGGAAGACTTGGAGTTTGGGAAGGCATCATTGGCTCTGCACGTTGAACGCGGGTTTCAGCACATTTGGCACAGTTAGACACCCGTGTCTCGATTTGGCTGTTGACTCCCGGCCACCAGACAGACTCCCGGGCTATGGCTTTGCGTCGGTTGATACCCTGGTGCCCGTCATGAATGAGATCAAGTATAGAACGCTGAAGAGCTGACGGCACCACAATGCGGACACTTTCAAAAGTAGCCCCTCACAGACACTGAAGTCTCCCTGATACTCCCAGTACTTCTTGACGTGAAGTGGCAGCTTCGACTGCCGTGGCCAGCCCTTGGTGCAGTACTCAAGCAGGAGATTGCACTCACCATCGGTGGCTTGGGCATGGCGCAGCTCGTCTTTGAGATGAAGTCTGGGAAGGAGCGAAGAAGCTCTCCAACAAAGCTCCACATGATCAGCGAGCTGTGGCGGAGGAACATTCAGTGGTGCATGTGAGAGTGTGTCCGCTGTGGCTAGAAGCTTGCCAGGTACGTAGAGGACGTGGTACGTAAACTGCATCAGCTTCAGCCGGAACCGTTGAATACGAGGAGGCAGCAAGTCGACATCCATGGTCCCCATGAGCGCTAAGAGTGGCTGGTGATCTGTTTCAATGAAAAAGTTCAGACTACGGACATAATCTTCAAAACGAAGCACAGCCCAGCATGCGGCCAAAGCCTCCTTCTCGGTCTGACTGTAACGACTTTCCGTTGGCGTGAGCGACCGCGATGCAAAGGCGACTGATCGACGCTCCCCGGAAGGTTGCTCCTGCAGCAGGATGGCACCAAGACTGAAGGAGCTGGCATCCGCTGATACTGTCGTCTTGTATGCTGTGTTGTGCCGAGCCATACATATGTCAGAGCTGAGCATTTCCGTAAGCTTGGCGAAGGCAGACTGTTGAGCGTGACCCCAAGTCCACTCAGACTCCTTCCTCAGCAATGCTCGTATCGGTGCTGTAATTTCTGATACATGAGGCAGAAATCGTCCAATGTGGTTGACAAGGCCCAGGAGGCGACGAACACCTGAGACGTCTTGCGGTGCTGGCATGTCTTTTATGGCTGCCACCTTGTCTGGATCAGGAGAGATGCCATCTGTACCAACAATGACACCAAGGAACTTGACGCTGCTGGCTGCGAAGGTGCACTTGTCACGGTCGAGCGGGACCCCTGCGTTCGTTAGCCTGGTGAGAACTTCTTGCAGGCAACGGTCATGCTCCGCGCGTGTCTTGCCAAAGACGAGAATATCGTCGATCATGTTCACCACCCCCTCTTGGCCTTCCAGGGTCCTGGGCATCTGTCGCTGGAAGTACTCCAGAGCTGTCGCGATCCCAAAGGGAAGTCTGAGGAAACAATACCGACCGAACGGGGTTATTAACGTGGTGAATTCCTGTGATTCGGGCGACAGCTTGACCTGGTGGAAGCTCTACGTGGCGTCCAACTTGGAGAAAACTGTGGCCTCCCCCAGCAGACCGAGGCATTGCTCAACTGTGGGTAACATGTGGCGTTCCCGCAGAATATCCTTGTTGAGGCGGGTTAGATCCACACAAAGCCTCTAACCACTCGAAGTCTTGCGGACTGCGACCATTCCTGCGCACCAGGGTGTTGGTGTGTCAACGCGACGAATCACCCCGTCCCGTTCCAGCCTGTCCAACTCCGCCTTGATCGGATGCCGAAGCGGCAGTGGCAGGCTTCTGGGTACGTTTAACGAGAATGGAGTCGCATCTGGTATGAGGCGGATTGTGTATGCCTCGGGAAGAGTTCCAAGTCCTTGAAAAAGGGTTGGGTTGAGGCATAGCTGACCGCAGGGCTCTGGAGCCTCAGAAACATGGTCCAAAAACTTGCAGACGCCAAGGGCTTGAATGGCCGGAAAGCCAAGCAGAGGAACCGTATCAACTGCCAAGACATACAGCTGCTGCTTGACCGACTTGCCATGCCACGTCAAAGTAGCATCGTACGTGCTTAGAACTGGTAGGACGTTATTTCCTGGCCCCTTCAATTCACCCTCGGGATTCTGAAGCTTGGTCGGAATGCCAGGAAATGCACTCGGAACAACTGAGACCTCGGCGCCAGAATCCACTTTGAAAGACAATGCGCGTCCGTCTACGGGCACTTCAATGAACTTCGCGTTCGGGCGACGCCCCTTCGCGACAGCATGAAGCTCCACCGAATTAGCCGAAGGCTTCCGTTTTTGCTTCCCGCCCACTTTTTTTTTCTTCATGCAGACCACCTCGAAGTGGCCACTCTTGCCGCAAAAGTTGCAGACGGCACGACGGGCGGGGCACTCCGTTGGCGGTAGCGATGCGCGCCCGCAGAACGATCAAAGGCGGGCCGGCCTATCGCTTGACGCTAGCTTCCTTTTGTGCACTCGCGTAGCGTCGATGGCCAGCAAAGGAGATTCTTCCGAGTTCCGAATTTTACGTTCGTTATCTGCGTCTTCATGCTGACGCACCTGAGTCAAGGCATCTTGCAACGTTAATTTTGGGCTTCGGCATAGCTGGTCTGATAGCTTGCGGTCAAGCAACCCAACTACGAAGCGATCCCGAACGAGCCTATCTTCAACAGCAGGCGATGCGTAGTTACAGCGCTTTACCATGGTATGAAGCGCAGTGAAAAAAGCATCGGCGGTCTCACCCGGTTGCTGTATCCGCCGGTGGAAGCGAGCCGACTCGTACAACTCGTTGACGGGGTGGACGAAAAGGTCCGTGAAGGCCTTTTTGACAGCCGACAAGTCCTTCGTGTCGGCTTCTGCCAGCGTTGTCGACGCAAGAACCGTTCTTGCTTGCGGCCCCATGCAGTAAAGCATGGACCGCGTTTGCACTTCACACTCCGCTGTATGAAGTCCCGTTGCATAGCTGCAGTCCTCGAACTGCAGCAGCCACGCCGGCCAGGTACTTGGACTGTCGAAGTCGAACGGCGGCGGTGGGCGTAGCGCAGCCCCGAGCGAGGAATGAGCGGCGGCGGCGGCGGCGAAGAGCGACGGATCAGTGGCGTTGCGATCCCACTTCTGACACCATGTTGCGGGGCGTACTTCCACAGCACGCGCCCGGCTAACCACGAACGCACAGCACGCCGGTAACGGGCAACTGACCCCAAGGCTTTATTCACCTTTGAATATATACACATGGGCAACCGTGGAAGTGGTGCCCTCTCTCGATCGGTAGCACACACACCAATGGTCGCCATGGTGCCATCTGTCTATATGAGCACACACTACAGCAGCGTTCCCCCAAAAGGTCGCACCGACAGATCCATTCAAGTGGACGACTGCGGGTCCTGTCAGGGGCACCGGGGCAGCAGTGGGTTGGCCGCCATGCTGGTGTTTCCCTTCCCTTCCAGGGCGGCACAGGCGAGGATGGCGGAGGTCGTTTTGCTGTGTGCTGGACTGGGTGGCAGAGGGCCACCACTTTAGAAAAGTCTTGCAGCCACTCACATGCCCAGCAGCCTGTGAGTCACGGAAGTAGCGCAAACTGCTAGGGTTCACCACGACGAAACTCTCAGGGCAGCTGTTTTGTGGCATAGACAATCATAGAGGCCAAAATCTATATGCACCAGTAAAGTCGACGGAATGTGCAAGGGCAGGGCCACTTTCTGTACAAGGCAACAGCGTCATTGTTTTCGCCAACTCAATGGAGACCCTGAAAGAACTGAGGAAGAGACCTAGAGGCAGCACCTTGAAATAACTGTCACCACTTGGTGGAGCTACTTCCATGTACGTCCACGAGAGGGTGCAACGACAGCAATAATACAGTGGAACCTCGGTCATACGACTTTCAAAACACCATGCGAAAGATTGATTGATTGATTGACTGACTGATTGATTGATTCATTGTAGGGTTTAACGTGCCGACGCAACACAGGCAATGAGGCACACCATAGTGGAGGGCTCCGGATGAATTTTCACCACTTGGGGCTCTTTAACGTGTGCCGAAATCTCCCACACACGGGCGTTTTTGCTTTTCGCCTCCATCAGAAAAGTGGCCACCCCAGCCGGGAATCGAACGTGCGACCTCGTGCTCAGCAGCACAACTGCGCTAAAGCATCATATGACTGGGGTTTCTGGCCTTCGCGTCACGAAGAGCAGCCATTAGCCTTCACGTCACGAAGTCTCGCCACCACAGAGAAGATCTGCAGGGACAGCAGTTTGAAGTGGTTACTGGCCTCAAGCCTTTGTGCTGGAAGGTATTAGGCGCCGGAAGGTGGGTTCCTGAAACGTGCTTACCAACGGTTCTTCGCGGGCTACTGCTACAGCCCGAGCTATAGGCCTGGAGGCCTGATGGCGCCTGCAGATGGGGTTGAGTCAGCTTCCTTTGGCAACAACAGGATGTTCTGCAAAGGCTCCGGCAGAAGCATTCATGCTGGAAGGTATTTACAGTGTAGACCGCTTATAACGTATGCCGCGGGAGCCGCAAAAATCCGCACTATAAGCGGTACCGCACTATAACCAAAACACGCGCCAATTCAACCACATCGCCACCTATCTCTCAAGTCAAGCTATATTTATCATCACTCAAACGCACAGCACTTAAAAACGAAGGCACGGTCTATATTTCGTATTATTTTTAACATCAGCCGCTGCTGCAGGGCAAAAGCGCAGTCTCACAAACGGCGAGCGCGGCTTTAACTTCCGTTGTGTTTGTTTTGAAAGACCATGGCTGCGTTTTTAGCGTCTATGAACAGATGCCGCAAGACGTGATAAGAACGCCAGCGGGATTTTTTTTTTTACCCCACCTTGTGTTCACGATGCCGAAGGCGGCTGCTTATCAGCGCAACGTACTGGTGGTGGAAATCTTCGGCTTCGCGCGGCTCGAATGTTCGGAAAGGGAAAGAGCGGTGGCTTATCTGCAACAACGTTCTAAAGCGTGAACCGCGTGGTAGATTTGGTATCGCGAAAACGTGCAGTTCACGCCAGCGCGGATACAACTGGCGTGGTGTGGGCGGCGCGGTAAGAGGCGGCAACATGGCGTCGGCACTGGCCGTGAAGCGGTGCAGGCAGTTCCAGTAAGTTCCAGCGACCGCTTCTAACCGCTCGCTGAAATGCCGCACGGGGCGCAAGCGAAGATGCTCATGCAAGAAAAGAGCTAATAATGTGGGCGAAAAGTGGAATATAAACTGCCATCTACGCTGCTTGTGAAAGCGCCCACCAAAAAATACCGCGGTGGTAAGCCTAAACATCTCCGGCGCGGCTAGCCGGCTCGGAGCGCTTCGAATCTCCCGCCATTAGGTACGCGTCTCCCCATTGGTGCAAGTCGTCAGGCTCCTCCCACTGCCACGCGAAGAAGCCACCGCGAGTGCGGAATCGTCGATACGAGCACGAAAAAAAAAAAAAAAACGCGCAACGCCGATGTGCACGCTTCGTGCGCGAAAACGGGCCATGCGGTTCACGATTAATAAAATCAACTTGCCGCGCGCGGATGGGGAGACTGTCGCTATCTTCCGAGATGCATCAAGCAAGGTCAATTGTGGTTATCAGGTACGCACGAACTAAAGGGTGCCTATTTTTTTTCTTTGGGTGTCTACGTTAGAGGAGGGCAAGGGGTGCACGCTGCGTCAGATGGCCGATTTCATCCTTTCTTTTTTCTTTTGCTACCCTAAAACGATGCCTCAGCTGCGCCGGTCGATCCGCAGACCCGCCGAAAAACCGCACTATAAACGGTATTGTGCTTCGGCCAACCGCATCTTAAGCGGTATGCTTATGCATTGAGTTCTATGGGAGGCAAACCGGTGGTCGCAAAAACCCGCGTTATATCCGGTCCCGCACTATAAGCGGTTACGTTATAAATGGTCTACACTGTATATCCCCATCTACTTTCACCAAAAGTGTCGCTAGAGCCACTGCAAGAGACCTGGTGCTATCAAGGATGTTACAGGATCTGTGGTCTGGTCAAGTTCTAGGCCAGAGTGGGGGCCACGTGTGTCCCGGTTCAATGAGATGAGAGGGCATCAGAACTGCTTGCTGCGAGGCAACCGCGTTGTGGTGCTCACCTGCCTCCGAGGGGCCGTTCCCAATTTTTTGCACGAGAGCCAACCGGGGTCTGCGAAGCGAAGGCTGTCGTACAAAGCCATGTGTGGTGGCCGTGATTGGACAGCGACATCGTGGCTACGGCGCAAGAGTGCTGCGCTTGCCCACAACAGCAGCGGCCACCTAGACCAGTGCCCATGATGCCGAGGCCACTACCAAACGGGGCCTGGTCAAGAGCTCACGTGGACTATGCAGGGCCGTACAGGAATTCGTACTTTTTGATTGCAACTGATGCTTTCTCACAACGACTTGAGCTGTTCCCCGTTTCATCGCCATCAGTGGGAAGCACAATTGCATGCATGCCAGCCACGTTTGCGAACCACGGCCTCCCAGGTACGGCGGTGTCGGACAACGGCCCCGCGTTCCTGAGTGAAGCACACTGGACGTTTGTGAAGAAGAACGGCGCGAAGAGGACGCTGGTGCCGACCTATCACGCTGCCCCTAACCATGCTGCGGAGGCAGCGAATGGGAAGACCGGGAAAGTAAAGCTGCAAAAAGAAGAAGTTGGCCCAGGGGACCTGCACGCGCAAATTGCAAGACTACTGCTAGCCTATCGGTCTGCCCCCCACGAGGTCACCGGGTGTTGCACGTCCGAGCTGCTAGTGGGACGGGAGCGCAGGGCTGCGTTTGGGCTGCTGTGGCCGGACCTACAAACTCCAGAAACAACTCGCCCAGAAGAGGCATCACGATCACAGAGCCAAGCCGAGGGAGCAAGCACAACCGGGAGACAGGCTGTTCGCCAGGGATTTTCGTCTGGGTCAGAGTTGGATGCCCGCCCCTGCCACCAGATGGCGCTGCAGTGGGACGATGGGCGACAATGTGGATCATGCAGGGCAACCACAGTCCTTGGCTACCGCCACCGTCAACAACTGGAGACACCGAGGACGGCAACTGTCCCAACGCGGCCCCAAGTTTGGCTGACCAAGTGCTTTCCCTTGGCCAACCTTTCCTACTGGAGGCCAGGGACGTAGGTTCACCACACACAGAGTGCGCCTTTCACCCTTGAGGTTGAACTGTTTGGTATTCTGATTGGACTTTAACTTCCGTTAAACCGTTGTGTTGAGGGAAAAGAAGTGCGGTAACTAACAGGTTCCACCTGGGATGAACTTCCATGTACATGTACTGGGATGAACTTCCATGTACATGTACTGGGATGAACTTCCATGTACATCTACAAGAGGCCGCGACGACAGCGCTAATAAAAGGTAGAGAACGGGACCTGTGGGTCGGTGCCCCCACGCCCCCGACAGTGGCTGTTGCGTATTCACTCCTGTGAGCTGTGTTCGCGGGATTGGTCACCACACACTTATGCACATAGTGTGAACGTCCCCTGCGAACCCTCCACGAGCCCCACGGCATAACGGTGCAGATGGGCTGGATCCCAGGTCATGCGGGTGGCACCGGTAAGAGCACCGCTTGTCCCTCCTCGACCTAGTCACTCAAGCTCCGCTGCTCGTTTGGCCTACACGAGGAATGCGAGTGGCCAAACGTGCCAGCAAAACGGTGCCGCACAGTCCCCACCCACTTCCCAAAGGGCACAGAAGGTTCGAGGCGAGGAGGACAGGTACTGTCCTTGCTGTGAGTGTACTGGCTAAGTGGCGAGGAGGGCCACCGTGACGGGTTGCATGTGCAATACCAGTGAGTGTGCAACGTTCCGGCACGTCCTATTGTGCCGGCCTTGTGCCACTGAGGAACCAGCACGAGGGCGTTGGCTCATTGGAGGAAGGGACACCCCCTCGCCTGAGTGCAGCAAGCGCAAGCGCCTCGTTGTGGTATTTTTTGAATGAAGACCGGACCAGTCTGTTTGCCTTTTTCCCTACTGGGCGGCAAGGGAAGTTGCATTTGTGCATCTGTGTTTGTGTGTGTGGCCCGTGGTCCCAGATACTGAGCAGCCTTTTTGGAGCGCCAATTCAGCCTGGCCACACTTTCTCGTGCCTTTTTCCATGGTGCCGGTTTGAGCCCTGCCTGATGGGAGGTATGCCACCCCTGCAGGCTGTACAAGTCCCTGGGCGACTACGATGCTGTCCGGGCGTCGCTGTCCCTCTGTGAGAGCCTGGGCCCCGAAGCGAAGCAGGCCCTGGAGCACGAGGCCCAAGGGGACTACCTGCAGGCCAGGCACATCTACCGCCAGGCACGCCTCTCTCCGATTGCACCTTGATCGCTCTCAGCGCTGCCTTTGATCCCAGGGCACGAGGCTTGCACACAAATGCGCCATCTTGCGTGTGCTCCTCAAGTGCATGCTCTCAAGTTCAGCCTCATCTTTCATTCTTTTTCTTTATGCAGTGCACAGTCTCCAACTTTGAAGTCCTCTTTTGGGGTGCTGGCCAAACTTATGTTTGGGTCGAAGGGCGTTGCTTCTCATTGTTCATGTCAGAGGGGCACTAAAATGGGACAGTGAACGCTGTCTCGTTAGATGGGGGAAATTTTGCGCACACTGAAACACGTAAGCGGGACACAAAGACCAGTGCAGGTGGACCCTGGTTGGTCAGCGCCGGCTTTCGTGTCCCCTTTTTGTCCCCATGCAGTGTGGGCAAAATTTCCCTCCATGATTTCAATGTAACTAGCTCGCATTCCCGTGTTGTTGTCTGACTGCCTCCCCGAATGGAGTTTTTTCAGCCAATTTCCATGCATTTTTAGAGATAAAACTGCATTTGAAAGCGCTGCTCTCCTTGCACCATCTTCCCTGCCCACTTGCTGATGTCACATGTGACAACGTACAATCAAAGCTCGTTATAACGTAACGGGATGTAACGAAATTGTAGATATAACGAAGTAAATGGAATTTTCATTGAAATCCCCATTGAGAACAATGCATTTGAAACCTCGTTGTAGCGAAGTAAAATTGACCTGTCATTTGGATATAACAAACTATATTAGTAGGCTCGTGCAAATAGTGATAGTTTTGTTCGAAGCAAATAGTCCTTGGGGTCGAATACTTTCGAAGTGAATTCGAATAGCTGTCAGATGTCACTGAGCTTCCTGTCACTGAGACACGGAGCTGCCGGGTCTGGCGGGACCTTCATAAACAAGTTCTGTGCAGTGGAAATCTTGATGATACGTTTTTGAGTGATACGAATTTCGGGACGATACGAATTTCCGATAAGTTCCGACTAAGTTGTATTGTTTGTAATGGGAAAAATTTCAGCGGTTACAAACGGACCTGCGCGGCCCGGCAGATGATACGAAAGAGCCAGCGAGCCGCCCAACTGCCGAGTGAGCGACAGCGATGTACGGGCTCTCTATCCCCTCTTTGTCGCTCTTTCTCCACAAACGGCTGGGCTGTTGTTTTCTGATCACGAAAAGGCACCGCACACTCTCGGTGCACTGACGCCGCTGCGAAACCACCTGCATGCTGCGCGGGGTGCAGCCGGCCACAACAAAATGGCGGTGGCTTCGGTCGCGTTGGGGTGTAGGGTGCTCGAGCGACCTAAGCGCTCTCTAATATGCCGCTCAAGGCACGCACGAAGTTGCTTGTGCGCTAAAGGAGGTGATAATGTGGGTGAAAGGGGTACAATAAATCATCATCCACGCCGCTTGTGAAAGCGCCCATGCAATATCTGCTGGGGTGGTAAGCCTAAACATCTCTGGATGAGCCAATTGGCTGGCTCGAGCGCTTCGCAACTGCTGCCATGAGGAGTGCGCCTCCCCATTGGTGCAAGTTGTCAGGCTCCTCCCACTGCCGTGCGCTACGCGCGTCATTTTCTGTGTGGACTGATGGGCGAGTTGGTATTTCGACATTCTTGTATTACAGCGCACTACTAACAGGACACAGTGAAGGACGCAGACACAGCGCTGTGTCTGCGTCCTTCACTGTGTCCTGTTAGTGGTCATTTTCTGAGCGAGGCAGAAGCTGCTGCGTGTGCAGAATTGTTGACGGCGTCAAAAAATCACGCGCGGCGCCGGCGCGCCCAAATAGCTTGCAAAACAACGCTCTGAATGTGGCTGAGCTTGTCTTGGCTCCACATGTAGTCAAGATGTAGGCCTGATGTCAATGGCGCTGCAGCTTGCCTAATGAAACCAAAACTTGAACGCAGTTTTGATATTCATTCACCCCAAATACTTCAAAATATTGGAAATTTTAAATTCAAGTCGAAGCGAATTCGATTATTGTTATACAGTTAAACCTCGATGTAACGAAGTCCGTAAAATTCGTAATTTACTTCGTTACATTGAAATTTCGCTACATTGAAATTCGGGGTCATAATGAAGTGTTCATCGTGTGAAGCATTTCCTGCAAACGAAAACATTGCGCGCATACGCGGCTGGTGCACTTAGCTTAATCGTCTAAGCGGGCATCAGCGTGGAGCGTTTTCTCCCCACAAAAGCGTGCCCTGCAAGCCACAGGCGTGCTGACGCAGCCCCAGAGACCACCCACGATGTGGGCAGCTCCAGCGACCACTTCTGACCACTTGCTGAAACACAACTGGAGGGGCAAATGAGAGGGGCATGCGAGAAAAAAGGCGGATAACGCAAGCGAAATTTTCACTGTAAAACGTCATACGTGCTGCTTACAAAAGTGCCCATCAAATATCCTCCGCGGTGGTAAGCCTAATCGTCTCTGGTGGGGCTAGCTGGCATCCCCGAGCGCTTTGAAACTCCCACCATAGGGTGCGCGCCTCCTCATTGGCGAAACTGGTCAGGCTCCTCCCACTGCCACGCTCAGCGTGAGTCACTTCCTGGCCAAGGCAGAAGCCGCTGCGGGCGCACAATCGCGGACGCGGGCGTGAAAAAAACACGCGCGCACGGCTCATAAAGATTCACAAATGCTTGCTGGAACGATGGAACCCATAAGCATGAGCGAACTCGAACGAAGGGAAAAGCAACGGCATGCGGCGGCAGCGGCCCAACCAGAGACAATTAGGCTTACCACCCTCGAGGATATTTGATGGCGGTGGATATGACGTTTTACAGTGAAAATTTCGCCTGCGTTGTCTTTTTTTTTTTTTATCGCATGCCCTCTCGTTTGCCCCTGGAGTTGCGTTTTAGCGAGCGGTTAGAAGCAGTCGCTAGAGCTACCCGCATCGCACAGGCGGTCTCCACGGCTGTGTCAGCGCGCCTGTGGCTTGAGGGGCGCGTTTTTGCGGGGAGACAACACTTCATGCGGTTCACGCTGATGCGCACGAGTAGACGATTAAGCTCCTACAGAAACAGAAACAGTGCGCTAGCCGTGTATGCGCGCCACGCAGTATGTAGGCAAGAAGCTCGCTCACGGACTCTGTGGCTCATTGCATCCCTGGCATTGGGCGGCCCGTGTCACCGTTTGCATTTTATTGGGACCCGAATTCGGCGCTTGCGTCTCCTAAAATCCACTTCAACTAAAATTTCGTGCATGAATCTCCATGAAACTTCGTTACATTGAAATTTGGGCAAACGGGACTTCGTTACACACAGGGTGAAAATACATGGTGTGCGTACACTTGAAGTTACAAAAAATTCCGTGGTTCGTTACATCGAGGGTTTCGTTACATTGAAGTTCGTTGCATTGAAGTTTAACTGTATTCGTTCGAATATTCTAAGCGCCGGAATATTCTCACAAGCCTATATATTAGTCTGCCCCCCCCCCAATAGAAAAACCGACCACGGTGCGTGAAGTACCGTGTGGAGTTCGACACTCTTTGGCGCGGCTGTTTTAAAATTCCCGCGTCGACCTTCCAGCCGTGTGCAGCCACGTGACGCGCGGCTGAACGAGCGTGCTTCCTCGCTCCGCTAGCGGGGCGGAGCGAGTGGTTGTGCGGGCCCCGTGACAGCAGTGAGGAGCCGCGCAAGGTGGTTTCCCTCTCGATGACGCTATTAAGGAGTTTTAGCACTCCGTATGCTTCATCTATTCCGTTCGTACCGTGTTTAGCGGGCGACCCGACTGCACCGGAGCGCACAGGTACAGCAAGGAGGAAGCCCTCCACCCTGATGAATGTGCGGACATGGCGAGGGCCGGCTCGTGGAACTAATCTAGCCTAGTGGAACGAATGCGTAAGTGCCCAGTCGGGTCCCGCTCAACAGGGTACAAACAGAACAGGCAGAGCATTAGCAGTGCTAAAACTCTTCATTGTTGCAGATGTCACCAGACAAACCAACGGAAGCGACGACAAAGACGCCGTGGTCTCCCATGCACACACGTTGGACGTGCCAACGTTGTCGATGCAGGCAATCGATGCGATTGACCTTGTCTGTCGTTTCTTCAGCGTCCATTGCGACTGCGTAAACGGCATCAACGCGATGGAAAGGAAGTCTTTTGCTTGCGATGCCCAAAAGAAAAGTGCATGACGGAGTTTTTTACCGGCTGTGTCTAGCAGACAATGAAATAGACAGTGTGTGCACTGAGCAAGCAAAATATTGCTGTTCTATTCAGTTTCCGTCAAATGCGAGTTAGCGTGGCGCTACAGTGGCCCGCGGGTTGTTTTCCTTCTTAGCACGCTTGGAGTTGTGCACCCAACTGAGCATGCATTGCCGTAAGCTGCTGTAATTGATGTAACGAAATAACGCAGAAGTAAATACTGCTACCCTTCCACTTTGTTACAACAAGGTATGAGTGTACTGGCGAGTACACAGAGTGCATATTAGCGTATTTTCAGCATGCTTAGCCTGTGCAACTGGTGCGTAAAAGAAGAGCCGACGATATGTGCACAGCGTGTGCAAATTGGTACTATTGCGTAGGCTGCAGTAGCATGAAAACACGTTGTCAACCGGAGCGACATCACTGCGGTGTTTGGTGCAGTGGCCATGAACGGCGCATGGTGTTCTCTGTTCTGCCGCGTATGTCATTTACAGAAAACTAAGTTTTCTGGGGGTGGTGCCCGCAAGAGAGGGCACCATCATCATCGGGGCAGAGAGAAGAGGGAGGGGAGCGGGATAGAGAGTCCGTCAGCCGAGTTTCGGACTGTGGAAGCACGACAGGCTTTCAAGTTCTGCTCAACGCTCGTATTCTGGTTTACATGGGTTGAACTGTGCAAGGCAGCCACAGGTTGGATTTTGGTGAACTCATCTGGGTGTCCCTTGAAGGCGTATTGGTCTTTGCTCTCCAGCTTGCTGCCTCCAGCCCAGGTGACGCCGGTGGCCCGACCTGGGACGACGCTGTGCTTGAGGTCAGTGGCATTTCAGTTCGGCAGGTTGTGGGCTAACGTACGGGATAGCAGAGGACCCCGGCTAGCTTTGCTAGAGAACGCTACGCGCCGTACACTAGCCCTGCGGAATCCGAAGACTCACGCACGGGTTCGGGTACTCACATGCGGTAGACAGGCTCCGGCAATCCAAAGTGAGGCTTTATTGCCTGGCAGATACAGTGCATACACCAGACAACACGACTATCGCTCGCGGGGAGACAGTGGCTCCTGTCGCTCGCTCAAGCCGCTGGGCTCAGACCTCGATATCCGTCATCACGGCCGCGGGAGCAGGGGAGGCATCCCGAGGCGACCGATCAGGGCAGAATCTCTCGGCAGAGTCCGTGGAGCCAACTGGGTTCACCGTCATCGGGGCATTCGGCGTAGGCACAGCCGAGCCAACCGACTCCGACCAAATCGCCCAGTCGACTCCCCGGCGGAGCGCCCGTTCGTCCCGCAGATCAGCTCGGAGGGGAGAGGAGATCTTCCCCAGGTCGGGGAGAGGGTGGCGCTAAGGAAGGTGACAAACTGGTCCTCCTGCCCTCGCGCCCTCGCGCACACGTTCGCGGCAAGCCGGTTCGGCGCGTCGCGCGGGGTCATGAAGAGGACACGACCTACGTGACGCGCCGGCTACCCAAAATGGCGGCTCCCAGCTCGCGGAAACATGTGCAGGCGAGGCGTAGGGGAACACGGGCCCCCACAAGGTCTGGCATTCCAGTTTGCTGTCAGCACTCCTCCTAATCAAGTGAGGGGAAAAAAAGACAACATGCATCATATACCATATTTTTGCGCATACAACCCACATGAATAATTGAAAAATCTCAAGTGAAGTCAGTGGGGATGGCCAGGCAGTTGGCTACTGCGAACAGAAGAAGGCCATCAGGCCCACAAAGAGGCAAGGCAAAAAAACAAGCATTACTGTGCAAGCCATTTGCATGCCCAGAACAAGCTAGCTTTATTTTTTCTTTTGCTGGAGCCACCTGCGGCTGTGCCAGGCCAGCCCAAACACAAAATCCTCAATGCCACTTGGGCACTGCTTGTTGACTGACATTGTAACACTCCTCCCCTCTTAAAAACACATGCCACTTATTTGCAGGTTTTCTTGTCCTCTTAGTATGTAGCAACTTTAGTGCGTAGCAACTGCATGCGTGCAGTGAATGTGCACGGGCCCCTGAGCGCCCTTGCGCTGCTGCAGTGCTGCTGCCTGCTGGGCGAGTGGAAGGAGCTGCAGGACGAGGTGGACGCCCGGCTGGGAGGCCCCTCCGCGCTGGAGGCCCTTTGGGACGGCGCCTACCGCCAGGTGGGCATGTCCCGAGCCACCCCCGCTGCCTTACGGTGGAGGCCTTGCCGCTGTCTGCTGCGGGTCACCAGTTGGCACGCTCTCAGACGAGTGGGCACATATTTAGCGACGCCAAGCATTGCGCTACGTCTAACCTTTTCGCGGGGCTTCCGCTCACAGGAGAAGCCCAGGTGGCGGTCAGCCAATGAGGTAACACACCCGGGCACACTGCTCAGCTGCCTTTTCTTCTTTCTTTCTTTTTTTGAGAGGCCCTAAAAGCGTACTTTGCCCATTGCTCACAGATGTGACCATAACGAAGTTTGTAAGGCACGAGCGACCCAAAACAGATGCGAGTGCCCATCAGCTTTGCAGTGCGTGGACAGGCAGCAAGGGCGAATACCCGCGGCCATTGTGTCGCTCCTTGGGGTTTCGAAACCACGGTTCCAGCTGAAAAAGCGAGCGGTGATTACTGCAGTCCTCTCCATTCTCCATGCCCGTGTTAATCCCTGGTCCTTGAGTGCACACTGTGGAAAATTTACTTTTTTGTTGCGTTGCTGTAGCTTATTAGCTCACAAGGTCAGTTCTGTGAAGTAAAGTTTGACATCCACTGGAATTCAGCTGTACGGCTTCATTCAGGTGGGTGTCAAACTTTCCTTCGCAGAAACTTACTCCACCTTGAGGATTTCCCCTAAATCTGGTCGATTACCGTATAAACTGGAATATAGGTCGAGTTTTTTTCCAAAAAAATCCGCACAAAAGTCGCCCCTCGTCTTATATAGCGGTCATTGGCAGAATGTAAATCGTTGTCTGGCAACAATGTGCAAGCGTAGTCCGACCGTCGCCATCGCCATTCGTGCCGGACTGCTCTCTCGCACAATCAGGCCTTTATTTGATTTCGCTTTTCTCTAGTTTTTCGTCTTTTACTCGTCTATTGTGCGTGCGTGCTTACATTTCTGTACGTCTCTGTTCCGAGATGAGTGGCGGCAGTCGACGCCAGTTCACCGCGGCGTTTAAGCCGACGGCAATTGAGTCACCGAGCAGAATGGGAATATGGTGGCACAACGCCAGTTAGGAGTTTCGGAGAAAAGTGTGCGGTACTGGCGGAGCCAGAAAGCTAAGCTGTGCGCGTGCAACCCCCGAAACCGATCGTTCCGTGGACGTCAAGCGGTGCACCCCGAGTTGGAGAACAAAGTGGCGGACTTCGTCCGAGAACTTCGCTCACGATCGCTCCGGAGGCCGTGCGCGGACCGGCTCCGCGAACTGTACAATGAGTGGATAGCCGGCGACAACAAAAAGACCCATACGTGCCGGTTACGACCGTGTCAAGCTGGGTGTCCTTCTCTGGGCAGTCGCTGCCCGACGACATGGTTACACGAGCGTTCAGGAAGTGCTCCATCAGCAACGCGCCTGATGGCATGGAAGATGTTATTGCGAAGCAGTCATCCTCGGACGACTCTGAGAGCTCGGACGAGTTACTTCGGCAGGCATAGTAAGTGGCAGTGACGGACGGGCGTCGAAAATAAATATAGACATTGTGAGTGCGCTTCTGTGCCGAATTATTTTTCTTGTCAACTTTTCCCACCTCAAGGTAGGGGGTCGACCTATATACCGGGTCGACCTATAATCCGGTTTATACGGTAACAAGGTCAATTCTGTGGCACAGTTGAGGCTGAGAAGTTTGCTGCAATTTCTGCGCCGATATTCAAGGAAGAACAGATGGGAAAGCACCTGTGATTGCGTCAAAAGGCCATCTGCAGTGAAATTTCGCCTTTGCCCAGTTTACGTTGAAATGTGCCGGAGGAATTGCACAGGCCGCAGGAGCATGACTGCCAGCTGTGTGGAGTGCCTTGTCCCTCAATGATAAGCACATGACGTAGCTTTGTAGCAGGCAGCTTTGTACCAGCTGCCGGCATGGCACGCAAACAGCTGTGTGGCAAGTGACATCCCAGCCAAGCCAGTCCAGTCGTACCCCAGGTAGCTCGAGCACCAGGATTGAGCGTATGCTGAAACTACCAGCCCGGCTCACTTGCACTGCTCACTGGGCTGGCGGCGATGTCGATTCCACCTGGCAATAGTTTTCGCCAGTGCAAAGCCACTTGCCAATGTGTGGGTTGTGTTGGGGCTGCCTCTGACGGGGTTCTCCTGGCGAGCAGGAGCACTACTTGCCCCTGTACGTGAAGGCTGGCACCAAGAGGACCCTCGAGGAGGGCGGCGCCCAGGGCTGCTTTCCTGCCATCGTGCGACAGTGGATGGAGGACTCCCGGAGGAAACGAGTGCTCGAGGCAAGCCCCCTCCCTCCCCCTCTTGCTTGGCTCGCAAGTGGGCTGTCCACTGGACTGGTGCCAGTGCTTGACTCGACCTGCGTCCGTGAGCATTGCTAGCTGGAAATCGTCAGATGTCCCGAGGGGAATGCATTGCTGCCCCCCACATCTTAAGCTGGCTGGTTTCGGGGTTATTACTCATTTGTATGTGGGGTGCTGCAGGCTGCAGACATGCCGGAGGCACAATGCGTCAACAGCCCAAGAAGGAGGGTGCAAGGGGGGCGGCTCAGATTCGCATCACTTGTGTCAATCTAGGGGGCATGCGATGGGAAAATGAATGTGCCCGTGTGTTTGGCAGCAGCCAAGGAAGAGCGTTGCTAGGCAGCGTCGTTCTGTTTGTTCGACCAAGGTTCCCAAAGGTAAGAGTGCCGCGCTAGCAGTTGAACACCTTGCTAGGCAACGCTCCGGACAGTTGGCGTGGCGCTGCTAGCAGGAGCATTCCAAGCATGCGTAACCGGAGGGGCTGCTCCTGCTGGAGCGCTGTCATTAAGCTACTTCCAATATTCCAATATTGAGATTGCGGACATGCCCTGACCTTCGTTGAAGATTTGCGGCATGGGCATACAGCGCTGAGGGTACAGTTATCACCGCATTAAGAATGGAGTGGCTGGCACAGCCTTCACGGCGGGGTAATCTGCGTAACTCTGTGGTTTCGAGTTGGGAGAACAAATAGACGGAACGATTGTACAGTTAGATGAGCAGGGATGGCACAGGTGAGAAAAAGTAGGGCTGCGCAAAATACGCGTTCACTTTGTAAAAACTTGGGGGCGCTGTGCTAGGATAACTGCTCCTTCTGCTGCTTCATTGGATCAAAGTGGTGCCACTGGCTTCAGAGGGGGACCAGGCCAGATCAGCAGCGCCTTCTTGCTGCTGCCTGTGAACCCTGCCCAGCTTTCCTTCACCAGCACAAAAAGCCCTTGCTGGGCACTGGGGAGGCCCCCACGCAGGCCGCCTTGCAGACGTGCCACCTGCTGCCGCATGTCATTTTGGGGTGAGGTTACGAATCAGCGCGAGGCACTTCACCGTCCCCCAGCTCTGAGCCAAGCGGTTGTGGCCAGGCTGCCAGGCCAGGCAAAACCCTTCATGTGGGCACAGGTCATTGCCGCCTCTGCTGCTTGGCTTAGTTGCTGGCTTTTCCAACTGAGTGCGAGTGGTTTTCGATATCTGACTCAAAAGTAGGGGTGTGCGAATGTCAAATTTTTCGAATATGAATCGAATACGAATATCTAGCTTCAAATATCGAATCAAATATCGAATAATTAAGGGGGCACGTGGCTTTCGAAATAAACTTTTTTATTTCTGTCTGGATTTTGTTGAAAATTGGCTCGGCAACTAAAAATGCTTCTGTGATGATACCATAAACATTTGAGAGTAATATTCTGAAAACTTTTGTATTTATAAAAATTTCTTTCTATTCACCTTGTACCGCGCTTGAGTGGCCTATTAAAGCGTGATAGAAAACTTGGTCCAAGTGCTTTGCATTCCCCAATGAATGGCCAAGGTCGTAACACTGAGTGTTTTTTTTTATTGGAACACCATTTTTTTTTTAGTTTTCAGTTTTTAGAGGTGAATGCACAAAAGGCACATAGACCATAAACGACTATTTGAATAAAAAATAGAAAGAAGTAAACCTGAAAAACCAAGAGTGTCACGACTGGAGCTGTTCATCAAGGAATGTAACGCACAGAATGGAATCAAAATACACCTAGCGGTCACGAAAAAAATCCCTGGAACAAGCGACGTAAGTGGCAAAAAAAGTGTTGAGAAAACAGCTTCCGAAGTTGCAACATAGACTTAACTCATCAAAAGTTCAAAGTTCCTGCTAGGAAAAGTAGAATGCTAAGAAAAACAGAGAGGTTCGTGAAGCCGCAAGTGTTCACAAACTATGGGAAAAAAATGCGGAAACATTACAAGCCAGAATTCTTTAATGCTCTCTGAAACGATTTGTATAATATAAAAACATGGAAGAAAATGTTTAAGAAAATTTGTGAATATTGTGTCTCAGGTAACTCATATGGTATACATTTGTGCTGTGCACAAGTACGTTTTTGTTGTTTATATTGTGTTGCAGTGTATAATTCTGCTGTGTGATTTTCAAGCAAGTATTTGTCATGTTGTATTGTTGTCATGTTGTCAAGAAGTATTTGTCATGTTGTGTTGTTGTCATGTTGTCAAGAACTATTTGTCATGTTGAAACTTGGGGGTGTGGTTATTCTCTTTTGTGTACGTTAACACCAACTGCCTGGAAAGCCAACAAGCATTCGGTGCTTAGGCACGCCAGAGACAAAACCTGTGTAAAAGAAAAGTGAACCAAGCTGAGTGAATGAACGATTGAATGAATTGTCTGAGCAATTCTGATTAGTAGGGGTGTGCGAATATCAATTTTTGAATTTCGAAGCGAATTCGAATAATAAAAACAAAGTTCGAATCGAATCGAATATTTTTCGAATATTTTTCGAATACGAATACTTATTGTTTTTTGTAAAATTAATGTTTTCACCATCTAGAGACACAAAAACTGCAGCTTTATTGCCCAACAAATCACACAAAGTAAAATTAGGAAATACACAATACCATTGCACTGAACAGGTAAAAGGTCGGCACTCACTTAAATGTTAACATGGAGAAAGGTTAACTGCTCGACATGTTCGGGGAGCAGTGACAACCTCCTGCTCGTCACCACTTTACCAGATACCGAAAACAGCCGCTCACTTGAGACACTAGTAGCTGGCATGCCCGAGCCCGTGCACATTGCCGCGCGCTGATACAGTAAAATCTTGATGATACTATACTCGCAGGACTGCGAAAAATATTCGAATCATCCGAAATTCGTATGAACCAACACAGACCAAAAAATTGAGCGCTGAAAAAAGCTTTCGTTTATTTCTTTTCCTACTTTCGCGTGAAGAAATTCGTGATCTTTTCTGCTTTTTTTAACCCCCGTGTCGCAAAGCAGTCCTTTCTGGAGCACGTAAAGCTTCGCACTCGTCTCCTCACTCGCTGTGCCCAAGCTCTCTACACGCCGAAACAGCCAAGCGTGAACCGCATGGTGCGTTTTTGCACGCGATTCGCTCGCCTCGGCTCTGCGATTTCGCGCCCGCGCTCGACGATTTCGCGCCCGCGGAAGCGCCTACCTCGGTCAGAAAATGACGCACGACGCGCGCGGCAGGATGGAGGAGCCTGACTACTTGCGATGAGATCGAGACAGCCGGCTTGGCTCCGCCGGAGATGGTTAGGCTTAGCACCCCGGCAAATATTTTATGGGCGCATTCACTAGTGGCGCGGATGATGTTTTATAGTACCGTTTTCGCATGCATTATCAGCTCCTTTACCGCACAAGCAACTTCATGTCTCCCTTGAGCCGCATTTTAAAGAGCGCTTAGAAGCGGTCGCTCGAGCCCCCGCGCCACTTCGCGACTGGAGCCGACGCCATGTTGACGCCGCCGGCCGCGCCGCGCGCAGCGTGGGTGTGGTTTCGCGGCGGTGTCAGCGCGTTGGGCGTACGCAGAGCGTTTTCGCGAGCAAACAACAGCCCGGCCGTTTCTGGAGAAAGAGCGACAAACAGGGGAGCGAGAGCCTTCACTTGCTCGTTCGGCAGTCGGGTGCCTCGCCGGCTCGTTCGTATCTTCCGCCGGGCCGCGCAGGTCCGTTCGTAACAGCCGAAATTTTTCCCATTGCAAACAATGCAATTTCGCCGGGACTTGTCGGAAATTCGTATCATCCCGTAATTCGCACCCCCAGAATCGTATCATCGAGAGTCCACTGTAAATAAACACCGATACAGAAGACACGCTCTGATTTTTTTTTTTTTTTTTTTTTTAGTTTTGGGTGGTTCGAATATTTCGACCAATAAAAGTGTCGTTCGAATATTCGAAGTTTCGAATATTCGCACACCCCTACTGATTAGCATCTGGTTTGACTGGAAACTTGCGAAACAGAACCAGTGTTTGCTCGTCCGTGCTCGCTTGGAAAGCAGAAATTTTGCCATTCCCACGGGCCTGTTGTCTGCGGGGCCGCCTCATCACACAGTGGAAGTGTAGGAGGCCGTGGGCTGTATTGCGGCCGCGAGTGGTCCCAGCGCGTGTGTGGCCGGCCTGTCGCAGGAGGAGTGCTGCCAGGAGCTGGCGCTGCTGTGCCTGGCCCAGGGGGACGCCTGCCGGGCCGACTACTACGTCCGCTGCCTCACCGAGCACTTCCTTCAGGTGGGCAGGCGTGTGGCCCGAGAAAGGGAGAGGGGAACGCACAGGGTCGGAAGGAAGCTGCAACAGAGGCGGCGAGGGCAGTGCAGTTCGAGGCTGCCTTTGCACACAGTTGTCATCGCTGCCCATCTCGTCACTCCCACCAAAGTGCGGACGCACCGAGACAGGGGACGACCAGTGCGGAAGTGCTGCTGTCGCACGAATCCCGTCACACGGGCTCCATTTAGTTCAGTACATGCTCAATTATTGTGTGTTTGTTTGGATCTCGGTGCAGGTTGAAGATCCCCTGGTGGTCTAAATTAATTCAGAGCCCTCCACTACGGCGTGCCTCGTTGCCTGTGTAGCATCGGCACATTATTCTCCACAATCGATCAGTCAAGCAATAAATCTATCTATCAATCTTTATTATGTCACATTTCCCCAAACAGTGCACAGAAAGAGAAAACATTCAATTATATTTAAAAAATGACCAAAGAGAAATACACTGCACAAGAAGGATTGCATGCCGACAAAGGCCCTTTATTGGGGCACTGTAAGCTTCGAGCAGTGTTATGAAATTAGAAGAAAAGGTACATAACAGAGCAGGAAATTGTAAACAACTGCCGAGTGTAGGCCATTTATAACATTTTGGTTAGCACGTACTTGACGCAGTTTTCCCGACTTGACCAAGGAGTATGCTGCAGCTGTACGGTGGGGACATAGCACAGTGGCAACAAAGTTCTTCCACCCGTAGGCCACCTGTTTTGGGAAGTGAACTTTTGAGCCTTTTCTGTTTACGTGTCGTGAAAAGCAGGTGGGCGGCACTTGCTTGAGGAACCATGCACGAGGCACCTTTGGGGTGCAGCTTTTATGGTGGCTCTCGGGATGCCTTGACGCAGTGCATGTGAAGGAAATGGCCAGAACCTCGTTTGGCTTTGTTTTGTTCATGTTCGAGCGCTGTGTGCCTGAGCAGGCTGCAGCAGCAGGCAGGGTGGCCAACCACAATCCCGGGTGCAGGACTGGAGCAGCCTGAGCGTGCTGACCCCCACGCTGATCGAGAGCAAGCTGGAGGGCCTGCTGCCCCTCACCGACCTCATCCAGTACGTCAGGCAGGCCAGCGGCTGCCGCACCGCTTCCGTCGGTGAGCCATGCCGCTTCCTTGCCCCAGTGCTGCGCAGAGACTTGGTCCGACGCTTGGGTCCCTACATACACTGGGTTACAACAGCACCCACATACTGCATTTATCATCACTCAACCAGGCTCTGTGCAAAATAAATGCAAGCAAATCGCGCTACGCCGGAATTCACCGGGCATGCAGAAAAATCTGTTGGAAAAAAAAAACTGGAAGAAATGCGAAACCTTTCTCGCATCAAAACTGCATCAAAAGCTTCGCTGAAAGTAATGCATTTACTCGCATAATCCTTGCGTTTTCTTTTTCCAGAAAAATCGGTGTGAAGTTAGGCGGTGCGATAATTATGCCGGAAAAACCTTTTCGAGTGGCAAAAAGCAGCTTAAATAAGAATTGCATAGGTATTATACATAACCTGGACATTTGCGAGCAGGTCTTACCTTCACGGAGCAGGTCTTGCCTTCACTAGGTTAATATGCTCAATGCACAAAACTTTATTCATTGCGGCCAACCGCCACCCACTTCACCATCCCACATTTGGTAGTGGGGTTCCCAAGGGGGAACAGTGCTAGTCCGAGTCAGTGCTGCCACTATCGCTGGTCAGACTCGTTGCCTTGTCTTCACCTCCGGATTCCACGTTGGCTTCAGAGGCCTCAACTCTGTGCCACACTTCAGTCACATCCAGGGCATTCGGTATGCCCGTCTTACCAAAGCTCTTGACAACAACATCTACGGCGATCCCTCCCCATGTGCACAGTAGCTCCACCAACAATCTCCTCATCTTGCCATCCCCTCTGCGTGCAACCTTCGAATGTTATCTTTGAATGTCTTGTTCAAAGACACGTCCACGGGCTGCAGCATGGACATTAGGACGCCTGAAATGAGAGCCAGCTCCATGCGCAGCTTTTCTAACTTTGTGCAGGGGTGAGACAGCTGCGCATATTGCGCAGTTCTGATACAAATGTGTTTTCCTGCGCCGGGCTGCTCCAAAAGCTTGAAATTCGCCAAAATTGCGCCAAACTGCTCCAAAACAGTCTGAGAGCCAAGGATTTTAACGCTCCCGTCAGTTTCGGTGGGGAAAAATGCTTTCTGACGGCATAATTTTCAAACACCCCAAAGGTGATGCTGTTTGTAAAGGTTTAATCGATTGATCATTTAATAAAAAAAGTTAAAAAACGCACATAAATTTTCCCGAGATAGCCTTTTTGAAAGTCACAATGTCGGGTTGCACATGTTATATTCTGTACGATTTTAAAGTCTTCCCATACAAAACCATTGCAAAGTCCTCTAGAAAAAATACTTATGTGTACTGAGGGAAAAAACTACTTGTGCAAGTTGATGAAAAAACGGCAATTTTCAGCCGCCGCATCTCCGGAACGACATCACGGGGCGCCGCCATCTTGGTGTGGAGGAGATTGGGAAACAGGGCCGCCGAGCGAAGCAGTTGCTCGTGGTTCAGGTAGAGTGCTGTTCGCCTATTTCTACCGTGGTTTTGGTTATGAGGGTGGCTGGGTTTACATATACAGTTAAACCTCGATATAACGAAGTCGTACTTGGGGCCGCAAATTTCGTTAAATCGAGAATTTCGTAAAATCGAGGTTTCGATTTTACAGTTCATTTAACCAGTTATTGGGGTTTTAACACTTTGGCCCTCGCCAGGCAACAACTGCTATGTAGTTACCTCTCCAATTAAAGCGAAATTTGTACTAAAACTGGCCGCGAAAATTGTGTGAATTAAGAGTTTCAACACTTGGGCAATGGAATTCGGATAGCCGACGGTAGTTCATGTGTCATCGTAAAACCGGTGCTTTTTCCGCAACGCCTCATTAAATATGATAGCAGACTAGGTTTCCACTTTTTCTTTTTTCATTTCGGTCACTACTAAATGCCGCTGTTAGTCAATTGAACCCGCGTCCATGTCCCGTGAACTTCACCCCGCCGAGGTGCTCGTTCGAAGTTACGCCTCTTTTCGTCCATTCAGTGGTAGGCTTAGGCGCGGTGGGCCAATAGCGGAAGGCTGCTATGAAACTTTCGAAAGACTTTTTTCATGTACAAGGGCTCCGCAGTATGGGCGCGTGATTCAACCACAACACTCGAGATAAAACCATGATTGCGAGTTGAGCGGAGTACACGCGGACCGCTTCACTGTGTGGAGCAGCGCTTACGTGATCCGGAAAGCGGAAAGCTTACATTAAAAATCTTCCGGCCAAATTCGATTAAGCAATTACTTTTATGCCCACTGAGCCCTTACGAAACTGATTTCTCCGCACCGCAGCTGTCTAATGAACGCTGGTGAAACGAAGATGACCACGTTCGAAGAGAGCAATTTATTGCCACCAGCACTCGATGTTCAAGCCGTAGTGAAGAAGTCCGTAAGCAGTGCTTGGCGTTTCTTGACCAGGGCGGGCTTTACGTGACGCTCATATGCTGACAGCGCTAACAAGGTCTTAAACATTCGTGTGCACCTGCGTGCCTCCGCAGAACATCGATGGCATCCATCACACTTCGGTGGCTGTCAGTTTCACCGAGCTTCCTCAGGCTCTTGTTCGGAACACTTTTCTTTCTCTTGGAGTGCTCATGCTGCTTACAAGACTCACCTAACGATGCACGAACAAAATATTAATTTGGTTATCAGCGAGCACAACCTAGCGCAGCAGCACCGTGAGCAATGACGCGCAGAAAAAAAAAAGCTTGAAGTAGGCTTCGGTAGCCTAAGCATAGAGGGCGCTGGCGTAGGCAACGATGGAGACGTCAAAATAGTGGGTGCACTATTAAACCGTCTATGACCGCTAGCGGTTTGTGCAGCTTCGTTCTTCGCTTTTAATTGTTGTTAACCGTAGATTTCACCGCTTTTCTTTCATTTTAGCCTTCAAGAGTCAATTTGAGTACTGAATTTTTTCAATGTAGGGCCTGAGAGGCAAAATAAAACGTGCCTCGACCGGAATTTCGTTCTTCCTTTCTTGCCGTGACTTCGTTAAATCGAAAGCGCCGCACAAAATTACTTCGTAAAATCGAGACAAAAATACATGCATTTAGCAAAATTTTGTTAGAAAACTTGAAAAAATACGTTATATCGCGAATTTCGTTAAATCGAGGTTCGTTATATCGAGGTTCAACTGTAGTTGTTTGGTCTGTTGCGGGAAGTTGCGCGACTCGAAAGACAGGAGTTCATCAGAAACGTGGCGCCCGCGAATTCGCCGAGTTTCGGCCTTGAGTGTGAGGCACGGTGCGTCCTTGAAGTGAAATTTAGGACTCATTGAGGTGTTATAAAATGCTGAGTTATTGCTGCCTTTGACAGCGAGCTTGCGAGCGGCGGGAATGGGACGATCAACACTGCAGAAGCGTGTACAACATCACCGCAAAATGTTCGAGCAGTGTCCGATAGCGGGTCGGGCTATTATTGCGTGCTAGTAATAATAGTTCATCTACCTGAAGGGAAATTTAACGCCAAGAGGAGGGAGGTGGGTAAATATACCACCATTACTTAAATTACAATCGTAGTGAACGTTCACATTGGGGATTGAAATGCGACGACTTTCACCTCGCCTTGCGCAACTTTTGCCGTGGCTCTACACTTGTGCGTAAAGCCCAGTCTGGGATTAGAAAAATAATAATTTCTGCATTCACATGATACTAAAAATGCTTTGCAATTGCTCAGTTTTTCTATTCGATATTTCCAATGGCGCTCCACGCTATTTATGCATAGAGCCTCAGAATTTAAAAATGGTTTGTGAAAGGGTAGTGGAATAGAAAAAAACTTTATTGAAACGCTGTTTCAGTGTTACGTACGTTCAAAACCAATTAAAAAGTGCACTTTTCTCCCCGGAGTTGCCAAAAATGTGATTTTTTAGGTTCCTATAAGGTGACATAATAAATGTCGTTCTTCTGCTCCAAATCAAGGTTCTTCTGCTCCAAAATCGAGATTTCGCTGCTCCAAAAACTGCTCCCAAATGTGATTAAGCTGTCTCACCCCTGTTTGTGCGTCTTGTTGGTCGCCTTCTATTCCTCGTTCTGTCGCCTCCAGTAGCACACGTTGTACTCGATACTGGAGTGCCTGCTTGCAGTGCGGTTGCCGTGCTCTATAGCGCATTTTATAGCTTTCAGCTTGAAAGCGGCTCTACAAGTGGCGTACCACATCATGGTGAAGCAGCACCGAAACTAGCACTGAACAAAGCAAGAAAAAACTTCTTGAAATGGCGAAAAGCGAGCTCTCGACAACAAAGGGAGGACGTTTTGGAATTGTATTTCATTTTTAACGCGGAAGTGTTTTATGCTGGGGTACACAAACCTCACCGACATCATAACTGTCACGGAAATGGCATCACCAGAAAAAGTTCCATTGGCGCGGCGGTGCTAGGGTTCGAGCCGCAATCAGTCTGGCCGCAACGGGAGGTGTGAAACGCTCTGCCAACTGAGCCTGGATAGCTGTACGAACGCGCCTTACGTCCATCCCTCTAACTTCTCTATTCAGATGCTGCTGCCATCTAGGAGAGGTGAGTTGAAGTAGTGAGCGCCGATAGTTGGTGCCTTGATAGGGCTGGGTTCATCCGTCCGCTCCCTATGTGGAACGCTGCTCAGCCTGTGGAACACTGCCGCCGCATTCCACAAGCTGAGCTCATTGCAACGCAAGCATCTGGCGTACACGCTACGGAGCAGGACCAATGTGGTCACACCTTTGCCCGAAGCGGCCTGCGAGCAGGACAGCGCTCGCCAAGCATACCCACAGACTGCTGCCGACCCGCAAATCACGCTCCTTTCGCTGTAGCGGACCATGACTTCACCAAGTGATTCGCTGACAACTCGTTTGGTTTCGTTTGCACGGTTTGCGAGCGCCTGGGGTTTCAATCGGATTTCCGCAATGGTCCGGCGCGTGTAATCCAGTGTCTAATGCATATGCGTCTAACGGTGCCATTCCGACGAAATATAAATAGCGATGTGCAAGTTCATATTGATGCACAATAACATTCAAATGCTCCTGTGGAGGCACATTTCACTTTTGTGTTTTACCGATTCCTGTGCAAGAAGGATCAAGCACATTTTGTTTGTTTACAAGCTAGTGAGGAGCATAGCTCGTGTGTCTCTGTGATCTACCACCAGGAAACATGGCACTGCCCTGCAGTCGCCTTCACTGTGTGCCAGAATGTTTCAGTCATGTTGTGTCAGTCTTTGAATATTTCTTGAACCAGCACACTTCTGGTACAAAATATTATCACAATCTACTACGATCTACAAGAACCTTCTTGCTCAAGCAAAAGAAAAGGCACTATTTACAATACGGAACACTATCACGACACAAAACGTACTGTGACGAATCCAGTAGAGCCAGTGGAACAGAAATTGCTTCACGCATTGTTTTGATATGCTCATCAAAAGTGAGCTGGTGAGCCAAGATTGCACTCTGAAGAAATTCAACTGCAAAGTCTCCATGGGACCTAAAATGTGCCAGGGCTGTAGTCTTTGGCTGCTTTGCTAGCAGGTGGCTTCTTTGGTCGTTTGCTTTTGGTTTTGTGCGCTTTGGATGCCTTTCACGTTTGTAGGAAATCCCTTTCAGCTGCCCTTCGGAGGGCACCAGGCTTGAGTGCCAAGGTTGTGCACATTTCTGCATATGCACGCAAGTTGCCGGCGTTGTACCTGCACACTCGGCAAACAACGCGACGTGCTCATCCTTTGGCCATTTAACCGAGTGCAGGCTTTCTGCGGCATTGGGTGTCTTGCCTGCCCGGCCAGCAGCCGGGGGTCTGGCAGACGCTGATATGCAGGCAGCGGGGCTTCCGCAACGTGCCCTGGGAGCCTGCACTGGTGGGCTGGCTGGGGCTGCCCGCACCCGCTCAGGGGGCCCCGTGGCTCATGGTGCAGCTCCTCATGTGATGGAACGTGGCCAGACCGTAGTATGTTGTCAGCTTCTTGATCGGGTCTTGCGTGAGGCCTTCTCTTGCGCCCGGTGGCAGTCCCTTCTTGACGATAGCACAAGGTTGGGTCCCCATTCGCTTCTCGACGTGGTTCATGCAGTCTTCCTTGGTGGGTGGAATGAAGCCATCAACTCCTTCATTGCGCTGCGCCAGGTACGTGCAACTGTCGTCATCACAAGCGATGGTGGCTGGCCGGAGGCCATTTTTTCCCAGCGAGTGGCCAAAGAGCAGAAGTGTGCCTCAACCTCCATGCGCCCAGCGGCAACATCCGGGTTTTTTGGCACTGGTGCGTCCGTTCCTGCTCGTTGTAGTATAGCCGAGACAAAAGTTGGAGGGCGCTACGCAGTCTGGAACAAGTCCTGCGTAGAATTCCCCCCCACACGGCCTCGCATGAGCCACGTGCCGTCATATACGACGGGGATGTTCCTTGAAAATGCTTCTCCCATCTGAGCGCACACTTTTTTTACCGCCTCAACGGCAGTCAAAAGTACTGCGTGCAGCAGCTTCTGCTGCTTGCTTGAAGATGTTCTTGAGGTGTGTTCAGTACATTTTGTGGTGCAGGCCACATTTTGAAAAGTCCAGTACTTTTTTCTGGTGGTATTACCACCCGTGACAAAAGTTTCGCTAGCATAAAACGTCGGGCATAAGCGCAGAGTCCAAGCTTTTGTTTTTCCGCATCCACAGCACAAGAAGGCACGAGTTTGCAGACGCTCTCCCGTGCGCGGGACGTCACGGCGGCCAATCTAAGGCACGTTCAAAGTCGCGCCACCAGGAGCTATCACCAGTGCCTGTCAGGGGACTTGTATCTTTTCTTTTTTTTTTTTTGTCACCTCTCTCCCAAATGAGTGAAAGATAGCGACGGAAATGAAAGGACGAAGAGTTGAGCTTTCGAAGGAGACTGAAATAGTAGCGCTGTGCGCAACCAAACACGCGTGCCGCCATCATCAATAACAGCGTTTCGTTACATTTTCGGATGTGTTTCCTGCCACCCACGCTGACAAAACGATTTTTTTCGGGCACCTAGTGTTCGTTTTCAGACGAGATATTTTGATACAGAGCTTCTAGATTCCAAAACAACCTTTTTCAAAAAATGAATTTTTCCCGTGACTTATACGTTGTGTGTGCCTACAGCCTCAATAAAAGTTAAGAAGTTTGCAAGCAGGCAGTGCAGTTTGTACTTTGTGATATTCTGTTAATAACATGTTCCTTCAAAGGCTGTTTCCGTGTTTGCACTCGAAACTAATCAAAAAGTGTACTTCCCCCGTCCCTCCGAGTCTCTGTAAATATGATTTTTTACGCAAGAGCTGCTAGGATGACGCACCTATTGAATGTCGTCATCTGCTCCCAAGTAAGATTCTCCTGCTCCAAAATCAAGCTTTTGCTGCTCTGAAAACTGCTCCCAAAGCTGTTTCAGCTGTCTCAGCCCTGATTATTGGAAATGTAGTTGCCAATCGTTCTGCACGGTTGGGGGGAAGGGTGGCTCTAATCTGTGCGAAGTGGTACATTTCTTAGTGGGAAGCAGCTCAAAGCTTGGCAAGAAAGTAGGACACAAAGCTCACTAACAAGCGAATGTTTACAAAAAGAGATCACAGGTAAACATTCTCTGCATGTGCCGGAAGGTCATTGATAAAAATTATCATTTTGTGCTGCGATTGTGAAAATAATTTCGGCAGAGCACATTGATCGTTTTTACCAAAGACCTGCCATGATGTGTGGAGAACGTTCATGTCTACATTTCTGCACTCTTCTTGTAAAAAATCGCTTGTCAGCTTTGTGGTGTGTTTTTCTTGCACTCTGTTTATGTCCCTGTGAGAGCACAGTGGGACCAATTGGTAAAACCATTTGGTCCCTTTTTCTTCTTTTTTTTTTTTCTTCTCCTTTTTTGCTGGGCCAATGGACGACACCGCTTTCCTCTCTCTTGTGCGAGGAACGTGCCAGTATAGGGAGCGAGTCTGTCGCCAGGGGGCTGGCAAAGCTTGGGGATGAAGCTGTGGGCCGGAGACGCTCACTGTCGGGGTGGCCGGGCCAGTGCAGCAGCGGAGCGCCTTCCCGCCCTGTGTGCAGTGCCCGAGGAGGCGGCCCCTTCCGGCCGGCTGCTGGCCGGCTGGCGTGACCGGCTGCCCAGCAACGCCGACTCCGTCCTGCTCTGGAACGAGGTGGTGGCCAACAGGTGCGGCTGCTGCCAGGGCTGCTGCGGGAGGAGGGAAGGCGGGCGGCAAATCGTGTCCCGGGTGTGGTGTGCAGTGAGAAAGGTGGCAACAGCAGCAGCAGCAACAAAAGGACGAGGGTGACTGAGGCAGACTCAGCCAACTGCCTGATAATGTAAAGCACGCTCGTGTGGGGCTTTTTTGCACAGATTTGGCGTCGTGCGAAAGAGCCAACCCAAAGGGGCGAGTTGTGTGGGGAAACTTAAATGTAGTGTGCAGGGCCAACTTTCATTACGCTGTTTTTTTTTTCTAAATCGTGAATGTCTGGAAGCTGAAAAAGCATCATATGATAAAGCTGCACTCTGAATCCCCTCACGCATAGCAAACACTGTAGGCCAAGTATTTCAAGTTTCAAGTGTTGACGCACCTCTAGCATTTACTCATTTGCATGATGAGTGTAGAATTCTTTTGTCTGCTCACAATGGTTCCCATAAAAAAGAATGCCTCCAAAGCCTGTATGTTGACAAACACCCACAGTCCAGTTGTCAGCCTTTCAGTCATCGAAAGGATTCCTTCTGCATTCATAGACAAGGCGGAACTTGTGATGTGATGTGCAAATTTCGAGCTTGTGGACAAGCTCGAAATTTGCCTGTATTTGCAAAAACGGTATTTATTTTTCATAAGGGACAGTTTGAAGTTTGTTTATCAATGTGAAAACATGGCTATTGGAGAAAATCTTTCTTTCTTTTTTTTTTTTTTTTTTTGTCAGAGATTTTTTAGGAGCTTTATGCGAGACTAACGAGAGAAAATTCTCCTTGTAGTTGATGTTGGTGTCTGGAGCAGGAAGAAGCCATGTTGCGAGCCAAGCCAAGTAAAAATGGACCACGTGGCAACAAATTTTGGCGCGTATTATTGTGAAAGTGTGTGGGTTGCTAAGGCGTTCTGCTGCCATGCACCGGGTCACCAGTCCGATTCCCGATTCATGACTGCTGAGGCGAAGTGGACGGACTTCCTCGTGTGCAAGATTTTAGCCCAACCACCCACGGGCAGCCTTCCATTGGGACACCCCAAGCACGCAGCCTCGGAGGGTTCAACCCTGGCCGTAAACTCTCCACCAACCTGTAATCCGAATTTTGAGCACAGCTGTGGAGGTGCTAACTGGGACAGGCTGTCCAGTGACACCCTGTCGAGCCCCGCAGCAGGTGGTGCTGTTGGTGCCCACAGTGCAGTAGGCCCCTTCCTTGGTTTCCAATTAAGCCGTAGGCTGCAGGGTAGCAGTGCCGGTCTCCTCCTGTGTCCCGACTGGCTGGCTCTCTTGTGGTGGCAGGTGCTTCTTCATCAAGTCCCTGGGCTGTCCAGTGGCCAGGGAGAAGGCCCTCCTCCTGAATGCGTTTGCCACTGCCATGCTGCAGCAGGAGAACGTCCCGACGGCCCTGCGGTGCATCGCGCAAGTCGAGAAGGTGACGTTGCGGGGGGCCTTTCTTCGGGGTCATCCGCCGGGCGTTTGGTGAGCTCTCCGGGAAGGGGCCATGATTCGCCACCCGCTTCCTCCTGCCAAAGGGGCATTTCCCAACAGCAGCACTTCTAACGTTTAGTGCCTGTTTTCTCGCTACAGGAGGTGCGTAACTCTTGGCCGGCATTGAAAGGCTAAAAGAAATGCAATGAGCGTGACAGTGTGGGCTTGCTTTTGCTACTTGGCAAAAATGTGGCTTGTAGGCAGTGCCCTGTTTGTGGTTGGCTGAGAAGATGTGACATATTGTAAGCAGTTGGTGGGAACACGAATGTTGCGCAGTGCGACTGTGTAAAAGTTGTGTGACTTTATTAAAGCTCTCGCTGCTTGTAAATGGTGCGAAAAATTTCCCGGACCTCTGGCATCTTCAATTTACGGTGAATTTGCAACAGGCGCAATTTTGCACGGCATGCTGTTTAACTCTTTCATTACGGTGGGAAAACGACTGATTTGAGTGCTCCCACAAAATTATTTTTTTCTCTTGAGCCACTGGACACATTTAGCCTTACTATGCATGAAATTGTAGCTTATAGAGTGCTCTTCCAAACACATAACAGCAGTTTTGTGAAAGGTACAATTATTTACAGTTTATTGGTCTAATAATTTCAAAAATGCAGAAAATGGTATATACACACAATGTTTATAGGTGCTTGTACTGAGCCTAAAAATTATTCTAGGAATTCTAAGATATACAAATTCTTCCTACGTTTCTTGGCTATGATTCAATATATAAACTAATGCTGTACACGAAGTTCTGCATTTTTGTGGGCTCGTCAGCATAGTGGAACTGATGGCTGTGCCACTCCGCGAAGCCACTTGAGGGTAAGTCTCGTCTCTATTATGCATCCAAGCATACTTTTTTGTGTTCTCACACAGAACCCTTATCACTTCAGTGGTGAAAGACTAGAAAAAAAAGCCCGGCACTCTTGAGAAGCGTCGCACATCGCTCTGCAGCACTAATCTGACACGCTCCAGGCTATCTTGAAGATGAAAACGCGATACGGAGGGGTGCATTTGTCAAAATATCCCCGCCATACGTTACCCATAAAAGTAAACCCTACACATCAAAGTAAAGCCGCAGTCATCACATAGGACACACGTTTTTTCAAAAACTTGCCTACCTGCCAGCACCTGCAGAAGTCTGAGGCATTTGAATGGGAGCGTCTTCATCAGAACTAAAAACTGACGCCTCCACATCGCTGGTGGAGTCATCGCTGTTGCTGGGGCAACAAAAATCAGCAGCAGCGGCTGCCTGAAGTCCCTGACACGGCTGTCAGCTTTTGTAGAGCGCGCCGGGAAACAGACGCCATTTTCACACAACTTGCCGCTATCGCGGGTTCAAACTTCACTCTTGGCGTCATCTCTGCACGTCAAATGTCTATAAATACGCCAGATGGCGTTAGTTGTCCACAAGGCGCCGTTTTTAGCTTTCTGGGGATGTTGAAAATCATCAGAAATTCGTGTTTGATTGATGGCCTATGGTGCCGTAAGGAAAGAGTTAAAACTCTCTGCGAGTGAAAAAAAAAAAATTTTGCTTCAGAGCTTGAAACAGGATAGTATGAAAATAAACCTTTATGTTTAAATTTCACAAGTTGAAATAAAATTATATTTATTAGTATGCTGTAACAGCCCTCTCCATGGTGAAAAGCGAACATGCTGCAACCATCCGTACCTATAGTGAGCTTGTGGGTCGCATTGGCGGCATCAATGTGGTTTTTTATAATGAGGCAAAGTGTTTCACTGTTATTACCACATCACTAGGCAATGACTATAGCCTTCTTTTGCTAAGGTAACACCATAAACATCATGTAAGATATCATCAGATGATAATGTGGTGGCTGTGATGGCTGCAAAAGTGATTCGTGCAAAATAAAAAATACCATTTGGAAGTTATGGTTAAAATGGGGGGCTGAGTTGCGTTGGCATTTTTAAAAGTGAAGAAGAGGCACAAATGGGCATCGAAATAAAGATTCTCTAGTGATCTTTTGTTCAAGACACGTCTTTTGCTTGTATTTAGTTCAATGTTTCTGGATTGCCTTTAATTTAAATTTTACTTTACTTTAATTTAATTTTAATTCTAATTTAAATTTTTGTTGATGCTTTTTTAGCTAGCGTTAGCCCGTGTCCTTATCTTTAAGATATGCTGGTACGTATATCTATTGTGTGTAACAGTAGACGGTGTGGTGGGGATTTTTGTACGCGAGGCATCTAGTGACATTGCCATTTGGCCAACGCTATATGTATGTGCAGACCTCACTGCTTCCGTTTCACGTGCACAAGAACATGGGGAATTCCAGAGCACTTGCGAGATGGAGCATGGGGCCCCTTGTTTGACACGTTGTGAAAGGCCGCTCAGGATGTGAGTTGTGGTGCTGAGGGAAGGAGGCCTGCAGATGCGCCTGGGCCGGGAGCTGGACGAGTGGAGCCACTGGGAGTACGTGGAGGCCTACTGTGCCCTGCTGCGCAAGGCCTCCAGGAACGAGCCCCTGGCCAAGCAGCTGGCGGCACACGTCCGCATGCTCGAGAAACTGGGTGAGCCACTGGAGAGTCACTGGCACCAGGCGCATTGATGGGACAGGAAAACCCTCTCGGGGCAAGATCGTGACGGATAAGTTCTGAGCACGACTGGGCACGGGTGAGGTAGCGAACAAGCAGTGGTATAACTAGATGGGGCGGCGCCCATGGCAAATATTACTGTTATTATTATTTATTATTGTTATGATCGTCACCATCATCTCTGTGCAAAAATGGGCCATCTGGATGTTTTGGGCAAGCAAATGAGCGATCTCTCAATAGTTCACTACGGTAGACTATAGCCGTCTTAGCACATCCAGGCATCACACCATGCGCCAGCCAGAAGTCCGCAAGGTTGGAAAAAAATGTGGAAGAAGAAATTCACCCTGTTGGTCACCTGTTGTCGTCTGCTTGATAGGAAATAAACGAAGCTCATAAATTACGCACAACCATAAATGTAGGAGGACGACCAAGGAAGCATGTAAACAGTTCTTATCATTTTTTGCTGCATTACCATGGAATGCATTGCTCAAAATTATTTATTCCATGCTTCAAACCTGAGTATTAGTCTTAAAATAAAGGGGCGATACTCTGCAGGATCACCAAGAAAATCTGAAATTTACCAACGTCATTAAAGTCACTCACTCATGGCGCGAAGAATAGCTGCAACCAGCGGTTTTATAGAGAGGCGGGAATTTCTTGTACACGGTTAAAGAGGGACATTGCTCTTAAAAAAAACTTTTTTAATTTTTGAGTAAACTCTGTGGAACTTGTCAGTCTTGTTGCTTTTCCTCCACTGATTTCAAATATGGAATTATTTTTTTTGTTGGCCAATTAAGTCCTGAGGTAATTAGAGGTAATTAACCATTTTTGGAGAAACAGTAGACAAAACTGTGTTGGTCATAAAACTGCAATCTTTACATTTTCCAACACTATGAACCCTGGTGAGTGCAATAAGACAATCAGTTTTTTTATGCATTGCTTGGAACTAATTTTACAGCTCATTAAACCTTGGGGGAAACACTGGCAAGGAGCCATTTTGAGTGCCAACTTCAAAAACTCCTTCTAGAAAAATTGGCGTGGTATAACATAAACCCTGAAATTGTTCGTTGGATACAAGGGTACTTGAACTGCCGGAAGCAGCATGTTGTCGTAAATGGTCAGCAGTCTGAAGATGTCGATGTATGTTCGGGAGTACCGCAGGGTTCTGTTTTGGGCCCACTATTATTTTTAATTTTCATGAATGATATTTGTAACGGTATTTCTTCTACAAAACGATTGTTTGCAGACGACTGTGTATTATATAGAATTAGTAATCACTTCGGCGACTGCACCACGCTTCAACATAACCTGAATAGGCTATTTGATTGGTGCAAAACTTGGGGAATGCAGTTAAACCTACAGAAATCTGTGTACATGTGCTTCACGAGAAAGAAAATGCCTCATGTTTATTCCTATTATACCATTAATGGTACATGTCTTAACCAAACGTTCGAACATAAATATCTTGGTGTGTATCTTACCTCGGACCTGTCTTGGCACCATCATGTAAATTACCATATTTACACGATTGTAAGTCGACTTGAATGTAGGTCGACCCCCACAAAATTGCATCTCTAAAAAAAAAAAATGCGAGCGCCGCCTAGAAAATTGTATCACAAAGAGAAGCTCTACTGTCAACCCAGACGGCGTCTCTACCCTACCATCAATGATCGATGCTCCCACAAGAGCTGTGCGCTCGCGGTATGCGCGGTAGATGTTAAAAAAGAAATGCATTTGTAAAAGCACCCGGAAGAGCACACCCGGGAAGAGCACACCCGCTGTGAGATGACAACCATCGAAGCAACCGGCAGCGGCCACAGCCGCGCGATAACAATACAAACAACATGGTGGTTGACGGAAGCGGCCGCGCGCGATTTACCATCGCGTCGGCGTTGCGCGGGCAACTTTTTCACGCCGGCGTCGACGCTTCCGCGTGCGCGGCAGCTTCTGCTGCTTTGAAGTTCTACCGTTCTACCTCGGTATGACGCGTGACGAGCGCGGCAGTGGGAGCAGCCTGACAACTTGCCCCAGCCAGCTGGCGCCGCCGATGTTTAGGCTTACCACGGTGGCGGATATTTGATTGGCGCTGTCCCTAGCGGCGCGGATAATGCTTTATAGTGTCGTTTTGGACCACATTATCAGCTCCTTTCCTGCACAAACGTCTTCGTTTGTGCCTTCAGTGACATCTTAAAGAGCGGTTAAAAGCGGTCGCTGGAGCTGCGCGCACCTCTTCGCGGCTGGTGACGCCGCCATGTTGCCGCCGCTGATCGCGTAGCGCGCAGCATGCGGGTGGAATTCGCGGCAGCGTCAGCGCGGCGCATTTCCGCGAGCAGAAAACGCCCCATGCGGTTCACACTGTAGACCATAACCACGGGAACGAGGGTGAAAAGCTGTCCCCACCTCGTAGCACCCCCGATTTCTCATTTCTTTGCCGCTACTGGCGGTAGATGGTTCGACTTCGATTCTAAGTCGACCCCCAACATTGGATTGTCAAATTTGAAAAAAAGGGTCGACCTACAATCGTGTAAATACGGTATGTGTGTGCGAAAGCTTGTCGTGTTTTGGGCTTCCTACATCGCAACGCGAAACGTTTTCCAGTGAAGACTAAAGAGTTGCTGCACAAGACCAATGTTCGCCCCATACTCGAGTTTGCTTGTACAGTATGGGATCCACGTTTCAAATCTGATATCGACAAACTAGAAAGAGTTCAAAACTTGGCTAGTCGCTTTGTTCTTAAAGATTACTCAAGGAATTTCAGTGTATCTACAGCTAAGCGCAGCCTAGGTTGGGATTCGCTTCAGCATCGTAGTAGAGTTTTCACAATATATTTTATAACAAAACAGAGGTAGACAGAAGCTGTTATTTAATGAGTAAGGAAATCATCGTACATACTAGCGAACACTAAACAGAGACAGAGGTAAAAGAGGCGACAAAACATGAGTCCAGGCTACATTTCACTAAGGACAGATCACTCCTGTAAAATAAAGGAATACCGTACTTACCCGATTCTAACGCGCACTTTTTTTCCGGAAAAATAGGCCAAAAAATCGCATGCGCGTTAGAATCGGATACGAAACCGAAATTGCCGAAACAGCGGAAATTTCATCCCACCCATCGCCATCGCCATTTCAAGATGGCGCCAAAGCGTCGATTTTTCGGACCATCCTCCATGTTTCGGACGCGGGAAGCATAGGCGCCTAGGCTTTTCTATCGGCGTTCACACAAATTGTCAAATCGTTCCACTTGCGTGCTTGATAACAGCAATGGCAGCAGCGGCTCTCACGCGTTGAAAACGAGCGGTCGGTGCGCCTCTAGAGATGCTCGCGGTGCGCCTCGCGGTGCGCCTCTAGAGAAGCTCGCGGGATGGGCACGCGAGGCGTGGGCCACGATCCCATCGACCATGGTTGAACGTTCGTTCAGAAGTGTGGCATCACGAACGCTCTTGACGCCACCGAGGACGAGATGTTGTGGTCAGCGGAGAGCGGCGAGGAGTGAGATGAGTGTGATTACTTCGGGAAATAAATCGCCCGCTTCTCTCGCATTTGTTTTTCTTGCTCAAGTTCCGTGCGCATTACAATAGGAGGTGCAAGCTTTTTTGTTTTTTTGCCAGGAAAATCGGGGGCGCGTTAGAATCGGGTAAGTACGGTACATTGTAGAACTGAATTTTTTAAGCATTCTTTTTTCCCCAAAAATATTAGCGAAAGGAATAAGTTACCCACAAATGTTGTGACACTTATGTCTATTGATATATTATCGTGTTCTTTGTAGTGTATCTTCGTTGAACATGCCGGGTTTTGGCTTGTCATTGTGCTTTAAGTGATATTTCTGTTCTGCCTGTATTTTGTATGAATTTCTACTTTCTCCCCCCACTGTAATGCGTTAAAAAGGCACTGTGGGTACTATGATAAATAAATAAATAAATATAATATAATATAAAGATTACACTTTTATGACCAACACTGTTTTGTCTGTTGTTCCTCCAGAAAGGACTAATTATCTCTAATTATCTTGGGAGCTAAGTGACTGACTGAAAAAATAATGGCATATTTGACATCAGTGGGGGAAAGGCAGTAAAACTGGCAAGTTTCACAGAGTTTGCTTAAAAGTGAAAAGAAGCTAAATTAAAAGAAAATTTGACCTAGATAAGTTGTTCTTGCTCATAAAATCTTGCCCTGTATATCCACATAGTATCGCATTACTGCATGTGCTCAAGGTAGCTCTGTAGCAGAGGACAATGCACCTGGCAGCAGGGAAAGCTTTCCCATACAGGTTCTCCAGCGGCAGGAGTGGGCACCTTGTGCCAGATTGTTTAGACAGCACCAGAAGGTTTGGGTTTTCTCAAAAAAAGAGGCTTTCCCAAACATGTAAGAATTCTTCACACACGGGCTATTCCTGCAATTGCCCTAACAGCTGGACGGCTGTAAATCTGCGTCTTTGTGGTTGCAGTCCAACGCAGCAGCAAAGTGTCACTGAAGGGAATTAGCCTTACCCGGTTTTCACTCATGCTATTGATTTTTTATTTGTTTACTCACAAACACGTTTGCAGTCCGCTAAACTTGGTCCTGCAGACTTGCCAGTGTATAGTCAGAGCTGATATCAGCAAAGCAACCAGGAGGGTGGCACGACTTTGTACTCCGCTTTCCGTGTTACAGGCTGTGTGCAAACAGCAACCTTGGCTGTGGCCTGGTAACGTTGCGTTGGAAAGCCAGAGAGTCGTAAAGGGAGCCAGCCAGTGGCGACGGCTGTACCGTTATCCCGCTGATCGCTCGCAGAGGCGGTGGCTGGCGAGGGCCCGGCCCCCCACGACCCAGCGCAGAGTGTCAAGTACCGGACGCTCAAAGGGCAGCTCATGTCCGGCCTGTCGTCCATCCTCGGAGCCGGTGCGCACATGACGGACGAGCAGGGGGCAGCAGTCAAGCTGTCCGCTGGCACTGGCCGCGCTGTGGTGAGCACTCCTTTTCACTCCCGCTGAAGGGGCCTTGCGTGAGGGGTGGGCATGCATATGTGCAGTATACAGTCAAACCCCTCAATAACGAAAGCCCTCAAGAACGAAATTCTCGCGGCAACGAAATATTTTCGGATCCTCGGCGAACGTCCATAGAAGCCCATGTATTTCATATCTCGCAGCAACGAAGTGTTTTTGAAAAGCGATCCCGCATTAACGAAAGTTTTAGGCAGAGGCCTGCAATTTTTTTTCACCACATGAACCATTTCGCAACTAAGAAGCGTTAAAACTGCTGCGGTACACTCATCTAACTGGTCGGGTACATTCCGCCAACTGTGCGCTGGGCGCGGCCATTGCTGTTTACATTCGGGCGGACGAATAATGATGATAGCAACAGCAATTTCTTCTGTCCGCTAAAAGCGGCGGGTTCTGAGTTTTTTTTGTTGGCAACTTGCGTGTCTTTTCACGTGATCACAACCTGTTCTGGCCTCCTCCTCCTCCTGTGACGCCGCCGCAACGAGTCTTTCTTTCTTCCTCCGTCCGCCGCGTGCACGCCAAGAGCGACCGCGTCTTGCTTGCTTCGCCCTGTTTGGTCTGCTGGGAAGATGCCGCCGCCCCTCAAAAAGCGCAAATTTCTGACACTTCAGCAGAAGTCTGCAATAATCGCCGAAGCTGCGAAAGGCAGGAAAAAGTCTGACATCGCGGAAAAGTACGGCATCCCGTGCAGCTCCCTTTCAACGATTTTGAAGTGTAAAGACAGCATCACGGCGGCACTGCAGAATGGAGCGCGCGCAGCACAGGACTGTAGCAACGCCGGTTTACGAAGACCTCGACAAAGCCCTCTTTCAGTGGTTCATGGATAAACGAGCGAACAAGCTGCCTTTGTCCGGAAGCCTACTCCAGCAGAAGGCGATTGACTTTGCTTGCATGTTGGGGCATGACAACTTCAAGGCGAGCGCCGGCTGGCTAAGCCGATTTAAGGCACGGCACTGCATCGTCGCGAAGGTGCTGTCCGGGGAGTCGGCGAGTGTCGACGCTGAAGCCGCATCATCCTGGATGCAGGAAAGTTGCGAAGAGATCCTGCAGGAATATGAGCCCTGCGACATTTATAATGCAGATGAAACTGGGTTCTTTTACGAGATGTTGCCGTCGAAGACGCTCGACCTGAAGGGCCAAAAATGCCATGGTGGCAAGCTCAGCAAAAAGCGGGTCACCATCCTCTTGTGCTCCAGTATGGACGGCTCTGACAAGCGTCCGCTTCTTGTGATCGGCCGGAGCAAGAAGCCACGGTGTTTCAAAGGCAGCAAAAGGCTGCCGGTTGAGTACACGTCGAACCAGAAAGCGTGGATGACGCGCGGGTTATTCACCCGCTGGCTGGAAGCCTTCGACGCAGACATGCGTAAGCAGGGCAGATCCGTCTGCCTTTATCTGGACAATTGTAGTGCCCACCACGTCGAAGAAATTTCCCTGACCAACGTGCGGGTAATTTTTTTCCCTCCTAACTGTACGTCGGTCATCCAACCACTGGACCAAGGGGTCATCAAGAGTGTTAAGGCTGCCTACCGTGGAAGGCTCATCCGAAAGATGTTGTTCAACATGGAAAGGCAGCGGCCAACAGAAATTAACCTCTACATGGCACTGGAAATGCTCGCCGCTGCGTGGAGTGCTACTTCATCGTCCGTGATCGAAAACTGCTTCAGGCATGCCGGCTTTGGTCGCCCTGCATCGGCAGCTTCGCCAGCGCCGGAAGGGAATGTTCACGGAAGCAGTGCTGATCTCCAGCCACTTACGGAGGCCTGGGACGCGCTTCGCAGTGCAGGTGATTCGGTGCCTGACATCGTTGAGCTGGAGGACTTTTTGTGTGCGGACGCCGACGTGATCGTGCACGAAGAGTTCACCGATGACGCCATCATCGACAGTGTGCGCCCGGGGCGGGACACTGACGACGAGGACGACGAGGATGGCGAACGCGAAGAAAAAAGGCAAGTCAATCCGCGAGATGTGCTTGACGCATTCGACGTCATCCGGAATTTTCTCGGCGAGAATGAAGACGACGAAGCAATGGGCAGTTTATCAAGCTGTGAGGCGCGCGTAGTGAAGCTCCTGCAGAGCAAGGCGAAGCAGACCAAGATCAGTGACTATTTTCATTAAATTTTGGTTGTGGAAAGCGATGAGCGTGTTTTTTAGTGCGTTTTCGCGATACTCTCATTAAATTTTGGTTCTGAAAAGCAATGAGTGTGCTCATTTGTTCGTTTTCGCGATAGCGAAATTCCCGCGAGAACGAAAAAAATGCAATTCCCCGGCGGTTTCGTTATTGAGGGGTTCGACTGTACATACATGAGAGCCTCATTTTGCCGTGTTTGCTCAAATGTACGCCGATGTTGTTTGCCGTGTGTGAACGTGGATGGTTCAGCTTCGATGCAAGTGGCATGGTTTGCCCGGGGGAGGCCCAGCGGCCCCACTAGCACCCGAGGCTCATGCTCGCCACACTCCGCGGTGGCTGAGCAGCGGGGGCGTGGTCTCCACCGCTGCACGGGCGAACCTTGCACTGTCCACGCTTCCCGAGTCTCGCAGTCCCACACTGTATCAGTGCTCATTCCTAGTAGCTGGCGCACAGCAATGTGTGCAGGGTTGGGCATGCCGTTGCTATGAAGGGCACAAACTGTAGTGAAGGAAGCCACTGAGATGAACAGGCAGGGAAAGATGAGTACTTAATAAGAGAAAAAAGAGCTCTCCTGGAAACAACTGCTCTACTGGTGTGCATCAATAAACCCGCAACGACTGTCCTGTGAATTGTTATACTGCAATTGTAAGTTTTGACCCTGATAGTAAGCCAGAACATGTCGCATTTCAAGCGATTTGCCTCCTTATTTCTTGCATTATGTTATATGTTGCGCAATAAATTTGCAGTTTTTGTGCCTCCAGGTGGTCAAATCAAACAAAATACAACAATTATGTTCATATTCGAAAGATGTTCAATTCAACTCGAACGTTGTTTTAATATTCGAATTCGCTTCGAACTGAAAAAAAAAAAAATGACACTCGCCCCTAAGAAAAACATTGACCTTATCTACCAAGTAATTCTGGCGGTAGATTTACCAGAGAACAAAACACTTCGTAATTGTATACCCAATCAAAAGCGAAATACTTGTTTAAGCATTTTCATTCTAACTTTTTGTCTTCTGCTTTACAGGAAAGTTTAGCTCGAAATGATCAACAGGGCTGCAGGCATCTCAGCTATGCCAAATCTGATTATTACTGAAAGCTACATAAGGCTACATATTACAAGATTACTGAAGGCTACATAAATTGGCACCTTCATTGGAAGCAAGAGAGCTGCGGCGCTTCTGAAACATTCATTTGTTTTCTTTGACTTCATCAGTGACCTGCATCTATTCTTTTGTTTATGTCACCTGACCAGACTATGCCGTCACACCATCGGTTCTATAAGCCCTCAATTCGCATAGGTATATTGTCAAAACGTTTGTCATGTGTTCTTAACCACTTCTGGTGTAAGGTCCCTGGTGGTGGCAATAGGTACCTGTGTTCACGCTTGTGGTTTTCCTACCTTATTTTACAAAAGCTATGCACAAGAGGGTTGTCTTTGGTTTTGAGGTGGGCTAATCTGTTGATCTAAACCAACTTGCACAGCCACAAAAATCCACACTATAAACAAAACATGCACAAATCCAGGCATATCACAAGCTACCTTTCAATCTTTTTGTTTATCATTACTCTTAGAACATTTCTTATACAGCCAACACAAAAATGTAGGAGACTAATACGTTTCTATTAGAATTTTCCCTTCACGAAAAAAAGAGGCACGGGGCAATGAATTCAAGCTTGTTGAAATTTTGAACGGACCAGTGCTTGTGGCTCTTTCTTATTAATTAAGCGAAGTGCACATTCCGGGAAGAGGGGCCTCGCCTCACGGCCAGGCCCGCCTGCTGGGCTGAGTGGCTGTGGGCAGTGCTCCCTTCCCTGGGTGAGCCTGCACGGCAGCGGCAGTGCACATGGGAGGCTGCCATCCGGCCGCGTACCGGCTAGCTCAGTACTAGGGCACAAAGGGCAGCCCCAGGAAGCGTGGTGGTGAACGCACCCCAGCTCGACTCTCGAGATTTGTGAGTTGTTGGTGGAGGCTACGAATGCACAAGTGTGGTAGTGTTCTGTGCTTGCTGTTGACGGGAAGCATGTGGCAGAGGTTAGAGCCCGCCTGTGCGCTGTCAGAGCGAGCCTCGTCTGCCCCGGTTGCAGAGTGCGCAGTCGACGGCCGATGAGGCCCTGCAGCAGCACCTGGCCGCCGTTGCCGAGCACGCCGTGCCCCCGGAGCGGGCCGCAGAGGCCCACGTCGCCCTGGCCCTCTTCTGCGGCGGCTCCTTGCAGGCGGCAGAGGCAGGTGCGCACTGCTCTGCGGGCAGCCTTCCTCCTTCCCTTAGCATCGCCAGCCCTGTGGCAGCTGCCTGCCATGTGGAGCGTGTCACTGGGAATTCCGAGCCAAGCTGTGCTGACGTTGTGCAGTTAATTGAATGCCATCATAACGAGACTGCCCGTGACAAAATTGCAGATGCAGCGAGCAGCTTGATGTTGCCCCTGGGGAAGGCTGTGTAATCAGCCTTTTGTTTCAACCAAGCTCTAGTTGCCTGGCTATAATGGGCCGTTTTGGTTCCAAAATCAAAATGCACGCGAATTTTGCGACATTGTCCACCACAGATTTGAGGTGGTGCGCAATGCATTGACTGCGTCTAACTGTTCAACGTTGCCACCACAGACGCTCTCGCAATGGCTGCTAACCCGGGTCATGCGCATGGTTTCACTGTACTCGGGAAGCCACTGACGCTTCCAGGTCTTGGTTGCCCAGAGCATCGGGAACGCCCGTACCATCCGATGACATTAGTGTCACTTGTTGGACACTATCAGTCGGTGGGGAGGCATGGTAGCCGCATTTTTTGTTGGTGTTCCTAGCTGTCGTGGTTTCATTTTCGGAGCACCCCTGTTCTATTTTTTACCGCTGATGCGGGATATGAGGGAACCTAATGAAGAAAGGGCAAAAGCTGAAAACGAATATGGGAGAGGGGGCACACAATAGCAATTTGGACGACACAAATAAAGGTGGTGAAAGATTTAGACATATCAGAAGAACTGCGAGTTGGGCTTGTTGGTATAGGTTCATAATGGTAAACAGCGCAAAAACAAAACTTAGACAGGAAAGACAACGGGACGAAGCGCTACTAGCAACTGAAACGTTTAATCGTCAAAACACACAAATGTATACACACAATCTAAGCCACTGCCAACACAAAAGTACAGTACAATCTACAATCTTGTACAGTCACAGGGAACAACCACCAAAAACACTGCATACAACCAAACCGCAAGTGTTCATACTCCGAAAGATGCACGGTACACTTTATCAGCCCTTATCCAAGAAAGCAAACTCGGCATCTGATAGCAAGGCAGAAGGTTGGCTGACACATGTTTTTTCCTCTTTTTTGATACAAAATGCTTCCATTATCTCTCTTGTTGCTGAAATTAGACATTTCAGTGGTTGCGCTGTCAATGATCCAAGGTAGCGCACAGTCTGTCACTGAGGCCGTTGCCCGGAGTGCGAAGGGAAGCGTAAAAAGGGTGAGAGCAGCAGCAGGATCTGAGGCCTGTTCACCACGTCTTGCACCGCTGTGCTGGGGCCATGAAGACGGTGTAAATTTGCTGGGAGGCAGACGATGGAAAGGGAGCCGTAAGCAGCAAACCTGCTGGAAAGATGAGTGACTGCAGAAAAGCAGGTGCTTGCAGTGAAAGCGAGGGATGTGGCAATCTAACAGTGCTGCCGCTTCTGGCCAGGTGCGCTATTTGTGCCTTCTGTTGGTGCATATATAATGCAGTTAAACCTCATTAGAACGAAATTGAAGGGGCGCTGCAGTTTGCTCATTATAACCAATATTTCATTATAGCCACAGCAGGCATTAACTGCAAATATTGTGCACTGCATTTACCCAAAACAAATAGCGGGTGCAATCGGATCTCGCTGCATGGTGGTATGCACAACAAAATAACTGCATTCCGGACATAAAAAGGAACAGCCATGCACCTACCTTATTTCAAACTTGTATTTCAAATAGACTTCGCTGCAAAGGCATCCATAATTGGACATTTCCGATGCAGGGGTGGAACAGCTGCGCCATTTGCGCTATTGAGCGCCGAATTCGTTTATCTGCGCCATTGTGCGCCGATCTGCCCCTGCTGTGCCAAACTAGTTTATCAGCGCCGTCCTGTGCCGCAGTGCCCCAATAGACCAGCGAGATACGACTCCCGTGATGCCCAAAAATTTGGCTGAAGCATCATGTTTTCAGTTTCGTCAAGGCGACTATGGTTTGGCTTTGCCGCAAGTCCACAGGCACTATACCTGGACAGGTTAAGAATGGCTTATCTAGTGTATCACTCTGCTGAGGCAATGGACCCGGATGTCAACGCATGCATGTGTTTGGAGACGAGATTGCACACAAAGCGTAACATCTTTTTTACACCTAATTTTGCGTTGTCACGGCAGGAATTCATACGCAGGTTAACAAGCTCAAGAAATCGCGAAAATGTCTCGTGTCACGTTTAACACAACCGCAGTAAGGCACTTCTTGCGCCACGCAGATTAACGGCCAGCTGTTGTGATGAGGCGTAGCTTCCGTGGTCTGCCTTCTCTTCGGACTTCCGCGTTGCTTTTGCACGGTTTTGTGTGCTGGTGGCGGCCACTGTGCCGCAGTCAGTGGAACCGCAGGCAGATGGAATAAATAAAATGGCAGCAGCTTAGCTCAGCTAAGCCTGGATATTGAAACCAAAAGCGTGGTTTAAGGGCCAGACATGTGCACAGCGTTTCTTTCCCTCTCCAAAACCGATCCTGTAGCCTTCAAGCAGGCTCCTGACCACCACCAGACTGGTCTCCGCAGAGGAGCAATGCATGTGGATACGCGTCACTTTCTGCGCTAGTGCCTGGCCCGTTAGCCTGGTCCGCTTCGGGTGTTTTGCGAGCCGAATGGCTGGCGAGCCAAATGCACTTATACTCCAACTTTTCCAGTAGAGTGGCACGCAGTCGGCGATGGCACGTCAGCTAGGCTGCGCCAACGGCGCTTTCTTCCTCTGTACGCTCCAGCTGAGCTGGCGCAGTGTAGCCAGCCTGCCCTCTGGCGTTATAGCGCATGTGCAGAAGGTTTTGCGATTAGTGCGTGAACTGTTGTGAAATTCACGAAATGCTCGTGCGGAGTGGACGTGTGCTACCTCGGCCCGTGCCGCTGGAATACGCCGAGCTCCACCGAACGTGACTGCAGTTCTATGACGGTGGAGTATAGAAGTTCCCGCATTTGCCAACGTAACGTAACCGTGCCACGCTTGTCCATGCGCCTACGATATGTTGGAGTATAAACACGCCTTTAGTCTCCGACGCTAGCTTCGCGCACTTGGCAGTTTAGACCCTCTCCAGTGAAGCATCTAAGCGGGCAGGATCCGTGCGCTGGTCAGACACTGGCTGCCGACGACGATTAATCAAAATCCTCCCACTCCCACGCAGTGCTCGGGGAAGACGGCCTGGCCCGACCCAGCTGCAAAGAGCCCGTGCGGCGGCATATTTCTCCAGGCAGTGTAGTGGGAGTCGAGCTGTGTTAAAGCAGAACAAAAAGGACAACGCCAGCCGTACTGCTTCACAAAGTTTGAGGCTAACCCAGTAAAAGGTGGCTTCAAACTGAAGTACATAATTAAATTTGGGCACAGTTTAGCTTAGTGTTTGCTAAATGCAGCAATGGATAATTGCTGCACCGCAAATGCTGTGAAGTGGTGTTACATCTGCTCTAAAGGGCCTTTTTGGCTGCTCTGAACTTCCTCCAAAAGGCCTTTGTGGCCGCTCCCAAACCCATGTACCCCGTCCCACCCCTGTGATGCGAACAATGGCGCGCTCAGTTTCATGCCTGCTGTGGCGGCTTTTATCATGGCCGCCTTCTGGTCTAGCCAGTCTAGCGTTATAGTATTTTGCGGTCCCTTCGTGCCTGGCGCAGCACGATGAAAGATAAGGCTGGAGCACTGGCAAAAAGAATGCGCGCACCTTCAACAACACGGTTCCCGGGGCGCACCTTGCTGGCCGAGTGGCAGCAGTTGCAGGTGTGCCTGGCTGCGCATGCCTCGTGCATGTGCTGCGTGCCGTGTGCTTCGTGGGTGCAGTGCATGCATGCAGTGCAAGCAGTTCACAACTGCTAAGTACATTGCGCACCGTCTCAAATCCACTTGCACACTGTCATGGAATTGGCTAGAGATTTTATTTCCTTATTAAATTTGTTCGCTATACCCTGCAGTGGGCAAATTTTGCTTCGTTAAAACAAGCTTCTAAATGCGCATTGGTTTCTGTTGGTGCCTTAATGAGGAATTGCGATGTGCTCGTTACGTCCATTGTTTCATTATAACCTGTCTAATTATAACGAGGTATCACCCTATTTTTAGTGGGTGACCACTCACTGGCATTTGCTGTGAGCGAACTGTGGGGCCCTTGTGGTTCTAACGAGGCGTAACACTATTGCTGCTGAATCTGTCATCGGCGTTGCCTGTGCTTTGCTCGTGCCAGCGACATCTGGGGAAGATCGGTGCCACAGTGCTAGTGGCTACAGCTGGCAGCCTTGCCCTCGTGTCTTTTGTTAGCAGTGTAAGGGGTAAGGGGGCTCGTTGTGCAGTGAAGCGTGCCAGCGTGGGCCGTGGGCGGAGTGGCGAGCGGGGGAGTCGCGCATGCAGGGTCTCACTGTGCAGGTGGTGGTGCGGCCAGCAGCCTGAGCCGGCTCGGGGACTGCCCGCGGCTCATGGTGGACTCGGTGCTGACAGCCATGCGGCTGGGCCATGGCCGCGCACCCGACATGTTCCCCCGACTGCTGCAGCTGCTCCAGCGGCACCCGTCCTGCAGCGACGCCTTCGCGGCACAGGTGCCGGGGGGGGGGGCGTGTTCATCCGAAGAAAGGCCCTGTTCTGGTAGCTTAGGAACGATGCCAGTGGCCTTGGAAGCAGCTGAGCCGAATGTCTGCTTGCGTAGGTTTGCGGCTGCAGTTGCTTCATATAATCTTCTTGTACCAAGTACTGAAGCTTTTCTGAGAAACTGTGGAATTTAGTTTTCGAACTAGGCGACCGAGGAAGAACAGCTAATTGGCGCGTGACTAGTAAAGCCTAGCAGCATCATAAGCACTCCTGAAGTTCCAGTTTTTGTTGTGGGAATTGGAACTTTGCTTGATTCGGCAGTATTTGGTTTGATCCAGAGCTACTTGAACAGACTGGTTATTAAGTTTGTACTTGCTTGGAGAGCAAAATCACCATTTGCACAGGCTTAGGTTTTTAAAATTGTGGTCTGCTTGTTTTGTTTATGTTTGGCTCCCATCTGCATCCCTGCGTCTCGTCGGGAAAGCCACGGCTGCTTTAGCTGATGGCCTGGGCCAGGCTCACATTTTAAAAGGGGACCGTTGTTGTGCACACGATGTACATAGTTTCAGGTATGCAGCAGTGGCACGCTCTCTTCAAGTGCACTTAAAACATTGACCAGCAGAAACTTGGTGGGTATTTCGGTTATTTGGGTTCGACCTAGTTGGTAATTCATTATAAGATTTGCAAGCGCGAATCAGGGGACAAACGGGACAGAGTACAAGCATGAATTTCGAACTGAAATTATATTTACAATACGACATATATAAATGCGACAGTGCCAACAAAAAAAGAAAAACAAAACAAGAGAGAGTGTCATTATATGGTGGTCATGATATGGTTTGCCATGATATGGCAGTCCATCCCTGGGTGATACGGACATTAAAGCCGTGCTGTGGTGGGTGCCGCCCCCGCAGTGCCCCAGGGTGCCCTGCTGGATGTTCCTGCGCTGGATCAACCAGGTGCTCGCCCTGCTGGACAAGCAGGTCGGGCCGTGCCTCTTCGACCTCGTCGACTGCGTCGCCCGCCACTACCCCAATGTGAGCACGGGTGCCTTGCATTGTCGTCCGTACCAAGCAGTCTGCACATACCCCCTGTTGTACGTGTGCATTGAACTCCCGGTCACGGGCACATTCGGTACAGTGCGCTGCAAGGGTCCCTGACAGGGTGGATACGGCGGCGATGATGACTTCTTGCGGGCACTGCCGTGCTACGTGAGGAGGGGTCGGCATCGCTTCGATGGCCTTCAACACCTGCTGCTTGCACACTAGCGTGGGGGGCAGTCGCAATGCAGCCGCGCGCAGCATGCAGGTGGTATTCGCAACGGCGTGTTCTCATGAGCAGAAAACGCTCCATGCAATTCACACTTCAACATAATCAACGCGCAGTTGGCGCAGGCAACACGGCAAGGCGACAACAGGGTAACTAGGGCACGGGGCATAGACCTCAGAAGCGAGGAATGCGGAGAAGGCAAAATGGCGGAGGTGTTCACCGTCAGAAATGAGGGAACGCTTGATTGCCGTGGTTTATTCAAAAAGTGTAATACTAAAAAGGAAGCGAGAGGCACCCGAGCTGCAGCCAGCGGAAACGAAAGGTACAGAGAGAAGAGATTGCAGCGGGAGATAAAAGAAGGGAGGGAGAAAGACCAGGCGTCGAGAGGGCAAAACGTTCTGTTCGTGCGGAACAGCACCTCTCCTGCCACGAAGAGGATTACCGTCAGCAGGGGAGGACTAATGCTTTTGTGCCCGCGCGCAACCAAGGCCACATGGCTGCACCAACACTCCCGCCTCCTGTCTACGCCGCAGTCGTCTGCTCGCAGCTCGCGTGTTCGTATCACCCGCACCGTAGTGATAAATGCGTACGGATCATCCCAATTGTTTTACATTGCATACAATGCATTTTCGCCGGGGAATTTTGAAAATTCGTATCACAATGAAATTCGTATCAACCGAGTTCTTATCACCGAGATTCCACTGTATTGCAGCTAAATGCTCCTACAAAGCTGCTGTGTGCAGCCGGTTCAGCACACAGCCGATTTAGGAATTCTGTGGCGCTGGCCTTTCACAGTTGATGACAGAACGGCGTCGTGCACAAGCGAAAGACAAAGTTGGCGGGGGGTGGGGGGCGCCTTCTAAGATTTACCCCAAAACAGAAATTGCAATAGACTACGCCCCATAACTTCATTAACTGTGGTATAAACGTGCTTAACTTCACAGAAATACGTTTACTACAGTCATCTGGAATCGTTCACAGAATAAATATCGCACGGTAGTAGAACGTTATTGTTTGTCGTGGAAAAGCATTGCTTTATAAGTCTTGCAATGGTTGCTGGAAAGTTGTTTATGGTTTTTTTTTTTTTCAAAAAACAATACCTGCGTGGCTGAAGGACAGCAGACAGGAGGGCGCCATAACCGTGCCCTCAGTTCCACAACAGAATGCTGTGGTCGAGTTTTACAAGCTGCCACCTACACTTGAACAATCATGCACTCCTCCGTCTAACAACGGCGATGGTTTTATTGCAAAGCTTTCTCGTGTGGGTTTCCCTGGTTGCCCTCTGGATTTAAACTTTGACTAGTTGAGCTTTGGATTTGACCAGCACGCAGTTTGGTCTTTTGATCGCAGCGTCTTTCACTTTGACCCTTCCCCATTCTATCTCGCACGAAGAAAGCTTCGTGTTAAACCGTTGCCATCGTTAGGCGGAGAGTGGCATGACTTTGCTGTTTAATTCTGCACTTCCATGACCCCTCTCTAACAACTAACCGCTTCCGCCGTGTCGGAAATGCGTCTGTGCCGGAGGACTCCGGCTGATGCACCCCTATTTGAGGCAACTAGTCGCACGTTTTTGGCTTCTTCCCGAGGCATTACGCGGTTTTTTTAGGTACTCTGCCAAGAATACTTAGACAATAAGAAACACTTGCTGAAGTTATTACTGCCACCTTCTTTAGCTATCGGTGCCAGCCTTTATTCCACGCATGTGGCAAAATGGGAAGGGGAGGAGGGATGGTTGGTTGCTTAGGCTGTTGGGTGGTTGAATAACTTTGGCCCTTGATAAAATGACCACTGCAAACGTGGGAGTTCCGCTTCAGCTCTCAGGCTCCCATGCTGTCCCTCAAGAAAACTGAAGGCACAAAGCTCACGGTTACCCTAAGCAAATAGCTGGCGAAATTGGATGTCGCTGCATGGCACTGCACAACGGGATAACCACATTCTGGGAATAAAAAGGAACATCCGCATGCCTATGTCATTGCAATTCAAAAAAAGTAACTCTTGTTTCATACCGACTTTGCTGCAACGAAGTCTGTAATCGGATATTGATGCATCTTTTTGATGCGAACGATGGCTCAGACATCTTCGTGCAGGATGTGACGCCGTTTATCGTAGCCGCCTTTTGGTCTTGTGCCCTTTCCCTTTTTTCACTTCCCGCCTGGCACATTCATGCGGCTCAAATCGCACGCGTAGGACTGTGAAAACCGCAACTGGAGCGCTCAACAAAATGCGCACAACTTCAACCATGTGGCTCCCGCGGCGCACGGTTGCGAATTGCACAGTTGCAGGCGAGCATGCCGCATTGGGATGAAATGTGTTAAGTGCGAACACTCCAGTGCTGCGTGCACGCGCTTACCCCTTGGCGGTCCGTTGTCAGGCCCTGCCCCAAAACGCAACACAGCCGTCGCAGTCCGCGGTTGGGGCACGCCCGACTTGGCTGTCCAAAGATAAATTTCACGCTTTTTCTCATTGCAATGCGGGTGCGTTCGGTGTATGTGTGATGCGCCATCTGTTGAGAGATAAGTGAACTTTGTTTGTTGAAGTTTTCTCCTACTTGCACGAGGGTGCATCACAACGTTCAGCATGGGCCTTCTGGATTCCAGAGCGTTTTTGTGTGTGCGCTGTTTGCAGAGAAGCATGGCTGCTTTCTCATCGCGTGTGTTTTACGGTGGTGCACTTAGCAAAAGCAATGAAAGGGAGAGAATTGCGTGCCTCCATCAGTTAGTGATGACCATAGGCGTGCGCAGGGTTCTCGATTAGGGGGGGGGGGGGGGGGGGGCAAGGCCTTACCCCTCGGGAACTGTCGACCTTCTCCCAAGGAAGGCCTAACGGTCAGAACGCAGTGGAAAGACGAGGAATTGTTATAACGTTTTTATTTCAATGAAATGGAATTGCAACACATACAAAATATTTCTGGGCAGAAGTTTTCACTTTCATGTGTAACATCGGCAAAGGGGGCAGGTCCCAGGGTGGATACGGCATCAGTTTCACAACGCGCTGCCGAAAGAACTTCCATTCTCCTTAAAGCAGGGAAACATATGACATGCGCACATCTGTCTTTTGTAAACTGCAACGTGGTTCCCGTGCGTACCGCTCAAACACTAGCTTTTGAAATTCGTAAAAATTTAAGAATGTAATATTGCCTGCTCTGAAACTCTTTTTACGTGGCTATTTTGCTCAGTACTAGGCACGTTATTGGCGAGGAAAAGTAGGAGGAGAACAAGCTCCGCAGTAGCTGGAAATATGAAAAAGAAGTGATAACGTGTTTCTCACAGCGACCTTTTAGTCCCCGCATTTCCGGGGCTGAAAGTAAGCTTCTTTTGGAAGGTAACATGAGGGTTCTTCGGCTGCCATGATCGTGAAAACACACGCGTGGTCATAACCCTACGGGACAGTTTCAATTGAGTTAAGGCATGGGGCATATTTGGCACCCCCCCTCCAGATTATTAGGGGGGTGTGGGCCGCCCCCCCTACCCCCCCTATGCGCACGCCTATGGGGATGACAGTAATTCGACAGAAACAAATGACAAAGACCACGACGGCGGTGGAGACAGCACCGTGCAGATCATTACTCTGTGAGCTACACATTTTGCAGGGGTGAGACAGCTGCGCATATTGCGCACTTTTGATACAAATCTACTTTCCTGTGCCAGGCTGCTCAAAAGCTTGGAAATTGCAAAAATTGTGCCAAACTGCTCCAAAACAGTCTGAGAGCCAAGGATTTTAACTCTGCCCCCATGGAAAACAATTGCAAAGTCCTGTAGAAAAAACACGTATGTGTACTCAGGCGACAAACTACTGGTGAAAATTGATAAAAAGACGGCAATTTTTGGAGCGCCGTATCTCCAGAACGACATTACTGGGCGCCGCCATCTTGGTGTGGTGAATATTGAAAACATGGCCGTCGGGCGAAGCAGTTGCTCGTGGTTCAGGCAGAGTGTTCTTAGCCGATTTCTACTGTGGTTTTGGTTATGGGGGTGGCTGGCTTTTCATTGTCTTTTGATCTGTTGAGGGAAGTTGCGTGACTCGAAGAACGGGAGTTCATCCAAAACAACGTGAATTCGCCGTGTTTCGGCCTCGAGTGAGAGGCGTGGTGCGTGCTTGAAGTGAAATTGTGGACTCATTGTGGTGTTATAATAAAACGCTTAGTTATTGCTGCCTTTGACAGCGAGCTTGCGAGTGGCGGAAATGGGACGATCGACACTGCAGAAGTGCCGGCGCACGCTACATCGGCGCAAAATGTTCAAGCAGTGGCTGATAGCGGTACAGGCCATTATTGCACGCTAGTACTGATGGTTCACCTATCGGAAGTGAAATTTAATGCCAAGAGGGAGGTGGCTAAACGTACCAATGTTATTCAAATTGCGATCGTAGTGAATGCGCACCTTGGGGATTGAAATGGGAGGGCTGATGGGGTGCAAAGATTGTCGCCTCGCTTTGCGCAACTTTTGCCATGCCTCTACAATTGTGTGTAAAGCCGAGTGTGGGATTACAAAAATAATAATTTCAGCGTTCACATGATAATGAAAAGGCCTTACGATTGCTTAGTTTTTCGATTCTATGTTTTCAACAGCACTCCATGCTATCTATGCAAAGAGCCTAAGAATTTATTAATGGCTTGTAAAAAGGTAGTGCAGTTCGTGCCTTGTGATACTCTAGTAGAAAAAACTTAATTGAAAGGCTGTTTCAGTGTTATGTACGTTCAAAACCCATTACAAGTGCCCTCCCCCCATTTCCCCGAATTGCCAAAAATTTGATTTTTAGGCTCCTAAGGTGACATAATAAATGTCTGCTCCAAATCAAGGTTCTTCTGCTCCAAAATCGAGATTTCGCTGCTCCAAAAACTGCTCCCAAATCTGATTCAGCTGTCTCACCCCTGATTTTGTCGAAAGACAAATGGTGGCGAAAGCTTTTTCCTTGTCAGTAGTTTTATTTGTAGATGCACGCAGCCACAGAATCATGTGGAGAAAGAGCGGCGAAACCTGCAGTACAGCCGCCACCTCGTCTAACAGCCAAGAAGTGGGGCCCGTCTGCATGCATGGAGTGTGAGGAACGGCTAGACGGGACGCGCCATTTCACCTGCGAGCTCCCAGGCCGAAGCAGCAGGGGCTGTGCGGTTTGCAGTGATAGAAAAGGAGGGAAACTGGGCTTCTCTGCAACACCTGCAGTAACCACCCTGGGAGAATGCTTCGGGCAGTTTCACACGCTGCTCAAATGTCATTAAAGGAGTTGCAAGCAGACTGCAAGAAAAAAAAAATAAATATCCTGTCAGTTTTTCTTTCACAGTTTGTGTTTTTCTTCGTGGCACCAGAAACTGGCAAAATAGTTGCGAACCGAAATGGCAAGAAAGTGGGTACAAGTTGCGGACCACAGAGGGTTAAGTTTTGAGTGTGCTGCCTTGGTGTGAATCCCCAACAGTAAAATGCTTATGTATAAATTGGAGGCAATTCAAAATCCAGCAGTGCGCTTTGTTGCTAACTCGCATTATTGTTCCAAGCTTAAAACACTCTGTCTCATGGGACGCTCTCAAACGCTGGCACAGTTTTCTTCTAGGTGTTTATTTTTGAAACATTGTATGCGAGGAGCCTGGAGTGGATCAACAATCAGTACCTTCAGCCCACCAAGTAGATATCTAGAAGACAGAATAACCACAAGGAAATTGAAGGTTCATCCCACCCATTCATTCCAAGTGTAATTTTTTCCAAAAAGTAGTAAAGAGTGCTACGCCCTGCCAGGCACCTGTTAAGTCCCCTCCCAAAATGAAGTTTCATCTGCCGTCTGGCAGCACTTGTGTACAAGTGCCACATAGCCTGTAGCTGCTTTCATTGGGTGTCCCACTATAAACTGCAGTTTTCGCTGCAGCCTGTGTATGATGCTGTAATCATGGCAGGCACTGTATTTTCGTTTTTTTTTTTTTTATTGTTGTTATATCGTGTCTTGAACTTTTCTTAAAATTATGTATAGCAGCTCTTACAGCAGTGGCTTGGGAGAATGTAGGCATGTTGATAAGTAAATAAATAAGCTAGTAAACAAGGCTGCAGTGCCCCAACTCTCTGCTGGTGTTGCAAAGTCAGAGGCAAAAGGAAAACTATGAAGCCAGCAGGTGCGTATTGGATGCGTGCGATCGGGGTGCACGTGCTATCATCTTCAGCTCCTTTGTAGCGATTGTTGCCACTGGGGACGCGACAACGTGGCCAGCAGCATGGAAGAAGTTGGATTGAATGCTGAAATTCCTGAGCTTTCCACGTGAACCGTCAACCAAAATGAGTTCAAAATAATGTTTCGGTTATGTTTTCGAGCCAGCCAAAAAGATTGCCCAACACCCTGGCCTGGGAACGCGGCGTGTGCTCCAGGGGAGGTTATCCCACAGTGCAGTCATCGTGGGGAGCTCCCCAGTGGGGGGAGGAGGCAGCGGCCCCCGTGGTAGCCATCCTGCCCCTGCTCCCGTTGGTGCCCGCGTCCATTCCACATCGCCCCTGGAGGCGGGGAAGTGGGTGTTCGTGCATGAGCACGCGGCCTCTCGTTCCCTTGTTCCAGGCTCTGGTGTACCCGTTCCGTGTGAGCTCCAGTGCCTACACGTTTGAGTGCCCAGAGACGCAGAGCGCCTGCAGGGCGTTTGTGGGCCGGTGAGTGGTGTTCTGGGGCTGCAGCGGGAGAGGGGGCTGCAGGGTTCCTTCCTTTCCTCCTGGCAGCCTGCAGCAGAGCATGAACGAGGTCCCCCTGGTCAACGACTTCATCGCCGCCCTCGAGCTCCTGCAGTTCCCGGACATTGTGTTCAAGGTCAGACTCCTCCTCCCCCCCAATGGGGAAGCATGCCTCACTCGTGTAACAACTCTCTGAGCTCATCTGTTCCACAAGTGGCCCTTTTGCACTTGTTTCAATGGGGACTAGCTACAGTTGGATCACACATCCTGCGACGAAATTGACGGCACGCGCAAAAATTCGCTGTGGTTAAATCTGCCCCAACACACAACAAAAGTGCAAGGAATATACGATCCGTATCACTGACCACATGATACAATTTTTAGAAAAAGGATTGATGTGCAACTGCGGTCTGTTTATTTCGATAACACATTTGGTACCGGTGGTTATCAAACTGTTTTTCACCTGCACCTAAAGTGCACATTACCAAGGGGACAAAGGCAGTCACAAAACATATTGCATTCAACAAGGCGCATCTGCCGAGCTGATTACTTGCAGATAGCTGTTGGGTCGTTGCGAGCCCCCCCTCACTGTTGTGCAGGAGCGGAGGCCATTACCTTATCGTCTGGCTGGGCGCGTTGGCGTCTGACCGTGGAAGGCAAGCGCACGTTCGCGATAGATGGGATGGTGTGGATTCAACAGTAAACAGGCCAACATGTTTCGCTTTTGATTTTCAGTAACGGTTCAGCAAAAACTGCAATGACAGCTGCTCACAATGCATACCGTATTTGCACGAATATAACGCGAGGGTAGATTTTGATGGCATAAATAAGATAAAAAATATTATTACTATTATAACGCGAACTCTTGAGAACACAAAGAAAGTGAGAAGAGACCGAAAGTCGACGTACGTTTTTCGTTTTTATTCTACTCGTCGTCGCTGCTGATCTTGTCACTGTCCGTGAAGATCGCGCCGTCGTTCGTACCATCAATGTTGTTGGAGATGCAACACTTGAGGAAGGTGCCCGACACAATTGAGCGCGGCATAGCCTCCCATGCGTTCGCGATCCACTGGGCGACTTGCGAGATCGACGCCCGCTTGACGCGTCCCGTTGGTGTGAGCGCCTTGTTATTCTCGGCCAGCCACTCGTACTCTCTTCGCACGCGATCCTTGAAGGGTTTGTTGATGCAAACATTGAGAGGCTGCAGTTGAAGTCATGCCCCCGGGAATCACCACGAGGTCGCTCTTGGCCTCCCTGATGGCGTTCTTGACTTCGTCAGTCAAGTGTCCCATGAAGGCGTCCAGCACGAGCATGGACGTCTTCGCCAACGCCGCACCCGGGCGGATGTCCCACACGATGCGAAGCCACTCGTGCATCATCGCACTGTCCATCCGTTGCGCCGCACACGAGTTGCCGACGTCTTTGGACAGGATTGCCTTCTTCTTAAGGGGGCAAGTGGGTCTTTAACCCATTTTTTTTTTATTTCTTATCCAATTTTGGTGAAACTATGCGCTCTTGTACAGTTTTTTGTGCTGATTCCAAATATCTAATCAGTTTTCGCAAAAGTCAATTATTTTAGGGATAATTACTAATTAGCCGCCATTTTTTAAGGCCTATATTAAAAAAAAGTGGTCCATAAAAAAATGTTTTGAACACATGATTGGGTAGTCAAATGCATAAGCAATGAACTAATGGGAGCACTTTTCTCAACTTGGCTTTAGTAGCAGTTTTACAGCTCATTGAAAATCGGTGTTGAGATGGTGGCCATTAGTGGTGGACGATAAAATGCAAAATAAGTAATTATCAAAGCTCATTTTCATAAATCTGTTCCCATTAGTGCATAGTACACATACTTTAGCTTCCTGGTGCAAAAAAAATTAAATCTCTACCTGCCTACATGCAGAGATATTGAGGCCTTAAAACTAAGTGGAGTCCAAAATTTGTGTTTTGAGGAAATGGCAAAAAACAAACTACATAAGATTTAATTGACAACAGCAATTAGTATGTACATATTTATAATGATTGAGAGTTAGTAGCCTCCAGGGATGTAGTCTATTTGCTTTCCAGCATTGGTGTGCCGCTTTTTCACCACTCGCTGGACATTTTCAGCCGCTGCTCGCTTTCGAGCCGATTCAGCTGCCCGGCGCCTGTCCTTTTCGGCCGTTCGTCTGGCACTTTTCTGGCCAGGAGTCATGTTCAGCTTCTTGAGAATCCCAGCAGATGTCCTCTCGTTGCCTCCGTTGAACCTCATCACAGCTTCAGCCACGGCAGCTTCTACAGTGAAGAGGGACGCATGGCGCTCCTTCGGGGCTAGGGCCCATATCATGGAGTGCAGGCTCTCATTGTTGTTCTGCGTTTCACCCCTCTGGCAACCCTCGAGAAGTTTCCTGTCCGAGAGGCGCTCGTATACTGGCCGCAGGGCTTTGCACACGTGAGGTGGCAAGTTGTAGCGGTGTTTTGGCGTGGGCTCTCCCTTTGCAACAGCAGCATTTTGGCAGCACCACGAATCCGGGCCAGTAGGGCACAGGCTGTGATCAGAGACAGCGTCGTTCGAGGTCACATGGTAGTAGATTGCCATCACCGCCTTCTGAGTCTCCTCCACATTGCCCTTGTGTGATTTTAGGGCCGAGCCGTAATACCGGATCAACTTGGTGATGAGCTCTCCTGTCAGCCGTCCTTTTCCGCAGCACCACCACTCTTCGACTTCAGTGTACGCAGGTTATTTCCCATGCGTTTCTCAACATGGTTGATGCAGTCGTCTTTTACGATTTTTATGTGGCCGTAAACACCAGCTTCCGAAAGAGCGGAGTACGTGCGGCAATCCCCGTCACACAAGATTGTTGTGTACCTCAGCCCACACTACGCGAGCGACCTCTCAAAAAGAATGCGTGCTGCCTGCACCTCCATCTCCCCTGCCTTCTTGCCGGTGTTTTTCTGACACACGTGGCTTTCCTTCCATGACTGGTAGGCAGGATCATTTTTGTCCGGCGCACACTCACAGCCGGCACAGAAATTGCTCAGGACCACGTAGTCCAGCACGAGCCCCGTAAAAAGTTTGATCACGGTCCCAACGCCGATGTGGGACGTGTGTCCGCGGGTCATCCATGAACCGTTGTAGGAAACGGCGATGTTTCCCGGATTGTCGATGTCGAGCTCGTGGTAAAGTTCACGAACAAACTGCGCAGACTCGGTCGTGACACTGTCGGCTGCAGGGGTCAGCTTTGTTTTTACGTAGTGCTGCCACATCTTCGTATGCAGCCCACGATGGGAAATGTTCATCTTGGCAAAGACGTCGTTTATCGCCGTTTGACGATTTCCGCTCGACTGCATCGCGCGTGTAGCCAGTACATTCACTACGAAGGGGTTCAACACGCGGAGAACTCCACGACGACGACACGACTCCGCAGTTCGCGCATTCAAGGCACAATTTCACCTCAAGGCCGTAAAGCTTTGCTCCGTGACCCTCTTTAGTTCCAGAATGTCGTCAGGACCCGAGAATGCCCCACAGCCGCGGCTCACTGGCTATGGTGCTTGGCTGTACAAGCGGGCAGATCCATGTTCAATCCCGGTGGCAGGTGCAGCGTTTCAACACAGGCGAAATGCAAGAATGCGCGTTTGCTGAGCTATATCACTGCAGAGCTTCGAGTGGTTATCCGGAGTGCTCCTCTACAGCGTCTCATAGCCAGAGTCGTTTTGCGGCATTAAACCCCATAATCCCAACCAAACCGGTCCTGAATTGTTTGTAACAATACACGCATTGAACGGGGATGGTGGCACAGAAAACAGGAAGCGCTCAGTTGTCTTACGCAGAAACTACAAATGGGCCGCAGTAAGCGAAGTGCGCTTTCCCGCCACGCGTCACAGCGCGCTCACACCCTACGAGCATTCCGACAGTTGGGCGAGCTTCACTGCAAAGCAAGCACGGCGCGATCCCGCCCTATAGCAGACGACTTGAAGCCCCGCCTCCAAGCCCCTGTGCCACAAAGCTGACACAGAATGGGAGGCTACGAACGCGCCTTATATCCTTGACTCATTCAAACTACGTCAAGAAGCTGCTGATACAACGCATTCACTACCACCAACTCCCCAAACACTAAACGTTAACACAATACACCCACCCCCTATGCGACACATTTACTCGAGTCCCCCTCGCGGGGAGATGGGCCCAATTTTCTCTTCATTGCTGGTTTTGACGCAGGATTATGTAGGCGCTTTTCAGCTTTCGCTTTTTTCTCGCGCACTTCAGACGGCTGCAGCATCGCTGTATCTAGTCAAACGCGCCGTCTCGGTCCCGGCGGACCCGTCGGGGCTGCTAGGCCTATCTGGCTGTCAGGCACATCGGCGGCTCCGTCGGTTCCAGCATCGCTGTATCTACAGGGTGTCTACCAACCTGGAAAACAGGGAAAACCTGGAATTCTCAGGGATTTTGAGCAGTCTGGAAAAACTCAGGGAAAACTCGTGGAATTTGTCCTTCTATCAGGGAAAATTAGCTGTACTTTATAAAGGAAGCGAAATTCACTGTAATGCTGGCTCAAGTAACAGCACGGCAAAAGTGGACAGCCCTCCAGAGCCGTCGCTGATGGCGCCGTCTGAAGTCTTTGGTTCCAGTGAGAACTAGCTTCATACAGCTTGCGAGTCACTCCCCCCCCCCCCCTCTTCCCCCCTCCTGACCCCCTGTACGCTCCCCTTGTGTTCTGGCATATTTCCCAGACTCCTGAAAGGTGGAAGAAAATGTTGCACGCCGCGATAGCTTGTGGGGGCAGCGTAAGGGAGTCTACAGGGGCAGTAGTAGCTTTCAATCCTATGCTGGAACACCCGACACCATCTACTGTGGTTTCTAGTTAGTTGACGCACGTTGCAAATCTTTGAGATGTGAATCTGGCGTAATAATAAAAACTTATTTCTCTTAATTTCCCACTTTTAAAGATCACAGCTGTGTTCTAAATACTTCTTAAGTATCAAATATAGACATTGTACCCTGTTTTAAGAGCTACCTTTAACTGCAAGCCAGCACTATATTCCACTGCATAGAAAGACAGCATGTTTCGGCTTCGTAGCTTTCGCTACGTGCCAAAAGAACTTTGCGCGGAGTCACAATAGTGGGGTGTAGTTGAGGTGTTTCTGATTTCCAATGTGAATCCCAAATACTCTTCCCGCTTATCCTGCGCAGCGCTTTGATGCTAGAAGTATGGTGGCATTTAAGGGCACCTAACGTGACTGTGTTTAAGATGCAGGTGTCCCTCATCCAAACCAAAAAAAAAACTCTTTGAAGCAGTGAAATACAGCACTGAGGCATTGAGTGCGAGCTGAGAACATGGCAGCATGGTGTTACCATTCTTTTCGATATTTCATTCACTGTGAATTTTACTACCACTCTGTTATGTTTTATTTTTGAATGAGATAAAAGTTACTGGTTCGCAATGCAACTTTATTATGTTATATTTTATTTTATAAGGCACTTTTTAGAGGGTGACAGCAACCGGTGAAGGGGTGTCAGCCCGTGTTGACGTAAAATAAAGTTCTGTGTCACTCAGGGAATTTATCAAAAAGACTCAGGGAAAACCTGGAAAACTCAGGGAATTTCAAAATGTCTACTTGGTAGACACCCTGATCTAGTCAAACGCGCTGGCTCGGTCCCGGCGGACCCGTCGGGGCTGCTAGGCCTATCTGGCTGTCAGGCACATCGGCGGCTCCGGCGGCTCCAGCATTACGCTCAGGGTCGCGTCCAATCTCTTCAGTTTCCACTGATGCAGAACGCTTCTTGAAGTTGTTCACTTGGGACTTCTTCCTTTTCTTGCCATACTTCTTCCACGTATGATGTTTTTTCGCCGAACCAGGCATCGCTGTGCGTTTTCGCTGCCGTTCGCACACAAGAGAGATGGCGGCGGCACATTCGGGCCACCGATGCGCCCACGCGCTAAGCAGACGGCCCGCGCCGCACTCAGCCAATCCAATCGCGCCGTGGCATCACGTGCGCCCAATGTCCAATCAGGCCTCGAGTTTTACTTTTTTTCAATGCTTATTTTCTCTTCGCCGAGTGGGCGAAGCGGGACAGCAGTGGCGGCAGATTGAAGCAGGAAGAGCGCTCTTTCAAATGACACCGCGATGGCGCCTGTCACTCCAGGGGGAAAACGGCTGCGCGCCGTGACAAAAGTGCCGTTTTAGCGTTCACTTTTGCGCGCATTGGGCTCGCGCAAATGTTTTGAATTGTTATTGCGAGTGAAATACTAGTTCCCGAGGTTTGAAACATAGCAGACTTAGGCAGAAAGACTTGAGGATTTTGAAAATGCCACTTTCAAAAAATCGATTTTTTTCGCCAATTTTTGGTCCCAAAGACCCGTGTCCCCCCTTAAAGGATGCATCATACTGAGTCCTCTTCTCCATGTGAGGTCCGTGGGTGCGCGTTACACACGCAACGCGAACGACTCTCGAGACGAGAAGATGGGGGAAAAAAGCACTTCAACAGGCGCGGAAAAAAGAAATTCGAGTTCTGTTTGGCGCGACGCTGACGAGGTGCAGAACAACTCGGCGGCAGTGGTGAGGGGCGACCGGGTGACCTTCGCTCTCGCCCTCTCCCTCATCCCGCTCGCGCCTCGCCCTCGCACTCCTCTCGCGCCGTGTTTTTGCGTTTTTGCGTGTGCGTCACAAGGGCGACGAGTTCTTTCCAGATTCGGTTTTCCTCCTTTCACTTTGCGCAGTGTTCCCGTTCCTCGTTTCCTTCAACTGGGATGGCTTTCTCGCCTTTCTCCAGACTCACGCGCCTCGTGGCTGAACTCGATTCCGAATATAACGTGAGGTGCGTTTTGGAGCATGTAATTTCGAAAAAAAAAAACTCGCGTTATATTCGTGCAAATACGGTATATCACAGCACAGCACCAGTGGCACTCATTCACGTGGTTTCAACTGAATACGGATAGGTTGTAGCTCCAGCTTGGCAAACCGGGTGGGTCTGACTGAGCCCCGTGTAAAGATGGCCAGCAACAGCGTTATCATCACAAAAAAAGGGCTTCCCACAATGAGTTTGTTTATGAATCGTGGTGGTGTGGGTGCATGTTTTCAGTAAAAATGAGTGCCCCGACTGTATGAAAAGTGGCAGATGGCTGGCGTTCTGCTTCTTTTTCCGTAAAATAAACGCTCCAGCCCAGCTGCACTGAGCGAAAGTGAAAGCGAGCCAGACAGACGGTTCGTAGTGGGAGGACTCTGTTGCACTGACCTGCATGGCTAGCTGACGGGGAATTGGAAATATTTCATTGAAGCAGAGTTGGTTGTAGCAGTTGCGTTTGCGAGGCCTCTGACCAACGGCATGTGCACAGCCTCGCCCATGCTGCTGCGTCCCTCCTGGTTGCCTGCTTCCGGCCAGTCTGGGCTCCCCAAGTGGTCATGGAACGGACAAAACAGAGAACCTGCTCTCAGCTGGGCTGTTCAACACGTTGCTTGCCTGCTGCTGCGGTATTCGGTTGAGCGCAGGTTGTAGCCAAGTTCCTTGGGTGTGGCTGTGGAGGCGTCATTCATTCGGTGCGTTTCTCAGTGCTCGGTCCGTGCTGTAGGTGCATGCTTCCAAATATCAGGCACTGGGGCTTGGCACTATTTGGCGGCTGGCCCAGCAGAGGCTGTGGGAGGCCCAGATGGAACAGGCCATTCTGCAGCTCGCACTGCTTCGCGGGGGTGCTGCAGGAGGCGGCGGGCAGAGAGGGGCTGGGGCCTGAGGGATGCCTTCCTTCTCACTGCGGGCTCCAGGGTCGAGGCCAGACGCCAGCCACTTCCCGCTCTCGGGCACAGTAACCGAGTGGCGGCACGGCTCGATTAGGTGCTTGAGTGTGTAGCTGCCGAACAGTACTCCGTAGCTGAGGAAACATAGACGTACAGTGAAATCTCATTCATACGTTTTTCATGGGAACTGGAAAATAAAACGCACCCTGCAAAAATTGTATTGTCCAAAGAGGTTAAAAAGGAGGAAGACTCCGACAGGCACTCACTTTTATTGAGCAACATTGAAGGAGCTGGTCAGTTTGTGCTGCACTTTTTTTTTTCCAACGCCCAGGAGCAAATTCTGAGGCGTAAAAAGAAGCTGGCAGTACTTTTCGCTTAGCCAGACACTGTTTTATACAGCACTCTTTGTCGCACTTTGAATCAGTGAAGCCAGCCACCGGACGCTTGGAAGTCTCCAATATGCCAAAGAAAAGTGCGATGTTGTCAACTTTTTTGCGCAGGACTGACCCATCAATGTTCACTCCTGCCACTTTAACTTCCTTGAACCGTTTAAGCAGGGTGTCTTCCATTTCTGGATGTATCGCAGCCCACGTTTGTTTCAAACCGGAACCGAAAACTTGCAGATTCTTGTGAAGTTTCTCTCGCGGACCGACAGAAGTGCTGAGCGTGTTGCCTTTGGCAAATCGAGCTCACGGGCCAAGCCCACGGGTTGTCTTCAAACTTGCGTACAGTTTCCGCCTTTTCTTTTAGGCTAAGCACCTTGCGTTTCTTTCGCGTTGTCGCAAGCCTGGCAGCACCATCACCAAGAGCAACAAGGCCGCCAGAGGAGAACCAGAACAGCCCCACTGAGCACAGCAGCAAGGCAGACGGAGAACAAGGAACAGTGAGGGAAGCACGGAGGGTAGCGAGAAGTCGAGAAGGGGCTGCCTGCCAAAAGCATTGCACATCTTTCTTGGGTACGATACGTTCCGCTAGATGGCACAGTGTATCACCTGACGTATTGTCATCATTGGATCATGCCTCGCAGCAATGTTTTCGCTCCACGACTTCAGCGGCTCTGCAACGTGCAGGCTGTGCCTTGTTGCAATGCTGTTTCAAGCTAGTATAGCGAAGAATAAACATAAGATTTCTAGAAATGTTGGCGAAGATCCACCTTTGGGGTCGTATTATCCAATTTTCGGCAAATTGTGATCACACTAAACGTGCAAAAATGCATTACTTCTAAGGGACATCAGCCTGTAATGAAAAGAAGGAAAAAGAAAAACGTATAATGCCGAATCATATCAACGAGACTCCACTGTATCTGCATTGCAGTGGACCAAGGGTGGAGCATGACTACAAAATCTGCGACCATTAGTTACAGCGATAGCCAGGCTCAGTATGCAAGGCCCCAATGGCTTTCCCTAGGGACTAAGCCAGCCAGGTATCCTGCTGCTGCTGGAGCAAAGGGCTGCACTCACGCGCACCGAGGCCATTTAAAGGGGCCCTGAAGTCATCCAGCAAGTTGGCTTCAAATGAAATTCTGACCTTCCCATAACCGTTTCAGCACTGATTCGGGGCGAAAAGATGCCTTCATGGCTAAGAAATCGTCAGTCGCAGAAGACATTTTCCTTCCTCATTTCCCTCACAGCCATTCTGTGACGCAAACATTGGCTGCTGCAGCCGCTGCTGGCATCACCATAGACTGGGAGTAAGCGAGGCAGCAGTGGTTTGTGGTGTGTACCAAACACATCGCTGCCACGTACCAAGCAGTTGGGTCAAGTTAGGTCAGATCAGTCGTGCTTTTGCCAACTCCCACGTCCTTTGCTGGCCCGAACACCTCAACGAAATGTTCCTTTATGAGACCCGTGCTCAGCATGGACGCGTTGTCAAAGAAAAGCATGTTCTCCTTTTGAGGCCTCGTGAATGTTGGAGTCTAACCAGCCGCTTGTGCATAGCACCCGCATAACTCTTGGCATTTCATAACCAACCGCCCCAAGGGCGGAAGAGTAGCGCTATCCAGTGGCAGCCAGGGAAGATGTCGCGTGAGCCAGGCATTGGGCACACTTGAATGAATGTACTACAGTCGAATCCCGCAACAACGAAATTGACGGGACCTGCGAAAAATTTCGTTGAAGCGAAAATTCGTTGAGGCGAAATCTGCCCCAACACACCACGGAAAGGCCAGAAAAATAGCCCCGTGCGTTTCCGCAACATTGGCAGCATAATACAATGTTTAGAAAAAGGAGTGACGCGCAATGACTCATGTTTATTCGGATAACAAACATACCAATGGTTATCTGTTTTTCACCACCCAAAGAACGCGTTACGGAGGGGGGTGAAGATATGCAGGCGCAAAAGTATCGCTGTACAACAAGGCGTGCCCACCGAGCTGATTACTTGCAGATAGCTGCTAGGCCGTGGGAAGCCCCCCTCTCGCTTGTGGCAGGAGCAGTGCCGTTATCTTATCCTCTGACAGGGCACGGCAGCTACTGACCTTGGCAGGCAAGACGCGCGCGCTTGCATTTAACAGGACCGCGCGCTCGCGACTAAGATAGGATGACTAGGCTTCAAGACCAAACGCGCAAACATGATTTTCGCTCTTGGCTATGAAGAATGGTAGAAGGAAAACGGCAAGGACAGCTGCTCACAACGCATACATGACGGCACCGCGCCAGCAGCGGAGCACGTTCGTGCAATTTCAACTGGATGCGGATTGGCTGTAGCTCTGGGGCTCCGCCTTGGAGAAGCGGGCCTGCGCCTCGTGTAAAGACGGCCAGCCACATCGTTATCACCATCAAGCAATGGCGTGCGCCTATGAGTTATTTTTTGTTTTGTTTTGGGTGGCGGTGTGGTCGCAACGCGCATTTTCGGTGAAACTAAGCGTCCTGAATGTATAAAAAGTTACAGATAGCTGGCGCTATGCTTATTTTATTGTCAAATAATTCTTCAAGCCCAGCCCAAATCATCGAAAATTTCGTTGAAGCGAAAGCAAGCCTGACAAATGGTTCGTTGTGGCGAGGACTTTGTTGCATTGACTTCTATGGCTAGCTGACGGGGAATTGGAAATATTTCGTTGAAGCGGAAATTTCGTTGAAGCGGCGTTCGTTGTAGCGGGGTTCGACTGTACTGACAAGCCAAAATAAGCGTTTTTTTTTTTTTTTTTTTCATTTAAAGCTTGCGGAGAGTCATATAAAGTTGGTTATGCACAAAGTACTGTATAAAGATCGCACAGTTACCTTGTGAAGTATTGCACTAGGTATTGCAAGTATTGCAAAAGCAAAGCTAGCTTGTTGGTGTTTGGAATCGCTGCGGAATATATCAGCTAGGCTCCCATCATATTAATTTGCTTATTATGATGGGAGCCTAGCTGATGGGAGCCCCCTAGCCGCTGGCAGCCTCCTCTCCCAACCGAGGTGTCATCGGAACGCTGAGTTGCTCTTCCTAGGGAGGACGGGAACGGCGCGGGTCAGACAAGAATAGACGGAGGCTCCTCCGCCCCAGTACGGGACAGGACGAGCCGGCGGCCACAGGCAGCTTAACGATCTCTAGGAGACTGCTTCGGGCCCAGTCCCAGAAGTAGACGTCTCGCCGCATGGTGCACGAAACACTCGCGAGCCCTTGCCTGCTTTTAACGACCTTAACGTATACAGCGGCGAGTAGTACCTCCCCTTACACGTCTCTCCCTCCACTTGCAGACAGATTGTGGTGACAATTCCCTCCCCACCCAAGCTGTCCGGCATGTGGCGCTCGAGATGCCACCCACGCTCCCCCTACCTGGCTGGAGGCGACTCAGGCTACAGCTCCTGCCCAGCCACCTCTGGGTTTCGAGAGTAGCTGCGTACCTCCCCCACCTAAACCTCGCCAGAAATGAAGTTTTCCTGGCGAGGCTCTCTCTCTCCCCCCGAGCTCAGGACAGCCAGTCTAGTGCGTGTTCCATATTTTGACCGAGCAATAAGGCATGGTTTGCTGACATGGCCGAGCGCATCCTTGACACCTCCCGAAGTCGACCGAGCCCTCAGCGGCGTCTTTGCAGTGCCACGGGGGGGATTGCAGCTTTGGCTCTCGGGGTGGGTCCCACTTATAGCCACGACCCCACAGGAGCTACTTGAAATAGCAAACGCCTTTAATGTTACCCACTGCTCACAGGCAGCCACACTAATGAAGCACAACGTACATTTGCTGCCACAGTTATGTGCGTCAAGTAAAATGCCTTCTTCCAAGTTTAGTAGAAATGGGGCCAAACAGTATTGTTACTGGGAAGGCAGAAGTGATGAGGCAATGGATGGTTGATGGCCAGTGGCTATCTATTTGCAAAAGAGATGCAGTGGACGTATTTACAGAATGTACATGGCTGCAGCCACAAGAGAGCGTGCACAAGCACACAGCCACCTCTTGTCGTCGTCCCTCGGGAGTGTGGGACATTGCCCGCCCATGTCACAGCAGCCCCCAGTCGAAGCTGCGGCAAGGTGGCAATTTTTATGCTGGTGGGCAGTGCGATGGAAATAGTATACAGTGAAGAATCGCTTGCCGCCATGGATGGCGATGACGAACTCGGGCATCTCTGGACCTGCAGCGCCGATGTCTTCAGCGGCGGTGAAGCGTCGAAGGTTGTCAGAGCCATGGCTGGTCTCGGCAGGTCTTGATCGGTATCTCATGGGCTGGGGTCTCGGGGCAGGGGACGTAGTCGAGCTGTCGTCGTGGCGGGGCTGGGGCTACCCAGCACGAGTAAAGTTTAGAGCTTTCATGAGAACGTCACTGTGTGTTACTATTGAGGGCACATTAGAACCATGCTAGTGGGTACATCAGAGCAGGTGTGCAGGAGAACAGAGTTCCCAGCTGGACGAATGGGCCAAGAGCTCCCGTGCGCCCACGTGCTAGGTACTGGCTCCCAGCCCACCTAGGCTGAATTGCATGAGTTGCGTGGTGAATCGATTGGGGGACAAAGCTCTGTGCTCCTTTTCCTTGTCGGGAGGACTCCACTGTCCAGGGCAGGGAGGATGTGGGGGCGTGGCAGCGGGGAGTCCCCGAGTGGCCGGCCACGGCTGGAGTGTGTCTTCTGACGGCTGCAGGACTGGTGCGAGTCCGTGAAGGACGCCCTGGGCGAGAAGCAGGGGCCCGCGTCCCTCAGGGAGCTCTTCAAGAGAATCGGCTCGCAGCTGCAGGGATGGAGCCGCGACTCTCCCGGCCAGGCCTCGGCCAGCCGCATCCACCGCCACTTCTCGGACGTGAGTCTCTGCATGCTGTACTGGGGAGGCTTCGCGAGGGGTCGCTTCCTGATCGCAGCACAGTGTCACCGTTTGAAGTGCTTGAATTTTGAGACTGCCGCACAATAGGCAAACTTTGAAGCTTTCCTGCATCGCGTACCTGTTGGGTAGGTTGCTAAAGTTGAGGCTTGGGGTAGTTGGTCCATGTTTACAAAGAGGCCTAGAATGGCGCAAAAGGGACGATGCACAATGACTTTCCTTTGGCGCCTTCTCCTCTTTGTATGGGGCAAGCTTTCCCGCATGACGCTGAAGCTGCGCAAGAAAGCCCAACACATGTAAGCATCTCTCAAAATGGGGAGGTGCCAACCCCGGTGTGTTTTGGCTGTGAGGAAACGGTCTCTTATATTTCCCTGCCCAGAGCAGTTCCCATTGGCATCTGAAGAGCAACCAAAATAGGGAGCCACATTCCTTTTCGTCATGCTGGGAGCTGCTCAGAACTGCACCGCTGAGCAGGCAAATGATGGGGACCTGTGCACAAGTCATACACCGAAAAGAAGCTCACAGTCAGTGCGCTTGCATGAGGCGGTGCTTGCATTTGTAAGGTGTACCAGCGTATTGGAAGCCTAGCTCTCTTTAATAATGGGCAGCAGCCATGGGAATATGCTTCCTTTGTTCACAGCTTGCTGAGGAGGAACCCACACTGCTTCATGGCAACGCGCACGAAATTTTTTTTCTACTGCTCTGTCATCTTGTTTGTTTTGAATTTCTTGTCATCATCATCATCATCAGTCGATCTAGGTCCCCTGCAGGACGGAAGCCTCTCCCATTGACCTCTGCTTCCTCCAGAGTCTATTTTGCCACCCAAATTGCCTCGCCTAGTCTCTCCATCGAGTCAGTGGCCTTCTCTCGGGGTCCGCCTGTAGTCAGTTCATTGGACCACATACTTGGCCAGCCCAAGTTCATTTCGTTTTCTTTACATAAAATATGATATCTTCCACTCAAGTCTGCTCCCTGAGCATTACCCTTTCATCCTTCGTTCCATGGGAATCACTGAGCCAATCTAAGTTTTCTCTGCAGTTAAGTCAGGCACCCAGTTTCTGGGAAAGACAGGTCGTGCGCTTTCAGAGACAAGCAGGATGACATTGCACACAGCATGTACGAGGTAATAAAAGGAGTGGAAGGATTCTACACCGGGCTTTACACCAGCGACGTTAGACCAGAGGAAACGGCTGAGCACACAAGCTCAGCTGGTGATGTCCAACTACAGGTTTTCCCGCTCAGTTTAATCCAATCACCATACAATTTAATCCAAGTGCCATCTAATTTTATTGAAACGCCATCTAATTTAATCCAGGTGCCAGTGAATTTAATCCAAGTGCCAACCAATTTAATCCAGCTGGCGAAAGGTTGTTCAGGGTTTTTTTTTTTTTTTTTGCAGAATTTAGCGCAGCTTTGCGGGCTTTGATGCGCGTGATGTAATGAAAACGTGGTCTTCCTTGATGCCTTATGTGCAAAATATCATATGCGCGCAGGTTTAATAACACCTTTAATAACATTATAATAATAATAATAACTTTAATAACAGCTTTACTAACATTTAATAACACCCGCATACCAGGAGAGGGATCTCGTTTGATCCGTTGGTGGTGTGTGGTGATCGCTTGCGGGATCGTAAGTATTGTCTGCTCGCGTATTTGCAAGCGTACTTTGAAGCGAGCAGACGACACTTGTGTCGCCAGCCGGCGATATTTCTGATGATCTTGCAGACGATATTATAATTCAGAAATAATGCTTAACGATGCATAAAAGCATTGAATTATTGAAAATCAGAATGCAAAGGGCATTTAAGTAATGTCTTTATCAAAGAAGCTTCCGAAGGCATTGTTAGAAGATGAGACGATACTTCTGACGTGTGTTATCTACCAGAAGAGCTCTGTTATCGACGGCGCTTTCACAGACGATCAGCTCACAGCAACGGTCTGCACATAAATGAAAATGTATACGTAAATGTATATTGAGCTGTTCGCATCAGATATTTTGCACATAATGGATCAAGAAACACCACGTCTTCATCACGCCACGCACATCAAGGCCTGCAAATCTGCGCCTAATTCCGCACAAAACACGCCTGAACAACCTTCCGCCAGCTGGATTGAATTGGTTGGCCCTTGAATTAAATTGGTTGGCACCTGGATTAAATTAGACGGCAGTTGGATTACATTGACTGGCGATTGGATTAAAGTGAGGGGGAAAAGCTGTAGTAACTAAAAAGGAAGTAGGAAAGGCATGAAAAGAGGAACGGCTGCTGCAGGTGACGGAGGATCATTTTGAGGAGGGAGGAGACACTGTACTCGAAAACACGTAAGGACCTTGAAGGTGCCCATGGCCTGGAAGGCACCAACATAATTCCGATGCACAAGGAGGGAGATACCATATATATGTAGATTTAAAGACCCGTCAGCCTGCTCTCAGTGTATACAGGCTGTTTGCCTTGGTAATGGCTAACCACATAAACAACAAACTAGATTCCAACAACCCGGGAACGGACTGGTTTTAGAAAAAAAGCATACTCTACATGAGATCACGTCTGTGTCATCAGTGAAGTAGTAGAAAAATATACAGAGTATTAAGCCCCTTTGCGGGGCATTTGTACACTGAAAAAGCATTTGATTGAGAAAGCATTGCAGCAGTGCTTGAAGGGAACCGGGGAGACGACACATGCGGGCGGGATGAGGCTTCACAAGCGAAGGGAAAAGTTCCCATCTGAAAGGAAGATACCATCTCGCAAAAACTATTCACAGCGTGCATGGAGGGGGAATTAAGGAAGCTTGGCTGGGACAATGCAGGATTACGCATAGACGGGGCCGTTTGAGCCGTTTGCGGATGGCATTGTCTTGCTCAGCGAGTCATCACAGCACCTGCAAAACGTGCTTGAGGAACCACAGGGAGGAATCTTAGCTGTGTGGCTACAAATAAATATGAATGAACCTAAGTACTGCTAAATCCCTGCACGGGGCACCTTGAGTAACCTTGGTGACAGTGAGTGGCGACACCGCGTACCCCGAGCCCCCCATACTTCAGCTGTTATCTACCGGGGCGAGAAGTTGGAAGGTGAAGGGTTAGAAGCCGTGAACGGTGGCCGTCGGAGCCCTGGTCAAGCTCCGGCCGATGTCTATCAGGCTGGGAGCTCCGGGACCTCTTTGACCATCAGGGTAAAGTCAAAGAAGAAAGTACCCCCATCCCCTGCTTTATACTATGGCGCATGGTATTATCTAAACCCTTTCTTGCAAATGATCGGGCCCCGAAAAGGGCCCGCACCGAAGCAATCTTTAAACCCCTACCCAACCTCGTTTTCAACAACCCTGACAACTTTCCTCGATTCCTAGTCATGCAGACTGCTGACAAAGCCACCTTATTGAGGTCAGAATTAAGGAACAATCTGCTAACCTTCTGACACAGACAAGCATAGGTGACTTACAGATCACTCTAACACCTCACCGAACCCTCAACAGCTGCCAAGGTGTGCTCTCGGAAACTAAACTCATACATGAAACTGAGGCAGATATTCTTCAGGGCTTGCGTGAGCAAGGAGGGACTCATGTTAGACGTATCACAATGAGGCGCGACGGAAATGAGATCAAAACTAAACATATCATCTTGACTTTCGATCGTAGCACGCTCCCCGAATCTGTCAAAGCCGGGTTTCTCCACTGTCCGATAAGGGCGTACATCCCAAACCCGCGACGTTACTTGAAATGTCAAAGGTACGGGCACAGTAGCAACAACTGTCGAGGGCAAAACACATGTGCAAAATGCTCGAAGCACGACTACCAGACAGATGAGTGTAATGCAACGCAATTTCACTGTGTTAACTGTGAAGGATCCCACCCCGCATACTCCCGTTCTTGCAAAAAATTCAAAAATGGGAAAGAAATAAACCTCAAAGTGACCCACAACCTGTCTTACCCAGAAGCTCGGAAAAGACATTCGATGCTTCCCTCAGGAAGTTACACTGACGCTGCTCACCGGGGGGTGAGGCGGCGTCAGGTTTCGGTGGCGACCCAGTGCAGCAACGCTGACCTGGTCCCACCCCCGCCCCCCACTGGGCTGGCTTCTGCTGCCCAAAATGTTGTACCACAGCCTGTGGATTCCACAGCGGCTGAGGTGGCAACAGACACCGTAGGTGGAGACGGCTTGCCTTCCGCTCCTGCTGTGCTGTCGCCCATGGGCACAGTAGGCAGCGAGGTGGGGAGACTTGTATCCACATCTACACGCACAACCCCGCTACAGCCACCATTGGCCCGCGCGGCAAACACGAGTGCCACTCCTCGAGGTCCACGGCAAAAGGAAGGAGATCCTGCATTTACTCCTTTGCCATCGGATGAAGAGATGGACGTAACACCCATGCCAGCTCGGTCAGCTGTTCAGCCAAACGAGCAACGTGGCAACGTCGGCCGCGGGCAAAAACCAGCTCCGCGCATAACTGGCCCTAATGCAGGCTCAGTAACATAGATAACACCACCCGTCTGCAACATCAGATACACGGTGCACACTTTCTTAAAACACTTATGGCAGTAAAATGCATCATACAATGGAACTGCAGGAGCTTAATGAAAAATGTGGATGACATATACGAAATTCTTCATAAAAAGCAATCAACCATCTTATGTCTTCAGAAAACACACTTACAATCGAAACAAACAAACTTTCTGAAGCGCTATTCTGTGTTTAGGAAAGATAGGATCGACTGTTCTCACTGCTCTGGTGGTGTAGCTATAGTTATACAACATTCTATTCCCTGTCAATTTGTCCCTTTGACCACAACCCTCGAAGTGTTTGCTGTACGTGTAATAATCGCCGACAGGTTAATAGCGATAGCGTCAAGATATATTCACCCTGACTTTTGCCTTTGCAGTCCAGAATTTGAGTCCTTAATTAACCAGCTACCGGATCCATTCCTACGGGTGGGCGACTTTAATGCCCGCAGCAAACTGTGTGGATCTGAACGCGAAGATGGCCGGGGCCGTTTAATTGAAAGATTCTTACTCTCATCTGGTGCGTGTATATTTAGTAAAAAGAAACCAACATACACCAACACACAACACACAACACAACACACAACACCTACTCACACATCGACTTAGCAATAGGTTCATCCATCCTCTTCGCTTGGTTTGAGTGGAATGTGGATTCCAACCCTTATGGAAGTGACCACTTCCCTGTCAATCTTAAGTGTCTAGGTACACTCTCTGACAGTTCCATTTATCATAAAAGGTTTAAAGAAACCCGTGCAGACTGGGTTGCTTTTCAGCAAAGATCACAGCTGTCCTACACATCCATAAAACACTTACATATCGATGAAGCTTATAGAATTGTCACCGCCCACATTATAGAGGCTGCCAAGAGTTCAATCCCTCAAACCTCCGGTACTCCTCAAAATCCCAGAAGGCCCTGGTGGAACGAGGAGCGTCGAAACGCACGCAAAGCACAAAACAAGGCCTGGGGTAACCCCCGAAGGTACCCAACGGCACAGAATCTTATTGCGTTCAAGCGTGCCAAGGCAGTTGGAAGGCGTATTTGCCGAGAAGCCAAAACCAACAGCTGGAGAGCTTTTGTGGGTTCTATTAACTCTTACACCAACACAAGCAAGGTGTGGAATCGAATAAGAAAGTTCAAAGGGCACAAAACAACCTTACCCCTTGTTAGCACCACTGGTAACACATTATAAGACCAGGCAAACACACTAGCCAAACACTTTGAACTTATATCAAGCTCTTCACATTACACACAGATTAATCAGGTACAACACATCTGCTGAACGTAAATCCATTAGGGACATCAAGAAATCGTCACAAGACTCTTACAACTGTCCATTCTCCATCCACGAGCTTAAGGTTGCCTTGGCGACTTGTAAGACATCAGCACCAGGTGCAGACCAAATCACATACACAATGATTCAACACCTCTACGCAGACACCCTCGAAACACTCCTTTATTTGTTTAACAAGATATGGAGTGCAGGACATCTTCCACGGGCTTGGAAAGAGGCAATTGTGGTACCATTGCTTAAACAAGGGAAAGATGCCTCTTCTCCTTCTAGCTATCGGCCAATAGCACTTACCAGTTCTCTTCGAGAAGATGGTCAATAGAAGGCTCATGTACTTTTTAGAATACCACGGTATTCTAGATAGCTGCCAGGCAGGTTTCCGTTCAGGAAGATCTACAACCGACCAGCTTGTGGCATTGTAATAGTACGTTAAAGATGCTTTTGTCCACAGGCAGCACTGTATGTCTATTTTCTTCGACTTGGAGAAGGCGTACGATACTGCATGGCGCTATGGCATCCTGCGTGACCTCAAAGCTTACGGTGTATCTGGAAATATGCTCAATACTATAGAAAGCTACCTGTCTGAGCGAACTTTTCGCGTAAGGGTCGGAGCATCACTTTCTAGAATACACATTCAAAAAAATGGGGTCCCGCAGGGTGGAGTACTGAGTTGTACACTTTTCATTGTCAAAATGAACTCACTCCAAAAGGCACTGCCACCCGCAATTTTCTACTCAGTGTACGTTGATGATATTCAAATAAGCTGTAAGTCTTGTAATCCCTCAATCTACAAGTGGCAGTTACAACTTAGTGCTAATAAGCTTGAAAAGTGGGCCGATGAAAATGGTTTTAAGACTAATCCTAAAAAGGGCACATGTGTACTGTTTTCTCGGAAGCGTGGAGTCCAGCCTGATCATGAAGTCCGTAATAATAATGTAGTGATTCCCGTCAAAAATGAACACAAGTTTCTGGGTATTCTTCTGGACAAAAGGCTCACATTTATCCCCCACCTTAAACAACTCAAAATTAGGTGCACTAAAACTATGAACATTATTAAAACACTGTCCAACCAATCATATGGTGCAGATAAGACATGCTTGCTCCGTCTTTTCAATAGTTTAGTGCGATCGCGCATAGACTACGGCAGCGTGGTGTATGGTTCTGCCTCGAAAGCAGCTCTAAAAATGCTCGACCCAATGTTGCATTTAGGGCTCCGCCTTGCGTCTGGGGCTTTCCGGACGAGCCCTATAGAAAGCCTGTATGTTGAAACTCGGCAGTGGTGCTTAGAGCACCAATGCACATACATGGCGCTTTTGTACTGCGTGAGAGCGACGTCGATGAGGAATCATCCATTCAACGCTATTATTCAAAACACATCATCTGAAAGTTTGTTCTTGAGCCGTCCGTCACTCCCTCTGCCTTATTCTGTCCAAGTGAAAGCAGAGGCAGAGGACCTTTGTGTCACCCTGACTGACACCTACAAAAAACATCACTGAGTTTATTGCACCTTGGAATCTGCTCCTTGTCATCTGTGATGTGTCTTCTAAGGAAATTGACAAAAGACACACACCCAAGGAACTCATTTTGCAACACTTTCTACACTTACAATACAAGTACCCATACACTGCTTTTTATACGGATGCCTCAAAGTCTTTCACTGTAGTGGCATGTGCGGCACATGGTCCCCACTTTTCCAGCACAAGAACACTAAACAGAAACACAAGTATATTTACGGCAGAGGCACATGCTATTTTAATAACTCTGGAACACATAACATAAACGAGAACACAACAATTCATTATATTCACAGACTCCTTAAGTATTGTAGCAGCGTTACGCTCAGGCAAAAAAAAGTAGAAATGCGATATTGAACAAGGTCATTAAAGAAATCATGTCAGCGTATGCTTTAAAACAGGCCATAATAGTGTGCTGGGTGCCCGGACACTGCGGAATTCCTGGCAACGAGCTCGGTGACCAGAGCGCCGCTGCAGCAGCACTTCGCTGTGAAATCGATGTCCCTCAGCTGTCCTATCTTGACATAAAGCCGCTCATCCGTAAGGCACTACGAAAACGCTGGCAGCAACACTGGGACACACAGACAGAAAGCAAACTCCACACTATAAAACCCCAAATTGGCAGCTACCACACAGAAAAACATAACAGAAAAACAAAAGTGTACATGTGCAGACTACGTATAGGTCATACGTATGCCACTCATTCCCATCTTTTAAATGGAGCCCCACCGCCACAATGCAACAGTTGTGGACATCGTCTGTCAGTAATGCATGCAATGCGAGAAAGAAGCATTTCCGGGAACTGTACACTCAAATGATTCCACTTCATCCATCATTGTTTTTAGGCAATAAACCCGTCATTCCTAGTAAACGTCTCTTTTCTTACCTTGGGGATATTGGATTTTTAAACGGCATCTCATGTACCACATATGATAACAAAGCCCCTCAGCGGGGTAGCTTTGATAGGACATTCACTCCTTACTCTAACGTCATAATCATCTGGCTCACTCCAGAGTTTGTTTTTAAATAAGGGGCTCTATACACCCCGAGTAACCTACCACATTTCTATTGTACTTATAATCTTACACCAGAAACGACACAACTGTTGTGTTGGCGCTCTTTGGCCTTCGTTGCCCTTGCGCCAGAAAACAAACAAATATCATCAAGTACTGATAAATAGGCGTGCTGAAAGTGCCCTCTTCTGCCTACGTAGTGTGGGCATAATGGGTCTAGCTACGGGGTAGCAAACCACCCCGGCTAGCCTCGTTAGAGGTGTTGAGCGACGATGTGAGCTCGACGGTCCCTTGTGGGCCTAAGTGGGGTTCAGGGTGTTCCCCCACGCCCGGAAACGACCCATCCAAAATGCCCCAGAGAGGTTCGCGGCGTCCACGAGGGAGACGCCGCGACAGGTTCGACTCACCGACACAGGCGACGACAGGCTCCAAGGGGCCAGGACGAACCAGGGGGTTTATTGGCCGAGTTGTACAGTGCATAATAACGCCAAGGCCGGGTTAAGAACTACACTGTATCAACGCGCGCCTCAAGGCCGGGCTCGAGCGGGCCCGACGGCTGAGGCGACACGGGGGCTGCCGGCGAGGTGGGGGTAGCCTACCTCGCGCGTCCGATTGGGGTCATGGGCCCCGCTCCGGACGGGTGGCGGCGAGGGTGCGATACGAGCCGCGATCCCTCGCGTTCCCTAGACTCTATCCTCCATCTCCTTCTGAGCCCAGAGAGCGATCCCGGAGAGCCAGAGAGAGAGCCATCCAAAGAGCAAGAGGCCGCGAAACGTGTGCGTCGCGGTTATAAGGCGCGGAGGAGAGGAGGCAGGTTCCCGGGCGAGGAGGAGCGACAGCGGCGGCGGGACAGTCGGTGCCCGCCGGCGCGTCGGCCCGCGAGGTGACATCACGTGCGCGGGAAGGCGCGCTCGTTCGAACATCGCGCTCGCGGGAGGAAGAAAGGGGATCAAGCGGATCCCCACAGTAGCTCAGCTGTAGAATGACCGCAAGAGTACAACTGCCTTGAACAGGTTGTCGGTGCCCATCCCAACCACGATAAAGAAGTCCGGCTCAGAATAAATATGGGTTGGTGGGGTTCCCTCGGTAAGCACACGCAAATAATGAAAAGTAAAGTACCTACACCACTCAAAAGGAGAATACTATACAGCCAATGCGTCAGTGATAATGTACGGAGCAAATTTTTTGTGCCATGTTCTTGTCAAGCTCATGAACACTCAAGTACATGGACACTCTGATGTGTCGAGTCCTGACTGTTTTAGTTATCTTTTTTTTGCATGTGTAGTTATGTTTTAGGAGGACTACACACACCAAAGCCAAGATTGGAAAACATTCTATTCATTTGGCAGTCTATTCATTCTATTCATTTGGGAGTGCTCAGTTTGCTGCCCCAAGCGTACATTCTTCTGGTGGGGAGTGATGCATCCGTGTTCTCTTGGCAGACCCTGAGGAAGAAGGTCACCGAGGCCTTTGGCAGCCAGGGCGAGAAGCTGGTCGGCATGACGCCCAAGGTGAGCTGGGCATAGGAGGTGGGCCACTGCCGGGTTCTCACTCGCAAAGTGCTTGCTTCGGAGCTCAGAGGCACTACCTAGTCGTTCGTTGCCTATCACTGCAGCGCAGCGACTCTAGTTGTTCTTCAAAAACGTATCATGCTTGCTTTGGGTTTCTGAAGTACCACTTCATATGTTGGTTCAGCAACTAAACTGCTGTGAAAGAGATCTGAAAAGTGTTTTTTCTTTAGTCAAAAAACAAACGTTGGCTTCCGAACATACCAAGTACAGTTGAACCCCCATTATATGACTTTCTTTGGACTGTGAAAAAGTGTCGTAAAATGCAGGTGTCATAAAATCTGAACTTGAGCCCATAAATACATTGTTTTGCATGGAGGATTTTAGTCTTTACATCTTCACTTCTCATACGTAACCACTGATTTGGCGCTCTTTGCCACAGTTGGCCTTGCGCCATAAAAATCCTACCATCATCATCATTGCGTGATGCATTTGTGAGAAACTTTAGTGTAAACTACACACTAATGTGTTGCAGGGCTCGGCAGCTCAGATCCCGAAAAACGGTAAATGCAGTTTCACACACACACACACACACACAAAAAGTAAAATATTAAACTTCCCAAGTATACTTATACGACGTAACCTATTTTAATTTTTAAACAATTTTGTGGCGAAAAGAAAGAATTGAAATTGGCGTGTAGTTGTCTGGGTTTGTGGGGATACGTTTTTTAAAAAATCCCAGGCCATCTCCACTTAGGTGAAACATGGGGGGCGGGGGGATGAAGCATGCAGTGTATAAAGTACAGTCTCGGTGCCTTGGCGTTTTTGCCCATGGAGATGAAACGTACTAGTGCAAGACATTGGAAAACTGCGCTGGTCTTCGTGTCTCTGTTTAGTCTTCGTTTTTTGTGCGCAAAAGTTATAGCAATGAGTGTTCTGGTGGGTCCTTTTAGTACGCGTTACATTCTAGCGTGAGACATTAAAAAATGGGTGTCCCAGTGTTTTAGCACCATGAGTACAGGATACGACGACGACAGGAGGTGCCTCACCCCTAAAACGGGTGCCAGTCATGCTGCATTAAAAGAAACCTCAGACGACACTGGCCAATTGACGCAAGCAACGGTGTCTTACGTGACCATATTTGTCGAGCGAGCACTGTTTCAGGGAACGATTTTTTTCTCCCACAACAAGAACAAGCCAGGTTTAAATACGGTCAAGAACAAACCAAAGGCTTGCCACGGTATGGTGGTGCCATCTAGGTTCAGGTAACATAAATAAACGCGGGAGCGCCACCGTATGGTACCTGGAGACCAGCACCGCCGTACAGGGTGGAGACACCCTTTGAACGGTCCTGTGCCGCCGCAACTGAGTCAATGTGCTCAACTTGTTGTTCTTTTCGTTTCCCATGAGACCTAGCAAGGCGAAACAGATAAGATGATTCAAACTTGGCCAGTAAACCTCGTTGCGGCGATAATTTTAGCACGGTTTTGACACAATGACTTGCTTCAGCGGCGAGTGAGCGACCCAAAATGGTGGCGCCAGCGTATACGTGTCTCCGCCCTGTACAGCGGATGCGTGAATCAAGGCACTCTAGGCTGCAGAGCGGTTGGTTCCTGTGATGTCATTGCAGACCCCGAAAACAAATGATTTAGCAGGAAAATCAAAATTTGAACTTAAATTGATTAATTTCTTAGTGAATAAAGCAACGTTTGTATCCGTACAAGCGCTGGGGGCACTATAAAAGCCGAAATCTTTCGAATAAAACAAACTTGCGTTTTCTCTTCATGGCTCCTTTAACGTTGGTGCGCGACAGGACAGGCCGCTGGGCTACCTGGCGAGTCGAGTGAAGGCGTGCAGCACCCACGCGTCCTCTAGTGATGTGTGTGTGGTTCGATTCAGCGGAGGGGCCGCTCGCCTGCCCAATTGGGACATCACTACCGCCACTGCACTGGCTTGGCCAGCTGCAGGGTCAGCTGCACCCTCTCCTCCCCGTCACTGTGTGGAGACGCCTTTTTCAGGAGAAGGCCTGCCCCGCACTGAGTGGGGCAGCACCTGTGGCTTTGCCTGTCCGTGTGAAGGGGGTGCTTCTCGTGTCTGGAGGCCGCCCTCTCCTTCCTCGGCTGTGCAGGGCTTCCAGGAGCAGTGCCGGCAGATCATGCGGGGCTACAAGCCGCAGGCCCCCACGGTGCTCAAGGACATCTCGCCCTGGCTCAGCCGCTTCAGCTCCCTCAACCAGCAGCACAGCCTCGAGATACCCGGTCGGTGCTTCTTCCATCAGCCCCATCGTGCTGTGCGCCCTTGCCGAGGTGTCACCCCCTTGCTCCCCCTTGGGGTGGCAGTGCCAGTCTAGTGCAGCCCCAGGTGCCCATAGGCATGACGGTGGCAAAACGCCACCGTGGTGGAGGCATTGTGCCGCTCAGTGCAAATGCAGCCGCTCTTTGAGTATCACTCAAAAACAAGAATACTGGTGGCGCTCATTAAAGGTTCCCTGCAGGCGACCCATGAGGTAAATTAACCCGCCGCAGTGGCATGCCTCGAGGTGTAGGCATACGTTTGGAATGTGTAACCGGAGTTGAGTTTTGACCAATCACGGCAAATGCCAGTGCAAACACGACCTGCTTCTTTCCCTCAAACAAAGTTCTTGGGAGCAAGTTCCATGGGAGGAAAAATGCACACTTTCTCAGTGCCGATTCCTGCTTATGTTGTTTTTCTGTGTTTTTCCTTGTGCAGAGTGTAGGTACTTGAGTAAAACGTGCACCTGATTTTCACAATGAGAGAGAGAGCATAGGAATTTTCTTACAAGGGCAGTGGGTTCCGGGGGAGCTTGAGAACCAGAGATTTGCATGCTCTCTGCTCTCCAACAGCCTTGAAGCCCAGTCGGGGCATTTTGCGCCTTGGCCAGCTCCGCCTTTTTTGCTGTGCTGCTAGCAGAGGAGGGTGTACGTGCCCCTTCCCTGCTCTGTGTAGGTCTGCTATGGGCCACTTGTTGCCCGTCCCTGCTCGTTCCTTGCGTGGCAGCTCCATCCTCCGGTGCGGGAGCTCGTCATTAGTCTGCACGAGAAAGCACTCTGTGGAGAGAGAGAGCGTTTACACCCACCGTGTGCCAGGCTGCTCGGAAGATCGGCCAACAGCGTCGTCGCTTATGCGTTGCAGTAGACGGGCTGGTGGGTAATTGAGTACCGTATAATGCGGAATATAGGTCGAGGCGGAATATAGGTCGACCCCCTTACCTTGTAGCCGAAAAATGCAAAAAAAAAATTAGGCACCAACCATTGTTTTATTGAGGCTATAACTTGTTTCGTCTCAGATTACTCATTTAAAACTGTCTGAAGTATCGTCGGACGACTGCTTCTGGCTCGCTGTCGCCCACACAGCAGGTCGTCCTCAGTGCAGTCCAGGGAATTACTTACGCAGCACTTCTTAAACACTCTCAAGACCATGTCATCGTGAAGCGAGCGCAAAGCATGGGACACTCGTGTGCAGACCGGAGCGACAGCCAGTCCGTGCAGGCGGTCAGCAAACATCTTGGGGTATCCATTCGTAGAGACGCTAGCAGACAAAATTTGGCCCTTTGTACAGCAGCACAGGTGCACAGAACAGCGCTCATGAAACGAGACCTTCCGAGCGTTGCATACCGAGAGCTGCCCCTTCAGCTAACACCGCTAGCAACACTTCTTTTGGCGATACCGAACTGGCGCAAGGCGGACACGTCATTGGCTGTGGAAAATCCCCAACTTTTCTTTTAAATGCTGCTGTAAACTGGCACCAAGTGCCTAAGCTCATTTTGAGCAAGAAGAAAATAGCACGCACACATTCGCCGACAGCGAGAGAAGCATGGAGGAAAGAAACTCAGGAGAGGCCCCTAGCATCCCAATACATTTCGAAAAGTGTGGAGGAAGTGGCGTCATTTTTCTTGAGCCCATGGACAATGTTGCTTACTTGTTTACAACTGCGGCGGCCAAATTTGGGCAAATAGAACGGACAAATTTTTAAGGCGCTTGGTATGTGGCTGCCTCGCAACGCTTGCAAACCAGTACAGTCGCTACGACAAACGTTTTTAGATTAGGGCAGTTTGAAAACTCCGCCGTCGGAGGCGGCTTTAACTCGTATGCGTTCGCCATCCCGCGAGCCTGTTGCTATGACGACGACAAACGCTACTTTGCCAGGCTTAAGAGCTGAAAAATCGTCCTTCTATCTCAAAAACGAAGGCCGTTTTTCGATTGAAACTTTAGGTGAGGGTTAGAATGGGCATATTGAAGGCGAAATCAACAGCTTAGAACATGACATCGCACCGAGGAATTAGCGACGAAGCTGTTTTCGCTGCGAAGCGGGAGGGCAGGGCGACGCCATGTTAGTCAAATCAAACCGGAGACAGCAAAGGATGATGGGATAGAGTGCTGGGCTCCATGGGCTCAAGTCATGGCGGGACTCGGCTTCACAAATGTGACGTCAGGACCTCTCCTAACCTTTTCTTTCCTCCATGGAGAGAAGCGACAAAACAAAGATGGCGTCGCGTCAGATTGATGGTGGTGGCGATGGTGCCTTTGGGGTTTGGATGGGCTCGATGGGCTGCCCGGTCGCCAGATGACAACTGCCAGTGACTACAATATAGGTCGAGGGGTGACTTTTCGGCAAATTTTTCTGTAAAAAATCTCGACCTATATTCCGCATTATACGCTGCGTGCTCAGTTCACCCAGACGTCAGGCCCTCGACACTTCCTGGGGCAGGGGTCCTCATGGTTGTTGCATGCCTTCCAGAAGCAGGGCAACTTTTGAAATAACCGCCGTGTGTCAAAAAAGGAGGGGAGAGGTAGAGAACCAGTGAAACGGGAAGGGAGGGGGTGTTAGCAAAGAAGCCAGCCGGTGTTGGCTGTAGCTTTGACTGCAGTGCGTCGCACCACCTGCAGAGTCTAATTTCAGCTTCACCATCGGTGATGAGGGGTTTGGCCAAAGCAGCAACCTTAGTTCCCGGTGAGAGTGGTGTACAGCGGCCCAAACGCCACGCCCTGCACAGGCCAGCAGGAAGGGGGCCAGCTGCCGGGCTGTGCAGCCGGCTAGCGCAGCAGCGATGGCACACAGCAGGGTCCCTTGGCGAGTGGCAGGCGCAATCAGTGTGCTGGCAGCCTTGGCCCGTTTGCCGTGGGCCGCATGTGAGCTGGCTGCCTCTTCACGGTGGTGTTGCCTTGGGTGACCACTTCTCCCAGAAATTGTACTGGCAGTAACACTTTTCCATCAAAAGGTGTAGTGCCGAAAGGTGGGACAGGGGATAGGAATATATGGGGCAAACACTAGCTACTGTACCAGATGTTCCTGCCACACCTGCAAAGGAACTGTGAAATGCAAAGGAATGGTTCCTTTGTCTTACCGAGTCCATTGCTTTAGTGAGCACTTTAAAGAATCTCAGCTATACGCCTCGAGCTTCACGATCACAGTGCCGCCTGCCGCCGCTTCTCCGCGGCGTTGACGGGATTTGCGCTGCGTGGCTGATAGGGGCTCGTGCAGTGTTTTGGTTCTGTTTCGCTTCTTTTCGCCTTTCCGCGCCCTAAAAAAACTTGTTATGGTGACCTCTATAGGCAAAGAGTACGTTTAGGTCACTTATAAAGCAGCGGCGTCTTCTTAGAGCACGCGATCGCCTCCAAGAGCTACCCGGGGACGCAGTTCTGCGCGCTTCGTCGCCGCTCTTCCGGGCGTCGATGACGGCAGCAACATATCACCCATGTCACCTCCAAAACATCAGGCACAAATGAATTCTACTGTCACCTCGTTTAGACCTGATACTGGCACAATGAGAGGTTGGCTTCATTTTGCAGCGTGGACAACGAATGCGGCTTCGTTTCGAATATATACGTCGCAGAAAAATATGTTTCGGGGATATGATTACCCAATCCCGGACAATAACTTATGCCTTTTATAAGAATATAAACCATGCGACAATGTTAAGTATATTCCAAGCCTGTGCATCTTTAAATATGTACCCACACACGCCATATAGCAAAAACCAAGGCAAGTTAATGAAACCACGGAAAAATAAATGCTGTGCAAGTGTGGAATTAAGAAACATAATAGCTCTAATGGAAATAAAAAAAAAACAGTGCAGCTTCTCACATGCTAAAGATGTTCGTCGAAACTTAAGCCAGGTAGGATTCACTAGACCAAGTATACGCGAAATGCACTGCTATTTCGTGAGACATCGGTGGGGGGGAGAGGAGGGGGACGCTGTGTACAAATGCGGAGCGGAATCAAGCAATGAACGTTTTAGTAATCCCACACACAAATCTCGCGTTCACTTTCCTTTTGTTTTTCTACTTCAACAAAGAGCTGATCGTACGGCAGACGCATTTTTGGAAGTATACAGGGTAGGACGTATACAGGGTACAGGAAGTATACAAGTGACGAAAGGTGTCATTGGAAGAGTGTGGTATGTGATAAGGCCCTCTGATTTCAGTTTCTGCTTTATTCTGCAGGCTCCCCGTGCCATATGACGATATTTCGAAGAAGATTTAGTCGCGGACATGGATTATATTTTAAGCCCGTTTCCGTGCTGCTTGCAGAGGATATATGTAGCAGATGAATGTTTGCGGGCGCTCACCTCACGACAAGACGGCTCTGTCGTGTGCTGATCCCCGAGTATAATTATGCATTGTCCATCGTACTTTTGTTGAATATTCCCGAAATTAACATTGACTGGCTTGTAAATGGTGGTTATCAATAGCTGTGGGCAAACGTCACTGGCGCGCTGTCAGGTATGAGTGCTCCGCTGATTATGTAAGCGCACAAAACCGATTTAAATTGTAGTGTATAGCCGCAGCATGAACATCTGAGGAACCGGTGGTTACGGAGACACGGCTAGTAAATTCAGGTCAGTGTAACTACTATCGGCTCCATCATACGCCGGTTCCACGACGCTGGCCTGTGACACACACCTGGCGCTTATATAGACTGAATATACCACAGTAAGATCACATCAGAAACATTTACACTCTCGTAAACACACCCCATTCGGAACAGAGTGACTGCTCCACATAAACATGGATTTCAAACGCCCGCAAATGGTAAATCTCAGTCGTGAACGGGCAGCAAAAGCAGCAGCGGCACTGGGAAGCGGAGCGCGGACTCCCGCGGCTGCTTTCTGAACGGGCTGCTAGGGGGATTTCAGTGGCGCCCCTACAGGCCGCACTCGAGGCGTATAGTCATTGGTTTGGGATAGCCTCGCAGCTTTTGGAGCTGCACAGGTAGTGTGCGTCGGTGTGCATTGCCACTGCTGCCCTTGTGCTCTGACGTGCCGCATTGGCTGCAGGAACGACCAGGCTATGCAGTAAGACTGAAAGGCAGGCTAGTTGCTGACAATTCATGAAGCGCACAAAAAACGGGGACTGGATGGAAAAGACGCCAAAACCAGTGCAGAAGGCTATGCAGATGTGCTGTTCATCTGGAAATGCAGCTAATGATGTGTGGCAAAGACTTCCGGGATCAGCGCTGCCTGAGTTTGAGTAGTTCTATGTGGTTAGTGCCTGTTCTTGCAGGCACAACTTCAAATGCTGTCAACAGAAAGCTGTTCTCGTTGACTTTCAGGTCAGTACACAGGCCGCTGTAGGCCGATGCCGGAGTACCACGTCAAGATCTTTGGATTTGATGAAGCCGTAAGCATCACTCCTTTTTTTCATTCCTCGGGCAGGTCATCCTTGCAAAGCGTGCACCCAAGCCGTTGCAGCAGCATTGTCAACCAGCAGCACTGGGGAAACCACTCACTTGTGTGCGTTTAAAATGGGCGGCTAAAGAGGTTACCTTTGTTCTGTGCTATGTTCTGTGCTACAAGACTGGCGGCAGTGCATGCCCGCCTCGTTATTTTGCAATCAATGAAGAGCGGTGTTTTGCAGCTCAGTGGGCTTGCGGAGGCTACAACTGGTCCTCCTTGCTGTCATCCATTTCAGTCCATTCTGGCGGAGGCAAAAGTAAAGCGCTCATGTGTCGAGATTTTGGGGAATAATTAAAATGCCCCGTACCCTGCTGCCTTCTCTCCATTGTGGCCCGAGAGCACCTGAGCACCCCAAATGTGAAGTTATGGTGCCGTCTACTGTCCCAGCAAGGGCGAGCAGCATTGCAGAGGAGAGCAGTGCCCCCACCCCTTGCCGCCCCCCGCAGGTGCGGGTGCTGCCGTCGAAGCAGCGCCCCTGCCGCATCACCATCCGGGGGGACAACGAGAAGGAGCACCGCTTCCTGGTGAAGACCGGGGAGGACCTGCGGCAGGACGACCGCATCGAGCGGCTCTTCGAGGTCATGAACGACCTGCTCCGGGAGGACCCCGTCTGCCGCACCAGGCACCTGCACCTGGTCACCTACGGCGTGGTGCCCCTCACGGACAGGTGGGCGGCTCTCGGGGGCGCTGCTTCAACCGAATAAGCACAACGCCAGCCATCGGTAACATTTTAAGCACCCAGACCGCTTAGTGTCACCGAAAACGTGCGCCCGCCCCACCACCGGTAACTTGTGAGTGGATGCCATTGTTTGCTGGTGATAACAATGTGGCTGGCCGTCCTTCCAGGCCCGCAGCTTGTCTTCCAAGGTCCGATGCTACCGTGCCCAGTAGAGGACAACAGAACGGGCGGCACTTGTGCCACAAGTGAGAAGGGGGTTTCTGACAGCCTGGCAGCCTGGCTGCAAGTAATGAGCTTAGAACGAATGCCGCCTGTGGTGATGTTTTCACGCTGCATTTCTTCCCCCAGTGAGGCGCTGCCCTTTACGCGAGAGTAAAAAACAGCTCGATATCCACTGGTATGCTTTCGGTACCTGAACAAACACGATGTGATTGCACGTCACTCCTGTTTGTAAACGTTTCATTATGTGCTCGGTGGTGTAGATAAATATGCGGGGGTATTTTTATTGTCCTTTCAGGATGTGTTGGGACTGATTCTGTTACAACAAACTGCCGCTTCAACGAAATTCTTTGCACGTCCTGTCAGTTTTATTGCAGTGGGATTTTGCTGCATAGCCAAAGTTGCACTGATGAGAGGCAGTTTTTGCGTTGGTCCCTCTCCCTGGTGAGACAGAAGACCTCGCCCACGCAGGTCTTGCACCTCTGCTACATGGGCTGTCGTTAATCTCTTGTACAGTGTAGACCGCTTATAACGTATGCCGCGGGAGCCGTGAAAATCCGCATTATAAGTGGTACCGCACTATTAACAAAACATGCACGAATACAGCCACGTCGCAATCTGCCTTTTAATCATTCTTTGTGTATCATCACTCAAATGAAGGCCTCTTAAAAACAGAGGCGTGGTCTTCATTGCGTTTTTTTTTTTTTTTTCCCTATCGGCCACTGCTGAAGGGTCTTACAAGCTGCTACACGGTCTTGCAAACCACGAGCGTGGCTGTGTGTTTTGAAGGAGCACGGCTGAGTTTCTTAGCGTCTATGAAGGGATGCCGCGGGACAACATGATAAGAACACAAATGGGATTTTTTCTTCACCCCACCTTGTGTCCACAATGGCAAATGCACTACGTAGACATGTGAAGTGAGACACCCCAAAGGCTTCCGTGGCGCGGCTTGCTATCTCCAACTGTCACACAAGGGGAAGGGCGTGCCTGCTTACCTGCACAACATTTTAATAGAGGCAACTTATTGCACGCCCAGAGGGAGGGGCTGGCTATGTCGATCAGTGGACCCGTCAAAAAGCCGCACTATAAATGGTATTGTGATTCTAGGCTCATTGGCATACAAGCTTATGGATAACTTGTTGATTTATTGATTTATTGATTTATTGATTCCTCAAAGGTCCCATTGGGACATTACATGAGGGGTGGGCATGACACGGCACTTGAAAAAAGTGTAACAACATTGTAACGGCAACAGACGTTGTACAGTAATTATAGCGGCACTTCTATATAAGGGGTGGGTATCATACAGTACTAGAAAGGAGGGTTACAACAACGTATCGACAGCAACAGAATGGGTACACTAATTATGGCGGCACTTCTTCAATGGCGTGCTTGAAACGAGATTGGTCAATGATTGTAGCAACTGCAGAAGGTAGGTCAATCCAGTCTCGGGATGTGCGTATGAAAAATGATTGTTGAAATGTATTAGTATGGGCACGTTCTGGATAGACTGCATTGGTGTGACTAGTACGGGAAATACGATGGGCAAGTTGGATGTACGGATTTCTAAGTTGTTGCGAGTGGAAGAATTTGTGGTAAAGACACAGTCGAGCTATTTTGCGGCGAGATTGAAGTGTAGGAAGGTTAAGTTCTGCTTTTAACGCTGAAACGCTTGAATAGTGGGAGTAATCAGACAAAATAAATCGAGCGGCTCGATTTTGGACAGATTCAAGGGTGTTGATCAAATAAGTTTGGTAAGGATCGAAGATAGCGTTTGCATATTCTAATTTAGGCCGCACGAAAGTTACGTATGCAAGTAATTTTACTGAGGGAGGGGTTAGGCCAAGATTATGGCGCAGGTAGCCAAGAGCACAGTTAGCCGAGTTCGTTATGTGGTTAATGTGACAGGACCAGTTTAAGTCGTGGGATATATGGACACCTAAGTATTTAACCGAGTCAGCAGAACCAATAGCAATGTTGTTAATAGTATACTTAGGTTGCACAAAATTGCGGCGGCGGTGGAAAGAAACGTGCACAGTTTTTTGGATATTTAAAGACATCAGCCAGTTATTGCACCAATCCTGCACGCGAAATAGGTCTTCTTGTAATGCGGATATGTCACAGCTACTACTTATAGGGCGATAAATGACGCAGTCGTCAGCGAAAAGACGGACTTTCAACGTAAGATTTATGGGGAGATCATTTATATACATGAGAAAAAGAAGTGGCCCCAGGACGGTTCCTTGGGGAACACCGGAGAGCACGTGCGTGAGTGATGATGTATGCGAACTGGCGTGGACAAATTGCTGGCGGTCACTTAGAAATGCGCTTATCCAATTCAAAACTAATGGGTCCAAATTAAGCCGAGACAATTTTAGCAGTAGGCGATTATGTGGGACTTTATCAAATGCTTTTTCAAAATCAATAAAGATTGCATCAGTTGGAATGTTGCGGTCTAGGCATGAATGTACGTCATGAAGGAACATGGCAAGTTGAGTGTCGCAAGAATAATCTTTACAGAAACCATGCTGATTAGGATTGAAGAAATTGACGGAATTCAAAAATTTGGCAATGTGCGAATACAATATATGCTCCATGATTTTAGTTTAGGGGCATACTCCTTTTTATAAGCAAGCTGCAGCTTTGCTGCACGTATCATTAGGGGTGCTGAGGCCACGCGCGCAGCAGCCTTAAACTTTGGGTTCCGCTTTCAGATTGAGGCGTCTATTGCAGTGTTCTTGGCGCCCTGGGGTTTTTGCCAACGGAGGTGAAACCGTTGGGGGGTACAGGTGTACAGCTTTGCTGTAAAACTCTCTTGCCTTTGAAGCACGGAGCTCTCTAGCGTGAGGCATAAACGAGTGTCCCAGTGTTTTTTTAGTACGCGTTACGTTCTGGCGCGAGGCGTAAGGGAGTTTCCAGGGGTTTTAGTACCGTGACTACATGAGACGAACGACGATTACGACGACAGGCGACGCCAACAGCCCCAGCCCCTACGGGGCTTCACCTCTGAAAGGTTTGAATCGGATATGGTGTGGGAAGGTCGTTGCAGTTGATTGAAGGTAGAGGGAGCAAAGAACAAGAAATGATTCTAGTGTTCATGTGGCAAAAAAAGGCAATGCTTGCACGAGTAGACAGCGCGAGAGCAAGAAGCTGCTGTCGAGACAAGTTGACTGCATGTTTAATACTGCTGGTGAAGAATGATTTTAGTTAGCGAACATAGACTGAAAGCTCTTCTTGAGAATGACAGCTGTGGCAGCTGCTAGGATGACTGCATTAGTGTTGCACGAGCATTGCGGTCGTAATGACAAACTGTGAACTATGCAGCATTGTTCTGAGTTTTTTTGCTGAAAAACTTGGTTCCCATGCGGAATTGAGGTGGTGTGTACTGATTTTTGGGTGGCGGGGAATTGTAAAGTACTTTTAATGAGACCAGAGCTTTGCAAAAGTTCCACTGTATATGACCGAATGTGCGGGTGGCAATGAGTTCGTTTCCAAGGTAGAAGTGAACTGATCAGCACATCTGCATGGCTGCAGGAGTACGATGACGTGGCTTTTGAATGAGTGCCCCCGGTGTCGTACATGGATGTCAAGTCGTTCTGCCCCAGGAGGGGAGAAATTTTCTCCTGGGTGTCAAGGAAACCTCAGTCATTTGCCATGTTCTGCACAAATCCTTTTCATGATCACTGCCTATCTCTCTAAAGAGAACTCAGTCCCCACTGCGGAGGTGATTTGAGATGAAATGCACTGGCAACATGCAGAGACCATTAGTACAATTGAAAAACAGCAGCGGATGGCATGAAACGGAGCCTCAAGTGTAGCATCAAGTGTACACTTGATGCTGCATAATTTAAAAATGAGTCGTAGTTGGTTTTTTTTCTAATGAGTCGTAGTTTTTCCTTGCACCATAAGCATCCATCCGTCATCGAGTCATAGTTGTTCGCGGTAACAACATTTTTGGAGTCCTTTTATCTTTTTTAAATGTGGTAGTATGCCCTCTGGCGTAAGAAATATTGTTTCAATGAAGACATGCCTTGTTGAGAACTTAAAATTCCCCGCCAGAAACACATGCAAAATTAATTCTTTATAACAAGTTTGGCCAAGTTGTGCACTTGCAATACACGTTTGGGCTGCCTCTTCTAGCGACAGCAGCGGGCTTTCCCGCAATGCACCGGTGGCATACCGCTAAAGGGCAGAAGCCCCACATCTGTGCAAGTGACCCTAGTTAACACTCTCTGGGTGAGAGGTCCCGTGCATTGCCACGGTCCCGCCTTTGCTGATCGGGTGGTGCACAAAGTTGATCCTGATGTTCTTTTCATTTTTGTTCTCTACAGAGGTCATGCTAAAAACTGTGAACACTCAAGGCACCGACGGAAAGTTTTCTTGGCAAGAAGGGGAGCATTTGCAAAGCTAGTTTTGGGACGTTTGATATCATGCACCTGGGCCAATTTTGGCCTCAGGTTTCCCGGACGCCACGTTTAACATTTTTGTGTATGGGGGGGGGGCGGGGGCATTCGTGGCACAGGCGTTCTCCAAGAGTAATATTCATATGCTAAGTCAGTACTGGGAAAGGGACGTGCGGAAAATGGTTAACGTGGACTGAGGCCTGGGCCAAAGGGGGAGCGCGGCTACATCCACCTACCGCCTCCTCCCGATAAAACTTTCCTGGGCGAAGGGGATGGCTTCTCACTTGCCAGCTCTCTGCAGCAGGGCGAGCTGTGCTCTCTCTCGGCCCCGAACGCAGGGTGGGCCTGATCCAGTGGCTGGACAACACCGTGGTGCTGGAAGAGTTCCTCGGCCGGGGCCTCAGCAGCGAGGAGCTGGCCGACATGTGAGCGCTCCTCCCCTGCCCGTGCCTCTCCTGCCTCCCCCCCCCAAAGAGGGGGGTCGGAAAACGTGGCATCCTGCACTGTTGAGGATACGTGCCGCAAGCCGCTGGCATCCCTGAGTCATGGAAACGGGAACAGGTGCCATGCTTTGTGCATGCTGGCCCTGGAGGTGCTGCCAAATGGTCGCCTGCGCAGCAATAGCCTTGTGGCACTCTGTATCCAGGCTTAGCTAAACCTTGGGTGCACGATGGGTGTACGCTAGAGGTGTGTGCACATTGGGCGCTTCGTGCAGTTCACAAACAGTGTCTGCTGTTAGCTGCGCACTTTTACCATGCACACTATTCGAAACATGCAAATGTCTGAAAATTACAAATGTAATGAGTAACAAAAGTTGGCTCTGCTGCATGAGACATTTGAGCTTTCAAGCTTCGCATCATGGCTTGTCTTTTTTGCACGATGGTAGACCCGTGCACAGAAGCCTAGTGCTTGCGAGCCTTGCAGAGAACTCTGGCATGTTAGTTGAAGTGTGTCGCTAATTGCGTAACATGCATTTATTATTAAGCCCAAGAGAACTTTTCTGCCACATGAGTGAGGGACCAGGAGCTGCTGTTTATTGGCTTGCAGCAAGGTCACACTGGATGCTGGGATGCCTAGCCTCCCTTGGATGACTGGGGAAGCCAGTCTGACATGCTACGTCCTGTGCTCACGGCGTGTTAGATGCGAGATTCTCATTCCACTTGTCTGGTAGCTTGTCTGAACTTCTATTTACACACTCTGAGCCATTTGTTATCAGATTTTAAAAGCACTCGTACCAGCATACCTGTTAGAAGCTTGATACATGCTAAAGCAGAAATACAGTGGAACCCCGATGATGCATCCCCCGATCTGAGGATGACCCGCTTCTTACGATGGACCAGTACTGTCTCAGTAAACGCCCCATAGAAACAATGCACTAAATACCCTGAGTATACAACACTCGAGTGCACGCGATCTACTTGAAACGATGGACCCTGGCTGGAGTTAACCAGCGTTTTTCCCATCTTTCACACCGCTTCACCACCTCGTCCCATCTTCTTAACCCCCATTTGACGCTGCCTGATGTGCAAAGCTCCGCAGGGGGGACAGACCACTTGCTGAACAGACGCAGGCAGGCGGGCAGGTACTGGTGGCTGGGAGCTGACTTTTGATGGCCCCATCTGGCAGCAGAACGCCAACACGCCAACAGCGAGGACTCAAAGTTCAGGTGGCCGGCGGACCGCGACTTTGGAGCTCTTGTCGAGCCGACGAACAAGAAAACACAGCGCAACCGCACGGCAATGACCGAACACCCGCTTTCCTCACCCGCTCAGCCCAAGTCTCTTTCGCAATTCTCTCTCCCCCCTCCCTCTGCTCATCAGTGCCTTTTGAGGCTGCGTTGCTCTTCCCAGCCTTTCTTCCCTCTCTGCCTCATACTCGGTCGTTTGTTTCGCTTGGCCTTGGCGGTTACACGCCCGCGCCTTTTCCCCTCACAGCTTAGCTTGTGCCCGTGAGGCGCAGGGCTGGTGGCCTAGCGCCGAACGGTCACGTGGTGTGTGGCGGCGCATGGCTGCTGGGCTAGCGCGGATGCCGTGGAGGGGAGGGAGGCACAAATTAGGGCTTTCTTTGTGGGGATCCGCTTGATCCCCTTTCCTCCTCCCGCGAGCGCGATGTTCGAACGAGCGCGCTTTCCCGCGCACGTGACGTCAACCTCGCGGGCCGACGCGCCGGCGGGCACCGACTGTCCCGCCGCCGCTGTCGCTCCTCCTCGCCCAGGAACCTGCCTCCTCTCCTCAGCGCCTTAAAACCGCGACGCGCACGTTTCGGGGCTCTCTCTCGGCTCTCTCGCTAGCTCTCCGGATGTCTCTCTGGCTCCAGGGGCTCGGAAAGGAGATGGAGGATAGAGTATAGGGAACGCGAGGGATCGCGGCTCGTATCGCACCCTCGCCGCCACACGTCCGGAGCGGGGCCCATGACCCCAATCGGACGCGCGAGGTAGGCTCCCCCCACCTCGCCGGCAGCCCCGTGTCGCCTCAGCCGTCGCGGCCCGCTAGAGCCCGGCCTCGAGGCGCGCGTCGGTACAGTGTAGTTCTTAACCCGGCCTTGGCGTTATTATGCACTGTACAACTGGGCCAATAAACCCCGTTGGTTCGTCCTGGCCCCCTTGGAGCCTGTCGTCGCCTGTGTCGGTGAGTCGAACCCGTCGCGGCGTCTCCCTCGTGGACGCCGCGTACCTCTCTGGGGCATTTTGGATGGGTCGTTTCCGGGCGTGGGGGAACACCCTGAACCCCACTTAGGCCCACAAGGGACCGTCGAGCTCACATCGTCGCTCCACGTCTCTAACGAAGCTAGCCGGGGTGGTTCGCTATCCCGTAGCTAGACCCATTATGCCCACATCTTTTAGAAATTTGGGATTTTAGCTAAAGGTTTGCAAATTGCACGAGAACGCGCTAAATGTAGTAATAAGCATGCCTGCCAACTCTCCCGAATTTCGACCTAATCTCCCCATTGTACGAAAGCTATCTCGAATCTCCTGAAAAGTGGCCGTCACAGTAGAGGCGTTTTATTTATTATTATTTTTTTAATCACGCGTGTATGTCAGTCTTTCCTGCTGTGACAGTTGTGGTGCTGCGGGAGAGCACTCGCCACTATACTACTAGTGTATTGTAACCTTACCGTAGAGTACCGTTAAGTGTATTCTAGGCACTCTAGACTGCTACAGTTAAACCTCGATATAACGAAGTCGTACTTGCGGGCAAAAATTCCGTTAAATCGGGAATTTCGTAAAATCGGGGTTTCGATTTTACAGTTAATTTAACCAGTTATTGAGGTTTCAAAACCTTGCCCATCGCTCAGAAACAACTGCTCCACTTAAAGCGAAATTTGTACTAAAACTGCCTGCGAATATTGTGTGAATTAATAGCTTAACACTTAGGCAATGGAATTCGGATAGCCGACAGTAGTTCGTGTCGTCGTAAAACCAGTGCTTTTTCCGCAACGCCTCATTAAATGTGATAGCAGACTACGTTTCCACTTTTTCTTTTTTTTCATTTCGGTCACTACTAAACGCCGCTGTTAGTCAATTGAACCCGCGTCCATGCCCCGTGAACTTCACCCCGGCAAGTTGCTGGTTCGAAGTTATGCCTCTTTTCGTCCGTTCAGTGGTAGGCGCAGCATTGAGGGGTGCGGCGGGCCAACAGCGGAAGGGTGCTATAAAACTTTCGAAAGACTTTTTTCATGCACAAAGGCTCTGCAGTATGGGCGCGTGATGCAACCACGACACTCGAGATAAAGCCATGACTGAGAGCTGAGCGGAGTACACGCGGACCGCTTCACTTTGTGGAGCAGCGCTTACGTGCTCCCGCTAAAACGGAAAGCTTACATTAAATATCTTCTGGCCAAATTTGATTAAGCAATTACTTTTATGCCCTGCTGAGCCCTAAATAAACTGATTTCTACGCATCGCAGCTGTCTAATGAACACGTTTTGACCACGTTCGAAGAGAGCAATTTATTGCCACCACCACTCGATTTTCAAGCCGTAGTGAAGAAGTCCGTGAGCAGTGCTTGGCGTTTCTTGACCAGGGTGGGCTTTACGTGACGCTCATATGCTGACAGCACAACAAGGCTTGCTCTTAAACATTCACGTGCGCCTGCGTGCCTCCGCAGAACGTCGATGTCATCCATCACTTTGGTGGCCGTTGGTTTCACCGACACTTCCTCAGGCTCTTGTTCAGAACACTTTTCTTTCCCTTGGAGTGCTCATTCTGCTTATAAGACTCACCTAATGATGCACGAACAAAATATTACTGTGGTTATCAGCGAGCACAACCTAGAGCTGCAGCACCGTGAGCAAGGACGCGCAGAAAAAACACTTGAAGTAGGGTTCGGCAGCCTAACCATAGAGGACGCTGGCGTAGGCAACGATGGAGACGTCAAAATGGTGGCCGCACTATTCAACCGCCCATGACCGCTAGCGGTTTTTGAGCAGCTTCTTTCAACGCTTTTAATTGTCAACCGCATAATTCACCGCTTTTCTTTCATTTTAGCCTTTTAAAAGTTAATGTGAGTACTGAATGTTTTCAATGTAGGCTCTGAGAGGCGAAATAGAACGTGCCTTGACCGGAATTTCGTTCTTCCTTTCTAGCCATCACTTCATTAAATTGGAAGTGCCGCACGAAATTACTTCGTAAAATCAAGATAAAAATACATGGGTTTAGCAAAATTTTGATAGAAAACTTGAAAAAGTTCGTTATGTCATGAATTTCGTTAATTAAATCGAGGTTCGTTATATCAAGGTTGAACTGTATAGAGTACCGCACATCTGGGTGAAGGCCGGCCGCTCGCCACCGTACCGAAAGAAGGCGAGGGAAATGGTACCACAAATTTTGCGTCTGTCTGTTGTAGCTGACGTTCCGCACATAGTTTTGGCACGAAGCGTTGATGCGAGTACTTGAGAGTGTCTGCGTTAATGCGGCGTGTTGTCAACTTGAAATTTGTAGCAACGCCGGCCACTTCGGATTTCCAACTGCCAATGGAGATCGGTTGGTTCGGTGGAAGGGGGGCAATCGCGCCACAGCGGCGGGGCCGATCGAGTGTTTATCATCATCATCACCAGCCTATCTACGCCCACTGCAGGGCAAAGGCCTCTCCCATTAGTCTCCAATTACCCCGGTTCTGTGCTAACTGTTACCAATTTATCCCCGCAAACTTCTTGATCTCATCTCCACCCTAACTTTCTGCCGCCCCCTGCTACGCTTGCCTTCTCTAGGGATCCACTCTGTTATCCTTAATGACCAACGGTTATCTTGCCTTTGCATTACACGCCCTGCCCACGTCCATTTCTTCTTCTTAATTTCCACCAGTATGTCCTTAACACGCGTTTGTTCCCTGACCCACTCCGCTCTCTTCCTGTCCCTTAAAGGGACCCTGCAACACTCTTCGTGCAGTGCAAGTAAACCTGCGCGACGTTTAGATTAGACTTCCAGGAACACCCGAGCCAAATATTACACGTGCACGTGAAGTGGTAATCGCGCAAATCGCCATGAAAGACGCGGAAAAACCAACCGCTCTCTCTTCAATTCTCCTCATTATGCACCCCTGGCATGACCTCTGCGACGTCAATCGGGCCATGGCTGTCCTGGCTGTCCTATTGGCTGTCCCCGGTCAACTTCGCAGCTAAATTCTGGCATTTCCTGTGACGATCAGCCGTTGTCGGCGCTGCGTATGAACCTCTTCTATGTCTGAACCTGTCCGCATGCTTTTGGCGTTTCTTTTGTTTTGAGTGCATACGGAGTTTGAGTGACGAACTAAATATTCCAATTTCAACGAGCCCACTCGACAACAAACGTTTATTGCTACATAAACGCCCTACCAGCCTGAGCGCTTGCTTGCGAGCAGGCAGCCATGCCTGCTCTTTTGTGGCACCAGACCGGAAATTGACCCGTTCACGTTGCGCGGAAAAGGACGAAACTCCCCGGCCTGTGACATATCAAAGGCCGCCGAACAGAAGGCCGCACGCTGCCCCCCTCTACGGGAGAGAGCGCGCAGCTTTCGTCGCATCGTCCACGGTTGAGTTGAGAGGGAACATTTATGCGCGATTTTTCATCGCGCGTAGTTTCGTTGATAGTGAACGGATTTTCATAATTCTTGCGGAATGAGTTTTCTTGGACAATAGACTTTACCCCACAATACATTCCGAGTAGTCGATGGTAATTGTTGCAGGGTCCCTTTAATGTTACACCTATCATTTTCCGCTCCATTGCCCTCTGAGTCGTTCTCAATTTAAGTTGAACCCTCTTAGTGAGCCTCCACGTTTCTGCCCCGTAGGCGAGTACCGGTAAGACGCAGCTGTTATACACTTTCTTCTTCAGGGACAATGGTAGGCTGCTATTCATTATCTGAGGATGTCTGCCATATGCACTTCACCCCATTTTGATCCTTCTAATTATCTCTGCCTCGTGGTTCGGATCCGGGGTCACAACTTGGCCTAAGTAGTTGTATTCTTTTACCACTTCTGCTACCTCGCCCCCTATCCCAAACTGTTGTGCTGTCCCGAGGTTATTGATCATTACTTAGTTTTCAGCATATTAATTTTCAGGCCCACGGTTCTACTCTGTTTGTCCAGTGCGGAAAGCATGCTTTGCAATTCGTCCCCCGAGTTACTTAGCAAGGCAACGTCATCAGCAAATCTGAGGTTACTGAGGTATTCTCCATTAACCCTTACTCCCACCTGTTCCCAATCCAACGTTCTGAATACTTCTTGTAAACATGCTGTGAATAACATTGGAGAGATTGTGTCTCCTTGTCTGACACCCTTCCTTATAGGTATTTTACTGCTCTCCTTATGGAGGATGATGGTAGCTGTGGACCCATTGTAGATATTCTCTAGTATTTTTACATAATGCTCATCTACTCCCTGGTTCCGTAATGCCTGAACAACTGCTAGGGTTTCGACTGAGTCAAATGCCTTCTCATAATCTATGAAGGCTATATATAGGTGTTCAGTATACTCAGCGCACTTCTCTATCACCTGAATGATCGTGTGAACATGGTCTATTGTTGAATAACCTTTACGGAACACTGCTTGTTCTTTAGGTTGACTGAAATCTAAGGTTGCAGAAATTCTGTTAGCGATTACCTTGGTCAGTACCTTGTAGACGACTGACAGTAAGCTGATCGGCCTGTAATTTTTCAGGTCTTTCATGTCCCCTTTCTTATGGATTAGGATGATGTTCGCGTTCTTCCAGGATTCCGGTACGCTTGCGGTAATTAGGCATTGCGTGTACAGGTTTGCCAGTTTTTCAAGTACAAGTTTTTCAAGTATAATGTTTATAGTATTTATATATAGTGAGTGCGGAAATCTGTTGCGAGCGACCTCCGCAAAGATCGCTAGCTACCACCACTGAAAACAGGTCTTTCATGAACGCGGCAGGCAGACATCTTGCTATGGCGCATATTCAATAGCGAGGCGCGCATGCAGGCAACCATGTGAATGCGCCATCACTGGTTACGTCGGCTTCCACAAGATGGCGGTACTTGTCCGTGTCCGTGCTAAGCGCATGATATGCGTTGTACATTCCAAGCTCTAGCCCGCCGAACGCAAATTAATGCCTTGACTCAAATGTGAGTGCGATAAATAACAACTCTGTTGGCAGCACCGTTTAGAATCGGGTTTAAACAGAATAGACAACGCACGCCGGTGTTATTTTTGTTCTTCGGCGTGCGGCCGCAGTGGCATAAGCCGCGCCATGTTTGTGGCGCTTCGGCCATGTCCGTGGCCTGTTGCCGAATGAAGAAATTGACAGCTAAACTTTTCAATGAATACCGGCTATAGGAGTCGTTGTTTAGAGCACGACCGGGTTTGGAGGAAGTGCGAGCGCATTTTGTACGCTAGGCCTACGCCGCTTGCCTAGGCGTCAGTTGCATGTTTTCCCGAGTTCAGTTGTAAGATCGATGGCGCTGTCAAAAGCAAAGAAGAAGTACTTATTTGTGGACTCATACACAGCTGAGTTTCCGTGCTTTGTGACTTCGCGAAAAGAGCAAAGCAGCTCAAAATAAACATCCTTGCCCCTTTCTGATGTCAATCTCCAGTCTCAGTAATTTGCAAAAAAAATATCCCTTTTTCTCTCTCACCCAGCTCCCCCACCTGCTGCAGTCTCCCGAACGAATTTTCATGTAGCTAGGTTGGCAGGTGTGAATAAGTTCTCAGCGCACCTGTCCTAGGCGCACCTCAGACCTAGGTGCACCTCAGCGCACCTGTCGCGTTTACCCACACCCCGATCATATGGCACCCTGGTCATATACAGCACTTTCACATGGTCCCTTGAAAGCCATATTATCGGGGATCCACTGTATTTGTATTTGAAAATGTTCGCTTTGATTCGCCGTGAGTTTTTACCATTCATATTGGAAAACACTCCATTCAATGTGCAGTAAGCTTTGACTATTTGTACTCTATTTTCAGTGCCACATTTGATACTCGCACATCTCTTGTAATGTATGTGACCTGATTTTTGGCATACCTAGCGATATCAGAGGTGCCAAGCAGATAGCTTAGAACAGTGATACGTGGCTGCTGGAGGTTCTATTCAACACTTAGAGAAAAAAAGAGGTCGTAATTGTCAGGTCGTCCCCTCTTACTGGCGTATTGTTCACCCAGCCCAGGAACAAAATGTGCTGTCCTCCTCGCTGGGCTCGGCTGCTGCTAACAAAGACCAAAGCATGCTGGTCACATACCCGGGGTCAGCAGAAGCCGCGTCCTGTGGTTCCTTTGCCGTGAAAGGCAACATCCGGCCAGTACTGGCACAAAGTGTGCCTCCACGTCTCATAGAAATTCAGCCTCGAAAGAGAGAGCGAGTGAACATCACGAGTGACACTGCCAGCTGCGGTTGGTGGTGCACGAGCTCTGTGACCAGCCAGTGGGGGAAGCGGGCGTCCATGTGTGCCAAGGGGGGTGCCCGTTGTCCACCGGCACGGCCAAAGCCTTCAAACCAAATGTCACCTCAAGGGTAAGCTTGGTTGGCACGAGAAGCGGGAGAGGAACACCGCCTTGCAGGCCTCTCAAGCCAAGTGTCCAGGGCGTGCGTGTCGGGCCACTCATGCACTCTGCAAGAGACACCAGTGAAGTGCTTCCGTTTTTCACTTTAACACTGTTGCGAGGCTTGCGGGCATTCATCATTTCTGCAACAGCATGCTGAGAGCAAATAGAAAATGCTGTGAAAAGAGGGCTGGCCATAGCACAGGCTCCAAATTACAACTGCTACCTACATCTGATGTTGCATATGGCTGGCAGTTGTTTCTTTGCAGGAGGCTTGGGGTGGTGCTGTCGGTAACAATTCCCGGTCGTGTACTTTTTCCGTTCAAAGGAAAAGTTATCTTCCTCCCCTGTTTCGTGTTCTTCCACAACTGCAGCCAGAAGGTGGAGGGCAGTTACAAGCTGCAAACTTACGAGCACTACATGGACGCCTACAAGATGCCGTCGTGCCAGCAAGCTGCCACGGCCCGCTACCACAGCTGCTTGCGGCCGTCCAGCAGGCAAGCCTTGCGGTGAGTGAGGGGCCCCGAATCGTCTGCCCAGCAGTCCGCATCACTGCTGGGCCACATTTCAAGGAAGCACAGTGCAGAGCATTTATAACGTAGCCGCTGATAGCGAGGGACTGGATATTACGCGGGTTTTCCCGGCAACCGGTAGGCCCCCCATAAAAGTCAGTGCCGCTTATAATGTGCTTGCTCAAAGGGCAACACCATTTATAGTGCAGTTTTTTTATTGATTGATTGATTGATTGTAGGGTTTAATGGGCCCCGGATTAATTTTGACCACTTGGAGATCCTTGACGTGCACCAAAATCTCGTACACACAGGCGTTCTTGCTTTTCGCCTCCATCAGAAAAGCGCCCGCCACGGCCGGGAATCAAGCCTGCGTCTTCGTGCTCAGCAGCGCAACACCTTATCCACTGAGCCACTGCAGCGGGTGTGGTATTTTGGCAGGTCTGCTGATCAACCTGCGCAGCTGGGGCATCGTTTTAGGGTCGACAAAAAGAATGAAAAAGACGGAATCAGCCATTTCACGCAGTGCGCGCTCCCTGCTTTGTTGCACGCACATGATAATCACACCTGCCCTTGCCTGATGCACCTCCGAAAATAGCGAGCCCCTCCTCTGAGAGCCCCACCACCCACTGCTCATGCGATAAGTTGTTTCTATGAGGAACTGCCCTTTTCCTTTTCGAACATCTGGAGATAGCGAGCCACGATGCCAAAGGTTTTTTGTACGTTGTGCTGATAAGCAACTCTTTTCGGCATGGGGAATGCAAGCTGGGGTGGAAAAAAAGAAAATCTCGCTTCTGTTTTTATCACGTCCCACAACGTCCCATAGACACTAAGAAACGTAGAAGGGCTCCCCCGAAACACAAACACAGCAAAGTTAAAGCCATGCTCATGGTTTGCAAGACCTTGCAGCAGCTTCTGAACCCTGCAGTAGCATCTAATGTGGAAAAAAAAAGAAGATCAAACAAAGACTGCGCCGATATTTTTAAGGGGCCTTCATTTGAGTGATGAATGATTGAAAGGTAAATTGCAATGCAGTTGGATTTGCGCGTTTTGTTTATAGTGCAGTATCGCTTATAGAGAGAGAGTGAGAGAGGTGACTTTATTTGATGCCCGTGATATGGGTTCTGAAGGGTAGACGACTTGGGCGGTCTCCCTTCTTCAGCCGTCAGCCAGGATTCCTTGGATCCTCGCAGCGGCTTCAGCCATCCAGACTGCTGTAAGTTGTGCCTCCGGTGTGGAGCTAAGCAGAACTGTCTCCCATTGTTCTGCAGTCTTAATTTTGTATCATTAGAGTGTATTTTCACCGGATTTGCTAGGCTAGTGCAAATAGTAATATTTAAGTTTGAAGCGAATTTGAAGCAAATACTTGGGGTCAAATACTTTCGAAGCAAATTCGAATAGCTGTCAGGTGTCACTAAGCTTCCTGTCACTGAGACTGAGACACTGAGCTTCCGGGCCTGGTGGGACCTTCATAAAAAAGTTCTATATAGTGGAATCTTGATGATACGTTTTTGGGTGATACAAATTTTGAGATAATACGAATTTCTGATAAATCCCAGTGAAATTTGATTGTTTGCAATGGGAAAAATTTCGGCTCTTTCGGCGGCCCGGCCGCCCGGCAGATGATACGACCACGCCAGCGAGGTGCCCGACCGCCGAGCGAGCAAGCGACGGCGACGTAGGACTCTCTCTCCCCTCTTTGTCACTCTTTCTCCAGAAACAGCCGGGCTGTTGTTTTCTGCTCGTGAAAATGCTCCACTCACGTTACAGGTGCGTTAATGCTGTCGCGGAACCACCTGCACGCTGTGCGCGACGCGGCCGTTGGTGGCAACATGACGGCAGCGTCGGCCGCGAAGTGGCGTTGAGAGTTCGAGCGACCGCTTTTAAGCGCTCTCTAAAATGCCGCTCAAAACACACATGAAGTTGCATATGTGGTAAAGGAGTTTATAATGCAGGCGAAAATGTTACTATAAAACATTATCCGCGCCGGTAGTAAAAGTGCCAAGCAATATCTGCCGGGGTGGTAAGCCTAAACATGTCTGGCGGAGCCAGCCGGCTGCCACGAGCGCTTCGAAACTGCCGCCATGAGGTGCGCGCCTCCCCATTGGCACAAGTTGTCAAGCTCCTCCCACTGTTGCGCGCGTGGAATCGTCGATGCGGGCGTAAAAAAATCACACGCGCAACGTTGACGTGCCCGAATCGCGTGCAAAAATGCGCCACGCGGGTGTTGCTCAAGAAGGCTGCGACCATGGAGGGCTGCGACCATGGAGGGCTACGACCATGGAGGAAGGCTACGACAACTAGAGATGCGTCGCTCAGGAGCGAGCCAGATCTTTTGAGCTGCTCTTTTTGAAGAGCGGGTGAGCCATAGCTCAGTAAAAGTGAGTGGCGGTTCTTTCGGAGAGAGGGAGCCCCTTTTCACCCGCACAGTAATCCATGTCGAACGGGGCGAGACACAGCACAGCAAACCATGGAGGAAGAGCCAATGGAGCCGAAGAGCCGGGTCAAATGATCCGGCTCTCAACTTTATTATTGGCGCGCGAAAGTAACTGCCCTGCCGGGCTAGCTGCGGCTAATTTTCCAAATTCCTCCAGCGCCCCCTGTCGTGGCAGCACACAATTCGAGTCAGGAGAACCGGATGGTCTTTTGAGCCGCTCTTCGGTTCTTCCGCTCAGTTACTGAGCCGAAGAGCCGGGTCAACTGAGCCATCTCTCTGCGCCATCAATTAATGGCATGAGAAAGCAACTGCCCTGCCGGGCTAGCTGCGGCTAATTTTCCAAATTCCTCCAGCGCCCCCTGTCGTGGCAGCACACAATTCGAGTCAGGAGAACCGGATGGTCTTTTGAGCCGCTCTTCGGTTCTTCCGCTCAGTTACTGAGCCGAAGAGCCGGGTCAACTGAGCCATCTCTCTGCGCCATCAATTAATGGCATGAGAAAGCAACTGCCCTGCCGGGCTAGCTGCGGCTAATTTTCCAAATTCCTCCAGCGCCCCCTGTCGTGGCAGCACACAATTCGAGTCAGGAGAACCGGATGGTCTTTTGAGCCGCTCTTCGGCTCTTCCGCTCAGTTACTGAGCCGGGTCATATGAGCCATCTCTCTGCGCCATCTATTAATGGCATGAGAAAGCAACTGCCCTGATGGGCCAGCTGGGGCTAATTTTCCAAATTCCTCCAGCGCCCCCTGTCGTGGCAGCACACAATTCGAGTCAGGAGAACCGGATGGTCTTTTGAGCCGCTCTTCGGTTCTTCCGCTCAGTTACTGAGCCGAAGAGCCGGGTCAACTGAGCCATCTCTCTGCGCCATCAATTAATGGCATGAGAAAGCAACTGCCCTGCCGGGCTAGCTGCGGCTAATTTTCCAAATTCCTCCAGCGCCCCCTGTCGTGGCAGCACACAATTCGAGTCAGGAGAACCGGATGGTCTTTTGAGCCGCTCTTCGGTTCTTCCGCTCAGTTACTGAGCCGAAGAGCCGGGTCAACTGAGCCATCTCTCTGCGCCATCTATTAATGGCATGAGAAAGCAACTGCCCTGCCGGGCTAGCTGGGGCTAATTTTCCAAATTCCTCCAGCGCCCCCTGTCGTGGCAGCACACAATTCGAGTCAGGAGAACCGGATGGTCTTTTGAGCCGCTCTTCGGTTCTTCCGCTCAGTTACTGAGCCGAAGAGCCGGGTCAAGTGAGCCATCTCTCTGCGCCATCTATTAATGGCATGAGAAAGCAACTGCCCTGCCGGGCTAGCTGGGGCTAATTTTCCAAATTCCTCCAGCACCCCCTGTCGTGGCAGCACACAATTCGAGTCAGGAGAACCGGATGGTCTTTTGAGCCGCTCTTCGGCTCTTCCGCTCAGTTACTGAACCGAAGAGCCGGGTCAAGTGAGCCATCTCTCTGCGCCATCAATTAATGGCATGAGAAAGCAACTGCCCTGCCGGGCTAGCTGCGGCTAATTTTCCAAATTCGTCCAGCGCCCCCTGTCGTGGCAGCACACAATTCGAGTCAGGAGAACCGGAGGGTCTTTTGAGCCGTTCTCCGGCTCTTCCGCTCAGTTACTGAACCGAAGAGCCGGGTCAAGTGAGCCATCTCTCTGCGCCATCAATTAATGGCATGAGAAAGCAACTGCCCTGCCGGGCTAGCTGCGGCTAATTTTCCAAATTCCTCCAGCGCCCCCTGTCGTGGCAGCACACAATTCGAGTCAGGAGAACCGGAGGGTCTTTTGAGCCGTTCTCCGGCTCTTCCGCTCAGTTACTGAACCGAAGAGCCGGGTCAAGTGAGCCATCTCTCTGCGCCATCAATTAATGGCATGAGAAAGCAACTGCCCTGCCGGGCTAGCTGCGGCTAATTTTCCAAATTCGTCCAGCGCCCCCTGTCGTGGCAGCACACAATTCGAGTCAGGAGAACCGGAGGGTCTTTTGAGCCGTTCTCCGGCTCTTCCGCTCAGTTACTGAACCGAAGAGCCGGGTCAAGTGAGCCATCTCTCTGCGCCATCAATTAATGGCATGAGAAAGCAACTGCCCTGCCGGGCTAGCTGCGGCTAATTTTCCAAATTCGTCCAGCGCCCCCTGTCGTGGCAGCACACAATTCGAGTCAGGAGAACCGGAGGGTCTTTTGAGCCGTTCTCCGGCTCTTCCGCTCAGTTACTGAACCGAAGAGCCGGGTCAAGTGAGCCATCTCTCTGCGCCATCAATTAATGGCATGAGAAAGCAACTGCCCTGCCGGGCTAGCTGCGGCTAATTTTCCAAATTCGTCCAGCGCCCCCTGTCGTGGCAGCACACAATTCGAGTCAGGAGAACCGGAGGGTCTTTTGAGCCGTTCTCCGGCTCTTCCGCTCAGTTACTGAACCGAAGAGCCGGGTCAAGTGAGCCATCTCTCTGCGCCATCAATTAATGGCATGAGAAAGCAACTGCCCTGCCGGGCTAGCTGCGGCTAATTTTCCAAATTCGTCCAGCGCCCCCTGTCGTGGCAGCACACAATTCGAGTCAGGAGAACCGGAGGGTCTTTTGAGCCGTTCTCCGGCTCTTCCGCTCAGTTACTGAACCGAAGAGCCGGGTCAAGTGAGCCATCTCTCTGCGCCATCAATTAATGGCATGAGAAAGCAACTGCCCTGCCGGGCTAGCTGCGGCTAATTTTCCAAATTCGTCCAGCGCCCCCTGTCGTGGCAGCACACAATTCGAGTCAGGAGAACCGGAGGGTCTTTTGAGCCGTTCTCCGGCTCTTCCGCTCAGTTACTGAACCGAAGAGCCGGGTCAAGTGAGCCATCTCTCTGCGCCATCAATTAATGGCATGAGAAAGCAACTGCCCTGCCGGGCTAGCTGCGGCTAATTTTCCAAATTCGTCCAGCGCCCCCTGTCGTGGCAGCACACAATTCGAGTCAGGAGAACCGGAGGGTCTTTTGAGCCGTTCTCCGGCTCTTCCGCTCAGTTACTGAACCGAAGAGCCGGGTCAAGTGAGCCATCTCTCTGCGCCATCAATTAATGGCATGAGAAAGCAACTGCCCTGCCGGGCTAGCTGCGGCTAATTTTCCAAATTCGTCCAGCGCCCCCTGTCGTGGCAGCACACAATTCGAGTCAGGAGAACCGGAGGGTCTTTTGAGCCGTTCTCCGGCTCTTCCGCTCAGTTACTGAACCGAAGAGCCGGGTCAAGTGAGCCATCTCTCTGCGCCATCAATTAATGGCATGAGAAAGCAACTGCCCTGCCGGGCTAGCTGCGGCTAATTTTCCAAATTTGTCCAGCGCCCCCTGTCGTGGCAGCACACAATTCGAGTCAGGAGAACCGGAGGGTCTTTTGAGCCGTTCTCCGGCTCTTCCGCTCAGTTACTGAACCGAAGAGCCGGGTCAAGTGAGCCATCTCTCTGCGCCATCAATTAATGGCATGAGAAAGCAACTGCCCTGCCGGGCTAGCTGCGGCTAATTTTCCAAATTCGTCCAGCGCCCCCTGTCGTGGCAGCACACAATTCGAGTCAGGAGAACCGGAGGGTCTTTTGAGCCGTTCTCCGGCTCTTCCGCTCAGTTACTGAACCGAAGAGCCGGGTCAAGTGAGCCATCTCTCTGCGCCATCAATTAATGGCATGAGAAAGCAACTGCCCTGCCGGGCTAGCTGCGGCTAATTTTCCAAATTCGTCCAGCGCCCCCTGTCGTGGCAGCACACAATTCGAGTCAGGAGAACCGGAGGGTCTTTTGAGCCGTTCTCCGGCTCTTCCGCTCAGTTACTGAACCGAAGAGCCGGGTCAAGTGAGCCATCTCTCTGCGCCATCAATTAATGGCATGAGAAAGCAACTGCCCTGCCGGGCTAGCTGCGGCTAATTTTCCAAATTCCTCCAGCGCCCCCTGTCGTGGCAGCACACAATTCGAGTCAGGAGAACCGGAGGGTCTTTTGAGCCGTTCTCCGGCTCTTCCGCTCAGTTACTGAGCCGAAGAGCCGGGTCAACTGAGCCATCTCTCTGCGCCATCAATTAATGGCATGAGAAAGCAACTGCCCTGCCGGGCTAGCTGCGGCTAATTTTCCAAATTCCTCCAGCGCCCCCTATCGTGGCAGCACACAATTCGAGTCAGGAGAACCGGATGGTCTTTTGAGCCGCTCTTCGGTTCTTCCGCTCAGTTACTGAGCCGAAGAGCCGGGTCAACTGAGCCATCTCTCTGCGCCATCTATTAATGGCATGAGAAAGCAACTGCCCTGCCGGGCTAGCTGGGGCTAATTTTCCAAATTCCTCCAGCGCCCCCTGTCGTGGCAGCACACAATTCGAGTCAGGAGAACCGGATGGTCTTTTGAGCCGCTCTTCGGTTCTTCCGCTCAGTTACTGAGCCGAAGAGCCGGGTCAACTGAGCCATCTCTCTGCGCCATCTATTAATGGCATGAGAAAGCAACTGCCCTGCCGGGCTAGCTGGGGCTAATTTTCCAAATTCCTCCAGCACCCCCTGTCGTGGCAGCACACAATTCGAGTCAGGAGAACCGGATGGTCTTTTGAGCCGCTCTTCGGCTCTTCCGCTCAGTTACTGAACCGAAGAGCCGGGTCAAGTGAGCCATCTCTCTGCGCCATCAATTAATGGCATGAGAAAGCAACTGCCCTGCCGGGCTAGCTGCGGCTAATTTTCCAAATTCGTCCAGCGCCCCCTGTCGTGGCAGCACACAATTCGAGTCAGGAGAACCGGATGGTCTTTTGAGCCGCTCTTCGGTTCTTCCGCTCAGTTACTGAGCCGAAGAGCCGGGTCAACTGAGCCATCTCTCTGCGCCATCTATTAATGGCATGAGAAAGCAACTGCCCTGCCGGGCTAGCTGGGGCTAATTTTCCAAATTCCTCCAGCACCCCCTGTCGTGGCAGCACACAATTCGAGTCAGGAGAACCGGATGGTCTTTTGAGCCGCTCTTCGGCTCTTCCGCTCAGTTACTGAGCCGAAGAGCCGGGTCATATGAGCCATCTCTCTGCGCCATCTATTAATAGCATGAGAAAGCAACTGCCCTGCCGGGCCAGCTGGGGCTAATTTTCCAAATTCCTCTGCACCCCCTGTCGTGGCAGCACACAATTCGAGTCCGGAGAACCGGGTGGACTTTTGAGCCGCTCTTCAGCTCTTCTGGCTCGTCCGCTCAGTTACTGAGCCGAAGAGCCGGGTCAAATTTGAGCTATCTCTCAGCGCCATCTATTTTTGGCGGAAGAAAACAACTGTCCTGCCCGGCCAGCTGGGGCTAATCTCCTTTTACAGGAAGAGTGCATCGAACTGACCTCACCAGCCTAAAATAATCTTCCGTAATCTACAGTGTTCTGGGGGGAATTCGACAGTTCGAGAAACACTCGCATTGAGAGATAAATGCCCGTAGAGCAGACGTCGCGGTATTCGATTCGCCGACACTCACCCTCGCACGTCACTTTGTTGATTGCTGCTTCACTGCATGCCTGTGTATTTTTGAGTTGTTAGGGGAGCACAAGTTCACTCCAATACACTTGCTTTTCCTTCAATCCAACTGTGTCATCTTTGGCTCTGTGAGAATATTGTAAATTTCCAGATATAGTACAAAACCGAGTTCCTGGTTCGGAGTATGTTCTAGTGCACGGCATAACGCCTAATGTAGTAGATAAATAGATTATGGGGGACGTGGCAACTATTTTTGGTAATTATTGGCGAAATTTAGTCAGATTAGGAGATTTTATGTAGTTAACTAACGTAATAACAAAACTTAAATGAGTTTAAAAATATCTTCTATACTTTTTGAGTTACCAGACTAATTACCTTCACAGAGCTGTTGCAAGATTAATTAATAATTACCAAAGAACTCGACAAGATTTTAATGTCGGCATTACCAGGAAGGTCCATTCTGCTCAAGGAAGCTATTTGATTATTGCTTTATTTCCAAAAAAAAAGGCAGAAGTTTTACTTTTTTTTTTTTTTTTGACAGGAGACTCTTTCTGATTTCTAAAGGAAGGCGCAACTTTTCTTGTTCTTTTTTGATGCCTAAAGGATGTAATGCAATAATCTAATGGCTTCCTTGCGTAGAATAGACCTTCCTGGTGATGCTTACGTAAAGATCTTGTTGGCTTCATGCCTAATTAGTTAATTATGCTGATTGCGAGCTTAAGGTAATTAGTCTTCAAACTTGAAAAGTATAGAAGGTATCTTTAATCTGATTTCAGTTTTGTTGTTAGAATGGTTAGCTACATAAAGGCTCCTAATTTGATTGAATTTGGTGCATAAATAAAAAAGTCGTTTTAGGGGGCTGCCACAGCAGCCTGGGCCAACCCCTTCCCGAACGGCCTTTCTGGCTGCTCCAATCCTGCTACAAAAGACAATTTTGCCTGCTAACCCATGTACTGTGTTCTACCCCTGCAGCGATTGCGAAAAGTGGCAATCCTACATTCTCGAGTGTTTTAAGGTTCGAAAGCCAAAGCTACAGAAATACATGGCTGCAAGTCAAAGCTGCACTGTTTTCATTCATTTTGGAAGGTTTCCTGATAGTGCTGCGTTTTCCTAGTTTCGTTTTGTTTTCCCAGTCCGATGAAAAATGTATATGCTTCTTGCTTCGCTCTCACCAGCCACAACCAATTGGTCACTCCGGTCCTCCGGCACCAAATCTTTTTCCTTCCTCTTCTTGGCGTATCTGCGTGGCCATTCCCTTTCACGCCTATTCTATCGCAGCGACCACGGTTGCTCTAAAGCTAAATGGGGTTCCAGGATTGTAGTCAGTGCCGTACGTACTTGATGCACTTTTTTTCCCAAAGTATTGATGCATATTCAGAGTGCATTCATTGGGTAAGCATTGTGACTTTGTTCTACTGCAACTTCAACTTTGCATCCACGCAACAGCAGCAGCTTTTGTGGTTTGTTCTGTGAACTTCACACCACTGCAAAAGGGAGGCGTGCGGATCCATGTGAATTTAAAAGACACCCCTTCAGAGAAAACGTGCCACGACCAGCTCGCAGCGTGCATTAAGCCACCCGAAGGCCAGGAATGAGATTAGGTGTTTTGTACAGTCTACACTCGTTACAGTGGATTCGGCAACAACGGACTTTCGGTTACAACAGACCATTTCTGTTGGTTTGTCTGGTCCCCATGCATTTTAAATGGAGTCCACTTCGTTCATAACGGACCCGGCTAGAGCAGACTATCGGCTACAGCAGACTAAATTTTGGGCAAAAATTGTTTCGACTGAATGTTTATAGCGGACTTCTGCGGGGCCGGCACCCGATATACTTTTTTTTTTTTTTTTTTTTTGGCAAGAAAACTGTTATGTCTGGCAACATTGCTGGCAGCCGGGTCGTCAGCGCAGCCAAGCCAAGCCAGTGCCAGTGTTTTTTTTTTTTTTTTTTTTTTGTGCGATCAGTGCATAGAGAATTTTTTATTTCTCTATGACCAGCAGCATAAGCGGCGGGGTAGCTAATTTCACTGTCGGATAAATTAAGCGTAATTAGCGCTGTCAAACATGGAGAAAAACAGGCCGACATCGCCAGAAGTACAGGCCTGTCTAAGCAGATGGTCTGCTCTACCGTCAAGAACAAGGCCGCTGCTGATAAACACGACTCCATTGAGATTGAAAACAGGGCTATCGAATACTCAAAGTTGTGCACCCGGAGGCGAGTCTGCCCTCGTCAGTTTTTTTGTGTAATAGAAAACTCGGGTTCAGTGAAGTTCGGTCTTTATTATTCCCACGCAGCATCGTTCCCGTTCCGTTCGGTGAAAAAGGTAAGAAATGCCTCAAGAAGGGGGGTTTTCCATCCATTGTGTGCAATCTGCCGGTAACCGTGCGCAGTCCAACTGTTCTATCTTCCGATTTCACAGCTGTCCGTCATCAGATTATTTCATTACAGCTGTTTCAATCACCAGACTAAAATCGTTAAAAATGTGGAAGCTGCCTCGGGGGAACGTCAGGCAGCGATCCGGTTTGATTGACGAACGGTTTCGGGAAAACCTTCCTTGTCGTGGAGGGATTTAAAGGAGCCTAGCTAATTTAGATGGCCACGACTGATGTTTTATAGCTGGTTAATAATTGCGCCTAGTTATATTCTTGCTTTATTTGCTCAGCTTATCATGCGTCTTTACATGCTTGACTGCATGCGCGAGGCCTTTTGCAAGTGCCGGTGCTAAGCTTTGGAAACGGTGTTTACGCGATTTTTCGCCTTTGCGCGAACACTGTGCAGAGGTGCTGCAGTGCAGAAAGAACATTAGGGCTCATCACCCCGCCTCTGTCGGATACTGCATACTTCGGCTACAGCGGACGTTTTTTTCCGGATTCAGAGGGTCCGTTGTAACGGGCGTAGACTGTAGTAGTATGTGAAGGCTTCCTATCTGGAACGGCCATCTGTCTCAGGTGTGCTGCGCTATGAGTGTTCGAGCTTGTCAAGCGTGGCCAACATTGACAGTAGTTGGCCCGCCACGGGAGACTCGCGTGTGTTCCAGCAACGAGTGCGGTTCCGTGAAAGGCTGCTCCTGCGTTTGTCGTGAGGGTGCCGCTGGTCGCATGGCTGCAGGCAGGCGCTGCTGGGCCTGAGCTCGTGCCCCGAGGCGTTCTTTGCCCTGCGGTCGCGCTTTGTGGCCTCGCACGCCGCCCTGAGCATCGCCCACTGGGTGCTGGGCATCGGGGACCGGCACCTGGGCAACTTCCTCGTCGACACCCGCTCGGGCCTCGAGGTGGGCATCGACTTCGGCTACGCCTTCGGCGTGGCCACTCAGGTGAGCCCTCCAGGGAGCCAGCACGAGGGCAGGGCACACAGCTTTCAACTGCGGGACATCGTCGCTGCTATATTTTGCGTTTGCGAAGTTTTTCCGCCAAAAACCATCACAAAGTGGCATCAAAAGATACTTTTGCCAGCTGCGGTGACAAACGAGTGAAAAAACTGCTATTTTGGAGCGCTGTAAGGGTGCCTCCAGGCGCAGCAGCCATTTCGATGTTATTAGATCGATCGAGTGATCCTCTTTCTGGGTCTGATTGTCTCTTTTATTTCCGTTCATTCGCAAGTGCACAAATGGCAGATAAAGGCACACAGCCGAAGCCAGAAATATATGCTGAAGCGTGATTGGTCCTCCAATCGCGCTGCGTTGAAACGGCCCTCCTGATTGGGCACCACTGCTACAACGCATGATGGCGGCTGCCTGAGCTGCGTAGTGCCCGTTTCTGAGTTCATTATTGCTGCTTCGCTTGGCAAAGTCTTTCTTCAGTTATTTTATTTGCTGTGGTATACAACATGGACGTTATTGCGGTGGGAATGCCCGAGATCATGAGCCAGATTACGGGAAGTTGCATAGCTCAAAAGGTGGAGGTAATCGAACACTTTGTGGTGCGCGTGTCTTTACCGTGGCGACACTTTGGAGGGTGATATGCAGTGTGTGTGCTTGTGATAGCGGCCGGGGAATTGGACTTTTATTCTGATGTGTGATGTTTACACGCTTAATTGTTGCTGTGTTTGAAAGTAGGCTCGCTAGACTTGGGAAAGGAATGGTTGACGCCTCAAAAGCTGCGGCACGCTCTGCATAGCCGCTGCGCATTAGAGCATCGCCTGACTGCGCAATCAGTTACGATTGAAGGCCAAGTTGTAATTAGTGCCTGCGACATTATATTTTATCTTGAAAGGGACCTGACCAATCATATAGGGGATAATCAAATTGCGATATGTTGGGCAAACGTGCACTGAGATGCGAGCAAGCTCATATCGCCTTTTTTGAGCGTTTGCTGTGCCCTTCTAGTAATCATTCAAACAGGTCTGAGTTAGGAATACAAACCTGTTCGTGGCATTAAAAACGTACCTTGTTGACGCAGCATTTATTAAAGGAGCACTGACACCAATTTTCTGCGTTAATATTATTGCACAGTTCGCTTCCTTCACTCAACAGAATACCGTGGCTGAAATATGAGAGGCCTGCGACGCGAAGAACATAGTTCAATTGGATAGCATTTATCGCGCCGACGGAGCAGCGCGCGGAGCGGCACTCAGCAAATGGACATCAGCGTGACATCACTCCAGGAGAGGAAAAAGAAGTGACGCGACAGCACTTGTCAAAAACTCGTGACGTCACTTCACGCGCGCGGCCCCACGAGCGGCGAGCGGGCGCAACACCCTCTCAAGCGGGCGCCGGTGACGTCCGCACAAAGTGGTGAGGTCAAACCGGGAGGCTGTCATATGCGCCGTTCGGGATGAAAGCGCGGGAATTTGAAACAAACAATTTTCAGGCCGTTCAATACAATTAACTATCGCGCGCTGAAGTATTTGAAGTGCTGTTTCAGGTTCACCAGACCATTAAGCATCGATAAAAGCAATAAAAGTGTAACATAAAATTTTCGTGTCAGTGCTCCTTTAACAAATTGATTTTTCTGGAGAAATTAATACAGTCAAACCTCGACGTAACGAAGTCGGTAAAATTCATAAATTCCTTCGTTACATTGAAATTTCGCTACATTGATATTCACGGTTAACATGGTGTTACCTGCATAAGCGGTTTTTGCAAGCAAAAACGTGGCGTGCATGCCTGGCTGGCACACTGTTTTCGTTTTTGTCAGAGCTTAATCGTCTACGCGGGCATCAGCGTGAACCGCATGGAGCACGCAAAAGCGCGCCTCTGGAAACACAGCCGCGGAGGAGACCACCCGCGCGATGCGGTTGGTCTCCTCCTTCTAACCACTCACTGAGACCGGCATTCGCGCCGCTTAGGAAAGCTCCCATGAAACATAAGCCTAATCATCTCTGGCGGGACCAGCCGGCATCCCCGAGCGCTTGCTTTGAAGCTCCCGCCATAGGGTGCACGCTTCCCCATTGGCAAAAGTCGTCTGGCCCCAGAACTTCTTTTCCCACAGCGGGAAGCTTCCCTTTTTCGGGCCCACAGGACCCGTGTCCATCACCAGCAGCGTGCACACGCTGGGTCAACACTGAAGGGCTGCCCAGACACACAGTCGCTATGTGCACCAACGCATGCTCCACCACCTTCAGTTTCAAACCGCCTGTGTAGCTCGTGTGCTGGTCCATCGTACGCTGCGCTCCAGGAGCACAAGAAAGGTCGGAATACAGCTGAACAAAACCACGGAGCATAATGGCAAAGTCACGGAACAGCACAGAGGAGGAAAGGAGTGCGGATTACACTTTGGGCTTGGTTCGCACGCCACCAGAACAGCACAGAGCAGGGAAGGAGTGCGGGGTACACTCGGTGCTTTGCACGCCACAGCGTTTAAGGGGGGACGTGGCATTTGAAAACCGAAAAATTGCGAAATAAGCGATTTTCGGAAAACCATGTATTTGGGTTGTATATGTCCTAAACTAGCTTTTCTGAAATTATCAGCTCCTAATTCATCATAAAAATGTCAAAAAACAAATATATAACCACCCGCGGCATCTCCCGAGGAGCGAGCAAATGCAAAATGGACCCAAATTTCACGCGAACGCAGCCGCCATGCCGCTTTCCGTAGAGCCGCCATTTTTACATTGTTTTGTTTGTGGATTCTGGCCCTTTTTTTTTTTTCCCGCCATTACTGCTGGCGGCCGAGGCATGATACGCTTGTGATTGGGGGACTTGCAGTGCTTTCGAGTTTCCCGCGTCCCATGTGCGAAGCTACAATTGGACCATGCGCGCTACTCGGGCAAGCGAGCAGACGTGCGAATGCTATTGGCTGCTGCGCATGATGACGCGCGCTTCTTCCCGGCCGGCGGCTTGCGCCGCTCGCATCCACCAAATTCCCTGCGCCATCGTCTGCTTTTCGCCGCTCCCTTGTTGTTCTGCCTCACTGTTTACCACCTTTTCGTTCGCTTGTCCACTCATTCTACTTTGTTTTTTGCCGTGCACACAATTGCTGACATACTTCAATAGTTCGGAGTAGCCTGCCAGATCGTGTACGTGATCGGACACGATGCGCGGAGTGAAGTTCAGGACGCTACATGCGTTCTGTGCACGGAAGTGTTCCATGAAGCTCGTTCGCATGGCCAAGAAGAAGGTGGCGCAGAGCATTGCTAACGATGGTGTCCACGCTTCCAACGACGTATCTCCTGCCCTGTCTGTGCAAGACTTCGATGCTGCGAGTGTGTCCGGCGTCTCGAGCGCATCGACCTCGGCGACCGCGGCCTCCGTCTCCGGTCTCGCATCAACCTCGACAAGCGGGAACGTGTCGCGTACAGTTCACTTGGAGACACATTTCCTGACACGCGAGGAGGTCGAGGCAGCGAACAGACAACGTGCTGCTGTTCAAAACGAACTTGGTGCTATGCCGGCGACCCAGAGGAAGTTCCAAGCCACGGAGCCCTACCCTGTGCCTGTCATCGTTACAGGTGAAGGTGGGAAGTTTTGCTTAGCGCAAATGCAAATAGTCGTGTGGTCCCTGATGCCCATGGAGCAGCATGTTTCATTGATTGCTGTCAAGACAGCACTGCATGAAGCATGCTGAGGTACAATGCGGGCTGCTACAGGTCTACTCGAGAAATATCCGCGTCTGTGGGGCTCATGACACCAGGCCATCTAGCCCTCCAGCGAGCTGCTGAAAAAGATGCCCTGCGTATGAACAAGGCCAGCAAACGAAAGCAGGAGAAGATGGAAAAGCAACAGAAGAGGAAGACAGTGTGCCAAGACCCCTCTAGCTATGCTACGGGGTCCTTCTAGAAGTGAAGATGTGTACACAAACTTTGAAGGCAGTTTTCTCAAAATGAACTTTTTCCCTTTTGTGACTGCTTATCCCAGTGATATCTCAAGAAGTGCTTGTCAGATTTGCATCCCGTTTTTTTTATTCTGTTCCTTAATAAATTTACGAGGGCAAGACAAGCCCATTTTCTGAAAACTTTTGTCTCTTGATTTTTAAAAAATCAAAACAAAATCATGTTTGCATGTTTGATCAGCAACACTAATTTTAGCGCTGTGCTAAAATTTTTCTGGGGAAAAATTTAGAAAGAGGGCTCTGTCTTGCCGTGAGGTACACATTCAGGAATAACCATAATGAATTTCATAGTCGCAGCACGCTTAGCTAATTCTCCAGGACTGGGATAAGAAGCCCATACACACCACCGTGGTATACCCTCATAACTTGAGAACTAACCTCCGTAGCCCAATGAAAATTTGCACTTTTTCTAATGTTGATGCTCTAACAATACCCTGAAAATTTTATTCAGATATGTATCTCAAGAAAAACTAAAAGGGGGCAAGACGAAGTGAGACACAAACACCACATACAGGTTGGAAGTTGGCGCTTGTATGTGGTGTTTGTGTCTGACTTCGTCTTCGTCTGCTTAGCGCCCCCTTTTCAGTCTTTCCAATAAGCATGAACCAACTAGCTCAACAAGTTTTGTTAACTCAAGAAACAAAAAACTGAGCCTTCAAGGGTAGCCTTAAAGGTTTGCTTCGCATTTTGCAGATGGCGCTTCGCAAGCGCGCAATTTTTAAATTGTGAGCCATGGCATTCGTACCCATGTCTCTGGCTACTGTTGAGATTTCTTTTTGTTGGAATGTGCTTTTTAGCGTTTCTGTGCGTACTGTGGCGTGATAGCAAGTCACTGTGACCGTCAATGGCATCAGCAACTGTGTCAAGATAAAAGCCTATTGAAAGTGAATTCTAAGCATAAAGAAAGTGAATTCTTAAAAAGAAAAGTGGGGAGGAGTGCATTACGCGAGTATATACGACATGCTGCAACTTCGGAATCCGTTTTGTCAAAACTTTTGTTTTTTTTGCCGCCTGTGTCACTTGTTTTAGGGATTTCTTCGTGACCGCTGGGTCCATTCTGATTCGATTTTTTGCATTACATTCCTTAATGAACAGTTCTGTGACATTCTTGGTTTTCCAGGTTTACTTTTTTTGAACTTTTTTATTGAAGTAGTCGTTCAGTCTCCATGCCTGTTGTACATTCACCTGTAAAAAACTAAACACTAAAAAACATTATATTGTAAATAAAATAGTCTAAGAATGTCATTTGGAAATGCAAATCAGTTTGAACAAGTTTTCTCTCATGTTTTATAATCTGCTCAGTTAAGCTAAGTACAAGGTGAATAGAAAGAAAATTTTATAAATGCAAAAGTTTTTAAAGTATATTACTTTGAAATTCTAATGGTGCTATCGCAGAAGCATTTCTGCAGCCAATTTCTGTCAAAATGCACAGCGAAGTGACGAAGTTTCTTCCCCTCCAGTTCCTGCCCGTGCCGGAGCTGCTGCCCTTCCGGCTGACCCCGCAGTACGTGGCCCTGACGGAGCCCTTCGACCAGGCCAGCGGCCCCCTGGCCTGCGCCATGCACTACACCCTGCACGCCCTGCGGGAAGGGGCCCGCCGCCTGCTCGACATGATGGACGTCTTTGTCCAGGAACCCACCATCGACTGGCTGGTGGGCCCCCTCTCTCTCTCTCATTCTGGGCTGCCTCTCTCTCGCTCACTCGTGCCCTGAAGAAAAGGTCATTACAGTGATGCACAGTTTCCTGTGGGTGGTCAGGGCCTGGGAAAACCTGCTAATGCGGACTTCTGGGCAAGTTGGCAATTAGAGCGCAGGAAAGGACACAGAGGACAGGGGCCAGCGCTACTTCCGACTCAACACATCAGCACGAAATTGCACCCTACAGCACATGTGAGCGCCACTCGTGTGATCACAGCTCGTGCACACCTCGTACAGGTAACAATAGGCCCACGTGTTGTCTGTATACCTTATACGGGCGTTTTTATGAGCAAATGTTGGTTGGAAGTAGCGAGTGCCCCTGTCGCCCTGCCTCGTCCTTTGTGTGCTTTTTATTCGCCAACCATTAAAAAACTTTCTCTTTAAGGGGGGACGTGGCTTTCAAAATCAACTTTTTTATTTCTTTGTGGATTTTGATGAAAATTGGCACAGCAACTGGAAATGCTTCCGTGATAACACCATACAAATTTCAAGCTAATATTCTGAAAACTTTTTTATGTATTAAATTTTCTTTCTGTTCCGCTTGTACCGAGCTTGAGCGGCTTATAAAACATGATAGAAAATTTGTTCGAAGTGCTTTGCATTCCCAAATGAATGGACGAGGTCGTGACAGTTTTAGAATTTTTTTTTTACAACACAATGTTTTTTAGTTTTCATTTTTTTAGAGGTTAATGTGCAATAGGCATGTTGACTGTGAACGATTATGTGAATAAAAAAATCACAAAAAACAAATCTGGAAAACCAAGAGTGTCACGACCTGAACTGTTCATCAAGGAATGTAATGCAAGAAACGGAATCAAAATAGACCCAGCGGTCACAAAGAAATCCCTGGTACAAGCGACACAGGTGGCAAAAAAAACTGTTTTGAGAAAACGGCTTCCAAAGTTGCAACATAGGTTTCACTTATCAAAAGTCGTCACGGTTGTAGCCTTTCATGTCCTTTTGAACATGGGGCTTCTGGAATGCCTTGCCTTGAAATTGGAGTGCCTCTCACAGCCTTTCTCTTTCCAGAAAATATCATTTTCAGCTCCTCTGTGAAGAGTACATACCCCACTTTGCAGATCAAATGAAGGGGGAGATAGGTTTCAATGGGCTTTCAATGCAAAGTAGGTTAGCTGGTTGGCTGTATCGCACTGAACAGCCTCCTTTTGCAGTGTTGTCACCATGGCAACAAGTTAAGCATTTTTTTTTACTTAAATTTGAACATTTTTGGCTTTTTTTTATGTTTTATCATCTTGCCTGGCCAGCAACTTAGTACTCATACGTGCAGGTGTTCATTGCCAAAAGTTTGCATACCACAAGGATGAAAATGAGCTACTTTGAAGCTTGGTAGAGTATTCTGCATAACTCCCAACTTCAATGCAAGAGCATATTTTTTTACTACTTTTGACATTCAAGGCATCCAATATTTCTCGCAGCAAAGCCAGTATGCCCTGAGCAATGGAATCAATAATTTCACTAAAAAATCACTGTTAAATGCTGCGACAAACGTACATTTTTAATGCAGAGAACATATTTTTATTCCTATATTACTAACTCAAACCTGTTTGCATGAAAATTACAAGTGCACGGGAAACGTTGCGCAAGAAAGGCGATATGGCTCGCGCGCATCTTAGCGCACGCTTACCGCGACATATCGAACTTTGATTACAGCTGATATGGCTGGTCAGGTCGCTTTTAAGATTAAATCTAACGACGCAGGCATTAATTACAACTACTGGCGTTCAATCGTAACCGGTTGCCCAGTCATGTGCTGCCCCAATGCGCGTCGGCTATGCCGTGCGCGCCGCAGCGTTTGACGCGTCGACCGTTTCTTTCTCAAGGCTAGCGAGCCCACAGTCAAAACACAGCAATAACTAAGCGTGTAAACATCGCAAACCCGACCAAAAGTTCACTTCACGAACCGCTATTGCAAGCGCGCACACCGCGTCACCCTCCGGGGTCTGGCGACGGTAGAGTCACGCGCACCACGAAGCGTTCGATGACCTCCTCCTTTCGAGCCACACAACTTCCCGTAATCTGGCTCGTTATCTCCGGCATTCCCACCGCGATAACGTCCGTGTTGAATGCCATAGATTGAACAGAAACTCGGCCGAGCGAAGCGGCGAAAATGAACTCAACCCGCTCGCTACGCAGCTCAGGCGGCCGCCATCTTGCATTGCGCCCGTGACATCCAATCAGGAGGGTCGGTGTTCCGCGCCCCGACCGAGGACCAATAGCGCTTCAGCATCTATTTCTAGCTTCGTTTGTGCGTCGTTTCTTTTCTGCCGTTTGTGCGTTTGTGAATGAACGAAGATAAAAGAGGCGAGCAGAACCGGAAAGACGATCGCTCGGCCGATCTAACCATATCAAAATGGCCGCGCCCGGTGGCACCGGTGCGGAGATAGAGCGCTCCGAAAATTGCCGTTTTTTCGCCCTTTTGCGCTGATAGTTTGTCACCGCGCCTGACAAAAGTATTTTTTTATGCCACTTTGCGACGCTTTTCAGCCTAAAAACTTTGCAGACGCATAGAATAGGAAACATAGAAGCCGAATATGTGGGTTTCAAAAAAACGATGTTTTGGTCATTTTTCCGAAGTTGAAAGCCGCGTCCCCCCTTAAGTTGTCATTTTGCCAAGACCTGCAGTTGCATGCTCATTGAGGGAATCAATTGGCATGCTACTGTACTCAGTAGGACTGTTCAGATGTGGTTTTTCACTTTCAAAGTTAACAGTGGTTTGTTCAGGTAGTTTTAAATGAAAACAAATATTTCCACGTTGAACCTAAAAATATACAAATGCTGAAATCTGAAATTTACATCACCTCACTTTTGCTTCAATGACTAGCTGGTGGGGAAAGAAGAAACGCTCGTGGAAAAGCTTTACTAAAACTTTCCTACAGCATAAGAAAAATAGCTATCCTGCTGCTTTAATTAAGCTTTATTGATGATGTTAGATTTCATGTGGGAGCAACTTTCGTCACACCCATATCGCAACCACAAGTGTTTTAATGTTATTGCAATGAGGTTATGACTGCCCTCAAAAGCATGATTACCTAAATTCTCTGGACATCTCACTCCCTCAGGGCACCCAACCAGGTTTTGGCAGCATTTGGCCACCCTGGTGGTCCATTTTGCACCGCACACGTAGCTATTATAATTACAAAGGAGAGCTTAATTGTCTAGCTTCCAGTGATATCAAGCACTGTTTTTTGTCCATTTAGTAAGTGGAATAGTCATAAATGATACTGCGTGCCAGAATCCCAATATAATTGCCCAAGAATTGAATTGTTTCCTCTTTTTGTGTGTGTGCCATATTCAGCCAAAGAGATAAAAATGCTGCAATAAATTTACAATGCAGTTAAACCTCGATGTATTGAACTTCAGTGTAACAAAACCCTCGGTGTAATGAACCACGGAATTTTTCGCAACTTCAAGTGGATGCACACCATCTATTTTCACCCTCTCTGTAACGAAGTCCCATTTGCCGGAATTTCAATGTAACGAAGTTTCATGGAGAACTAGGCATGAAATTTAAGTTGTAGCGGTAGATTTTGGGAGACGCAAGCGCCGAAATGGGGTCTCAATATAAAATGCAAACGGCGACACGGGCCGCCCAATGCCGCGGATGCAGCGAGCCACGGAGTCTGTGAGCGAGCCCCTTGCCTACAAACCGCGTGGCATGCATACACGGCTGGCGCACTGTTTCCGTTTCTGTCGGAGCTTAATCGGCATCAGCGTGAAACACGGAGCGTTTTCTATACGGAAAAACGTAAAACGCGCCTCGCAAGCCACACGCACGCTGACACAGCCGCGGAGACCACTCGCGCGTTGCGGGTAGCTCCAGTGACCTCTTCTAACTTCTCGCTGAAATGCAACTCTAGGGGCAAACGAGAGGGGCATGCGAGAAAAAAAGCGGATAACGTGGGCGAACATTTCATTTTAAAACGTGTGATACCCGCCGCTTACGAAAGCGCCTATCAAATATCCTCCGCGGTGGTAAGCCTAATCGCCTCTGGCGTTGCCGCCGCTTTGCACTTCGTTTGAGTTCGCTCATGCTTGTTAGGTTTCATCGTTCCAGCAAGCATTTGTGAATCTTTATGAGCCTTGCACGCGCATTTTTTTCACCGGCGTCAGGATTTGACTCGCGCTGCGCGCGGCAGTGGGAGGAGCCTGACCAGTTTCGCCATGGTTTCACCAATGGGGATGCGTGCACCCTATGGCGGGAGCTTCGAAGTGCTCGGGGATGCCGGCTGGCTAGACGATATGGCTTACCGCCGTGGAGGATATTTGATGGGCGCTCTCATAAGCGGCACATATGACGTTTTACAGTGAAAATTTCGCCCAGTTATCCGCTCGCATGCCCCTCTCGTTTGCCTCTCGAGTTGCGTTTCAGCGAGCGGTTAGAAGCGGTCGCTGGAGCTACGCACATCGCGCGGGTGGTTTCCACGGCTGCGTGAGAGCGCCTGTGGCTTGCGGGGCGCATTTTTGCGGGGAGAAAACGCTCCATGAGGTTCACGCTGACGCCCGCGTAGACGATTGAGCTCCTACAGAAACAGAAACAGTGCGCTAGCCGTGTATGTGTACAACGTTTTCTTTTGCAGGAAACGCTTCGCGAGATGAACACATCATTATAACCGCGGATTTCAATTACGAATTACGAATTTTACCGACTTCGTTACATCGAGGTTTAACTGTATAAGAACCTTGGTGATAGCATTTTTCCCTGAAGAGAAAGCATGGTTGATTAAATGTGGTTAAAATTGGATGTCAAGACAAAACATCGAAAGAGTATTTGAAGCGGTCTGTCAATGGGTCGCATGCTTCTTGGTCGCAGTTATTTTCTGTTTCACTAATGTACCGTATTCAGTCATGTAATAAACCCACTTTTTTTTTAAAGAAAATTCGGCATGAATTTAGGGAGAGGGTTCATTATGCGGGAAAAAGTTTAAACAGATTTTTAAAAGTTGAAATTTCATACAATAAATCTGCTAAGAGAAGCGCTATCAGAGCCGTACCACTTTTGTAAAAACATGTAGGTAATTATGTAACTAAATTTCTTTATTTCCAACATGCTAGTGGCCTCCTACTCACCATGAAGCTGTCCTCAAGTCGCTTGCGGCTTCACATTCGTTGTCGGCCCGTAGCGCACCATCTTCCGCACCGTCAAGGCACTCTAAAACTTCTTTCCCCACACCGGGAAACTTCACTTCTTTGGGGCCACGAAACAGACGGGGATCCGTGTTCATCGCCCAAACGTCTCACACGCACTGGGTCAACACTGAAGTGCCGCCCAGCCACATGGTTTCCCTGTGCATCAACGCATGCTCCACTACCTTCAGTTTAAAACCGGCTGTGTAGCTCACGTACTCGCCCATCGTACGGTGCGCTCCAGGAGCACAAAAAAAGGTAGGAACACAGCTGAACAACAAAACCACGGAGCGTAATGGTGACGTCGCGGAACAGCAAGAACGAAGGAATGCGCAGTACGTTTAGTGCTTTGTTCGACACGCCGCCAGAACCAGCCGGCAGAGCAAAAAGCAGGGAAGGAGTGCGGAGTACGTTTTATGCTTTATTCGCACGCCGCAACGTTTTCATGATGCAAGAAGGTCCATTTTGTGTTCAGAAGGTGGTGCTCCGCAAGCGCGCAATTTTTAAATTGTGAGCCACGGCATACGCGCTCACGTCTCCGGCTACCGTTGAGATTTCTTTTTGTCGGAATTCGTTTTTAGCATTTCTGTGCATGCTGTGCGTGATATCAAGTTGCTGCAATCGTTTACGGCATCAGCAACCATGCTGAGATAAAAGCATATTCTTGCTGCATTTTCTATTCAAAGTGACAAGAAAGTAAATTCTCAAGAAGAAAAGTGGGGGGAGGGTTCATTACGCGAGTAAATACAGTATGGTGTACTACCAAGTCACTGGCTACAGTCTGACCTACTTATAACAATATTGAAGTGCCACAAAAGAGTCATCCTTGTAACCCGTAATTGCTATAACCAGGTTGGGCACAGAAAGTTGCTGTTGTAAGCATTTGGTGGTTTTACCCAATACAGTCGAGTCCACTTATAACGATATCGTTTATAACAATACAGTAAGGCCCGCTTATATCGAACACGGATATATCGAATTATTGCCTATATCGAACCCTTATATAGTTCTGGTAAAAATTACATGCATTTAAAACTTTTTAAATCGAACGCGATTTTGCTCAAAACGGATATATCGAACTCTCCAGAGCGGATTTTTCGCTCTCCTTAGGCATGCGGCAGGCTTTCCCGCAATACATCGGCGCACAGCGGTCGCGCAGGTTTCGCTTGCGACTTCCACGCGAGCTCAGGCGCGTCCAAACTGGCCGTGGCAGGGTGGACCAGCTCCACGCATGCATACCGTTGGAGCCGAAAGCGCCACATTTGGCGCTGCGGGCTGCGGTGTCACCGAACTTCAAGTCCGCACCACTCACTGCACGCACTTGCTCGGTTCGCTGGGTTCGCCGTTATTCGCTTGTATCCATGCTTGTCTCCGCTCTGCCGAAGACGCCGAGGACTCCGTACCGCTTCCGAGCACGAGTGAAGCCGTCGCTGCCGTGGCCCTGCTACGGCGATACTGCAGTGCCATTGAGGGCAGCGGTCTTGTGCTTGTCGACTGCTTAGATACCGTAGAGCAAGCAGTCAGCAGCAACACGTTGCGCTCCAAGAAGCAGGCGACACTCACGAAGTCCTTCTGCCCCAATAAATTATTGTTTTCTTTCTGAGAAAGTGTCGTATCAATCGTGAACTGCAGGGTGGTAAGTGCTCAGTGTTAGGGCGTGACTCCGTCGGCAAGATTGCTCTCATATAAGTTGTTTTTTTTTTTTTGTTTTTTGCTTCACTTATATCGAATTTTCGCTATATCAAACTATTTTACAATCCTCGCGCTGTTCGGTATAAACGGGCTTTACTGTACAGTCAAACCTCGATGTAACTGTCACGTGAACGGATGGTGGGGTTGTCTTTACCAGCTCAGAGAGATGGATGCAGGAAAGCCGTTGACGTGTTTAGGAAAATGCACATTTAATGCACACTAGGAAAACCCTAAAGGAAACCACTCAAGAAATGAATTGTACCCACTCGAGAACAATCAATCCTCAAACTCAATATACCGAAATACAATTCAAAGCAAACCCCAAAAGTATCTACAATGCAGTCCTACACAGTTAGTTCATATCTGCTGTTTACATCAAGTCCTAGTTAATGACTTTCCCTCCACAACTCCCTAGTTGCGTCCTACGACTGCGTCCCTAATGGACGGGCCTACCCCGCTGTCGTCGGCGCTGACGCGTCGCCCCCGTTGCGTGGCCGCGACTCGGTGGTAGCCGTCCTCATCTGTCTTTGGTGCCGGCGTTTGCTGCACGCGGTCACTCCTTGGACGGCAAGGGGCTCCGCGCGTCCTGACTTGTTTCCTCTGTGGCTGCCCCCTGGTAGCCGCTCCCCCGCTGGAGGTCTTTGATGCCGGCGTTCGACGCACGCGGTCATCCCTTGGGCAGCGTGTTTCCTCGGTGGCTGCTCCCTGGTAGCCGCTGCCTCTGGAGGTCCCAGGTATTCTCGGCACGAAGGGCTCGGCCCCGAAGGGCACGAGCTTTTCGGGGTGGTCGAAGCAAAGGTCGACGGAGCGTGGACGTTGGCCGCAGGTGCCCGACCGATGCCGCTGGGGCCACGAAGACACAGGTTCGTGGTGCGCCTAGGATGCAGCAGCCGATGCGAAGTCGGCCCGCTCCCGGCCAGGCTTGGCAGGCATAGTCGTTGGCCTGGCCACGTCCCCCTGGCTCGTTCCGTGAAGCGCACGTGCTCCTGTCGCCTCCTCATTCCTTGCCTCTCCCTTCTTTTTGTGCGCCCCGCTTTTATCCCCTCTGGGCTCTCTTGTGGCGCACTCTCGTTGGCCTCTTGCCTTTCCCATGTCCATATATGGCCATCACACCACTGGTTTCCTGCGCGGTGTTCTCTGATTGGATGACCAGTGCACTGCCATATTTTACCATGATGCCTCGGGGTTTAGGCGCTGGCGTTCGCTCATTGATGCGCTCCTGGCGCGCATTTCAAATTTCCATTCCTTTGTTCTTTCCTTTCACTTTTTTGGGGTTTTGATGCCTTCCCTCTCAGGGGGTGCCCTTGACACATGACAGTAATGAAGTCATTAAATTCGTACTTTACTTCATTACATTGAAATTTTGCTATATCGAAATTCTCGATTAAAATGAAGTCTTAGCTGCGTGAAGCGATTCCTGCAAACAAAAACGTGGCGCGCATACATGGCTGGTGCACTGTTCGTGTACTGGCTATGTAGGCATCAGTGTGAATCGTGCGGAACGTTTCTGAACACAAAAACACGCCTCACAAGCCACTGGCACGCTGGCACAGCCGTGGAGACCGCACAATGCGGGTAGCTCCAGCAACCGCTTCTAAACGCTCACTGAACGCAACACAAGGCGCAAGCGAATTTGTTCATGCGGGGAAAAAAAGCTGATACAGTACTTACTCGCGTAATGAACCGACTCGCGTAATGAACCCTTCCCCCCACTTTTCTTCTTGGGAATTTACTTTTTTGTCACTTTGAATAGAAAATGCAGCAAGAAAATGCTTTCATCTCAACACGGTTGCTGATGCCGTAGACGATCGCAGCAACTTGATATCGCGCTACTGTACGCGCAGAAATGCTAAAAACGCATTCCAACAAAAATAAATCTCAACGGTAGCCAGAGACGTGAGCGCGTATGCCATGGCTCACAATTTAAAAATTGTGCGCTTGCGGAGTGCCCCCTTCTGAACACAAGTCTTGCGCCATGAAAGTGTTGCAACGTGCGAACAAAGCATAAAACATACTGCGCACCTCTTCCCTGCTCTTCGCTCTACCGGCTGGTTTTGGTGGCGTGCAAACAAAGCACACTAAACGTACTGCGCACTCCTCCGCTCTTGCTGTTCTGCGACGTCGCCATTACGCTCCGTGGTTTTGTTGTTCAACTATGTTCCGACCTTTTTTTGTGCTCCTGGAGCGCGCCGTACGATGGGCGAGTATGTGAGTTACACAGCCGGTTTTGAACTGAAGGTGGTGAAGCATGCGTTGATGCCCATGGAAGCCGAGTGGCTAGGCGGCACTTCAGTGTTGACCCAGTGCGTGCGAGACGTACGTTTGGGCGATGAACAGGGATCCTCGTGTGTTTCGTGGCCCCAAAGAAGAGAAGTTTCCAGTGCGGGAAAAAAAGTTTGAGTGCCTTAACGGCGCAGAAGATGGTGCGCTACGGGCCGACAACGAATGTGAAGCCACAAGCGACTTGAGTGACGACAGCTCCATGGCGAGTAGGGGGCCACTAGAATGTCGGAAATAAGAAAGGAATTTAGTTACATAATTACCTACATGTTTTTACAAAAATGGTAAGGCTCTGATAGCACTTCTCTTATTAGCACCTTTATTGTATGAAATTTCAACTTTTAAAAATCTGTTTTAAATTTTTTCCTGCATAATGAACCCTCCCCACAAATTCATGCCGAATTTTATGAAAAAAAAAAGTGGGTTCATTACGCGAGTAAACACAGTAATGGGGGCGAAATTTGCACTTTAAAGCATCAATCGTGCCGCCTAGGAAAGCACCGATCAAATATCCTGCACGGTGGTAAGCCTAATCGTCTCTGGTGGGGCCGAACGCTTCAAAGCTCCCGTCGCTTCAAAGGACGCTTCAAAGCCTCCCCACTGGCGAAAGCCTTGCGGCTCCTCCCGCTGCCGCGCGTGGCGCAAGTTGCTTTCCGGCCGAGGCAGAAGCCGCCATCAGCGGGCATGAAAACAAATACAGGTGCACAAGGCTTTTGTAAAGACCCACCAATGCTTTGTTGCACACTTGCTGGGATGATGGAACCCAGCAAGCACGAGTGCACAGTGGACAAAGCGGTGGCATGCGGCGGCGGTGGAGCCATGCACAATTTCTAGGCAAGCAGCTCGCTGGTGGACTCGACATCCGCGGCTTTGGGTGACCCGTGTCACCGTTCGCATTGTATTGAGACTTCGTTTTGGCACTGGCATCTCCCAAAATCCACTTCTATAACCAAAATTTCATGCCTACATAGTTGTCCATGAAGCTTCGTTACACAATTTCCGCAAACAGGACTTCGTTACCCAGTGGGTGAAAATACATGGTGTGCATACAGTTGAAGTTAGAAAAAATTACGTAGCTTCTTACATCGGGGGTTTCATTACATTGAAGTCAAACACCAAGGGTTGCCTGTATGTCGGATACAATCGAACCCCACAATAACGACAAAATATTTGCTTTTGAGAGAATTTCATTGCCACGAGAATGAAACATAAACAATAGGAAAATTGCCTGCAAACCGAAAACTTGTTTCCGGAAGTCGGCTGTATTACCTTGCGAGCCTTACCTTCACAGCTCAGCTACAGGAAGGGCTTCATTTCCAGTTGTGCGGGCCTAAGAACGACCGAATTGTGTCAAACGCATGCAAAATATTCCGCGGATTTGCCTTCTCTGCACGTTTTTCTCCCTGGTCCTTGGCACCGAGTGTGTCCGAGTGTGCAAGCGACGTCCAGCTTCTGCCGTTGACACACTTTGCCAGACAGTGCTGTCCACAAAACTAAGTGAGCACCTCTTGGTTGGCGTCCAGAAAGGCCACAGACGTCTTTGTTTTGTTTTGCGCACGTGCACCGTGCATGTGCACGGTTCCAAACTCGTCGGCACTATCCTTTCTTCTTCCACTTGGGCTACTGGCTTGAGCGATGATGGCTGCCTTATCTTGTAGCGATAAAAGCTTCCACTTTTGATCGAGCATGAGGATGCGGGTGCGATTCCCGGCCGCCGCGGCCGCTTTTCTGATGGAGGCGAAAAGCAAAAACGCCCGTGTGTTCGAGATTTCAGCGCACATTTTAAAGACCCCCAGGTGGTCGAAATTAATCCAGGACCCTCCACTACGGCGCGCCTCATCGCCTGTGCAGCGTCGGCCCATTAAACCCCACAATCAAGTCAATCACTTTTGATTGAGAGCAAACGTGCCGATTGCTGCCCACGCAACAAACGCACGTGCACTGTTCAGCAGTAGTTGGCTAGCATAGCCTAAGCCAAAGACGTGCCGTGGGTCACCATGCATCGTGGCGAGGCTGCCTCCGTGACCACCCGTGCATGGTCTTTGATGTAAACAAATATGCCCATGCAAACGCTCTGTGGCAGAAATTTACGCAGTTTGAGTGCAAAAAAATTGGATTTGGACGCTTTTTGGAGACGGTTAGCTTTAAATGGGTACATAAAATGTCGACCGCACTTGCAGAGAATTTTGTTAACGTGGGATTGCTACAACATTAACGTGGGTTGCCACAAGATGTGAGATACAGTCGCGTGCGATTTGAAGGTAATCGTGCGAGCATCGACTCACCGCGACGATAACGCCCCCCGACCATAAAGGCGACGCAACCGCGCGCGCCGTGTGCATTGGGGTTTTTCTCGGGCTCACCGCGGATAGTCCGCGGATTCCCTGAAGCCATAGGGATACGTGGGAAAATCAAACGTCGGACTGCTTCTCGGGGAGCCCGCAGTGAGTCCGACACTGTAAATCGAAGGGCCCCATTGCTGCATGCCATGTGCAGCGAGAGGAGGGTGGGGGCTTCGCGGGCGCAGCGTCCGCATGGCGCGCCAGCCAGCTTTGCGCGCGTGGCGGGAGTTTTGAACTGCTAATACAGTTGCCGCGTCATGCACTGTCTCAAATCTGCGTTGCGCACTGTTGTAAAATTAGCTCAAAATTTGATTTCTCCACGAAATTTGTTCGTTATATCCCGTAACGGGGAAATTTTACCTCGTTAAAATGATGTTTTAAATACATTGGTTTCTATGGCGACTTTCAAGGGGAATTGCGATTTGCTCGTTATATCCATTATTTCGTTATAGCCAGTCTCGTTATAACGAGGTTTAACTGTAGTTCCTCAGGGTCTTCATTTCCGCCAGGGACATTTTGCTCAGCTACATGAAGTACCTATAGATGCTCTTGCAAAAGATGTGCACCAGCTTCCCGTGAAGCAATTGCTACTTGTACATAAACGACATCACAATGATTAATGATAAACCCATTTACATTATGTATGCTGATGACACAAGCATATTTTTTACTGGTAGTGATCTGCAGAGCTTAATTCCACTTGTGAACAATACACTACAGGGCCTTCAGGCGTGGAGTGAAATGAACTCCCTTCTTATTAATACTAATAAGACAAATGTGATTGTGTTCCATACACGACAACTTCTATTTCTCTTGACTGTCTGCTATACTTGGGTAACACTGCTATTGTGCTTGCGGATTGTGTAAAAACCCTTGGTGTGTACTTTCACAAGAATATGTCATGGGATGTTCATTGTAGATTCTGTTGCAAGCAATCTGGGTAAGTGTGTTGGTGTTCTTGCCAAAATGCGTTCCTTCCTTCCAGTGCCAATCAAACTACTAATTTACAACACACCGTTCTTGCCTCATTTGAATTATTGTTTTTTGGTGTGGGGATCGACCACAAATGCCAACCTCAATAAACTTTTCATGCTTCAGAAAAAAGCAATTAGGTACATTGCTAACGCAGAATACTGTGCGCCTACAGATGAACTGTTTAGCCGCCTTAAAATAGTACCAGTGTACAAACTTTTTCATTGTTGCTTGTCCCTTCGGTACAAACGAGCTGTATATAATAACAATCAAAGTTTTTTAAGTCTATTTCATCTGAAAAGAACTATTTTGGTTTATAAAACTCGGAACCAAGATTACTGGTACACTCCTTTCTGTAGAACTGATTTTGGAAGGCAAATGCTTCGTTATACTGTCCCTCATGTACTTAGAAAACTACTTGAGAATAAAATTAGCGTAGAACGCACTAGTATCCATGCGATTCGGCAAGCCCTGTTGTAGTTGCAATTGTTTCTCTTCTTCTTTTTTTTTTTCTTTTCTTTTTTTTCGAGTGAAATTTGGAAAGTGAAAGCTGTATGCTGTCTCCAATGAACTTTATTATTGTTCTTTTTTTCTCAGAGTTATGAAATGTGTCCTTTCTTTATACAATGTACGTTCATGCAGCGCACTTCTAAATATGGCTAAGTTTGATGTTTGAATTTTGATGTTTATTAATACTTCTACTTTTTTTCCCTCGTACAGTGTTTCTTTTTGAGTGGGTGTGTGTGTGTGTGTGTCTTTAATACTGTATGCGATATACCAAAGTGTGTGTTCAAGATCTCGCTGTCTGCTATGTAAAAGGGGGGCTCGGGTCTCCTCAAGCGACACCAAGTCGCTTTTTTCCCGGGTCGGCCCTCATCTATGTGATGAAAAGAAATAAACTGAAACTGAAACAAAGCTGACCGACTATGGGCACCTTGTGTGCAGATTGGTAGCATGCGAATGAACGGTTTGGGTCTCTGTTTTTTCTTTCTGTGTGCAACCCACTTATAACAGTTGTTGGTCACAATGATGGAATTTCCTTGACACTTGAATATTATTATAAGTGGACGAACGAGAATGTAACTTTCACGGCTGGCCGCCAAAACTAAGCCATGCGTGTGCCAGCTGACTTAACAGGGCCCTTAAAAAAGACTGTGTTTCACGTAGGAGAAAGTCGCTACATGAAATCCTTCGCCCTTTTTTTTGTTGTTGTTAATGATTGGCTGGTTGAAGGGGGTTTTCGCTGCAGTGGATTTTTTTTTTTCCACATCAGTAATCAGCAGTGGCCTAGGGGACCCCCTTTGCCCCAGTGTAGCTGTATTTTAATCGAGACGTGGTTGAAGGGGGTGCCCCTATGGAAGGGCCGGTATTTAGGCAAATTTTTCGGTGGGAAATCTCGACCTTTGTTCCGCCTCATACGGTAGTTAGTACTTATCTTCTTTTTTTTTTAATTTAATTTCTCTGCACAAATGGCAGGTGTTTAAATTGGTGCATTGTTGTAACCATTTCTGCTTTGATCCTGTTTTTCAGAGGTTTGCAAAACGTCAGAGCCTGCAAGCCAAACAACAGAAAGGCAAGTACAGTTGTCGCCTGTACAATTGTTGTTGGGAACAAATCAATGCAAGGTTACCGCTCAAGAACACCTAGAGGAGCCACATACTGCCCTAAGCATTTGAAAAGTTCCTTCTTGCCTCGACTGTGTGAAATTTATTGTGGGACATCTGCTAAGAAGACATCTGGTGGGGTGTTGGCAGCCGCCGCGTGGAAGCGTTTGGGTTACTTAATGCTTGTGGGTGATCCGGGCATTCCGAGACAGAAAAGTGGGTTCCACAGGGGTCTGCGGTGCAAGGCCAGCAGAAGAGGGCAGTGAGCTGGGCAGTGGTCTCGAGAATGCCGGTCGTGGTAGCCCAATCAACAGGACACGTAATCGCAACAGGTGTGCAAGGCAAGAGTGGTGCTGGTTAACATAGCAATGCCTGGCCCAAGTTATCGTTGCTTGAAAGTGATGGCCCAAAAACAATTTCATACAAACAGGGTACATGTGCAAGAACCCGGTCATTAAAAATTAGCATGTATATGTGTGAGATTATTTCACAGTGAACCAGTAACTGCAACTGCAATTAGTTTATCCCTAATACAAACTACATATAGTTACATGGCAGTTTAAAAAAATATATCGCTGGCATCTGGGACCAGTTGAAACCAGTTACCCATGCAGTAACTTGAACCACCAGAAACCACTAGCACACCAGGCAAGTGGGACCAGTTGAAGTTGGTTACCCAGTAATGGGGACCAGATGAAACCAGTAGCAAAGCAGGCCATTGGTCGCTGGGGCCAGTCGAAGTCGTTAAGCCCGTAACTGGGACCAGTTGAAATGAGATGTTCCCATCTGGGACCACATTTGAAACCAATAGCAAACCAGTAGGGCATTTTCACCCGAGGCATATGATGAAAAGAAGTGTATTGCTGAAATGCAAACATGAACCCTTCTAAACACACAAGAATGTAATGCACCTTAGACAGCGTTGCCAGATGGTGAAACTGTGGTGTTGAGGTGCCGTTACGGCTACACCAGACAATATCGTGAAACGAGGTAAAAAAGTATCCGCGTGCTTCAAACCATGTTTTTCCTTCCATGAATGGATGGTTTTTCTGCTCCCTAACACCAAGAGCCTCTCACATTGTTGGGCTGCATGCGTATTGCAGTGGGCTCCATAAACATGGCATGCTTTCGCCACTGCTTCAGAGTAATGAACGCTCCAGTGTGGCATTTTGTATTTCAAACTAACCACAGGAAATAAAATCCCTGGAAATATTTTAATGCAGGACGTGCAGCATCCCCTCTCTAATAAATTTCTCCTTAATAATGGCACAGCTGCAAAAGGTTTGTATGTCATGTGGATTACCAGCAAAGCGTTACATTCTCACCGATTCACTTGAGGGCATTGAAACAGGTCTTTTTGAATATTGGCTGCAGAGTCACCCTTACGGGTGAGTTTATAACCTAGAGTAACATGCGTTGCGCATCCCCTGTATCAAGTGCACTCATTGATTTAGTGCTAAATCTTAACCTGGTCATAGAGCAACCCACTCGTGTGCAAGGAACATCACGATGATGAGGATTGCTATTGGTTTCCCCTTTCTAGTGGGGTGATGACAAGTCGTCTTACCAAGAAGAACTAATATACCTATGTTTTATACTCTTGGTTTAGTACTAGCTCTGCTTAGGGCAGGCACAAAAGCTTATTAAGCACAAAGTTCTCTTTCTTTTTTCCTGTTACTGTCCTACGCAATATTCCCCTCTCTGCTTTTCATCCACCAGCATTCTAATCTTCTTTTCGTCGCCTTGACAGCCTTGAAGTTAACTTCTTCTGTGCTAGACTTCAATCCTAGGGCTTCTGAAAGCCCAATATTCCCTTCATGTAGATTTGGATGGATACCCTCACATTCTAAAGCTATGTGCCGCATAGTTTGTTTCTTTTCCGCAGACCACGCATACCCCATCATTTTGTGAATACTTCCCCACAAAGCTCTTAGTTCGCAAGCAACCTGCTGTAGCCGCAGAAAGCAAGACACTGCCCTGGGAGTTATCGTAGAAATTTTCGTTTCTGATGTCCAAGTTCTCCACCCAATCAAGGAACATCAACAATCCTCAGCCATCAATTTGAGACCAAACAAGATTGGATTGACATCGTAGAGCAACGTTACTAGAATAAGCTCAGTTTAGGAGCTCCGCATCCCCGCCAGCGGAGGAGGGTGGGACGAACGGGGGTCGCGAGAACTAGCAGCGCTGCAGTCAAGTCTTGCGCTACTCACGGCGCGTCGTCTGCTTTGGCGGCGGGCTGCTGCGCAGACGTACCGCAGCAGCTTTCTAGTAAAGCTATTGCTGAACTTAAACGTCTATCATCTTTCCAGTCGACTAGCTTACACGCCTTCGTCCTTCTAGTCGACGTTACCGCATCACATTTGTGCACTGTTTAAGTGGAAATGCGTTGGGTCGCCTGTATGCACTGATTTGCACGCGCAGCTCATTGGCTAGCTAAGAAGAATCGACGGTCGGCCTATATTTTAACTGTCTACATTGCACTGCGTTTGACTTCATGTACGGTAGTTTCCAAGCCAATTGGTATTTTTGGGCGAGTTTTTATAACTACTGCGCCGTCTTACCTCGACCAAAAACGACCCAACGAATTTGTGAAAGCAGTGCCTTTATAAGTGCTTTTATGTCCACGCGGCAATACGACAGTTTTTCTGAATCTCGCGGGTCCGAGGTCCCGTTAACCAGCTTCCGATGTGGAGTTTCTATGCTAAACTTTTATATCCACAGGGCTGGTCCCACCTCATCTCGCCTTTGTGCACTCTGTGGTGCATACGAACATTAGATCACCAAAGATGAAAGTTCGCTTCACAGTTCTGACAGTCAGTTCATCTGTGACAAACGCACTCAAATTTTGTGAGTTCACATTAAAGCTTGAATCCGCAATTTAAAAGTGACCATGCCCGCTTCACAACAAGCAGCAAGAGCAGTTTTTCTTGATATTTACCCAGCCGAACGAACCACTTCCACTCATTTACTGTCCGGAATAACCGTTAATTAGTATAATCACCATTACGAACTACAGATGATCGGAACTCTGGCGATGGATACGTTGGCCTTGGCTTTAGTGAGCGGTAGCGGAGCGGACGGTTGAATGCAAAATCAAGACCGACTGTTCTCACCGTGTCAACTGTAAAGTGGGTGCGAAGTTAGCTGTTACAAAATGCTGGTACAACCACGCAAAAAAAAAACAAGTTTGGGGGGGGATAGTCGAACCCAGTACATTAGTGCAATTATCCGAGGCGCAACCTTTACACCAAATCTGAAGGCTGAGCGAGGCGTCTAATCAGCCGGGTTTACTTTCATATCGACGGAACGCTAAGCTCACAGCTGTATTCCGTCTGGACGGAAGCATAACCCACAGCGCTCCGTTCCGTCTGGACGGAACGCTAGCCACAGCCTTAATATAGCTGTGCATTACAATCAGTCAAACACGGTGTCATAGTTTCGCTGCCTGTCTGCTGTCATCATTTTTTCTGCTGCCTGCCAGGTGCCGCCCCTCAAGCCCACTGTGGCTTTGGCAGGCCTGTGACTTTCTAAAGTTTCTTGTTGTATGCAATAAAAGTGTTATCATCATCCTCATTAGCCTGTTTATGTCTTCTGCTGCCATAGACTATCAGTGGCTCCCATGCTGCGCAGTCCATTGCAAACTCAGTGTTTGCCACCAAATTTTCGCGTGTGGTTCCTGCAGCAAATCTGCGCCACCCCTGGTTATCCCATCTCTGCATAGCTGCTGGGGGCCTCCTCATAATTTATGCTAGGTCATCTTCAACCCAGTCTTCATTTTGAGGGGGTGCCAGCAAGATTGCTCAAGAACGTTCCCGCATCGTCCAGGAGATGAAGGCTCGAAAGAAGTGCTGGCTGCGAGTCCAGGCAACAACGCGTGGCAGCAGCAGTGAAAGAGGGGCATTGTGAGAGCTTCGCCGAGCAATGATGGGTGCCACACACACTCGCGTCTCAGCCGAGCTTTGCCATGACGCTCGGGCCATCAGTTCAGATGGTGCTCCATTGTGCACATTATTCACTACGTAAACGTCATCGGAAGCTTCGCTTTACATTGATTCCCACATGTGTAAATTTTTTGTCGTCATGCTATATATCGCCCCCCCACACGCACACACGTGGTGCCTGGTGTGCTGTCCCACGCAGGGCCAGGTGGCAAGGTGCTCGACTGGTACCCGCGGCAGAAGGTGGACGTTGTCCGGCAGAAGCTGGAAGGCTGCCACCCGAGCTACATCATGCGGTGAGCCCCCCCCTCCCCTCGGGCCAGAGCTGGCCACTGCAGTGACCATAAGTCCCAGGGTGGGGGCTGCAGCTCTTGGCTGTGGCTTCTGCAGTGGATGGGTCAGTGCACGATTCCTTTGTGACGGTGGCCACATTGCACTCGTGGCACTAGTGTGGAGACTGGTGTGTGAGCATGCACTTTGCCATTCCTATTGCCTTTGTTCTTTTTCACTCCTGCCTCAGCTTTTGCCAACACTGAGTCGGGGAGGCACGAGTAAGTGCGCGATCTTGAGCTTGACAGGGCCACTCACGCTCATCGCGTAGCAGAGCAGAGGGGAAGGGCAACGCGACTCTCGTGCCAGTGGTTCTCACCGGTGAGAGCCTAACCTGTCAGTGAGGTTGGAGCGTGGTGTACAAGAGGTTGGCCAGGAAATTTATTTGTTTACTTATTTCCGGATACTGCGGACAGCATTGCTGCCCAAGCAGGGAGGGTTACAGAGAAGATGACAACAAGCGTTCAAAAGAATTCGCATCACGGCACTCCACAAAATCAGATGGCAATGCATTCCAGCGTTCAATTGTACGAGGGAAAAATGATTTTTGAAGTATTTTAGCGTGGGCGGAGAATGGTTGTATCGTTTTTGAGTGGTTCAGTCTGGCTGAACCGAGTGGAGCAGGGAGTAGATATGTATCACTGTTTAGGCCAATTTTCTTGTGATAAAGCAAATACAAAAACTTAAGCTTGGCAATCTGCCGACACTTCTGGAGTGGTTCTAACTCTGGCTGTTTTGACATATTAGTAACGGATGATCAAAGTCTGTAATCAGAAACAATGAATCGAGCAGCTAGCCGTTGGATCCGCTCAATTTTTTCAATATGTTTTGTGTAGTGAGGACACCATACATTGATCCATACCCGAGGACTGGTCGGATTAATGTGCGGTAAGCCTCTAGTTTAACTTATTGCGGTGAGCGCCTCAGCTTTCTGCGCAGAAAGCAGAGCTTTTTAAAAGCTCTGTTGCAAATGTCGTCGTAATGTGTGTCCCAGTTAAGGTTATTTGTAATAGTTAGGCCCAAATACTTAACAGAAGATACAGTGTTAATGTACCGCGTTCCGATTTGATAGCGATGAATCAACGAATTTTTTGCGCTTGTTATTGTCATAGAAACTGTTTTAGAGAAGTTAATTAACATTCCATTACGTCCGCACCAGTCCGCGAGTTTACACAGGTTATTACGGTATTCAAACGAACTTGAGAATTGCAGTTATCAATAACAGAATAGAGAACACAACCATCAGCAAACAATTTCACATGTACACTTTCATCAAGGTGCTTCCCAATGTCATTTATGAATATCAGAAAAAATAATGGTCCTACTACCGATCCTTGTGGGACCCCTGACAAAACCGGTAATACGTTAGACCTAGAACCATTACATACAACAAACTGCATGCGTTTTGACAGGTAGGACTGAATCCATAGCACCAACATTTGCAGGATACCTGCTTCTTTTAACCACTCCACCAGCTTCACATGGGGTACCCAATCGAAAGCTTTGGATAAATCCAAAAAGATGGCGTCAATTTGCTGTTGCTTATCGATTGCGGAGGCAAAATCGTGAATAACATACCAGTTGGGTAATCGTAGAAACATGTTTTCGAAATCCACGCTGAGATTCAACAAAAAACTGTTTGGCTTCTAAATAGTTAGATATATGACTAGCGATGATGTGTTCCATTAGTTTGCAGCATGTGCTGATCAAAGAGATTGGTCGTTAATTAGTAGGAGACAGCTTATCCCCGGCCTTGAATACAGGTATAATCTTTGCCAACAGCCAGTCTATCGGTAGGGAGGCTTCATCAAGAGATGCATTAAAGATGATGTAGAGATACTCAGAAATAACCCCGCATACTGGTGCAAAAAGGCATTTGGTAAGCCATCAGGACCAGATGCTTTTTTAGTTTTAATTTTCCACAAAAGATCAAAAATTCCCTCACGACTGAAGCCAGGTCAGGCATGGTGGCACAAGGAGACAACGAGGTACTTATGGAAGCGACAGAAAGGGGATCGGTGAATGAGCCATGGAAGGTAAAATTTAGTTCATTGGCAATAGCTTCGGGATTAGTGAAAACTAATCCGTTAATGTTTAGTTTTTCTATGCCACACTTGAAGCCAGATAGGAATCGCCAGAACTTTTGGGGGGCTTCTTTTAAAAAAAGAGGCAAAGTATGATTGTGGAATCTGGAATGAGCACATCGTAGTTTGGCAGTCAGCTCTTGTTTGAGAGTTGAAAAGTCGCTGCCATGGTTGAATTAATTTTTCCGCCTTGGTGCAATTCTGCGCTTCAGATGAATTATTTCTTGGGTTATCCAGGGATTATTGCGCTTTGTGGTCCTCTGACGAAGTGGAACAAATCGATCAATGCACGACAGTACAAGCGTCTTAATTTCGACCAAAGTGTTGAAACATTGTCCCCGTGGCCGAAGTAGGGAAGACCAATGTGCAAGTAGTCGAGAATGGATTCATCATCGGAAGCCAAGAAATCATGAAATTTTTTAGAAGTAGCCTTTCTTTTAGTTTTGTTGACATCAAAAGCCACTGTGACTAGATTGTGGTTGGCTATGCCGTCCTCAGTGGTGGCAGAGTGTTTTTTGGAAAAGTTTTTCACAAAGACAAGATCAAGAGTTGAATGAGAGGTTTCGGTGGCACGTGGGGGTGCGTGTACTATCTGCTGCATATCATGCGAAAATGCGGTCTCAAGCAGAAGCCTAGCGCCCAAAGAATGTGCTCACATGGGATGCACGCGCAGGAATGCCCTCTTTGGGCAACACTCGTGCATCACTGTATGTACAGCCTGGTTTGCATGCAGAAACCCTGAAAAAGAAAGGTGCTGCTGAAACTCCTAGGTGGCAACTGTCAAAGAAGTGCTGGTGCGCACCGAGCCCTTTTAAGGCAGGCTTCAGTGCTGCATGCAAGCGGGTTGCTGGGAAGGCATGTGAGTGCACCATCCGAGCAGCAGGGCCCGGGCACCTTTCATTGACAGCATTTTCACATGCAGTCAGAGCAGACACGTAGAAAGCATTTGAGGTGTGCACTGCAGCCAAGCGGACTTGCGCGACCACTGCCAAGTGAGAGAAATGTCGGATCCCAGTGTGCAGTGTGGGCCTCGGGAATGTTTGGGGACAAAGTCAGCGGAATCCCAGCTGTTCACGTAAGGGCCACTCGAAACGGGCCTGGGCATCCAGTACAAGTGAACACCATTAAACATTGATTGATTGTGGAGTTTAATGCGCCAGCGCTACGCAGCCGATGAGGCACGCCGCACTGGAGGGCCCCGGATTAATTTTGACAAAATCTCGAACACACAGGCGTTTTTGCTTGTCGCCTCCATCGGAAAAGCGGCCGCCGTGGCTGAGAATCGAAGCTGTATCCTACGCACTTGCGCTGCAGCCGAGTGCCTGCCTTGCTCATAAGATTTGTCTCCTCAAGGGCACAGAACAGCAGTGACGAGGTGGCCGTGTCCTGCTCTCCCAATCGCGCCAGTGTGGACGCTGCGTAGCACGTGGCTGCAATGTGGTCTCCGAAAGTAGCTCTCTGTCACGCAGGGGAGGAAAGTGGGAAGTGAACAACAAGGAAAGGGAACACCGAGCATTGCCGTCTTCAAAACGCTCCTGCAAATCCCCTCCGGGCGCGGAGTGGTGGGTCCCAGTGCTCGCCTTGGTGAGAGGAACAGCACTGTCTGAGTCAGCCCTGCGCAGCTGGACCTGCTCCCCCTCGTTCCCCTCTGCTCCCAAGGGACGCCGATTGAAGGGAGCAGGGCTTAATCTGCGGTCCACCGGTGACCTGACCACTTTTAAGAGCTCGGTGCAACAAAGTGATGGGGAGAAAAAATGCGGGGTCATTCCATTTGTCGAGCTTGCCTATCTGATTGCCTTCTTTGTGTCACAGCAGAGCTGGGTGGGTGTTGCTGGATCGTCTGTAGTAGCGACATGCTTGGCTGTACCGCATGGTTATGCGCAGCAGGAGCGTGGGAAAGTGGGCCAGTTGGTAAAGGTTCACCTTGACGGCGCAACAAAGGACGGGGCACAGTAGCAGAGGACGAATGCCTGGCGCCGCCCCGTCCCCTGGGAGGCTTAGCGGCCTGCCTGCCCCTTGCAGGGACGAGCTGCGGCTGGGCAGGGGCCACCAGCAGGACAGCCTTGGCAGCATGGAGCGCCTCTGCCTGGGCGCCCAGGGCCCACAGGGGGCTGTCCGCAGGCGCCTGGCAGCTGCCCACAGGCTCTCACCCCAGCAGCAGGTCAGTGCCCCCGCAGCCTCGCCTGTGCGGCTGCCTTTCGAGTGCTGCTCGGCGTAGTTTGTCCGAGGTCACAGAATTCAGCCGCCATAGTCAGGCCGTCGCACAGGGGCTCGCAAAAGATCCCCGCTTCCTCTGGTTGAGATCGAACCTGGGTCCCTCGCATTACAGAGCTCATGTCTGTTATACATAGCTTCCTCGCTACCCATTTGTCAATGGCGAACAGTTTGGTTCTAACGTAACCAAGGGGGGTTTTTTTTTACTTGGCATTTTGTTTTTCAAGTACAGTGGAACCCCGGTTTTACGATGACCCAGTTCTTACGACGGATCACCGCATCCCAGACATCGCCCCATGGAAGCAGTGCATTAAAAACCAGGTTACGCAACACTCGGATGCACATGGTCCACTTCATACGAGGGACCCTGGCAGGGATAACTCAACGTTTTATGTGCCGCTTCACTGCTTCGTCTCGATTGACCCCCGTTTGACACTGCTGGTGTGCAGGCAGGTACTGGCGGCCAAGAGTGAACCTTCAACCACCCCACGTGGCGCAGATTGCCAACGCGTCATGAAAACATACCCCACGGTGATGACTGAACACCCGCCCACTGGATCCAAGTTTCGCCTTTCACGACGCCCTCTCTCCCCCTGCCCGTTGTTTCCACCTCTGCATCACCTGTGGTCCTTTCTTTCCCTCCGTTACTAGTCTTGCCATCGGATCTCTGCTTATCAGGGTCTTTGAAAGTCACATTGTTGCTGCGTTTGTTCGCCTTTTTTCTATTGCCGCCTTGTACAGTGGAACCCCGATAGTACCACTTTCAAGGGACTGCACGAAAATGTCGTATTGTCGGGGGTACAGGTAAATGCCGTCCTAGTAGACGGTTTCGTGCGACAGGTGGGCTAAGAACTTATTTAAGCTACTGCATTTAGTGCGTTCTTGTGTAATTTGCGAACCCCTAACTCAAATTTAAAGTTTCTAAAAATGAAACGCCCAATTTGTACCCCCTCCCCTCCTGGCGCCTGCGCTGGCCTGCCAGCCATGCACCGCGTGTTACGTGACCCTGTGCCATCCGGCACCGTTTATAGCCTGCCAGCCCTAGGCCTCGCATGCTCGCGATAAGGCCGATGTGCTCGAGCGCACCGAGAGGGCAAGGGGCGGCAGTGTGAAGCTGCCGAGGCCAAGCGAAACGGACGGTGGAAAAAAGGGGGCAAGGAAATGAGTGGAGCGACAATGCGGCTTTGAAAGACTCTTATAAGCAGAGAGCTGAGACAGAGGCAGAGAGAGCGTCGTGAAAGGAAGAAGCTTGAATCAAGGGGATGAAGAAAGCGGGTGTTCTGTCATTGCCGTCGGGTTGCGTACGTGTGTGCGTTTGTGTTCGTGGGCTCTATGGGGGCTTCAAATTCATGGTGCGCCGGCCACCTGGACCTTTCAGGGTTGCCTTCTCAGCGTTGGCATGTTGGCATTCTCGGGCAGCCACGTGGGGCTGCCCAAGGTTAACTGCCACCTGCCGGTGCTCGCCCGCCTGCCTGCATCTGGTCAGCAAGTGGTCTGGATCACCTGCGGAGCTTTGCACATCAAATGGGGCTTAAGAATAAAGAAAGGTCAGGACAGTGCAGCAAAGTTGGGGTAAAAGGGGGGGAAAGGGTCCATCGTATGAAGTGCGCCGCATGCACTCAAGTGCTGTATAATCAGGGTTTTTAATGCCCAGGGCACCCATTCTATGGGGCGTTTACTGAGACAGTACTGTTCCACCGTAAGAAGCAGGCCGCTTCCCCTGTACTATCATTCGTTTCGCTTGGCCTTTGCAGTTTCCCACTCTCGGCTGTGTTGGCCTTCCTGAATTATCTCGCGCAGCGCATGGCTGGCAGGCTAGCGCAGACGCCGTGGAGGGAATGGGGGGCACAAAATAGGCGTTTATTTATTTTTAGAAACTTGAGATTTCAGCAAAGTGGTCACAAATTATGCAAGAATGAGCTAATATAGGGAGTTAAAAGAGCTCGTGTAATTTGCGAACCCTATAAGAAAGACGCCTATTTTGCGCCCCCTGCCCTTGTGGCGTCTGCACTAGCCCGCCAACTGCACGCCACGTGACCGCCATGGCCATGGGCCAGTGCGACAGACCGCAGAGGGAAGCGAACGGTGGTACGAAACGGAGATAAAAGAAAAGGCAGGAAAAAAAGGAACGAAACGACAACACGGCTTTGGGAGACCCTGATCAGCAGAAACCAGGCAGTAAGAGAGGCAGGGAGCAAAGGATGCAGAGGTTGAAGCAACAGACGGGGAGAGCGAGCAGCATGAAAGGAAGAAACTTGGATTGAGCGGGTGAGAAAAAGTGGGAGTTGTGTCATCGATGTCCGTCGGGTTCGTGGGAGCTTCGAATTGGTGTTCTGTCGGTTGCCCGGACTTCTCCTGGTTGGTGTGTTGGCGCTCTGCTCCCACGTGGGGCCGTCGAAGGTTAAGCTTCTGCCTGTCTGTTGGGTGAGTGGTTGGGCCTGCCGCAGACTGTTTACCTTTGCACATCAAGCAGCGTCAAATGGCGGTCACGAAATAGGTGGGAAAAAGGATAAAGAGGGGGGCAAAAGGAGGCCCGTTTACGCCGAGCAGCGTCCGTCCTACGAATGGACCACATGCCCCCGAGCATTGCGTGATCAGATTTTTTAACACAGTTTGCCAGGACCACAGTGATCAGTTGTAAGAAGCGGGTCGTCTTAAAACTGGGGCACGTATCATCAGCGTTCCCCTGCATAAGGAAATGTGGCACTGGCTGTGTCAAATCATGGTATCCCATTATTGGCTGGACAACCCAGGCGAAAAAAACAATTGCAGGCCCATTTGGATCTGTCGAAAACATAGTTGTGCAAAATGGAACCATTCGCGTTTTCAAATGGTTCCTTTTGAACCAATTGTGTTTTTGGCAGGTCCAAATGGGCCTGCAATTGTTTTTTTCGCCTGGGAAGAAGTGTTTTGGTATATGTCATTGCACTGACTGGATGAGTGTAAATCTGTTTCTTGCTTTCTTTTTTTAAAGTAAGCAGAAAAGCTTCACTATGGAGTCAACAAAGAACACAGTAAAGGGCAGACACTACTACCCTGTTTGGAGGGCTTGTGTCCCCACTCTTCTTTCCACGTGGCATATGACTTGGCACCACTGCGACCATTCCTTTTCATGCTGTATCCATTCTTTACACACTTGTGAGCTGCAGTAGTGGTGGCAATGCCAGCAATAAGCACGCAGAGGGGCTTCCCAGGCCTGGCCACAATGCACGGTCATAGGCATGTGGTCACTATCTTTGCCCTCCCCCACGCCGTGTGAGTGGGGCAACTGGGAAAGCAAGTACAGTGCGGCCCCAATACGTAATGCGACTTTCAAGGGACTGTGAGTGTGACCAGAGTACGGGTAAATGCCATGCCAGCCTACAGTAGACGGCCTCATGCGACAGGTGGGCTAAGAAAACTACTATATTTAGCGCGATCTCACATAATTTGCGAACCTTTAGCTGAAATCCCAAGTTTTTTTAAAAATCGAAACGCCTATTTGGTGCCCCCCTCCCCTGTACGGTGCCTGTGCTAGCCCGCGAGCCATGCGCCACGTGAACCCCATGCCGTTCAGCGCTAGCCCATCAGCCCCACGCCTCGCACGTGTGAGATGGAGGGCGGACTTGGCTGGGAGGGAAAAAAGGAGAGGGTGTGAAACTGGCAGGGCCAAGTGGAACGAACGATAGACGAGGCAGTCGTGAAAAAAGGCGGGAAAGAAAGGAACGAAGTGATAAGGTAAGCAGAGATCCGAGAGAAGAGAAAGGGAAGGTGGCGAGGAAAGTGGGTGTTTGGTCACCGCCGTGGGGTTGCGTCTTATCTGTCACCACGTTCGTCGGCAGCTTCAAGTTCACAGAACGCCAGCCACCTGGGCTGACTTCTTGCGCTTGGTGCGTTGGCGTGGTTCTGCTGCAGGCTGTTGAAGGTTAACTCCCGCCGGCGCGAGGCATGCCCTCGTCTTTTTAGCAAGTGGTCTCGCCCGCCTGCGGGCCCTTGCACATCAAGCAGCGTCAAAGGGGGATAAGAATAAAGAATGGTCAGGGCGAGGTGACAATGCAGGGTAAAAGATGAGGAAAACATTGGTTTATCGCCACCGAGGTCTGTCGTATGGAGTGGACCACGGGGACCAATCTTGATCATTCTTTGTGCGTCTCAAAGTTTTTCCACAGTCTGTAAGGGCAGAAATTTCATGGCTTAATGTTTTGTGCACCTACAGGCATTTTGTTCGTTTTGAGTCAGGTGTGAAAGCGAGCGAAAGGACTCTGCATTTTCTTCTTCCCTTTTCCTAGGTGGAATGCCTTATAGAACAGGCCACAGACCCGGCCATCTTGGGACTGACCTGGATTGGCTGGAAGCCATGGCGTTAGCACTGTTGTCTCTAGCCAAACTGTGCGCGTTTTCAAAGTTGGATTCCCACAGCTGGGTGCACATGTAACATGTTTGTTGCAGTCAGGGCATTTTCACTTGATAAATAAATGTGTAAGGAAATGTTCACATGTGTTTGGACTGCTTTTTCCTTGGTTCTATGGCACTTTTTTTTTAGTGCGCAGCACATTGGAGGCGCTGCTACTATGGTTTGGCAGCAGCGATGGCGATGGTGTTGTAACCAAGCGAGCAAAGACGGAAAGGAAACGGCGGAGGGAAGTGTGGTGAAAGTGGGAGGGGGGGCAGTATGCGGAGCCCACACGAGATGCTCATCGGAGCGGCTGGCAAAAGTGTAAGGGGGAGAGCAGCACGTGCTTCTGCGCCTTCATCTCTCTCACTGCGTCCCCCTCACAATGTCGCCATGCGTCACAGCCAAGGAGCGCCCTCCCCCGTGCACTATCACCTCTGTTCGTCGTTCATCCGAACAACGCGACATTTGTGCGGGACGTTCAAATACAATTTCAACAAAATGCTCGGCGGAGTAGCGTAGGCCGCCGTGCATTCGCTGACCACGTAGTCGCTTCCTCAGATGCAGCAGATACACGCCGTCACTGAGAAGACTGAAATTCGCGCTGGGCGCAAATTTCGCATTAGGGAGTATGGTAATCGTCAGTGCTTTTTCAACTTTCTTTTTATGTCATAAATGCTTCCAGAACATAGTGTCACATAGACACAAGATGACGCAGCCGTCTTAAAGGAAAAACAAGTTTATTGGAGTAACAAATCAAAGAATAAACAGGCGCCGAAGCGGCAGTCAACAAAGTGATGTGCGTAGGCGAGTGTCGACGAATTGCATACCGCAGCGTCTGCTCTGCGGGAATTTAGCTTTGGGCGCGACTGTTTCTCGAACCGTGCAATGACATCCGGAACACTGTAGATCAAAGAAGATTATTCTAGGCGGTTGATGTTAGTTCGAAATGCTCTCCCTATAGACCTTATTTAACAATTCCAGGCATTGTCGTCTACATGGGGCCTGCGGACGCCGCGATTTTCGCATTTCAGATGCGCCTTGTTTGCAGACTGAATTAAGTTTGCCACCAGCAAAAGTTGTGATTCTAACAAGGGTGGTTTTATTTTACTTTCTTGGCAAGTTGTTTCTGCCTGGTTTGCGGTAAATATAAGTTTATTTGCGGTTTCATATAAAAATCGCCAATTCTTTGTCAATATACGCACACACAGCAGAGAAGACAAACGTTTTGGTGTGCCTGCGCTTTTGTCGCGCTCAAACAGGCAACGCCATCTGGTTTCCAAGCGTGCAAGTGGTGCCGAGCTGTGCTCCTATTGGACGCAGGTCCGGCCCCTCTACGCCGCACACGCCGCACGAGCCAACGTTTGCACGAGCGGCGTTTGCTCGACCGCTTCAAATGTTTGGCACTTTGCCGCAGCAACGAAAAAAGTGGTTCTGCCGCACGAGCGGCGCCGCATCAGCGAATTCGCAGGCGAAATCGCTCCATGTAGTACAGGCTTTAGAATTAGTCACTTGGTGGGTAAAATATATATCGCCAGTGGCATGTGCCTCCAGCTAGAACAGCATGATGTACACATTACACATGATGCATTCAGATGCATTTAGCAACGAAAAAAGTGGTTCTGCCGCACGAGCGGCGCCGCATCAGCGAATTCGCAGGCGAAATCGCTCCATGTAGTACAGGCTTTAGAATTAGTCACTTGGTGGGTAAAATATATATCGCCAGTGGCATGTGCCTCCAGCTAGAACAGCATGATGTACACATTACACATGATGCATTCAGATGCATTTTATTTACCAGCAAATGTTGCAACTTCCATGCACCCTTACCTTGTTGTTTTTACAGCGAATTAATTTCCTGGCGTCTTGAACTCCTCTGGACAACTTATACAATGGATATTGAACAGCATTCCCATTATGAATTTATATCAGAACGGCATTCACCTTTGCACAGCAAGCGATGCAGGTAGCGTCTTTTCGTCGTCATCAGGCATTTAGTACACAGGACACACGACCTCTAACAGACACACGAAGCGGCGAGTCCTACGTACCACACCATGACGCCGCGACATGCGGCCGTGTTCACGCTCACAAAAGTTCGGTGGGCAAAAAAAACGTCTTCGGCAACACTCGATGACATGACGCCGACTGTTTTGATGTCGAATTTCGCTACAAGATGCTCAGTTGGCGCCGTATTCGTCACGCGCAAACACACGATCACACCACCGCACACCGCACTTCGCAATCGTCGCCATGTTGGCTAGGAAACAACTAGCTTGGCATGGCTTCAGTTGGCCAAGTTGGCTTCGCGGCCGGCTTGTTAAAAAAACGCACTAAGTGGAGATCAGTGAAAAAACGTTGCCGGTACGTTAACGAACAATCAGCGGCAAAAACACATTTATACCTTGAAGCTGCAAATTCAGGTTCCCTGTACAATTGTCAGCTTTAAGGTCCGCTCCGACTTGCTTGCTTTATGAAGGGCATATGTGTGGGTTAGGGCATGGCCGATTTTTGCATTGTTGGTGGGCGAGGGTCCGTTTTTCTTTCTCTTTCTCTTTGGTTAGAAAATAGAATAATCGGCGAGTATATTATGCCTAGAAATAGCTATGAAACCAGGACTCAAGGACCGAAGTGGGCACATACACTGCATCTCTACAATTATTTCGGGACCAGGCTTATAAAGTTGAGCTGTAGACGTCCTAGACGACCTTCGGCTAATGATTTGCTGGTTCCAGTAGGTCCTTTAGCAGAGACCATCTGGGTACCGAGAAGTCCTGGGAGCAACTTTTGGTCCCAAATGCAGCCATTATGGTTCCCAACTGCAGCCTTGTTGGTCCCAACAGCAACGCAGCTGATCCCAACTGAAGCCTTGCTGGTCCCAATAGCAGCCCAGTTGGGACCAACTGGAGCCCTGTTAAGACCAACAGTGGCCTATCTGGGACCAGCAGCGGCCCAGCTGGGACCAGCAGCAGCCCAACTGGGACCAGCAGAAACCAGCAGCGGCCCAGCTGGGACGAGCAGAAACCAGCTAAAACCAGTTCAAATATTTTCTCTTGGGTAAGTTGGCCAACACGTTGTAAAATCCGGTAGCAGTATTTCTTTCTCTATGCCGGTAGGCATAGAGAAATAAAAAAATTAGAAGAGTGGACACACGGGCTTATCGCGGCCGAGCGTGGCCTCCGCGATCGGCTGCCGGCGGCGCGCCGTTGCTCCGGCCGTCCCATTCGGCGCGTCCCCCAGCAAAAACTTGTAATTTGGCTAACTCCGACACGCGCCGCGAGGCGGCGCCGTTAGCCTAAGGTTGAAGCGAGGCTCATCTGACCGACACTGCCTGCGATTTCAGGTGTTCGTCAGTCTTCGTTGTCGAGTTTTCACTGCAGACAAACCTTGAGTATGCGCTCGATGTGTTTTCACTCGTTCCTGCAAGCAGTACAAAGTTAAGGTACGTACGTTGTTTAAAAGGCACATGTTCGTTTTGCATGCAGCCGGTTTGGTTACGTGTAAGTCGAATGAGGCAGCCCAAACTCTTTTCGCATTTCGTGCAGATTGAATGCCAGTGTGCTGAATTCTTTTGTCATTTTTACGGCCTTTTCGCGAGCTTTTCGCTTTTCATGCCTTGCAGGCTGTTTCGAAAGTACTTGGCCACAGTGCGCGCGTGTTGTTTCACGGCACGTGTGTTTGCGTGAGCGGTCGCGTGCGCACGCGTGCATGTTACGTGTGTGTGTGCGTGGGGGTTCGTGCGCGTGTGTGGCGTGCGGGTGTGTGCATGCGTATGTGGGTGGGTTCGCGGCGCGTGTTTATGTGTGTGTGTGTAGGTTCGCACGTGCGCGCGCGCGCGTGTGTGCATGCGTGTGTGTGTGTCTGCGTTTCTCGGTGTGTTCGCGGCGCGTGTCAATGTGTGTGTGTGTGTAGGTTCGCACGTGCGCGCGCGCGCGTGTGCATGCGTGTGTGTGTGCCTGCGTTTCTGGGTTTTCTTTGCCGTAATTAAAGTATAACGCATCCTGAAATGACTTTGTTTGTCCTCTTGCCCAGATGTATCTTCGGTGCATTAGCCTCCAATGTTTTTGGCAACCGCGGGAAAAATGTTCTGCTGAGTTCAAGGACGCGGGTTCGATTCGCGGCCGCTTTTCTGCTGGAGGCGAAAGCGAAAGCGCCCGTGTGTTCCAGATTTCGGCGCTCGTTAAAAATCCCCAGGCGTATGGGCGTCGGCGGGAGGGAGGAGGGGGTGCCAAAAAGGTCCTTGCTCCCCCCCTCACCCAAACCATTCTAACACTTTACCCCATGCCCTCTTCCCCTTCCTTCGCGCAACAATAGATTTGCCCCCTCAAGGTAAAATCCTGCCGACACCCATAACCAGGTGGTCACAATTAATCCGGAGCCCTCTACGGCGCGCCTCATCGCTTATGTAGCGTCGACGCGTTAAACCTCATAATAAATAAAAAATTGACCCAGTTCCAGCCAGGCAACTTCAACGAAAGCATTGCAGGAAGTTTGTCTTACCCAACACTGGATCGGAACAACGCTTTGTAAGACACCTATGCGTCGTGAAAGATTACACTTCCCTTAACAATTTTTCTCTTGAATGAATGCAAACAAAAAGTGATATCGTTGGTACTCACAAAAAAAAAATCAATGCACTGCGCTCTTTCTTTGTATCACGCGCTCTTTTATGTACTAAAATAACAAATACAAGTTTTCCAGAAATAAAACCTTATCTTTTTAAATATGCGCGACAACAAAAATAAAAATTACTCATGTGCAATGAATTCACTTACGCTTCACAGCGGCCCCAGTCCACGTCAAAAATTAAACGGCTAGTAATTAATGGCACCTGTAACTACTTCTATCTACTGCATTGATGAGCGGTTGTAATTTTCGATTATACGTCTCACACACTGCGCAGGCCGAGTTTTCCTCCTGTGCGCCCGCCCGCGCCACGGAAAGCGACCTTAGGCTAAGCGCGCCGCGGTGCGGCGGAAAACGGCGAAACGGCCTCTTCGGAATTACGCTCTCTCCGGGCGATTGGAACGGCCGGAGCAACGGCGCGCCGCCGGCAGCCGATCGCGGAGGCCACGGGCCGAGTGGCGTGACTCGCGCGCCGTCCGGCAGTCGGCGCAAGTGGTAAAACACTATATATTTAAAATTAAGCTAACACACAATATTATACTTTTAAAATTTTGTTACACATTAGACTACACATTTTTATTTGTGTAATAAGTTGAATGGCTGTCAATGTAAATTTTTGTGGCTTCTTTGCGCCAAGCCTGGCCAAGCCGCCAAGCCGCAAGCGCAAGCCGCCATTTGGCTCTTTCGGCAGCGTTTGCACGTGCGTTTCTGCAGCCTCGTGCTAACCTCTGTTGTTGAGAAGGAAACGCCTAGCGCTTTATTTGCGACATCGGTTTTGCATCCTGAACGAAAGGTGAGACTTTCGTCTTTAAAGTGCTGGTGTGGCGTATCATATTTACGTTTCCTTGTACTGCAAACGCTGCGAGCACTGCGTAACCTCAGGGAACCAGGCATAGCTAGTGCTGCGTCTTTAAGATAAGCGCTTTGGAAACGCCCCGGAAAGGCGTAAGACACCATTTTTTAGCTGGACGTAATGGTATTTTAGGCTGGTTGTGCCGTTTTATCTAGCGCTGAGGGATGCCAGCGGTACGCGCCCGTCGTCGCACGTAGCGTTTACGTGCCGCAAACGACGGCTGTGAGTTGCAGAAGTGGCCGGCCGGCCGGCGGTCCGTAGGCGAAGCAGGCGTTGTGCGCTGTCGCTGCACTGAATTACGTGAGCCGCCGGCTGCGTTGTATTATACTAGCTAGCCATTGCTAGCTTGGCCAACTGTTACTGCTATTATGGCCGTGATGCGCTGCAAAGCCGTCCGGGCTAACGTACACGGCGAAGTAGCCGTATCTGCATTAATTTGACTTATCTGGGCATAACCAGCAGCCCTACACTCATCGTAAGTTTTACACATGGGTGCATACCAAGCTGCCTGCGTACAAAGCGAACCCGCTCGCCGACGCAGATAACGCGCGCTCGTCGCTTCGCTTTGGCGCGCCAGGTACGGTAAAAACGCTTCTTTCGTCGGCAGATAACAGCTTTGCTCGATGCGGTGTGAGTGCGCAGTGCATTGAAACCTTCAAATTTGGTCTTCGTTCTACATCGTATATCAATTCCGGTATCGCAGGCATTGCATACAACTGTTCCACACTTGCCGTTTTTTCAAGCGTTTGCTCTCTTTTCTCTGGTCATATTTTGGCTAGTTTCATTAAACACGTATTGCGCAGATTGCACCTATTTAGTCGGAACTGTGTGTTTCTTGTCATATCTTTTTAAGGCATGGCCTTTGGCGGTCAGTAGTACTCAGTACGACGCTCACTGCTGCTTGCCATGGTGCCCACACAGCGCCCAAATATACTTTCGCCAGGTGCCCGTTCTCGGGATGCGTTTCTTTCGCGAGCCCGTGGGGCAACAGGTTTGTTTAACGTTCAGCTCGCTCTCACTCTTCGTCCTGATTTTACAAAAAAAGACAAAGGGATTCAGGCTATGTGAGCAGCGTTATCATTCTTGTTAACCCAAACAATAGGTGAATTGCATTAAGAATGTGCCTAACCAGTGTTGCGAAATTACAAAGACCCATATTTTAAGTGTTGCTAATAGCTTGACCGCATGATTGCCGAATAGAATAAGAGAACTTGTGTTTTAAATAGGTGGCATGCACTGGAGGCAATACTTGAATACTAGTTGCAGTGCAATTTACAGACTATTCGCATATCATCTGTTATTGCAAGCAGTTTGTGTACTATATCACCTGTGCAGGTCTACAGGTGCCCTCAAGACAGAGCCAACCAGCCAGCTGCATTCTTCATACCAAACATGGTGCAAGCACTTCATGAATCGTGCCCTCACAGGACTCACAAAAGTGGCCGTGCCAACTGTTCTCCCAGAGTTATTCAGTTGTATTAATGACTGCCTGCAATGCTTCTTGCTACCTTATTGATGCTTCTGATGGATACCGCAACTGTATTCCATCTATTGAACCTTGCCATTAGCACCTAAAATCTAACGCAAGTCTCGGCACTCAATAAGGCGTGACCACTTAAAAGACTATCGTTGACTCAAGGAACAAACGGTTTTTTATCACTGACATGCCTCATATCATTAAAACCACTAACAACAGCGTATAGTCTCCAAACTCCACTCGCAAGTTATTGTTGCTGCTAGTTGTAATATTGTGAAAACAGTACATTCACAAAAACCCTTTTACATTATGAAGACTGCCAGGGTAAGAGGTCATGCTAAATGTCGTTTGTCACCATACGTGCTGCCTGTTGTCGGACTGGCCTAGATGAAGAGAACCATGTTGGGACCTACGTTGTCAAATGCTTATGGGATTCTGTAATGTGCCACCATTGTCTCATACACGAGAAGCATATACTGCTTCCCTGTTTCTTATATTAGACTGTTCGTATTGACAGCGGAAGGCATGAATTTGTGTGCCTTAATCGAGCCTGGAACCTGTCGGTTGACTACGTGCACGTACCTAAAATATCCCTGCCTGGCCCTTTGCCTTTACTGGGAAGACAACGCTTTCGGAAGGTAACCCGGCTTCTTGGGAAAATGCACCCTTGCAAGGAACCAATAGGAAGTTGATTTTTTTCCTCTTAACCTTTTGCGTGTGCATCTCCACATAAATGGGATTTCTGTTCAATTACTGCTACTGATTTGAAGTTGCCCCGAGGCAATAGATCTCATCAGCGTTCATCAAATAAGCGAGGCCATCAAAGCCAAAGTTTTTCCCTTCTTTCACATCCTAACTGGAGAAATTGCCAGACTAAGAAGATTATCTGCGGAGATAGTGGTTGTAAACAGTTGCAAGTATCCCAGTGTCTAGATTATGTTATGGTTGATATTTTAGTATGACTGCAACAGCGAACAGCGTCTGAGGGTGTCGTAGATACAAGTAAATCTGTGGATGGCTGAGTTTCTCGGTTTTCTACATTTTCAATTACCGTGGAGAAAAAATCCTTTGTGTGGTTGTGGTACCTTTACTTGTGCATTTTTTTTCATTCCTGGAAACGTATTTGCCTCTCATTACTGTGTATTGTCTCTGTTGTGTATTACTCACTGTTTATTATTATATGTGTGTTGCAAAGAATGATGACAATTTGAACTTGTTCCGTTTACTGCCATGCAATAAATATTTCTTCATTTATGGTGTGTCTCTTTTATGTGGCTCGGCAACATGTGAACACGCGACAGAATTCTTAACCAAGTGTGAGTGGTACTGTAATTGCAATTTCACGTTTTCAGAAAAAGGTTTTTTTTCTGTAAAAGCATACGGGCACTAAGCCTGAGAATGATATGTTCAAATAAACACTAATTATTGCATGAAAGCGTCCGAATACCGTACCGATGCCCGTCGCTGTGAGCAGCGCTTTCCAGTCCTTCAAACTACCCGCCAAAATCGGTGTCCGCGAAACCGAAACCGAAAGTGAACGTACGAAAGTATGGTTACTAGTTTGGCTCTCCGTCCGCTCGGTGCGCTACACTACAGTACAGTCATTCGGCCGCAGGGCTCTATGGGAGTGTCCACTCTTACCAGTATTTCTTTCTCTATGCCGGTAGGGTCCGAAATACTGTCGCAGAAGCTTCTCACTGAGTCCACGTCGTCGAATGGGAGCCCAAACTCGCACACGATCTCCTGGGCGGTACTCGGCGTCTCGGTGTTGGAGGTTATAGCATCCGGCATTCACCAGCTGCTGGTCCGTTGTGCGAACTCGAGCGCTGGCGGGCCTCCTCCACACACTGAATGTATCCTTGGATGTTGGCGGTGAGGTCGTCGACTTCCACGTGGGGAAGCATGGTGTCAAGCATCGTAGTCGGCCGTCTTCCATAGACAAGCTCGAACGGTGTCATCTGCGCAGTTTCCTGGATAGCCGTGTTGTACGCAAATGTGACATATGGAAGGACTTCGTCCCAAGTCTTATGTTCCATGCCGACCTACATAGACAGCATATCCGCGATCGTCTTGTTAGACGTTCCGTAAGTCCGTTCGTTAAGGGGAGACGCGGGTCTTTGAAACCCGAAATTTGGCCAAAAAATCGATTTTTAGAAATCGCCATTTTCGGAAAGTAGAGCTATTTTTCTACCGGTTAGCAAAATATTCAGACCCAGAAGTACGTGTTTGAGCCATAATATCAATATATAGGACCGACGCCCGCTAAAATCGGCCAGGATTCGACGCGAAAATAGCATTTTTTCGACGACTCGCCCCTCGGGTTTTACATGAGCCACGGCGTCCATCTTGGTCTCATTCGAAAGCGCGGCTTTTCATTTTCAATTCCCCGCCAGAACCACTCCGTTTCATCCGTTGGTTGCGAGGAAAACCTGGGTAGAAAAGAGACGGAACGCGCCGCCTAATTGGTTATTGACTGCACGTGACCACAGGGCGCAACCTCATTGGCTGGGCGCCGTGGGTCGTCTGCTCGGCACTCTCATCACAGGGCAACGGCTCATGTATTCGTCTATGCGAGGACCGGAAAAAGCCCCGCATGGCGTAAACATAAAGATGTCTATCGATAACCGAAAGGAAGAACAGGCATTATTAAAAGCGCCTGAAATACGATTTTCTGCTCCTGTGACGACGACTTATCGCGAGAATGGCGTCGAGACGGAGGTAGGCTTAGCGCCCGCGCGGGCTGCCGAGACGATAGCGTAGCGATATGATTACGCCTGCGGGAGCACTAAGGTGAGTCTATCTTTCGATCAGCAGCAAATAGAAAGAAATGAAATGATAAAGTGGAGGATGCCGCATGCCGACGTCGCAAGGGAAGTGTGTTCATTCTGTTATCAACGATGCCGCGGCGGGTCGGCTTGCACTCCGGCGCGCGCTTCCTCGTCGGCAGGTTACCATATAGATGAGCGATTCGAGAATTATAAATGTTCGCACTGTGCACAATGTGCGTTGGTGACGTGATATACGAGTAGATTAAACCGAAAACATGGTTATCCCACCTAGCCAAGCGCATGCACGTTACAGAACAGTGCCGGGCATTCCGTTACCAGCCCCTTCGCTGCAACTCATTTCACGCGATGCAAATCCGATTTGATTGCTACAAATGAAGCAGTAACATAACAAAATAAACGTTTACAACTGTGGTGCACGATCGGCACCTCAGCCCTAGTCGCCAAAGAGTGACGGCGCGCTGCCAACAGCATAAAAATTGAAGCAACGTTCTGGCTTTGCTTTTGTTCAGTTTTTCTGCCAAGTGCCATCTGTAGACAGAGGATTTCATAATTTTCCCATTAACTGATTTCAGCAAACTTGGTATGCTCGTGTTGAGCGAAAAGCGAGCTACATTCTAGAACCTTTCTTTTTTTCATATGCTCAATAGATAAATAAGTCACTTGTAGTAAACCTTCAACTGCGATTTTCTCAGCTTCCCTTTTTTTGCATATGTGCCTAGCCTTACAGGGGTTTTGAGGTAGTTTTTTTTTTTCAAATGATTTCTACAAGTGTTATACCGTTGAATTCGGGATAAAATGAACTGCATGCTGATGCTATTTTAATTGGCTCATTTTGCCCCAAATAAATGTTATGAGTTATATGAGCTTTTTTAATTTTTCTGAAAACTGTACTTGGCATAATTAGACTTATTTTATCCAATAAACCAGCTATACAGGAATATAAATAGCATCAGCATGCATGGCTGGTCTTAAGCTACACATCCATACCATTTATTTAAAAAAAATGAATAAAAAGTTCTTAAATGAGTACTGACACGAAATTTTCGTGTTACGTTTTTTTCGCTGCTATGCGCGCCTACCAGCCCACTAATCATAGAATGACAGGTTAAACGGTCGAGCGCAGCGTAAACATTCATTTACGGCGTCGTTTATTCGTGACAGTTTCGGTTTCGACTGAAAAACGCCGAGCGGCCGCCATAACAGGATGTATCACATGACGTCACCATTCTTGCCGCATCGCTGCCTCTCTGGAAGCGCGCCCGAGCGAGCGCACGCGCGCGCCCAGACCGGTCGAGGTCTTCGCCGTCCCCACAGGCCCGGGCAGCATGACGTCAGTCCCAAAACCATGACGTGTACACACGCCCGAGCAGCGCGCGCCAACCACAGCCAGCGCGTCGGCTTTGTCACGGGAGCCCCGACGTCGGCAGTTTGGGGCAAGTAGCACATGATGTCATGTCGGCCCGCTCTGGGCTTTCTCGTGCGGGCGAAGATTAAAATAGATTTTAAATATGTTTCGCTGAACTGTTTCTGTTGAAACTTGCTGGGAGATATCTCCTGATAAAAAGGAAGCGTTTTACATAGTTACCAAAGCTTTGAAATTTCGTGTCAGTACTCCTTTAAAGGCTCGTAAGAAATTACTTAATTAGGCTCCAGTGTTTTCTTTATAACTCAAAAAATAATTATACCACTTGAAAACGCATTACATATTTGAAATGAGGAAGACAAAACACATATGCACAGTGATTTTCATTATCACAGACCAATTAATAAAAAAGTTCATTTCAAGACCCACGTCTCCCCTTAGTACACCGTCGTTCTTCGGTGATCCGTGTTGCTGTAGCGTAAGATTCCTTACATAAGCTCCGCAGTGAAGGCCGTTCCCTGGTCCGTGATTAGGACTTCAGGGGGCCGGGGCTCCATGTCACAGCAAAACTTGGTTTATGCCTTGGTTTATGCCTTCGTGACTACTTGTGCAGTACCCCTCGGAAGAGCGGCCATCTCTGCGTAGCCTAAGACAATCCACTTGTTCTCGGATCGTGACTTAGGGACCAGGCCCAGAAGGTCAATTTAAAAAAATTACACCATCTTCCCGTGGGGAACCCTGACGAGGATGCGAAGCATCGTGGCGGTTCCATGTGGTTCCATTGTGTTGCCGTTATGTTGAGTGATCTGGTTTTTACTAGCGCCAGAGGGAATTCCGCGTCCGGTCCACACCGGTGGCAAAGGCACGCAAGTGCTGTTGTGTTACGGTGAGTAGGCGGTGGTTCTCGAGGCGCCGAAACTCGTCCATCATGTTCTTGTCGATGTTGTCTCTGGTAGAATCGGTAGTCTCCGTCAGCTTTGGTGAGGTAAAGGTTGTTGACATTGGTGCACCGGCTGAGAGCAATGTACACGCCCTCCTCTTCGCAGCTTTGTCTTCTCGTTCTTCTTCTTCGGCGGTTCCCCTACGGGAAGATGACGGTGGTTGAACGCGAACCTATCTCGTGATGGATTCTTTGGTTGGCCAATCCCTAGGGGCATCTTGCCACAATCAGCATCAGAGGCGCTGCGGACGGGGCTGGTTGAGCTGCAAGGCGCGTGGCGCTTCCCGCCACAGCTTTCCCACGGGAAATTCAGCATCCCCCTCTAAAGTTTGCAGTTCGTCGTTTCCGTTGACGTTCCGCTTCGCGTGCCTTCGTTGTATCAGTAGCTTCTTGACGTAGTTTGAATGAGTCAAGGACATAAGGCGCGTTCGTAGCACTTGCTCCTGTCCCGGATTTGTAGCGTAGTGGGAAGAGCACCGCGTACCTCCCGTTGCGGCCAGAGAGTAGTGGGATCGAAACCGGGCGCCGCTAACTATTTCTTTTTTTTATAGTGTAGTATCGCGGAGCTGTGGGTGTAAGGAGGAGAGTTGCGCATGCGCAGTGAGCGTGTGGACGGCGCCGCCACAAACGACGGAGGACCAGGCGAGCCTAAGTGAGTGAGTGAAAAAGACTTTATTAAATGCCGGCAGCAGACGTAGTGTTGCCACTACGCCCGGACGGAGCCACTCGTCGGTCCTTTGGCCACTCTACTAGACGGGCACCGTCGCTACTTACTGCAGTGGTGGTCGCCCCCTTCCCCGGAGGGAGGATGGCGCCCCGCAGCTTTCACTCCGGTGCTGCCGTTCGAGCGCCGACAGGATCTGCTGGACAGCTGAAAGTTGGTCCTCCTTGCTGTAACTTCGCGTGACCTCTTGATACCACGGCGGGAGGTCGGTCCTGGTTGAAGCCTCTACTGGTCTAACCTCACAGTCCCACAATAAATGGGCAGCAGTCGCTCTGGCGTTGTTGCACAACACACACGTGTCGTCTGGGTACAGTTCTGGTGATATGTGCCGCATTATGACCGGGGTCAGTAATGAATTGGTCTGCAGTTGCCTGAATATTGATGCTTGCTCCCTAGTTAGCTCGGGGTGTGGCGGTGCCATCACCCTTCTATTGTTTCTGTAATACTTTGTTACACCTTGAAAGGTGTCGAACCTATCTTTGGTCTCCATCCACCACTCTGCAGACGAATCCATTACTGTCGCGCGGCCTGCTAATTCTCGCGCTACAGTATTAGCCGTCTCGTTGTGGTTGGCCATTGTCTGTGAGACATCGTTCCCTGCATGGGCGGGGAACCACTTCACTGTTATCCTCCGTTTGTTAAGGTCCACCGCGGTGAGCACCCGCACTGCTCCACTGCACATTCGGCCTTTGGCAAAGTTACGCACTGCACCCATTGAATCACACAGCACTGTTGTTGTTTCCGGGTCGGCGATGGCCATGGCGATATTCCGGCTGACATCAGGAATGCAACCAGGGTCTATCCTATCCCCCGCAACATGGACCCTACTCACAACAGGGAAAGAAGAGTGGCTAGGGCAAAAGTCATGCTTGAACAACATTCTAACGTGCCCGGTATCAGATTTGTGGACGCAGCCGAGTACAGTGACCGTAGATGCTTCACGGCTGTGGTCATTGATGCAAAGACAGGGGAAACAATAACAGCAGCCAGCATCGCAACACGTGAAGCACAGAATGCCGAGGCGAGCCTAAGAAAAAATTCTCTCCGTCTTCCCGCGAGGGGAACCCTGGGGTGATGCAAGGTAGAGTTCCTGTATATAGCTCCCGCAGGGAGCTATAGCTATATACAGGAACTCTAATGCAAGGCATCTCACGGGGTTCAATTCGCTGGCGCTGGTTACGGTTGCGTCAGCCAACGCGGTAGCAGGCATTTTAGTGTCCATTTCAACTCATCGGAGCAGCAGGTGGAGCAGCAGTCGGAGCAGTAGCAGCGTGAGCGACTGACGGAGCGACTGAGGAGCGCGCCGCAGATACCGCGGTTATATAGCCGCCCCGCGAGATAGAGTGATGAGAGAGAGCCGCGCATGCGCGCTAACGCACATCTGGCATGGCGAGGAGAACGAGAGAGAGTGTAGCATACGCGCTAACGGCGCGCTGACGCACTGCTGGCATGGCGAGGAGAACGCGCTAACGCAGCTTGCAGGCGAGGGGAAAGGAGGAGGATTGCGGACGCATGCACGCCGGATGGAAGGACTGGCCGAGTGTAATAAGAGATGCCTAATGCTCCGCATTTAAAAAGGGCCTCGATGGGACGGCGGTTGGCTGCAGATATCCAGCGGGTTTCATCGGCGGCGTTTTCCGTCGCTGGCAGTCACGACATTGTCGGAGACGTCAAATGTAACGCGGGGCCAGTAGTAACATGGAGGAAGAAAAGTTTCCCATCCAGTCATCGCCCGCGTCGACGCATTATGCAAACCTCCCCCTCGCGAGGGGCACGATCAAATGCAGAGCATTTCCGATGGGTGCGCGCCTGCAAGTCGTATGGATTACGTATTGGTTGTTGTTGTTGTTGTAATTGTTGTCTTCCAGCGTAGACATTGTCGATGAAGTCGATGCTGAAACGTGAAACGTGCCGTGAACCCCCTGCCGCGGCTATGACGCAACGTGGAGCGGCTATGACGCAACACAATCCAACACAATCCACTTTAATCCAATCCAAATCCAAACCAAGCCAATCCAATCGAATCCAATCCAATGCCCCTCGCGAGAGAGTGTTATAGCGCCGAAATCGCGCCACCACACGAACGCGTGATGCTGACGTCACGATCACGCCACAGATGTTAGCGACCGGAGAGCGCACGAACGACATATGTGGTTTAAGCGCGAACCGACCGCGGCGAGAGAGCGCGATGCGAGCGCCCCCACTTGTTCTTGCGCGCGAACGGAACGCGGCGAGAGAGGGTGTTGCGAGCGCAGAGAAGGCGAGGAGGACGCGGGGGAGAGGGCGCACCTGTGGCCGACGGTTGAATGAGTCAAGGATATAAGGCGCGTTCGTAACCTTCTACTCTGTGTCGGCTTTGTGGCGCAGTGGTTAGAGCGACGGGCACCTTGCGCTCCGCCCGCAGAGTCGTGGGATCGAAACCTGGCGCCGGTAAGTATTATTTCTTTATATAGTGTAGGGGGAGCGATGCGGACTACGAGCGATGCGGACCACGGACGCCAACGCGGGTGACATCGTGAGTTACTGAAATGCTCTGCATTTAAAAATTGGCCGCGTATCTGCTCCTTTCGTTGCAAATGCCGTCAAAAGACGATAGTCTTTATCGGCTTTTGGGAAGTAAATGCCTCCCTTCGCTTTCCCGCTCACCTCTCATGTTGTTCCTCTTTCCTCCCAAGGTAAAGACGCCAAAGATTTGCCTAAATCATTTTAAATTTCCCGCGTTCCACTGCTCCAAACCGGGTGACTCGATGCGAACGCTGCCGTACGGCGAAGACGCGCGTTAATCGAGGCGCCCTACTTCAGCGTTTATAGAACCGCGTTTCCCTACTCCACGTGCGTTGCAAGCAGGACGTGGAACCTACCTAGTGGAACCTTGCGTAACTGTTGCCGGTTGATTTCTTAAAATGGCCCCAGAAGCTATAGTGGCGCGGGCGACAGCAAGCGATGGCGGAGTGAATTCTTTTTCTGCAGTTGATGTAGTATTTAATTTCGCAAATTCAAGCATGTTTGATTTTTTTATAAAGGAACACTGCAAATATCACTTCTGTATCGATTTGTTGTCTAATATTTGCGTAATGTCTTGTTCTTCTTCAACAATGTTGACAATTATGAACATTCCACCGGACATAGACGGGTAGATTTAGCTGTGACTATATAAGACTATTGCGCAGGCATTGTTTTGCTTTGGCCGGGTGGCTGAATCGGGTCACAGACAGACAGACGGACAGACATACAGACAGACCAAAATTTCTGGGTTTAAGTAGCCCAAGAAAGACTATCGTCTTTAAAAGTGGGTGGGCCGGCGGCGGCGGTCTCCGACTCCGGCGCATCTCTCGTGTTTGGTTAGCGGTAGCTTTTCTTCGTCCTTCTTGCATTTGTCTGCTCGGTGATCTCATGCCCGCGTGCGGGCAGGAGTGCCCCGTATGTGTGAAAGACAAAAGCCGTGGGAAAAAAAAAACCAACATATAGCAGGCTTCGCGACAACGGGCAGCAGAGTAGCTTCGAGCAGACGAAAGTGCAGAGCTCGCGGCGGCGGCGCGATGGGGTCACGTGGTGCAGTGACGCCTGGACCGACTTCGATTTTACTTTTAAGTGCGATGCACTTTATAAGCGACCCCAAACCATCCACCGCCGGCGGCGGCGGCGTCCGCAGCCCTGCTCTCCCTAGCAACGGCGCAGAGCGGAGAGGAGCGTCGGTAGCAACGGCGCAGTGACGTCACTCACCACGTGACGCCACGCCCTCACCGCTCCCTCGCGGCGCGGCGGTGTGCGCCGCGCGCATCCCTCTCCTCACCCGCGCCGTGACGTCACGCACCACCTCTTCTCCCGGCAGCTGCCGTGCGCCGCTGCGCGCGTCCCCCTCCCCCTTCGCTCGCTCCTCCTCTCTCCTCGCTGGCTGCAGCTGCGCGCGCACCCCTCTCTCTCGCGCGCCCGCCTTCTCTCTCAGCCACCTGGCTCGGCGCGCTCAGCGCGGCGTACCCCCCTTTATATGCAGCGATAAACCGCCAGACCTCCGTGGGTCGGCTCGCGCGCGCTCTCTCGCTACAGTCTCCTGCTCGCTCTGCTCCAGTTTAGACCGTTCGCTGGCTGGGAGCCTCTCAAGGCGATGTCAGAATTACTACGCCGTGTACTCTCGGCGCAAGAAATGCATTCGCACTTCCTCACGATTCCCTTCGGGGAGGTGGGGGCAATTTTTATGTATAGGCTTCACGTTGCTCCGCTAGCGCCGTCTCCTAACTTTTTCTTCCTCCATGAGTAGTAACTTGCCTTGATTTTTGCAATAGTGCAAGCTGTGCCGAGATGTCCGGAAGTCGGGTCGTCGTGTGGCACGCTTCAAAAATTTTGTCACGAAGGTCCGCGGGGATGACAGGAAGATATAATTCGTCCTCGTTCCAGGGCTGAAATTCTTCTCCACGAGGACAGAGTTTTTCAGGCTGAATGCTGGTACAGTTGCGTTTCAACGCTTTAGGCACGGCAACGTTGCATCCTTTGAGGTAGTCGATCATTACGCGTAAGCCGGGGCCGGCACGCTGCTGGGTGGCTTGGTCGCTATCCATCACGACTCCGAAGAACGCGCTGTATTCATCGGAGTCTTGAGGTGGTGGGTCGACAGAGGCGCAAGACAGGCAATCGGCGTTGGAGTGTTTCCTTCCGGATTTATAGACTACTGTAACGTCGAACTCTTGCAGGCACAAGCTCCACCGCCCAAGACGGCCAGGGGTCCTCCAAATTGGCGAGCCAACACAGCGCATGGTGGTCTGTCACAACCTTGAACGGTCTACCATACACGTTGTGGGGAGCGCCTTGGCCCGACACCTTCTGGCCTAGGGGGTGTCGCCCGGAGCCCCTCGCCATGGGCTCCCTTCCCTCGCCCTCCTCGCCTACCGTGCGGCCCGGTCGCCGGAGAGATGGCGCGAGTGGACGGGTAGGGACGGGCAGTGGTGCTGAAGAACCGCGCGCGGGGACTGGGACTCGGGACGCGAAGTGTGATGATGGTGTGTGTGTGTATGCCCGGACGGGCGACAGCGCGTTGGAAGATGTAAGTAAAGAGTTCTTTCACGCAACCGCAGTGTGCCTTATTCCTGGGCATGCCGTAGAGAGCAGGCCCACATCTGGCGCCCGAACGTGGGGCTGATGTCAAGCCCACCCGTGGACATTTGCTCTCTGCGGCTGCCGGGAAGGGGCCCACTGCGGTTTGGGACGGCATTCCTTTGTTCCGGGAAGGAAGCGCCATTTTGGCAGTGGGAGACCAGGGCTTTGAGCCGTGTAGATGCATGTTTGTAAATTAGTTTTGAGGCCAGTGTTTTAGTTTGCTTAGGTTTTACGATGGCTGTAGATGCCTGAAGTTTTTCTTGCGTTCTTTTTCTCTGTTGTTTGGGTAACGGCCTGAGTGGTTACATTGCGAGTGTATTTAGCGTTTGTAGGGATATTAGTCGCTTGTGTATTTTGAAGTGGCCCTACTGTGGTTTTTTTGTATTTTAATGTGGCTGTAGTTCAGCCCCGTTGGTCGAATGTATTGTCTTGACGTTCGTTTTTTGCTTCCATTATAGATTTGTGTGTGGAGTGTGTTTGTCGCGTTGCGTATGTAGTTAGCGCGGCTTCCTCTGTATTTCGCGTCTACAGTTTGGCGTGGTTGAGCCAGCTTTTTGTTGGGTAGTTCGCTGGAAATGGCTCCTACCACAAGGAGAGAGACGGGAGAGAAGGAGGAGCCGCAGGGCTCGGGGGGAGACTCAGCGGCCGCTGCGCAGGAGGCTGCTGGTCAGTTGCAGCCCGCAGATCTCGCCTCAATGATGAGGCAGATGACCGGGATGTTCGCGGAGATGACCCGAATGCTCGGTTCGGCGCTAGCTGCTCCCACCGCGGGTCCTGTAGTGCCGGTCTCGAAGCTGCGTTTGAATATCGAGGTTCCCTCCTATTCCGGCTACGGAGACGTGGAATCCGTTTGCGAATACCTGCAGCAACTGGATTCGTATCAGACTGCGGTAGGCGCATCGGATGATGACGTGTTGAGGCAGGTCCTGCCCGTGGCACTGGTAGGAAGCGCTGCGCGTTGGAGGCGCTGCCAACCGGCTTTCGAGTCGATGGCAGATTTTAAGGAGCGCTTCCGCGCTGAATTCCTGCCACCCGATTACGAACACCGTATGAGGGACGAGCTTGCCCTTCGCACGCAGCACCCTGAGGAGAGTCTCCTCGAGTACGTGCGGGCAATGCAGGAGCTGTACGAACGGGCCGACCCCGAGGCAGCCGACGCGGTCAAGGTAGCGCGCGTGTGCAGGCAATGCCACCCGCGTTTCAGACCGTACCTGCGAGGCCGGCGTTTTCGCAACTTGGAGGCCCTCGCACAAGAAGCCCGGGTAATTCAGGCGGATTTACTCGCCGAGCTTCACTACAGGTTGCCGCCGAGACCCGAGGAATCGCTCGAACCGGGTTGCGCCTGGTCGGGAGGGGGAGCGGATAACGGCCCCACAAACTCCTCGGTCGGAAGCAACGCAGGCGACGGAAGAGGGAGGCAGGACGAAGCAGCCCGCTTGTGCTGGTTTTGTCGCAAGCCTGGCCACTTCTCCCGTCAATGCCCCGAGAAAATGCGTAGCACGCAGGGAAACTCGGATCGCCGGCGACGGTGAAGGACGGTGGCTCGTCGTCGCCGGCGGGAAGCGAGAAGAGGGGGCCAGACAGGGGGGGCGCGAGGGAGCCCCCAGGGCACCCAGAAGCTGGCGTCGACGGGCAACTGGCCCCCCTCTCATGCAGGGCGCAGGAAGACCCCTCTTCGTCTGCCCCATTCATGCGAGTGCAATTAGTCGGTCAAGAACTTTTTGCACTGGTCGACACGGGCTCGACGGTTTCTCTCATCGGGGACGAAATCTTCGAAGCCTGCCGGAAAAGAAGAATCCGGGTCAGGCCCGCCGAGACACCCTTGAGCTTAGCAGCGGGTTCGGCAAAAGCAGACGGAGCTGTGAGACTCACGCTCGGTTTTGATAGCAGAAAGCGCAGACAGCGTTTTGTTTGCTTGCCTGGTTTGTCTGTTCCAGTCATACTGGGCAGAGATTTCCTCTCGAGGGAGGGTGTTGTGCTCGACATGGGGAGGAACGGCTACCAGTACGGGCCGCAACCCCCTTTCTTTCCTTTCGCGAACGCGCCGATGCACGGTGTACACCCGCACGGGGCAAATAGACTCTACTGCGCTGCGGAAGGCCAGGGAGAGGCGTCAGGAAAGAGGAGCACTGATGTAGAAGCGATCGTCGCATCTTTTTCAGGATCCGATGATCAGCGCCGAATGTTGGCGGAAAGTTTGCTCCCCTTATCGGAAGGGGGTGGCGGAAGCGCGCGCGCCGAGTGCAGTGGTTTCATGGGCGGCGCGGGCCACCCCGAGAGGGGGAGGAAAGGGCCGGACGGAGGAGTCGAGGCCGGCCGCAAAGGGAAAGCGGAGCGGCATCTCGCAGCGGCGCTTTCTCGCCCCCCGAGAACAGAGGCAGAAAGGAATCTGTCTTGGGGGGAGGTAGTGAGTAAGGAAGAGCTCATTGAGGCCCAGAAAGCAGACGGTCTGTGCCAGCGGGTGCTGAAAAGGCTAGCGGGAGGCGTAGCTTGCACCGGTAACGCTGAGGGGTTTGACGCGTATCTGCTGGGCGACGATGGCTTATTACTTCGCTACTTTCCCCAACTGGACGACGAAGAGGCGGTTTCATCCCCCTTTCGAGTCGTGGTCCCGAGGAAGTTGCGGAAACGGTTCATGCGGTACTTTCACGACTCAGCGCTGGCAGGACATGGCAGCGGCAGTAAGACTTACGACAAGTTATGCCGTGTCGCGACCTGGCCAGGCATGAGGAGAGACGTAATGAGCTATTCCCGCGCTTGCCCTCTTTGCCAGGTATCGAAGCCGCGCGCTGGGAAACCTGTGGGTTTCATGAAGCCGGTGGAAAGCAGCTACCCGTGGCAGATTGTAGCGTGTGACGTAATGGGACCCCTCCCAAGATCCGCGCGAGGAAACCAGTTCATTCTGGTTATAACGGACCACTTTTCTAAGTGGGTGGAGTTGTTTCCCCTTAGAAAGCTAGCGTCGGAGCGGATCGTAGAGAAGCTGGTGGAGACATTCACTCGTTTCGGCTTCCCCTCCGACCTGATCACTGACAATGCTTCGTATTTCACAAGCAAAGTCTTTTCAGACTGTTGTCGAGCGCTGCACATTCGGCACAGGAAAACGAGTCCTTATCATGCTCAGAGCAACATCACTGAGAGGGTGAACAGGAACCTGAAGTGCATGCTGGTTGCGACAACCAAGGAGCATAAGGACTGGGACGCGCGTTTGCCTGAGCTGGATTTCGCGACTAGGACTACCGTAAATAGGTCAACAGGTTTGACACCAGGTTACTTAAATTTCGGTAGAGAGATCGCTTTTCCAATGGAAAATGCACTGCTGTACGCGGCGGCGGGTAACGCCCCTTCTCTGTCGCAGTACGCGGCTAGGCTCCGGGAACGCCTTTGGGCAGCGCAACGCACGGCTCGGGAGAACCTCGACGTGGCGCGCATGGAGCAAGCCGAGCAGTATAACAAAGGCCATCGTCACCTTGTGTACAACATCGGTGACCTATACTCCGTTTCATACATCAAGTGCAACGCTGTGAAGGCTACACAAGTAGTCCGCAAAGAAAGGAGGTGTATCATTCCGCGCTGTTTTGTAGCCGAGTGGTCTAACGCGTCGCTCTGGAGAAAAGACGCTGAATTTTGAAGTACATGGGTTCGAAACCGCGTTCCGACGTTTCTTTTTTTTTTTTATCACATCTTCCGCGAGTTCAATTCTAAATCTTATTTCGTTCCCAGTAACTTAAACACTACGCGCATGCGGAAATGAACTGCACGTATGGGTTCTGGATGCATACCGATGTTTGACCAGCAATTGCTATTTTGTCGCGATTCTATACCATTGTCAGCTACCTCGTTGATTCTAGCCAGAACTTTGTGTAAGAAAAACACGTTAATTCATTAATTATTTAGCACAGCTGCTCTAACCAGGGTGAATTACCAACAGGTGTTCGCTTTCAGCTTTCGTTTTTGCCGTTGCCCTGACGATCCACTTCTTTATGGGCCTCTCGTAACACACTCAGCATGTTATTGATTATACCGGGCCGCCAGCAGAGCAACGGGTTCAGTTTTTACCGAAACATTTGGAACCGACTTTGGCACTGCACTCTGGAGTAGCCCGAAGCTCTTGGTGCGAATAACGTATCATTTGTTATTCATGGGAAAGGACAAAAAGCAGATTTCTGTACCTTAGAATACTGATTTCTGGCACAGAAACGCATAATATATATTTTAAATTTGTTATTCGCCCCTTTCCAGTCCGAATATATGCAACATTTTTGTGAATTCTTGTGCGTGATTTATTTATTTCTTCACTGCAATATTTCACCCCGGAAGCAAGAGTTATATTTTCTTTTGTGATTGGAGAAAGAGCTCTTTAAGCTAGGCACTTATTCGCAAGACAATCATGGATAGGTCAATTGTTTTTACATACGGAACCCTGATATGGCCCGTTTTTCTGGGTCAAGGAAATGTCTATGGTATAGGTTAAGGATGTGACGACAAATAACAGTACTAGCTCATGAGTTGGAGATTTGTTGCCATACATTTGTATGGAGACACACAACCGTATTGCATACAGGGGCAATACGGTTGTGTGTCATACACAAATATTCCAAGAGGAGGCTGACTTTCGCGGTTTAAAAAATAAACTTTATTTATAGATGAGCACCTCTGGTCGATTTCCTGGTGGGTTCCGACCTCTTAATTACCTTCCTTTCTCCCACCCAGTTTTTGCAGAGGTTATATGACTGCTCCAGCTGTATACACTTCACGACCGAACAGGACAGCACTACAATGTAGGGTCTTTCATAGCACGGGTCACTTGGTGACGTTAAACTCCACAGACAAAACCACACGACGAAGACACACAGTTTGCTTTGTCGCGGTAACAAAGCCTTTTCGGGGAATCGGCGCAGCATGAAGAAGCGCGAGCAGGCTGGATAGAAAGCTGTCCACGCTCCAGCTCTACCAGTTGACCCTCGTGAACAAAGCCGCCACTACTGACAGGACACACATTGCTGGGAAGTTCATCAACGATTCCCCCCTGCCCTGCCTTCGAATTCCTTGATCGCCCGCAGGTACCTGCGGCGCAAGACAATGATGCCAAGATTCCGTATTCTCCTATCATAGGTGAAGCCCATGTCCTTCATTAACCTCCACGAGGTGGTTTTCGTGAAGTTCGGCAAGTCGTCGTCTTCGTGGACAGCCTTTCGCACACTGTCCAGTGTCGGGATCTCCCTCTTGACGTACATTCTCTTCACATTCAGATGGATGGCATGGACTGTGAAGCTGTCATGCTTGACGGTCCGCGTCCTTGATATCGTCACGTCGCGAGGTCTTCTCTTTGGAGACACCGAATTCCCACGCAGACACTCCGCCTTCAATTTCGCCTCGGTACGGTGAGATACTCCGGTGTCCTCGCTCACAACACTCAGTACTTCCTGCACAGATTTCACCGGGAAACGCACCCTGGTACGGGCGCACACATTTGCAATTACTTGCTTGGCGTTATTTGACAACTTTGATGCGCAAACCCTCGAAAAAATGCGTACAGGAGACGTGGTCGAAGCTCGAGAGCTGAACGCCATTTTTTCAACGCTGCCTCAAAGAGTAAACAAAAAACGGCGTTCAAGGTTGCGCGCAGAGGGAAAACCTGATACGAAAGCGACAAACATAAAATACAAACTCGCATATTTCGATCGTTTGTCCGGCAACACGGGCGTTTTTTGTCAAGCTGATGATAAATATGTATGCTTTAAGGTTGCCGGCGAAGCATTTATTGTATCTGGCGCACCGCAAGCAACCCACTACTTTTGGTCGCGGAAGCACACAGCGCAAACAAGAGCGCTAGCTTTGACAGCGTTGCACCTGATGTATGAAACGGAGTATAGTGCTAAGGAGAACGCACCCACTCAGCAACGCTGCACGCGGTTTCACCGCAGCGCTCGCACACAAATGGCAAGGGCCATACAGAATTACGGCGCAGACGACTCTGCTCACGTATGAGATGCAGTCGCTTGAAAGCGACGAGCTGGTGGGTCCTGTGCACGTTAGCGATCTCAAGGCCTATCACGTTCGCACTGGCGATGACGAACAGGTGGTAGCGGAACCAGAAGGTGGGAGTCCCGCTTCTAATGACAGAACGGCCGGCGATAGGGTTCGCACCCATCGTTACGACCTGAGGGTGCGGTAGTGTCTACCCCCCACGGGTCCGGGTCTCACGTGGTTCTACCACGGAGCAACCCGCAGCGCAACAGTCACCGCTTCAAGTTTCATCGCGCCACCTGTGCGGTGGTGCGAGGCGTGTTTTTGTGCCTGGCCGTTACGATGCCAGCCTGGGCCTGCCGACAGCGGGCCCTCCCGGTGCGACCCGGGAGCTTCGCACCACCGGCCTGGTGGTGCGGGGCGAAACGTTCGTGCCTGGGCGTTGCGAGTCCGGCCCGGGCCTGCCGAGCAGAGGGCCTTCCTGGTTCGACCCGGGAGCTGTTGCCACGGTCCGGGGGTCCTACCGCCCTTCGGAGATGCGAGGCGGCTGCGGTTCGCCTCCTTGTCAGCGGCGGAGCCCTGTTCGTGGGTTGGAGGCCTGTTGAGCTCATCGCGGAGCTGTAGCCCTGGCGTGGAGGCGCCGGTGGGCGCAGAGCCTACAGCTCGCTCTGGGGCTGCGAGCGCCCATCAACCGGGTTTGCCCCGGGCTCATCCCGGCGTCTCCGGTTCCGGCGCCGAGCAGCGGAGATCGGGACACCGGGGCACTATCGAGAGGAGCCTGGCCGTTCGGTGGAATCCTGCGCCGGGCAGCCGAGAATGCGCTCCCGCGGACGCCTACATGGTGGCGATGGCGACAGAGCGGCATGCTGCCACACTTCGGCGGGTGCCAGCCCACCCACAGCCGCACAGGGCGGCCCCAGGCGCCGACCAGCGGTTCCTCGTGCACTAGAACCCCGAGGGCGATCTTCAATGATGGACCCGTATCCCGTGTTTGAGGGGGGGAGAGATGTGGGGAGCGCCTTGGCCCGACACCTTCTGGCCTAGGGGGTGTCGCCCGGAGCCCCTCGCCATGGGCTCCCTTCCCTCGCCCTCCTCGCCTACCGTGCGGCCCGGTCGCCGGAGAGATGGCGCGAGTGGACGGGTAGGGACGGGCAGTGGTGCTGAAGAACCGCGCGCGGGGACTGGGACTCGGGACGCGAAGTGTGATGATGGTGTGTGTGTGTATGCCCGGACGGGCGACAGCGCGTTGGAAGATGTAAGTAAAGAGTTCTTTCACGCAACCGCAGTGTGCCTCATTCCTGGGCATGCCGTAGAGAGTAGGCCCACAACGTATAGGCGAAATTTTGAAATGGATCGTATAACTGCGGAGCACTCTTTCTCGGAGGCTGAGTAGTTTTTCTCCTCCTTCGACAGACGACGGCTGGCAAAGGCGATTGCTTTTTCGCTACCGTTTTGCTTTTGGACGAGGACGGCACCCAACCCTACATCACTGGCGTCCGTGCGCATTTTCATTTCGGCTTTTTCGCCAAAATGAGCGAGCAGCAGGCGCGTAGCCAGGATTTTTTTCGGGGGGGGGGCTAAAGTTGTTCTCAAGTCCCCCCCCCCTCCCCCCGGCAATAAAAACTGGCACCGACCAAAAATGTTTACAATCCAAAGAAAGACGTTTCGGCTCCCGTACGGGTGCCTCGTTCACAATGAAAAATGGGGGCGAAAGTGATCCGGTTATGTTTGCTTCAAGATGTGACGTAGGCAACGTGCGTACACGTGTGGGAAGTTGCCGTCATTGTGCTCCGTGGTCTGGATTGTCAGGGATTCAAGATAAAGCCGTGAGGTGCAATTCTTCTCTTTTCCGATTATTTTTGCATTGGCCCAATCTATTTCATGGTTAGTTGCTTGTGCGTGCTCTTCGAGAGCGTTGATTGATTGATTGTAAGGTTTAACGCGCCGACGCAACGCAGGCGATGAGGCGCGCCGTAGTGGAGGGCTCCGGATTAGTTTTGACCACCTGGGGATCTTTATCGTGCGCAGAAATCTCGTACACACGGGCGTTTTTGCGTTTCGCCTCCATCAGAAAAGCGACCGCAGCGGCCGGGAATCGAACCCGCGACCTAGAGCTCGTGCTCAGCAGCGCAACGCCTTAGCCACTGAGCCACCGCGGCGGGTCTTCGAGAGCGTTAGAAGACACGTTCTTCTTTCTTACGTCGTACATGTGCTGCTTGAGCCTTTGCTGAAAATTTCCTGTCTCGCCGACATAGCTTCGGTCGCAATCTGCGCAGGGAATGCTGTAGACAACGCCTGGGAACTTTTCCTCTGTGAGCTTGTCCTTCACGTTCACCAGGGAGTGCCGTAACTTTTGAGTTGGCACATGCGCTACCTGTACACTGTAGGAGCGCAGAACACGCGGCAAGTGCTCGCTAATTCCAGGAACATACGGTATCGGAGCACGACGATTGGGACGCATGTTGCCGGACAGCGCAGGACGTTCTAGCTGACGTTCCACGGAGCGCACAAATGACTCAGGGTAGCCACTTGCAGAGAGGTCCCGATACACGTGCTGTATGTCGGCGGCGACATCTTCCGGTTTCTTGCAAACCCTCTTCGCACGGTTTACAAGCGAGGTGATTACAGACCGTTTGTGGGAGACAGGGTTCACAGACTTAAAAGTTAAAAAGTTTTTATTGTCATGTGTTTTCCTCACCAGACGGGTTTCTGTCCAACCCTAGATTTCAAGACCCCCCCCACCCATCCCCAATGAAAAAAAAAGCGCGGTAGTTTACATGTTTTGTTCATTAAAAAGACTGCATTGTCCTAAACAATGATACTAGTTTTATCACCAACTTCACAGGAGTAGTCGAGATATTAAATAGAACATATGAAGCCGTGGCGAATCCCCGCCCACTAGCTTTCTCACGATTTCTGTGACATCACAGGATGCCGTTCGTACGATTGGCGTTAAACGACCTAAGCCACTGCCAAGGAACATGATTGTGCGGTTGTAGAGTGGCCTCCACTGATCCTATCATTTGAATTCTAACGCGAAGTTAATACACTCATAACTACTTTTTAGTGCTGGCCTATATACATCACTCCTGCCCATTTTACGTCACTGCAGCGCTAAGTATGAGTTTTTGATATTTGTTGCATCGCTTCGGTTGAAAAACGCCTGCGACTGGAAAGGAGCGCGTGATTTACCAAAGCTAGTTCTAGCAAATTGAACGAGGCTGTATTTTGTCTTCATATAGCCCCTTTAGTATCTCTCTCATGATATTGGTGTTGAATATGATGGTATTTGCGCCAAGTGAAGTTGTAAACGGGGAAAAAATCCGCAGACCGCGTGATACAAATCTGTTCCCGTGATACGGGACGTATTCTGCACGCACGGGCACCTTGTGCAGGCATTGCATTAAATAGCCATTGTTTCATGTGATTACTTGCTTTATTTCAACGTGTGGAGTATGATGAGTGTGAGATCCGCAATAAATCGACGGGGGCCGTAAGAATTAGTTTTTTATTTAGTTCTTCTTGTCCAAAATGCAGAACAAAAATTTTTTGCATATAAGCATTCTACGCCCGTACAGCAGCTTTCAGTGCAAGGCCAATGAAGCTCATTCTGTGCAGTCTACATCGAATTCATGCTTTTAGGTTATGTGTAGCACAGGTCTTATCTCAAGAAAAAAACGACAGGCAAGACGACAAGAAAAAAAATTATGCCTTCAGCAAATTTCAGCAAATACAAAAAATGTCATGGCTTTCTTACTGCTAAAATCCATTTCTTGCGACGCTTATTCTCCACGGCTGCCCGAGAAACCTGTACAGAACGATGGCAGGCTGCCTTTTGCGATTGTGGCAGTACTTCACGCAGCAGTAGCGGCGTGGCCACTAGTTCATTCCTGCAGCATTTTGATCGTTTCGGACCCCGCAACTTGCAATTTCGGACCTCGCAACTTGCAACCCTAATAAACACAAACATCCCGCGCAAGAACAGCGCTGTTAACGGCGAAAATTACACGAACATGGCAGGATTAGCCCTCACGCAAAGTGGAATAATTCAGCCATCGGTATTTGTTAAGCCATGCCAGTTAAAATTTCCGCTGTTGTTTTTGGTCGCAACGCAGTCCATCTCATAGCTTCTATCAGGACTCCGGGCAGACATGAGAAGCTGGTGCTTTGTAACATAGTGAATCTGGTTGACAGTTCGGCGCAGCCCAAATGTCGAGTCTGCTGTGATGAGCTCCCCTATTGTGTTCTGAAATAGTTGCATAATTCTCTGTCAAGTATTCAATGCTTCGTGCATTGAAGTATACAATGCTTCGTGCCCTATAGGCACCGGACAGTGAAGTTTGCGCGCGACTGCAGCGCCATCTCTCGCCGCCGCTTAGCAACTCTGGGTCGGTGGATGTCGCGACCTGCCGTTCAGCGCACGTAAAAACACGCGCGCTGCGTGCGGCTCGACGCTGTGTGGCGGAAGTTTTTTAAGAAACACAGTTATAATGGCAAGTTGCGGGGTCCGAAACGATCAAAATGCTGCAGGAATGAACTAGTGGCCACGCCGCTACTGCTGCGTGAAGTACTGCCACAATCGCAAAAGGCAGCCTGCCATCGTTCTGTACAGGTTTCTCGGGCAGCCGTGGAGAATAAGCGTTGCAAGAAATGTATTTTAGCAGTAAGAAAGCCATGGCATTTTTGGTCAGTGGAAGGAGTATTATGAGTACGTTGACTGTTTATGCTGTTGCGACCGTGAAGGGGCACCCGATCCGAGCTCCGTGGCCTCCGACATACGAGTGGTAGCGTGTATGATGCGACAGCGGCCAGCCGCTGTTGCAGCGGTGAAAAAGTCCAGAAGCCGTAGGCTAACGTAACTGTTTACTTCATAGCGAGAGGTGAGCCGAAGCCAAAGAACAATGCCCCGACGGGCGAGGTTACAATACAGGACTCGAGCAGAGCGACAGCATCGATTCGCTGCTCTAACAGGAATGGTTTACAACGCTTGCGGGGGTCTATTTATACCCAAAAGCGGTAACGGTCAAAACGCAACAAGCGGCAACACGCCACGAACGTCACAGACACACACAACGCTCTTTCCAGAGTTCGTAAGCCGTTCATAGCCTCGTCGCACGTTGAGTCCGGGAGAGGGGAGAGAGGAGGACTTCGCTGAGTTCGCGGGGCCTCTGTGTCCTTGAAGAGCGTGGAGACGAGCCTCGCCGGCAGCCGCCGAAGTTTTGAAATGCGCCCAAAGCGAAGCGTCTGACGCGGCTTGTCGCAACTTGTCACCGACATGGTGGCGCCTGGCGCACGAGGTGGCTTCGCCGCACAGCCGTGGAGTGCTGCGGGAAAGTACGGCGGCGCTGGCCGATTCGTAACAGCTTCTCCGGCGGGGGTCCGAGATCCCGATGGATAAGGGTCTTCAACCGTTGTCCGGAGGGATGCTGTCGAAGTGAGGTGTTCGGCAGACGCTCGACTCCAGGCCTGGGCTGTACGACACCGTGCTGGAGCTTCACCGGGCGGGTCACTGGACGAGTAGTGGCTCCCCAAGAACGTCTCTGGCTTGGTCAGGCAAGCAACAGAACAACACAGGAAGACACAACCGCATCGCCGGCAAGTGCGAAGACAAATCCACACTGAAGCTCTACCAGGCTTTTAGTTGCGAAAAAGTACGCGAATAACTAACTACTCTAGTTATATTTTTGCCCAGCAGTACTTTAGACAAGTGAAAAACTTGAAAGGTGACATTTCGCGTGATTGGAAATGTCCCACACAAAAAGAAATGTAATCGTAAAGGGCGAAACCTGCGTCAGGAAAAACAATGAACTTGAGAAAGTCAGGCGTCTACAGGCCACTTCTCGCGCAGAGAGCTGCGATTCGAGCTCTCATCATTGCTCCGAGCTTTCCCTTTTTGTACCGCACTTTAGGTGCACCCGTTCTCTGAACGCTGCTGCGACTGCGTGAGAGGACACCGGCCGTTCGCTTCGACAACAGTCGAGCGCGCGGAGGAGCGAGCGGGATTTTCCACCGTTCATACGTTAGGCGCGCACTCCTTTTTGGAGGCGGCGTTTCCCTGGCGCAATGCGAGCTCACGGCTTTGCCCCTTCGCGTGCCCGCACTGAAACGCGCGCCACAAGAACGCGCGGAAGTTTTTTCTCTCTTGCTCGCCTTTTAAATGCAGAGCATTTCAGTAACTCACGATGTCACCCGCGTTGGCGTCCGTAGTCCGCATCGCTCCCTCTACACTATATAAAAAAAATAATACTTACCGGCGCCAGGTTTCGGTCCCACGACTCTGCGGGGGGAACGCAAGGTACATGATGCTCAACCCACTGGGCCACAAAGCCGACACAGAACGGAAGGTTACGAACGCGCCTTATATCCTTGACTCATTCAACCGTCGGCCACAGGTGCGCCCTCTCCCCCGCATCCTCCTCGCCTTCTCTCCGCTCGCAACACCCTCTCTCGCCGCGTTCTGTTCGGGCGCACAACAGGTGGGGATGTGCGCAACACCCTCTCTCGCCGCGCTGGGTTCGCGCTGGCATTGGATTGGATTCGATTGGATTGGCTTGGCTTGGCCTGGCTTGGTTTGGATTTGGATTGGATTAAAGTGGATTGTGTTGGATTGTGTTGCGTCATAGCCGCGCCACGTTGCGTCATAGCCGCTCCACGTTGCGTCATAGCCGCGGCAGGGGGTTCACGGCACGTTTAACGTTTCACCATCGACTTCATCGACAATGTCTACGCTGGAAGACAACAATTACAACAACAACCAATACGTAATCCATACGACTTGCAGGCGCGCCCCCCGCGGAAATGCTCTGCATTTGATCGTGCCCCTCGCGAGGGGGATGTTTCTTTTTTTTACGAACGCGTTCGGCAAGCAAACGCCGGAACGCGTTTACGTTCTCTCCTCTAGGCTGGTCGGTTCCCGACTTCGGCTCAGCCACAGGCGGCCCGGGAACCTCAACTAGCTCAGCCGATGTTGGCCTATCATCGGGAGCATCAGCTGGGAGTGAAAAGGGCACGACGTGCTCATTAGACACCTGATAGCTTCGAACAGTCACTACCTCGTTATCCTTCGCGTTTTCAACAACAGCCTCGGCACGCGAAGGCCGAAGTGTGTTGCCGTTCTCATTTCTCACTGCCAGAACTACACTACATCCAGGCTGCCCTGTCTGATTCTCAAAAGATGGCTCAGCCGCCCCAGACACCTGAATCTCTACCAGCTCGGCTGGCCGTTGCTCGAGGTCAGCTACATGAGCTAGTGTCATGGCGGAATCGGCTTGCTCAGTGGCGAGATCATCATTTCTCCCAACTGGACCGTGCAAACCGTTCGCTGCCTCGGCTGCAGGCTTTGCCACCACATCGCTCGTTTCCGCACTACCGTCCGAAGGACCAACCTCCGTTTCAGCGGACTCGTGCGGCCGCTCGGTAACCTCATGGTTTACGCACTCCAGCGAAATTTCGCTATCTCGCGAATTGTTCATGTTCAGACCGGTAGCCGTTCCCAAGGCTTCCCGCGAATTTGAACCGTCTGAACACTCCGCCGAGATCTCGAAAACAAACGCCGACACATTATCGCACTCAGTGGACACGCACTGCCCTCTGCCGCCTCTGCCGACAGTCTGAGCTAATGCGCCGCCGTTATCTTTTCAGCAACCTCGCCACGCTGCTGCGCCGCAACGGTCGCCTCCGACTCGCGCTCCCGAGCGTCTGCTACTGGCAGCGCTGGCACGGTGCTTTCCTCGACAACGAGGTCTTTTTCGAGCAACTCAGGCATCACTTCTTCCCGCTCGAGATGAATTTCGTGCTCTTGGTTCTGGTTCTCTCGTTGCAGTCTCTCTTTTTCGAGCCTCTTTCTTTCCCTTCGGATTCGCTCGATATCGAGGTCGTACCTTTTCCTCGTGTTCCTCACGCTGGCGCTCAGCCTCCGCCTCGGCGGCCTGACGTTTCGCGGTCTCCCTGACATTGACCAGCTCAATGCATTTCGACAGCTCCACATCGTCAGCCCCGACAGCGAGTATAGCCTGTATCAGCTCTGGATTTCTCAGCGCGTCCGTGACATCCAAACGCAACTCTTTTGCAAGCTCCAACAACTGCGGTTTTTTCAACGCTTTCAAATTCATGGCCGGTCTAGAGTACTGCTTTCCCACTGCTCCAAAAATGTTTTGCGCGAATAACCCACGCGACAAAAACACACGCCCTACCAGCTATCCTCAGAAGCCTGGTAAAACTCAGTGAAGAAAAGTCCCGCACTCACCCTTGACCGCCGTGAATTCTGCGAAGTCCGAAGCCGCCTTGACGTCCGTGGTGTTGGGTCTCGCACCGCTGGCTTCAGGTGTTACGAAGTTGCCATCCGACCGCTGCCAACCAGTTGTTGCGACCTGGAAGGCCAACTGCAGCCGCGAAGAGGTCCAGAGCCGATAGGTCAACGTAAACTGTTTACTTCATAGCGAGAGGTGAGCCGAAGCCAAAGAACAATGCCCCGACGGGCGAGGTTACAATACAGGACTCGAGCAGAGCGACAGCATCGATTCGCTGCTCTAACATAAATGGTTTACAACGCTTGCGGGGGTCTATTTATACCCAAAAGCGGTAGCGGTCAAAACGCAACAAGCGGCAACACGCCACGAACGTCACAGACACACACAACGCTCTTTCCAGAGTTCGTAAGCCGTTCATAGCCTCGTCGCACGTTGAGTCCGGGAGAGGGGAGAGAGGAGGACTTCGCTGAGTTCGCGGGGCCTCTGTGTACTTGAAGAGCGTGGAGACGAGCCTCGCCGGCAGCCGCCGAAGTTTTGAAATGCGCCCAAAGCGAAGCGTCTGACGCGGCTTGTCGCAACTTGTCACCGACCTGGTGGCGCCTAACGGCAGAAAGGCGCACGAGGTGGCTTCGCCGCACAGCCGTGGAGTGCTGCGGGAAAGTACGGCGGCGCTGGCCGATTCGTAACAATGCGCAGCGCAGACACGAAGGGCCGTAAAACTAAAATGTTTGCTTTCAGTGATCCATACACATTGCGCGCTGCGATGAATCGCATGCCGTCGTAGTATTTGCATAACACAAGGTTATGTTTGTTTGTTTTATCTAGTAGTATTGTTTTATTATAGTATAGTATTGTTATAGTATAGTATAGTATAGTATACTATTATAGTATAGTATAGTATAGTATAGTATAGTATAGTATTATAGTATAGTATTGTTTTATTAGTATAGTATTATCTATTGTTTTATCAGCAGTAACCTTTTTTTTAGTGACATTCACGGCACCGAATGAAATGCCAAAAGGCGGCACAAGAATATGTTCACAGCACTTCGCGGGTGATGCCAAAAGCAATGTCAAGACGGTCAGTACGCATCCCGCTTACTGCCCTACTTTGTTTCCCGAAGTGTACAGAGTTCGACCACGCATTCCAAGCGAGAGCAAGGCGAGATATCAAAGGCAAGGTTGCATTCACTGGCGCTGACTTCTTTAATGCGTTTTGCGTGCGTACTCTGAAAGTTGAGGTTGCTATTGTTTAAGCAGAGTATGCGGAGGAGGAGGAAATACTTTTTTGGATAATTCTGAACGGCCTGAACAAACTGTATCACAATTAGCCCCTTAGACGACTCTAACATTACGCACAAGATAGAAGCCGAAACTAAACGGAATCTCCGTAAAGACAACCGCAGCTCCGCAGCAGATTTCCAACTGTGTTTCCAACAGATGTTTACTTTGTCATCGGGTAATCACGTTTGGAATCCGTTGTTAATTAGTGACTAAACCAACGGAGCTGAAGAAGGGCAACCGGAAAAGTAACTGCAGTGTGCTTGCGCAAGCAGAGGAAACAACATACACGCTTCTGTCGTTGAGCGCCGTGGTATACGCTGGGGTCACTTTATTAGGCTGTAAAACAAGAAAAAGATAATACTGACCTGAATTGCGCTGTAAATAAGCTTCCCTTGCTGAGAATGGGACTTCGCAAGGATGTCTGTCCCATCTATTTCTTTCACGGCGCGGGAACTTCTCGCGCACGCGAGGCCGACAGTAGTAGCACAGTCCCGTAATTGTCCGGAAATCGCACAGAAGCACTTGAGACATGAAGAAACTATTGGCCAGAACAGTTTTCAAGCACGAGGCACCTTTCAATAACAATCGCAGAATCGCACAAACAAACAACCGAGAGGTGCCGAATCTATGAACGCACGCCGGCCGTCTGGCTCTCACCGACCCAAAGTTAGCTCAAGCTTCCGCGGGGCGGCGCTGAGTGTACTTTATTCATCGCGCCCGGTCGCGCCCTCTGAGCAGTGACCGGTGCCTATAGCCTGTCTGAAGGCGTGCACTATCCAGTAACTTTTCTGGGGAGGCCATTCCCTTTAGGTGTAGGTACCACTCCTGGATAAGGTAGGGTAAGTCACTGCAAAGTTGACCATTCAATTCTGTATCGAGCTTTAAATTCAGCAAGATAAAATAATAAAGCAAAGACGGCGGTGTCTGGCCATACTCTGTGGTTAGGCATGTTCTGTGCAAGTTGAGCAAAATATTGCTGGGTTCGGAATTTTGTCGTGAGACCTGAGGAAGGAGTTATAATAAGGTCTTACCATTTCGATTTCAAACTTTAATGAAAGGACATACTTTTTAGCTGACTCGTGCGCTGCCATTGTTCAGCCGAGTACACGATAAAACAGCATTTGCAGTGTATGAGCACGGTGGCCTCTGGAATGTATATAGGGCGTACAGGAATTTCGTAGTTTTCGTTAGAGACTCGGGAAATAGAAATAATGTTGGGAAGCTCTTTGGTCCACCAGAGAACGGAGCATTGGGCAGTTGTACAGAGCCAGCAGCACCTTCGCGCGTGGTGCGATGCTTTCGTTTCACGGAGTCCACCAAGAAAACATGCGTAATATGGCATGGCACCACATACATAAACGCTACAGACTGCCGTTTTTCAGCGTGAAACAGACAGTAATGGCACATTTACAATTTCCTTGGTTGACAGCGACCGTGATGTTCACCTATCAGGCGAACATGATAGATTTGCTAAAAATTACGAAGTTTTTTACAGTGACAATTCCTCGGGAATATTGGTTATTAAGCAATGCTGACGAGCGCTCAAAATTACCTTCATTCGACGTTTTAGAATGTATACGTAACAGTTGCGGATTCAGGCAGAAAGAATCACATTAGCGCGCACCTTTATGGGAGGTGGGGAGGGGGGAGGGCGGCGGAGGTGTGCCTGTGCTTTTGATAGGGACTGTGGCCTGTAGACTGTTTGTTTAATTACGAAATTATGTTGTCATGGCAGACCGATTGAGCATTGAAAGAACGATACGTCTACGCACACAGAACTTCGAAGGCCAGGAAGCGCTAACGGAAAATTCTACCACAAGGGCACGTACGTTTCTGCGCCACGATTACGAACGTCCTTCACTTGCGCACGCTGCATGATGATTTTAAAGTTGGGTGCAGGAGTGGATGCACGCATTGGTATGAAACGCGGTGACAAAAGTCTCGATAACGGGCACACCATGCAACAGCGGCTACTTCACATGGAGTTGTGTCCCTGTAAAAGCCCACTACTAAAACTGCCGCGTCAACTAATATATTTTTAACTGTTCATGTACCGATACTAGTGCCGTCCCGATACACTCTGAGTATCCCTCCCCAAGATTGTGCATAATAAAATATTTAGGAGTTTATACGAGTTGAATTTACGTTTTCTTTCATTGAAAGACACCCATCCGCTTCACCGTGGGCACTTCTTTCAATGACCAATTCAAACGCAAGCGTTGCATTCGAAATAAAACTAGAAACATTTATTTATTTATTTATTTATTTATTTATTTATTTATTCATTCATTTAGAAAATACTACAGGCCAAAAATGGCCCAGGCAGGAGTGGGGGTGCTACAATACAAGAAACATGACAAAAAAAAGAGAAGGAAACACTACAGAGGAGGCACAAACTAACAGGCACATATGCAACGTATTATGGTACAAGATCTAAGTCACACTTCACAAAAACTTTCAATGCACCGTAACACGTTCCAGATTCAAAAATGTGATGTGGTAGTTCGTTCCATTCTGTTATTGTGCGAGGGAAGAAAGAGTATTTGAAATTGTTAGTTCGAGCAAAGATAGGAGTTAAGTTTTGGGAATTATAGCGTCTTGTTGGAGTCTACACATTTTTTGCTGGTTAGATAGAAAATAAGTTTTAGTCTTGCTGTTTCCCGGCGATATTCTAAGGTTTGAATTTTGTTATCATTCATTAGTTCAGTTGGGGAATCCGTCTGGCGAAAGCGGTTGAAAATGAAACGGACGGCTAATCTTGAGATTTTCTCTAGACTGTTAATATCTTTTTTAGTATGCGGATCCCACACCTCACATGCATATTCCAAACCAGACCTGATTATTGTATTGTACGCGAGCAGTTTAGTACTGGGGGGAGAACTTTTGAGTTTATGCATGGCTAATTTCCTACGTGCGGATGAACAAATCTTTTCAATGTGGGAAGACCAAGTTAGTTTGCTAGTGATTGTTACGCCAAGATATTTGTAACTTTCTGTTAGTAGAATGGGGATTCCTTTTATATTGTACGGGTAAATAAATGGCTGTTTCCTGTTAGTGATGCGCATGAACATAGTTTTATCAGGGTTTATATTCATTCCCCAGCGGTCACACCAGGCAGTTATGGCTTCGACAGATTGGGCAAGCATTATCTGGTCATTTAAGGAGTTAATTGAACGGAATAAAAGACAATCATCAGCAAATGAACGGATTTCGACACCTTGTTTAGCACATGTTGTAATATAATTAATATAAATAAGAAAAAGGAGAGGCCCAAGGACACTTCCCTGGGGAACACCGGGGTTAACAGGGAGAGGGTTAGAATAAACACCGTTTATGTCAACAAACTGCGTACGTGAACTTAAATACGATGCAACCCATTTAACAATAGTAGGGGGAAAACGAATCAGATTAAGTTTGTGAATTAGTTTGGAGTGCGGTATCGAATCAAATGCCTTGCTGAAGTCAAGGAAAATTACATCGGTTTGGCCTGATTTATCTAGAACCGAGGAGAACGAATGAACACAAGAAATTAATTGCGTAGTTGTAGAGAGACCTTTACGGAAACCGTGTTGGAATGGCGATAGAACATTTTGCGCGTCTAAAAAGTTGATCATTTAATTTGAGATGATGTGTTCCAGCAGTTTACAACAGGTGCTTGTAAGGGATATCGGTCTGTAATTGGTTATGAGGAGATTATTTCCTTTTTTAAGTACTGGGATTAATCTAGCGATACGCCAGTCTGCGGGTACAATGGCTTCTGATAAGGATAAGCGAAATATGATAACAAGAAAGCGGGAAAGAGACTCTGCGTAGCGGCGTAAAAATACATTTGGTATGTTGTCCGGACCACAAGAAGATTTTGTTTTAATGTTCAGAAGCATAGAAAATATACTCTCGAATGTTATGAAGTCGGGATCGATTTCTGCGCAGCTTCCACTGGCATTATCGAACACGCATGGGTTTGAAAAGACGGAGTGAAAGTACCGGTTGAATTCTGTCGCTATTTCTTTCTCATCTCGAATAATTTGATTGCCAAGCAAAATGCAGTTTGCATTTTTTTGTTTATTAATCTTTATGTGGCGCCAAAACTGGGCGGGATCACTCTTAAGAAATTGCGGTAATTTTACTGAATAGAAAGTGTGCTTGCTAGACCGTATTTTTTCAGAAATGGTTCCTTTTAATTTTTGAAAAAAGGGCCCTTGTGACTTTCGTTTTCTCATGCGCTTAATTTTCCGTGCTATATGAATAATTTCTCTTGTTATCCAGGAATTTTTGGAGGGTTGCTTTTTAGGTTTGTTCGGGATGAAAGTTTCGAGGCAATAGCAACAGAGTGACCGGAAAGTATTCCAAGGGCAGTTAACATCAGTACCGGTAAAGCGATCAAAGGCTAAATCAAGGTAACCGAGAATTGATTCATCTTTTGCTTTACAAAATTTTTTAAACACTCTTTGTTTTACAGGCATTTGTTCAGGTTAATTGACTACACGACATGTAAAAAGAACCAGTTTGTGGTCAGACAGATCATCATCAACAGATACATGTACATCAGAAAGGCATTTGCTATGGAACACAAGGTCAAGAATCGATGCTGTCTGCTCCTGTATGCGTGTTGGCACGCTCACTGCTTGGTCCAGATCACACGCTAACATCATATCAAAGATAATCTGATCACTTGAAGATGAGGAACTTAATTTGACCAATTAATGTTCGGTAGATTAAAATCCCCAGCAATTATAAGACGGCTTTCAGAGTATTTGACAGGAAAGTTGTAGAGTTTGCTCAGGAAATCGCCATCAGAAGAAGGAGGGCGGTAAACGGCAACTAAAATAAAAAGGAATTTCCAAAGATGTTTATTTTCAGACATAAACTTTCGTGGTCTTCTATTTGTTGTTAAGGGGTAACGGTTACGTGGGCGCTAAAAATGACAGCGACGCCTCCTCCACGTGTCGACCTATCTATCCTATATATTTTAAAAATTTGAGGAACAATCTCTGTATCATCGATTTCTTCGTGAAGCCAAGTTTCCGTGACTACGGTGATGTGGGGACAGTATGTTAACAGTGTATTTTCAAGTTCAATCGTTTTTTTAAGAATGCTTCGGGCGTTGATATTAATAAGGTGCAAAGTTTTATTGAGCAGGAAAGTATTCGGTCAAGATGTTTCTGCGGGCTGCAATGTAGTTGCTGAATCAGGAGGAGTGATAGTTTGAACTTTTACGCGCCTGTTACTGCCGTCGTCCCACATATACGTGTCGTCATCGATCCGCAGCTTATCATGCAGGAGATACGGTTTCTTTCCATTCGCGTTATCTATCTTGGCACTGTCCCACAACAGCTTACGCCTACGGAGCGTGCAGCGAGAGTAATCGTTTTGAATGAAAACATCGGAACCTTTAGGCTTCTTCGCGTTATTTTGTATTTCTTGCTTCTCATTATAATCCTGGAGGTACAATATTACGGGACGGTTGCCAGCTTTTCTTCCAAGTCTGTGTATGCGGCCTATTGAAGTGCACTTAACTTTAAGTTTTTTGTGAAACAGTTCGTTCACTACCTCATTCTTTAAGTCCTCTTCTGTTTCATTTACTTTTTCCGCGAGCTCCATATATGACTAGATTGGAACGGCGGCTACGGTCTTCGATATCGACAAGCTTTTCTGACGTGTCAGCTGCGGAAGATTTTAGTTGGTTTAAATTTGAATCAACCTGATAAATTTTGCTAGTTGATTGGGTCATCACTGTGAGAAGATTTTCGAGGTCAGAAATTTTACCGGATATAAATGTAAGCGAATTCTTTTGGGACGTCTGTTCGCTCTTCAACTCAATTAAATTTTCGCAGTGTCTAGAGTTACGTCCGACGGAACCCAAAATCGAAAACTAGAGTTACGTCCGACGGAACTTTAATCCAGTTTCTAGGGTTACGTCCGACGGAACCCAGAATTGAAAACTAGAGTTACGTCCGACAGAACTTTAGGCCAATGTTTTGAGTTACGTCCGGCGTAACGTAAAGCACAAAAAAAAATTTGCAGCTAACGGCACCAGCTACCGTGACGCTCTATATGTGTAATCTTGACGCAACGTTATTGAAATGGTCGCTTGTACGATAAATGACGTGAAATTCGGAAACACAAATGCTGCAGCTTTACGGCCAAACCGGGTGAGAAAGAGTAAATCATAGGTAACATGATCGACAGTGCCGGCTCCCCGTCGGTCAACAGGAACGTGATATAAGCGCCCACACTATATACTGCAGTGATGTGGGTTCGAATCCCAGCTGGGTTGATGGTGTTTTTTCTTAATTGAAGGATTCAAATTTTTCTGCACTAGTCCACGTACACTTCTTTCCATATCCAACAGGAGAAGACAGGAATTAACAAAATTGAACCTCGTGCTGTGGGCGAAGTGCCAGTTTGTAGCGTCTGCAGTTTGCCGAGAACAAATTTACATGGGCCAAGAGTCTTTTAATAAATGTGATTAATAGGGCTCGGCGGGTAATGTTTTAACCCGATTAATCGGCTGGCTTTTCGCATCGATTATTCGATTGTGTTGGTTTGGAAGAACAAATGACCAAAAAACATTATGTAGTAGCAGAAATAAGATCAATATGCTCATACATTTGTTCACACACATTCCAGATGAGGTAAGTAGGTCATCGTCACGGCGCATGATGCGGGCGAGACGCTTATCAGCTCGTTCGTCACACACACGTTTCTAGAATCGGGAACATCAGCACCCGCCGTGAGTGCAGATGGCGCCGATTAATCGCGCCTTGCTTACCGCAGAAATAGTTTTTACAACGGCAAAACGGCATATATAATTGCCTACTCGTTTTTTGTGCGTGTATATTTGTAGGTTTTATTCAAAATTTTGCCCTGTGGAATGAAGATACATGAGCTCAGAGGTACACGAACAAGTCGACTTCGTGTATAACGTCTAAGAGTTGTCGATGAAATATTATCGAGTTATCTCACCAGCTTAACCGGTTAAAACAATTAATCGCGGCTAAAGCATTAATCGATTAATCGGAAGTTTAATCGATCAATAACCTACCCCTAATGATAAATAATTGATTAGCGGTAATAAAGCGAATGTCCTGGTGGTCCTTTTTCTCTTCAGAGAAAAAAATAAATATCGATAAATTTTAGTTAATGGATCTGTCTGACTAATGAAAAACGTAAGGAAGTTCTATTTTGTTATTCCCGTCTTGTCCTTTGTTTGCACGTGTTAGATGTGGAAAGAAGTGCACAAGGACTAGTACAGAAAAATTTGAATCTTTTAATTAAAAAAAACTCCATCAACCCAGCTGGGATTCGAACCCAGATCGCTGCAGTAGTGCGGGCGCTTATATCCCGCTCCTGGCCACTCCACCGACAGGTAACCGGCGCTGTCGAGCATGTTACCTATGATTTTCTATGATTCTGAACCGGTTTGGCCTTAAAGCAGCAACATTTGTGTTTTCGAATTTGACGTCATGTATCGTAAAAGCAACCATTTCAATAATTGGCCCACTCGATTTACCAGTCCTGGGAAGTCCAAGGACTGCGTTCGGACCGGAAGTCCCATAGGGATACATGGGAAAATCGAGCATCGGATCGCGTCTCGGGCAGTCCGCGGACGATCCGGGACTGATAATCGAGGAACCTCAATGTTGCGATGGATTGCACATATAAGAGTGTCCGGCTATTTGGTGCCGTCAGCCGTAAATTTTTTTTTGTGCTGTACGTTACGCCGGACGTAACTTAAAACATTGGCCTAAGTTCCGTCGGACCAGGACTCTTGTCGGACGTAACTTTAGTTTTCAATTTTTGATTACGTCGGACGTAACCCTAGAAACTGGCTTAAAGTTCCGTTGGACGTAACTTTAGTTTTCAATTCTGAGTTCCGTCGGACGTAACTCTAGAAACTGGCTTAAATTCCGTTGGACGTAACTCTAGTTTTCAATTTTGGGTTCTGTCGGACGTAACTCTAGACACTGCGTTAAATTTTTCAAGATTACATCCTGTTGCTCCGAGACTTTGACGAGCATTTCTTGTACATCGGGACCGGGATCTGTTTCAACGTCTCCGCAAGGAATGAGCTTGCAGACATGGAAACAGTGGAAACAGTCATACATAATGCATATGCAAGTGTGTGGGCATGGCACAACAACAAGAAACCTATTACTTGATCGTACCGAGCTACATTCGTTACTAACCTGGATAACGAAAGGGACGGACATGGTCAGCGTTGCTGTTTGGTTCACTTCCCCATGCCCACTGAAGTGGAACCGTTGCGGGCCGCTGATTATACTCTGCGCCGACGATGACGTCACAGAAGAGTGCGCCACGGGGTGGTCGACGGGAGGCTGACTGTACAACACGTGCCTTGGTTCTGGCTCGTGGGGCAGTGCTGTAGTTGGTGACAAGGCATGCAGGTGTAGGTAAGATGACGGGCTTGACGTGATAGGCTGGCTTTAAGAAGACGCCACCAAGCAGGATTGCCTGGATAACGAAAGGGACGGGCATGGTCAGCGTTGCTGTTTGGTTCACTTCGCCATGCCCACTTGTGATCATGCAAGGAAAAATCAATGCAAGAAAATGACTTACAATTTGGGGCCTGTTTTGTGTGTTGGCACTTGGAATATGAGCTTCTCAAAGGCATTGGCGCTTCTGTCCTTGCTGCATATTGCTGTTGCTGTGTCTCAATTAAGCCCCTGAATATACACTGCTCCGGGCAGCGGCCGCCCAGGTAAAAAGCGGCCGTGGACGCAATGGAGGAGCTTTAGTTGTGACCGAGGTTGAAGATGGCCATCGGTTCTTTGTTACTGTCGCGACTGCATGCCGTCTGCCTGTGGCAGATAGTGACCGCCGTGCCCTCACGTTTAGGATAAAGTCTCGAACTGGCTCGGTGAGCCGCAGCGCGCCATTTCTGTTGACGCGCTGTTCTCCAATTTCCTAGGTTAGGGAAAAATACCGCCGAGCAAATCTGCCTAATCGCGGAGGTGAAAATGACTGTCGCAACACCACTTTCAGAAGGGGACACGCAGTGCGCGCAATCTGAGACCACACCCCTCGCGGGCTCGACAGAAACGTGAAAAAGGAAGAATGAAGGGGCGACGCGCAGAAGAGGGGCATACTTTGCTGGGCGCCCTGCCCTCACTCACAAAGGCCCTCTGCCCACGCACGACATTCATGCAGGTAAACCCCACATTTCGCCCAATACGCGGCCCCTGCATCGCATTCTTCAATTGCCTTGCGGGAGTCTTGAATGTCTGCCCACGGCCGCTCGATCTCCCCCTGTTTAGGAGATGGAGCGGCCGTGGTCTGCCACCACCGCTTGCATGTTGTTCTGCTTAACATACAATGATCGTCTGTTCCCTGCTAGCTCCCTTTAGCCCTTTCGCGTACCAGTCTTCACCCGTCAAAAGCCGGCGGTCCCTCTTCTTTTCCGTCGCGAGTTAGTGCGGACCACTCCTTGCTTCCTCGTTCATACCGTGACGAGTCATTCTCCTCTGCTGAGAACAACTCAGCCGGCCAATTCTTCTTTGTGTGGCGACATGTCACGCACAAAATGACACAACGCTCCCGCGCGCTGCGCTTACCCGAAGGCGCGATCGGTTTTGAGTCTGCACCCCTCCGCAAATCCTGACTCAGGCGCTTCGTTTTGTGTAAGCAAGAATGCGTAGGGCAGGCATTTAGTCATGCATGTTTCTAATAGCGGCACTTGCGAAAGAAAATTTCGGGGAGGGGGTGGCTGAAGCCCGGTCAGCCCCCCCCCCCCCTGGCTACGCCACTGAGGAGGGGGGTGCAGTGTAAATTTCGGGGGGGGGGGGGGGTTTGAACCCCCCAAACCCCCCCTCTGGCTACGCCACTGGCGAGCAGGGGCGGGTCTTGTAGTCGTTTCAGCTTGCAGAATGCTTTTTCTTGGGAACTTTCCCTGTTGAAACGGGTGCTATCTTTTGTCAAGCGGGTTAGTGGCTCTGCAATGTGTTTGAAATTTGCGACGAAGATCCAGTAGTATGCGCACAGTCCGAGAAATCTTCGCACGCCCTTGTCTTTCGGTCTTGGGAAGTTCGCTATGGCTGAAGTTTTCGCCGGGTCAGGCAGGACTCCCGTGGCGTTGACGGCATGGCCCAAAACCTTGAGTTCCTCGTACGCGAAGCGGCCCTTTTCAGGCTTCAGCGTTAACCTTGACGTGCGTAGCCTCGAGTACAGACTGCAACCTTTGCAAGGTGTTCGTCGAAATTTCAGGCGAACACCACAACGTTGTCGAGGTATACGAGACAAGAGGACAACTTCAGGCCAGCTAGCACAGTGTCCATGACTCTTTGAAACGTTGCTGGCGCCGTGCATAGCCCAAACGGCGTCACCTTGAACTCGTAAAGGCCGTCCTGGGCTGTGAATGCAGTCTTCTCGGTCTCTTTCGTCCAATTCTATTTTTCAGTAGCCCATCCTTAGATCCATCGATGAGAAGTACTTCGCGTGGCAGAGGTGGTCGAGGGCATCGTCAATTCTTAGCAGGGGGTACACGTCCTTTTTGGTGATTTTGTTCAGTCACCGGTAGTCAATGCAAAACCTTAAAGGGACCCTGCAACACTTGCCATCGACTACTAGTAATGTATTTTGGGATAAAGTGTATTGGCACAGAAATCTCCTCCCGCAAGAATTATGAAAATCCGTTTACAATTAAAGGGGCCCTGAAAGGCATTTTGAGCACACTAAATGGAGTAGCGCAATCGTTAGATTGGGTCGTCAAGGTCATCTGGGCCAAGTATTACTCTTTTACGCGCAGCGGAAAGCTCACACTTTTGTTGCAAAGTTTGTCGCTTTTTTCTCACCCTTTCCTTCGTGTTTTTGGACGCCGCCATCTTCACATGTCTACATCATCGATTCCCAGATGTTCGTCATGAGCTAGACATCCTGCTATTGGGCGGCTTTTTCACGCACTTCCGGCAAAGAGATGAGTCGTCTGCTCAGCGTCGACTCGCCGGCTGATCTGCCAGCGTAGTGCCGGAGTGCTTGGACATTTTACGACAAACGAAACAAGTGTAAACAAACGCCTAACCGTTCGTATTGAATGCAACACGGCCATAACACGACATGGATATTCTCTTACCGGAGTACGTCCCATAAAGAAAGCGTTGAAGCCCCGTGGCACTTCTTTCGTGCAATCGCAGAGAACGCCCTGAGCCGAATGCCCAGGTTTCACGGATACATTTTTTTCCACTTCAAAACAATCCAGAGATGCGTTTCGAACGAACACAACGTCACAACATGCGTTGCAAGTCTGAACCGCGATTGACAGACGATGGGCTGCCTCCTCCTGCCCCTCGTAAATTCGGCACTCACCTCGCGCGCGGTTTGCGGGGACGAACAGCAAGTCACTTAACTCTGGCGCGCAAGCCGAGATGGCTTTTAGACACGCACACTGCACATTCCCCATGCGAGGTTGAGTCGTACGTCGCTCGAGAAAGATAATCCAGGCCATGGGAAGCACTATCCACCCGCAGAAGCACAACGTCGCATTTCATCGCGAAACAAAGGCGTCCACAACACACACACCATCGCCTCCTGTAATGCCAAACGCATCTCGCACTTCCAAATGAGAGTGAGTAGTATGCCTGCAGTGCCCATATGCCGCGAGGTGGGGCCCCAAGCTGAACCGGGATCACGCAACCGTAACTGACCTCTGGGGCGGTTTGTGCCTTGTTGCCAAGGCAACCGATGTTTGAGATCGTCAAAGAAAGGCGCTCGCTCCAGCGCTAGAAAGCTCAGAGCCGCGCCGGAGCATGTTTAGCCAACGCTGCCGCTCTCCACCACGCGTCGCCCCAAGCTGAACTGGTCACATGATTGAAGCGTTTTGTGCACGGGTTCTGTATCGGCTTAAAATGTCTTTTTCACATGGCGCCGGCAGGAATTACCACCACCGCAAAATAAGACCCGGCACCAGCGGGGCCACATCTGATACGGCGCTTTTTGGATAAACAGTGCGCGGTGCATGAAAGGGACCGAGCGCAAGATCCTCCCCAGCGGCTGCGAGTTCGCCGCCGATTAAAAGTCACGTGCTGCACTGCAGCAACGCACACCGCGAAAGGGCAAGGCCAGGCCACCGCACACATGCGGCCAGATTTTTCGTTCGCTTATCCATCCTTGAGCGGAGTGCGGAATTCATGGTGTCAACAAAACTCGCCCGTAGCAGACGGCAGTCGGAGGAGCGTAATGCGGAAGTACGTCACCGCTGACTAGCGCAGCATCATGGGAGGCAGTGCTCGCGCGCCGTCAACAGTTGAAAAGAGGAGGAAACGCGGCGTGACGATAATGCGCGGTTTTTGATTTACGATTTCTCAGCTAATACTTATCGCTTTAACAAAATTCTTGCGGGAGGAGATTGCTAATACATTGTCTTATTTGGTTACATGTAGATCCATGCATCGGCGGAAGGTATTTCAGGACCCCTGTAACGAAACTACGCGCGATGAGAAATTGCGCATAAACGTTCCCTCTCAACTCGACCGCGGACAACAAGACGAAAGCTGCGCGCTCTCTCCCGGGGATGGGGGCGGCTCGCAACTTTCTCTTCGGTGGCCTTCGATATATCACATGCCGGGTAGTTTTCTCCTTTTCTCCGCAACGCGGAGGGGCCTATTTCCGGTCTGGTGCCACAAAAAAGCAGGCATGGGTGCCTGCTCGCAAGTGCGCTCTCGGGCTGGTAGGACGTTTTTGAAGCAATAAACGTTTGTAGTCGAGTGGTCCCGTTGAAAGGGAAGTATTGAGCTCATCACTCAAGCTCCGCGCGCACTCAAAACACAAAAGAAACGGCAAAACTGTGCCTACAGGCTCAAGCATAGAAGAGGTTCGTACACAGTCGACGACGGAAATGGGAGAATCTAGCCATGAAGTTGACCAGTGACATCCGATCGGGCAGCCATGGCCAATGTGACGTCCCTTAGGCCATGCCAGGGGTTCCATAATGAGACAACTGAAGCGAGAGCGGTTGGTTTTTCCGCGTCTTTCACATCGATTTGCTCGCTCACCGCTTCACGTGCACGTGTAATATTTGGCTCAGGTATTCCTGGCAGTGTAATCTAAACGTCGCGCAGGTTTACTTGCACTGCTCAAAGAGTGTTGCAGGGGCCCTTTAATGTGCGGTCTTTTCTTCACCTGTACATCCAGCACAGCCCAGGGACTTGTCGATGGCTGTATAATGTCGGCGCTGAGCATGTCCTCCACTTGTGTCTGGATGGCTTCCCGCTCGTGGGAAGACACGTGGTACAGTGACTGTCGGGTAGGTCAGGCTCCATCTTGGGTTATTTTTCAGTGCTTCGCTAGAGGTGTCTGACGTAATTTTGAGTTCGACGAAAAACACTCCCTGTAGCAATGCAGCAAATTCAATAATTTGTTCAGTTTCTCTTGCGGTAGCGCCGGATTTACGTCGAAGGGATGCGGAATCTTGAAGGTATCTTCAGCTGCTTCCTTGCTGAAGTACAATAAGCACACCACTCCAAAGAAACTACTGCAGCAAGAGTTCTTAGATCTTCAGTTCAGGTATACTGGATGTGCTATTTACTTTACAGGTGGTTCTAAAGAAGAAAGGCATGTAGGAGCAGCTGCAATTGGACCTTATTATGAAGAATGCCAACGGCTAAGACCTGACGCTAGTATCTTCACTGCCGAGCTGCATGCCATACAGCTCGTTTTAAACAAATTATGCACTGAAAGGACACCGCAGTAAATCATCTTCTCTGACTATCGCAGTGCACCAGCAGGAAACAAAACCAAAATGTTCAGGAAACAAAACCGAAAATCCACTTGTTCAAGAAGTGCTCAACCAACTAATGGACTGTAGCAAAAATCACTTAGACGTGAGATTCTGTTGGGTACCGAGTCATGTAGGAATTGACGGCAATGAAAAGGTAGATGCCCTCGCAGCCCAGAAAAATGAGCTCGAGGTGATGGAAACTCATTTACCCTACCAGGATTACAGACGGAGACTAAAATTATCAATAACGAAGAAGTGGCAGTCTGAATGGACAGAAATCAGTGAAAACAAGCTCCACCTTGTGAAGCCGCACCTGAGAGAGTGGCAGAGCTGCAGACATAAAGAAAAATTTGTAGAGGTGGTGTTATGTCGCTTGAGAATTGGGCACACGCGTTTGACCCACAACTTCCTATTGCTAGCAGACGACCCTCCAGAATGTGAGCAATGTGGGAAGTGCCTTACAGTAATACACACACTTGTACAGTGTCCTAGTTACGAAAACAAGCATCGTTAACTTTTTTCCCACTTTTATACATTTCACATTACATTGCACCCTGTTTTGCTACTAGGCGATGAACCCGTGGTTCCCTTGGAAAAGCTGTTTTTAAATTTTTGATTGCAATCAAGCTTTTACAGAAACTTTGATTTTACCATGTTCCGTCATTTTTACATGAGCGGTTTTTAAATTTTTGAGTGCGATCAAGCTTTTACAGAAACGGATTTTACCACTTTACATCATTTTTACATGAGCCTTTTACTGTAGTGTGTTCAAACTTAATATATAGTACCCTGTGTCTGGCGCATTATAGCCAAATTTGGCTGCTGCGCCAATAAAACTCAAAATAAAAAAAAATCTTCACATGCGCGCTGAAAGTCTGCAACCGCGATCACGTCACTTGCTTCTTGCGTTTCTTCGAGGAACGCAGTTGCAGCGTCCTTGTTTAAATGCGGGTACCCCTCAGTCAAATTAGTCACCAAAACGGGAGATTGGCGTTGCTTAAAGAGCGCACTGCCTGTTGCAACGGTGCACCGCGGTCAAGAACCAACCTTTGGTTACTCTCTACGATAGCGTCGACGCCAGGAGCAGCACCGTGATCATCAAGCTTGCACGGGGTGGCAGGCTGACGATCCTTACAGCTATTCTTACTGCAGCACGGTGTTCAGGGTTCGGTTTCGGCATCATGGAGTGATCAGGGGAAAAAGTTAGTCTGCAGATCGATTATTGCACCGCTGTCCGTCAAAAAGTCCATCCCAAGAATTACGTCAGGGGAGTAGTTAGGCAAAATAACGAACGCAGCAGGGTACATCGTGCTGTCTATGGTGACGCGTGATGTGCACGTTCCACTCAGCGTTACGAGATGGCCTCCTGCTGTGCGTATATGCGGACCGTCCCATCTGGACATAACTTTCTTCAGCTTAGACGCGAATTACCCGCTCATCACCGAGTAGTCTGCTCCCGTATCAATGAGGGCGACTACGTCAAAGCCGTCGATGGACAACTGGACGTGGGACGCCGCCTTCCTCGAGTTCCGGGTGCGTCGGGGTGTCATATCTTGGCTTGTGCGTGTTAACGGTTGAGCACTATGCGGCGTCGTTATCATCGTCTTCTCAACGGCAGGCTTCGTCATGTCAGATACGCGTCGCACTGTGTGGCTATCGTGTTTGGAAGTGACGTCAGGGTTCGATCGAGTCGTCGGGCTTCGTGTGTCGGGCTTCCGCACTTCTCCTCTAATAACGTCGGTAAGGTAAGCGACTTGTGGTTGCGGCGGCGTTGGGAGAAGTTTCCGCAGTTACTCCCTCACTATTGCGCGGATAGTCTCGCGTAGACTATCTGTAGGCTATCCGCATGCTGTCGACGCAACTCGCATTGGCCGTGCCAACAAAGTTGCAGCCATACTGCTTAGCACGCATTTCGAAAGCTTTATCAATGGTGCTGGCTTCGGTCACGAATTTGGCGACGGTTTTGGGCAGATTGCGAACAAGTCCAGCAAACAGTTCCTCCCTCACATCGCGCATTAAGAAATGTAACTTCTTTTCTTCCGCCATGCATGGGTCAGCACGCCGGAACGGCCTCTTCATCTCTTCGACGAACCCAACGCTTTCGTTAGGGTGTTGTGTCTGCGTTTGCAGCAAGACTTCGGCTTTCGCACAACCGTGGTGAACGTCGTCAAAAATTGCGTTCTGGATTCGTTCCAAGATTCTAGGGAGCTCTCATGGTTTTCGAACCAGATCTTTGCTGAATCTTCAAAGTAGGAGAACACTTGCCTGAGTGTCTCTGCGTCGTCCCATCGGTTAAAGGAGCCATGAAGAGAAAACAAAAGTTTGTTTTATTCGAAAGATTAGGTGTTTCATAGTACCCCAAGCGCTTTCCCGGAAGCAAATGATGCTTTATTCACTGAGAAATAAGGCAATTTAAGCCAAAATTTTAAATCTCCCGCTAAAATTGAACATTCCGTGACGTGTACAATGGCGTCATAGAGCCGGTCCATGAAACAGATACTTAGTATGTCGACTCCATATAGCACCCACACGCGGGAGTCGATCGAGACGGCGGCCATTTTAAAAATACTAGTAAAACCTAGTGCACCCGCAGCCCTACTCATGGAATCGCCTGATCCGGAGAACAAAACTCTCGCCGAGGAGCTCGGGCTTGCATTTAACAACCTCACACCACAAAAACGCTCAATGCTTCTAAGTGCACGAGCGGCAAGAGTTGTGGGATACGCGGTGGACGGGAAAGCGACCATTCCGCGATAGCCACAACAGACGAACGCCCAGCCGTCGGCACCGCTGCCTCGTCAGCCCCGTCGCGACGGACGAATATAGACTGGTACGTATGTGCCGTATTTTGATTACGGTTAATAATAGTTCAATTTCAGTAGCAGTATCACTTATGCCAGTTGGCCGGTGTCGTGTATGGAAAGCCGTTCGCGCGAGCTCTCTGCTTCGACCAGAAAGATACGAGCGTCAATGCGCGGTGTTTACAGCATTTTTTTCCCCAAGGTCGGAGCGATTTGACGAAGTCGGCGACGAGTGCCAGCATGTCCCAGGAGTGAGCTAACGTAAGGGTCCCTGCCGTTACTGAACAAACTGAAGTTTTCAGTGGTTGTAAACTGGAAACGAGCTCGTAACGACAGCAGCAAGCCAACACCATTCGAAACTTACGCGACGACTGGCACTATCTCGTCGCTTCTTGCTGTTCCTTACTCCCCTCGTTTCTATTTTTACCTTTGCTGGTTGGCGATATGACGGCCAACCTCCTGTGAAGGGATTACGATACGAAGCAAGGTCGCGGCTGTGCGTGCTGGAACGGTTCGTTGGCCCCGAAGAGCCTCGAACCCGAAAATTCGTCTGCGCGACGGCGAGATGTCGAGCTCGGCCGGCGCGCTAGTTTCGTACGCATTGGCGCACACGCTTGCGAGTTCGTTCGGACCTTGAACCGTTTACTCCACCGTTCTTTGTCATAAAAAGAATGTGCAGTATGTTTCACGGGCATTTAGCTCGCTATGCAAGCTGTAAGCCCTGCCTAACATGCGTTTGCTTTTGCCGGCCTCCGCCAATCGCAGAGCATTCCCAAGTGACATCACAGGTTCTGTTGCGGAAAATGAGCTGGTGGGTCGCATGGTCATTTCCTTTTTTCCTAATTATGTAGCTTATTTGAGCGAAGTTTGCGTTATAAGTGGTGTCGTTATGGTTCTAACGAGGCAATCTTTCGAATGAACCAAACTTGTGTTTTCTCTTCATGGCTCCTTTAAACAGCCGGACCCGTTCGACTTGCTCCAACCAGTCTTCGGGATCTTCTGAAGGTTACCCATGGAATCATGGGGGCTCCCTGGGTTGTTGAAGAACGAGGGCAGGATTGAAAGCACTGGTCATGGTGCCTGGGTTGATCATGGTGGTTTTCACGACGTCTTCTTTCTTCACGTTATCCGGAAGCAGTCTAAACTCTGGCTGAAGACCTTGTTGTAGGCGACTGACACGAGTTCGCTTGTCAGGTTGACGAGGGCTTAGCGTGCATGTACCCCGCACCTCACTAGATGTCACGGAGACAAAGACGACGCAGCTGTCTGAAAGAAAAAAAACAAATTTATTGGAGCGAACTTGTGCTCCCCAACAACTCAAAGGATACACAGGCGACGAAGCAGCTGTCAACAAAGTGACGTGCGTAGGCGAGTGTCGACAAATCGAATACCGTAGCGTCGGCTCTGCGGGAATTTAGCTTTGGGTGTGAGTTTCTTGAACCGTCGAATTACATACAGAACACTGTAGATCGAAGAAGATTATTCTAGGCTGTTGACGTTAGTTCAAAACGCTCTCCCTATCAAAACAGATAACACGTGTGGCATAAAAATAAAGAATGGCACACGCACTTCACTTGGCAGACAGATAACACACACACACTGGCGCAGCCGGGTGGTAAAAATAACAAGCGCAATGCATGGTTTGCGGCAGTAGTCACAAGCACACTGTAGGCTAACGTATGGGATAGACGAAGGCCCCGGCTAGCTTTGCCAGAGAAAGTGCTACGCACGAAACAATAGCCCAAGTGGAATCCCATCGACTCACCTCGCCTCCTGTATTTGACTCGCGCACGGGTTCGGGTACTCGCATGCGGTAGACAGACCCCAGTTATCCACAGTAAGGCTTTTCTGCCTGGCAAATAAGGGCACGACTAGCACTCGCGGGGAGACAGTGGCTGCGCATGCTCAAGCCATGGGAACAGACCTCGAGATTTGTCATCACAGTCGCGGAATCGGGGAGGGCTTCCCTTGCTACCGGTCAGGACCGAATCACTCAGCAGAGTTCTGGCGGAACGCTCCTGCGGGCCGCTCATCCACTCGGAGGCGTGCGGCTAAAAGGAGGAAAATATTCCACGTTTTGATTGGCTCCTAAAGCCACTGTCAGTTGGGGACATATAGCACGCTTGTTGTGGCGTCGCTAAGTCCTTGTAAGAAGCTGAGTGTCGGCGTCTAGCAGCAGACGAAGCAAGAAACTGCTGGAACTGTAGCTTCCTTTTGTAATTATTTCAGTTTTGACGGGTGTCTTGCTTGACGATGTCTTTTTTATGAATGCAGAGCGTGCCTGCCTGGCCGTGTCCATGGTATCGCTCAGAGTTTGTCCTGCTCTGATTCCTTATAAACTTCAACATTTTTTTTCCGCATTTTTTTTTCGCGGTTCGCTTAAATCCGGATTGAAGCGAAGCGCGATTCCCTGTCACAGGCACTATCCCTGTGACAGGGGTATCGCGATTGAAAGTGCCCGTGTGACAGGGGTATACCCTGTCACACGGGCACTTTCAATCGCGATTGAGTCTATCCGGATCGGGCCGCTGCTACACGGCAGTTCCCATCGCAATCGAGCTCGATCCCGCTCGAACTCAATCCTGGTTTCTCAAGCGCGATCGAGCCTTCCAAGCGCAATCGAACGAAAGCGGCGATACTCTCGCCCCCGCTATAATGGCACAGAATGTGACAACTTCAACTAACGCCACAAATATTGTCAAATAACTTGGCACAAATAAGCGTGAGCTAATATTTACATAGTTACGTAAATATTACGACCGCGCGAAGTTACCTGACGCCGGCCACTGTGACTATTTTATCCCTATTTGTGGTGACATTGCCTTGGTTATCTTTAAGTGCGGTTACAACTCAAGAATGGCACCACATCATGTAGTGTATCACTCCGCCAAAGCGCCGGACCCGTGACGTCAGTGCGCGCGCGTTTTGAAGGGGGTTTGCTATGAATGCGTGATGTCGTCTGCCTTGTCTCACGCAGTTTGTTTGTCGTCACTGGAGTCGTTTATACGCATATTAAGTCCAAAAAAGCACGGGAACGGCTCACGCCGTGTTCAAAATATTCCCAGTAACGCCCTACTTGCGCCGCGCGGAGAAACATCCGGCTACGGTGATAAGGCACAGCGGCAACTTCCGGCAAGACAGGCGACTGGTTGACAATCTGTTCGTGATAACGCAATGCATTAAAATTGCGAAAGCACAGAATAGACCACTATGGATTACGTTCTTGGACATTAAAGGGGCATATGACAACGTAAACAGAGAACGGCTGTGGAGAATGCTGAAACTCCAGGGATTAGATGACGAGCTAGTACAGTTCCCTATAGCAATCTATAAAGACAATAGCGTGCGCCTTACTTGGGAAGGACAGAAATGCGCCCAGCAGGTCAACATCCATCGGGGACTGAAACAGGGATGCCCTTTGAGCCCAATACTGTTCATGCTTTACATGGCAGGGTTAGAAAAGAAACTGTAAGAAAGTCAAGTAAGGTTTAGCCTAACCCATATGCTGCAAGGCGAAGTGGTACAACAGCATATTCCGGGAATGTTATACGCAGACGACATTGTTCTTTTAGCTGATAACCAAACCTATATGCAGCGGCTAATAAATATTAGCGGCCAGGAAGCCACTGACTTCGGGTTAAATTTCAGTGCAGAAAAACCAGGAATAATGGTTTTCAATGACGCTACTACCGACGTAGTGTCTATCCAGCAAGGCGAATTGCCTAGAGTGAAGGAATATAAATATTTGGGAGTGTGGATAAACGAAGGGGATAACTACTTAAGTACTCACGAGGAGCAACTTAAGGTTAAGGGAAAGCGAAACGCAGCTATAATGAAGCATAGAGCTCTGTGGTAAGAGGAATGTGGAAAGGAGTAATGGTTCCGGGTCTCACGTTTGCGAATGCTGTACTCTGCTTAAAATCACATGTTCTATCAGGCCTTGAAGTAAACCAGAGAACGGTAGGACGTTTGGCCTTAGGTGCGCATGGAAAAACAACTATCGAAGCATTTCAGGGAGATATGGGCTGGGCGTCGTTTGAAGTTAGAGAAGCTCAGAGTAAAATATGCTTTGAGATGAGGTTGAGGGCAATGGATCAACGAAGGTGGGCAGCTAAGGTTTTTAGGTACCTATACTCGAAAAGCGTGGACACGCAGTGGTTAAGAAATTCTAGAAGGCTAACGATGAAATACGGAAAGAACAGTGGAGAATCCAAAACAGCCAAGGTAACCAAAAAAGAAGCAAGGCAGATTGAAACGAATAAATGGAGGGAAAAAATGGAAGCTAAAACGTCGTTAGAGATGTACAGGGCTTAGAAAATGAACTTCAGAAAGGAAAATTTCTACGATAATTCCCACGGCAGTGCTTTGCTTTTTGAGGCTAGAGCAGGTTGCCTGTGCGAACTGAGAGTTTTGTGGGGAAGTATTCACAAAATGATGGGGTATGTGTGGTCTGCGGAAAAGAAACAGAAACTATGCGGCACATAGTGTTAGAATGTGAGGGTATCCATCCAAATCTACATGAAGGGAATATTGGGCTTCCAGAAGCCCTAGGATTTAAGGGTATCAGAGAGGAAGTTAACTTCAAGGCTGTCGAGGGGACGAAAAGAAGATTATAATGCTGGTGGACGAAAAGCAGAGAGGGGAATATTGCCTAGGACAGTTACCACCTGTAACAGGGAAAATAAAGTATTTCGGGCCTAATAAGCTTTAGTGCCTGCCCTAAGCAGGGCTAGTATTAAACCAAGAGTGTAAAACATTGTTATATTAGTCCTTTTTGGTAAGATGACATGTCATCATCCCCCTTCAAAGGGGAAACCAATAGCAATCATCATCATCATCATCATCATCATCATCGGTGTCGTTCTTAAGTTGTCACCGAGTTTTTTTTATACAGTCGAACACGGATATATCGAACACGGGTATATCGAATTATTGTCTATATCGAACTCATAAATTATCCCCTTGAAAATTCATTGTAAAAGTATAGGAATTCGTACGTTTATATCGAACGGTATTTTTCCCGACATTGGGTATATCGAACGCCGCGCGAGCTGGAAGGTGCTCTTCGGCGGTCGCTGCACCCCCGATTTCTGTGGTCACTTAGCGGGCGACATCGCACCTTCGCCGAAACCCGACACTGACAGTAGCCCGAAACGCTCGGAAAATGTTACAGTGTGAGGTAGGAATTTCCCGACTTCGCTCCGTCTGCGCAGGTTCTCCGTATTGAGGAACAGCTCTTTTTTTTCGACTGCGTACGTTCCCCGCCTTGTCAATGAAAATTTTTTTACTCTCTCTGAGTCTGTCTTTCCCCCATGCCGCCTCGGGGAAGGGAAGAGCAGGAACGAATGCGCTGGCGGCCTCCTCCTTCTTTTGCATTTTGCTGTTGCTGCTGTTTCGCAAGTTGACCCGCACCTTTCGTAGATGACTGTTTCTCTCGGAGGTGACCATCGCGAGCGCTTTGTTGGAGTCCGTTCAGAGAGCCTTCAAATCGTCACCATCAAAGTTTTTGTGTTGCGTGCGCGTTGTTCTTTTGCGTGCGTGTTGTGCACGGTGTGCGAAGGCTCTAGTTGTGCAGGCGTCGTGTACGCGTCTCACGACACGTGTGACTGGTTGGTGGTGAAGCGACGCGGAAGCAATGGCCACTGCAACCGCAGCCATCGTCAACAAACGCAAGAACCTGGACTATGCGACGAAGCTGTCCCTTTTCCCGGCTGCTGCTCCAGCCGGAGTGTCTGCCGACGACTTCATGAACGCTGACAGCAATGTTCAGGGCAAGCCTCGGTGACGAGGATATCGTAGCTGCGGTCGGAGGAACCCAGGTTGATAGCTCGAGTGGCGAAGATCGTCCGGACGAGGAGGTGGCTACACGATCGTACTCCGCCGCTGAAGTGGCTGCTGCGTTCAGCTTGATTCGCCGTTGTTGCGGCGACATGTAAGGAACTGGGCTGTCGCACCTGGACAGCCTCGAGAAGATCGAGACCAGCGTCTTTAATTTCATTTCCAGGACGAAGAAGCAGGCCAAGATCAGCGATTTTTTTCACGCAAATAAAGCATCCTGTTGCGTCATGATTGCGGAAGTCGTTGTAATTCTTGAAAGCGTCGATCGGTAAGTGATCGCCTGCCACATGTGAGGTCTCAGAGACCATATTTTTTATATCGAATTTTTCGTATATCGAACTTTTTCGCGATCCCCTTGGAGTTCGATATATCCGTGTTCGACTGTAGTAACTTTTCCCGGTCGTAGTTATACTGAACTATATAAATGTTACTGTACGCTTATTTGGGTAAAGTTATCTGATACAGTTTGTGGCGTTAGTTGAAGTTGTCACCTTCTGTGCCATTACTCAGCGCGGACGAGAGTATCAACGCTTTTGTCCGATCGCACTTGGAAAATTCAAATCGCGCTGGAGAAACCAGCATTGAGCTCCAGCTGGATTGGGCTCGATCCCGATTGAAAATGCCGTGTAGCAGCGCCCGATCCGGATTGAGCCCAATGCGGATGGACTCAATCATGATTTAAAGTGCCCTTGTGACAGGGATATTACTTTGATAACAGCGCTAGGACGTCACAGAGAAGGCAACACGAGACTGGGCACTGGCTATAATATGGCGTCAGCATGGGGTCGACTGACTTGCACAAAAAGCAGCAAGATTAAGTCATTGATTGTAATATTTCCGCATGTGCATATTTTTATAGAAACAATTGATTGATTGATTCTGGAGTTTAACGCGCCGACGCAACGCAGGCGATGAGGCGCGCCATAGTGGAGGGCTCCGGATTAATTTTGACCACCTGGGGATCTTTATCGTGCGCCGAAATCTTGTACACACGGGCGTTTTTGCTTTTCGCCTCCATCAGAAAAGCGGCCGCCGCGGCCGGGAATCGAACCCGCGACCTCGTGCTCATAGAAACAAGCCCTTGCCTTCGCAATTTTATGATTTTGTGTGTGTAGTGCAGTGTGTGCAGTGCGCAGTGCGCAGTCGACCTGTTCGGACGTGCTTTTCTGGTGCTGCGACAACAGCGTGCTTCTACAGTGAAGGACAGCGAAACGGCAGACAGTGGAGGGGACAGCCGAAGCTGAGTATTAACCTGCACGGTTCTTTCTTGTTGTGTCGGGTTTTTCAGCCGAGATGACGCGTAGAAAGCTGGTACAGTGTGGTAGCTGTCCGCGGCACGTAGACGCAGAGGAGTTTCAGCGGGATGGCGGCGAGGCAGACGAAGGGGCAGGTACGTGTCGGTTATGCGTAGTGGTGTCGCGGCTAGAGCGCGTAGAAGCGGATAACTTGGGGTTAGCTAAGCGGGTTGCAGAACTGGAGGCAGCGCTAAGTAACGAACGCGATGAACGGAGGGCCGTTGAGGGAAAGTTAGAAGCAGCTGAGAGGAAGCTAGAAAGGAGCGTCATTTCGCCAACAAATGACGAACACCTCGGCCCATGCAGCGAAGCGGAGGCATGCACCGAGGTGACACCGGGGGTGGAAGCAACGAAAGGCAACAGCTACTCCCACGTGCTGCAAGATAGGCCATCAAAACCAGTCGATAACCCGGGTACCAGTAAAGAGCGGCACGTGGCAGATGATAGCGTGGTAATCATTGCGGGTGACTCTAACGTGAAGAGGAGCAGCGCTGCCATAGTGGAAAGGGTAAAGGGGGATAAGCGTGTGATGGTGGGGTGTTTCCCAGGTCAACCGATGCAGACGGTGATGACTGCAGCGAAGGGGCAGCTGGCCTTGTCTAGTAGAGCTAGAAACCTTGTGGTGATTGCCGCGGGGCTTAACGATGTTCTAAAGGGAGAGGAGGGAAAACTTGGCCAGGAGATAGCGAAGGGGGTAAAGGACCTGCGGGCGGCGGCCCCAAATTGCAGTCTGCACCGTGCCCGAGGTGATGAAACAGGGCGTGCACACCGAACGGGCAGTACTGGCTGCTAACAGCGAGACGTGAGGTGCGGCAGGGAACTTGGGCTTGAAGTGATAGACGTGAACAGGGTAGTGGGCGTGGGCAGCATCGGACATAGGCAAGCTTTTCAGTGGGACGGGATTCACTTCAGCCCCAGGCTAGGAAACAAGGTGGGATGGCGCTTAGGTGGGAGAGCGGTAGCTTTTTCAGGGGGCCCCGCGCAGCTAAGGAAGGCAAACTAGGAGACAAAGAGGAAGCAAGGGACACATGCACACTCAACGCTGGGAGGCAGCCTGGCCTCGAGGTAAACGGAGAACCTACAGACGTAACTGAGAGCGTTGACGGAAGACATTTAAGTGGAAACAATGGAGCAAACAATTTTGTTAAAGACAAAAAAAGATCCCGTAAGTGGAAAGGGAAAAACAAATGCAATTAATATTTAATCAGCTACATAAATATGCAGGGAGGCGGAAAGCCAGATAAGTGGGTGGAAATTCAAAAGCAACTTGAACGGGAAGGAATAGACGTGTACGCTTTAGCCGAGACTCACCTCCGGGACCTAGAAGCCCCACCTATCATATACAATTATGTCTGGGAAGGTTGCAACAGGACCACAGGAATGAAGAAAGGGGGAGGTGTTGTCATGCTCCATAAACAAGGGACCGACTGCAGAGAGTTCATGAAAGCTGTAAAGAGCATCTATGGGTTAGAGGCACCATAGAGGGGAAAAATACATGGTTAGGAGTAGTGTGTCTGTGGACCGGAAGTAGTGCTAGGGAGGAAAATGAGGAAATGGTAAACTGTTTGAGAAGAGATATAAACGAGTTCAAAGATTCGGGCGAAATAATCTAGTTGGAGATATGAATGCCCATATAGAAGGTTTGGATGGATACACAGACCACAACGGTTCTCTAGTGATAGATCTATGTCAGGAAAACCGGCTTGTAATAGTAAACACGGAAAGCAAGTGTGACGGACAAATAACGTGGGAAAGCGGTAACAGACAGTCCAGCATAGACTACAGTTTAGTATCCGAGACAGTATACGGAAGGCTGCGGGAAATGAGGATAGATGAAAATGGAACAGACAGCTTAGGAAGCGACCACAAGCGGTTTAGCTTGCACTTTGGAGGCGCAACCCGGAAAAATGCAGAAATAGGTACAATAGGAGGAAATAATTTGAATAATGAGCAGTTAAAGATCATCGCTGATAAATTGGAACATGATAGATTGGAACATGAAAACCCAGGCAAAAATTGGGATTACGACGAAATGATTGCGTTCATAAAGGGTAAGATGAATGAAGCAAAGCAACGAAACTGATGGAAAGGGTAGAGAAAACCGAGAAGCTGGTGGAATAAGGAAACAAGAGAGGCTATTGACCGGCGAAGAAAGGCGTCGAGAGAACATAGAGAAGCAAGAAGAACTGGTATGGAACCGGAGGTAGTGAAGGAGAAATGGAATATATACCATGGGAAAAAATTGAAGTGCAGAAAATGGTGCAAGCAAAGATCAAGCAGAAAAGCGAGCAATAGATTGCAGAAATACGGAAGAACGACAAAAGCGCATCCAAGAAGTTTTGGAACCATGTAAAATCATCAAGCTCAAAAAACGATAACCATCAAAAATTCCTGATTGATGAGGAGGGGGAGCATTTAGAAGGAGAGCACGCGTTGGCGCATATTCATCGACTGATTAGTGAGAAGTTTAGGACAATAGTGGTAGGGAAACCAGCACCGATAACATCAGCGCCACAGAAGACTGCGGAAAGGGAAATAAGTTTGAGCAACCTTGATTGGAAATAAGCAGAGCAAAAGGTTTCCCCCCAGACAGCAGTGGGCCCGGACGGAACACCAATGCAACTGGTAAACCTGCTTGGACCTAAAAGTAAGGAATCGTTTATGGGGCAATAGATAAGGCGATAGAAACCAAACAAATACCAGAGGACTGGCTAAAAAGTAGGATGAATTTAATATATAAAGGCAGAGGAGACAAAGCCAGTATTGATTCATACAGACCAATCACAGTAACGTCAGTGGTGTATAGATTCGTAATGCAGGCGATAAAATCAGAAATTCAAGCATGGATGGAAGAAAATGGAATACCTGGGGAACTGCAGAATGGATTTAGACAAGACAGGCGACTGGATGACAATTTGTTCGTGATAACGTAATGCATTGAAATTGCGAAAGCACAGAATAGACTACTATGAATTACGTTCTTGGACATTAAAGGGGCATATGACAACGTAAACAGAGAACGTCTGTGGAGAATGCTGAAACTCCAGGGATTAGATGACGAGTTAATACAGTTCCTTATGGCGATCTATAAAGACAATAGTGTACGTACATCTTACATGGGAAGGAAAGAAACGCGCCCAGCAGGTCAACATCCATCGGGGACTGAAACAGGGATGCCCTTTGAGCCCCTTTGAGCCCAATGCTTTACATGGCAGGGTTAGAAAAGAAACTGGAAGAAAGTCAAGTAGGGTTTAGCCTAACCCATATGCTGCAAGGCGAAGTGGTACAACAGCATATTCCGGGAATGTTATACGCAGACGACATTGTTCTTTTAGCTGATAACCAAACCGATATGCAGTGGCCAGGAAGCCACCGCCCTCGGGTTAAATTTCAGTGCAGAAAAATCAGGAATAATAGTTTTAAATGACGCTACCACTGACGTAGTGTCTATCCAGCAAGGCGAATTACCTAGATTGAAGGAATATAAATATTTGGGAGTGTGGATAAACGAAGGGGATAACTACTTCGTCTTTACTGGGCACGGCGAACCGCTGGCGAACTTGACTCTAAGCATGCCACTCGTTTTGCTTGTCCAAGTTCTTCTTGGTTTCGCTGGTTTCAACAACGTGCTCTGCAACTTCGGCAATCCACCGGTATCAACTACCAATGTGACAGCTTGGCATGACGCACCAACGCCCGACTGTCCGCCTATCGGCCACTTCGCTGGAGGTGTGACGTCACCAGGGCCACCGGGTATAAAAGAAGAGCTGCATCGCTTCGTGCTTCGTCTTCATTGGGCACGGCGAACCGCTGGCGAACTTGGCTCTAAGCATGCCACCCGTTTTGCTTATCCAGGTTGGTCAGGATTCTTCTTGTCGAAGTGATGACATGCTACTAGTGGTTCTGCCGTGCCCTCGGCGCTGTCTTTGCATTGCGTACGAGTGTTTTAAGTGCGAATGCACTTTATAAGCGACCCCAAACCATCCACCGCCGGCGGCGGCGGCGGCGGCGGCGTCCGCAGTGCTCCTCTATATTTAAAAAAGAAACAGCATCCGGCGCCAGGTTTCGATCCGAGGACTTTGCGGCCGCAGCGCGACGCTCTACCGACCAAGCCACGGACGCGACGCTGATATCAGTGTTAGTGACGCGCCTTATATCTTTAACGCATTCAAACTACGTCGTCAGCGGCGTGCGTTGGCGACTCAGCGGCGTTATAGCGGCTTGATAACTGCGTGGTGTACACGTGATACTACAAACCCGATGGAAGAGATGGAAGAGAAGGCGGCGAGGCGGTGGGCTGCGGGGGCCGAGCGCAAGCGCTGCAAGCGGGCCGACAACCGTGCATTCGCACTTTCACATTCTCCCCCTCGGGGAAATGCGGGGGAATTTTTTTCTGTATGCAAACTATTGTTGTGTGGTGATGTTGAGAGCAACCCTGGTCCAGATATCCAGAAATCTTTAGACATGATTATAAAATCCCAGGAGTCAATGCAGAATGATATATCCGAAATGAAAGCCTTGCAATGCAAGCTTGATGCTTCGCTTTGCAGTGTAATGGCTAGATTAGAACAGATCGAAAAACATGTGACAGGTTTTCAAACTTCCCTGCAGCCTATAGCACCAATCGAACAACTTCTACTGTCGCTCCATAAGTCGGTTATTTTGCAAAAGCAAAAAGTAGTGAATCTGGAAGATTACAGCCGGTGGTCAAATTTGCTTGTTTTTGGTGTACCCGAGGCTAAATCAGAATATGAAGATAAACTGAAGGAGGAGGATATCGGCAACATCTTTGATAAACAGCTTGGCGTGAAGGTTGCATCCGTTGGGCGTATCCACAGACTTGGAAAACGTATCAAGGACACCGGTAGCAGTGAAAATGTAGCGGTAGGAGCGAGCAAAAAACTCGACCGGTAATCTTGTACTTCCAAGACTTCAATGAGAAGATGGCTGTTTTCAGTAACGTTAAGAAACTGAAAGGCTCGAAAATTTACATTCAGAATGATTATTCCAAAGAAAATCTCCGCAAGCGAAAACTGCTCTGGGAATCAGCGCGCAATGATAAGGATGAAGGGCTGGATCCAAAACTTTATTATGATAAACTTAAAATTAATGATGAAACATATATTTGGGATGATTTAACAGGCAGACGAGTGAAGCTCATTTCGTCCCCCGCGCAGTCGCAGTCGAAGTGACATGATCCCGGCAAGGGTTCTTATCGCAACAGGCTCATTGTATTGAATATGAATGCGCAAAGTGTTGTCAATAAACCCGGATCCCTGGAAATTGGATTACTTGCGCACAACCCCGACTTGGTTAACCAGCGATATCACTGACGACTGCGTCTTTCCTTTATCGTTTACGGTCTTCAGACGTGACCGTGGGTCGAGGTGGGGGTGTGGCTATTCTGTTAAAGAAAAATGTGGAAGCTGTGGTTTTAAATTAAATAGATGACCACGAAAGCGTGCTTCTCAAGATAACTATTTCTAGTTTCACTTTTGTCCTATGTGCGCTGTACAGGCCTCCCAGTTCTGATTCTTCTTTTTTGCGAAAGCTTCAAGATCATTTGTTTCGTTTCCGCAAAACCAGGCTTATGCTTGTTGGCGATATTAATCTACCAAGTATTGATTGGCCTACTGGATGTGTCGGTGCCTCAGAACACTCTGATATTCTATCCGACATTATGCTAACTCATAATTTAAACCAGGTTGTTCTTGAGCCCACCAGAATTTGCGGCACAGCTAGGTCCGTACTCGATCTTGTGTTCTTAGATGTCAGTTTTTCGGATTATTCATTACATGTAAGTGACGGGATTTCTGATCACAAGGTTGTAGTTACGAATGTCTTTCTAGAACTTAAAAAAAGTTTGGCGGGAGTTAAGCATACATACGTCAAAGACTACTCCAGGGCGAGGGATGAGTCTGTTTTGGATTACCTTGACATAGCTTACGAAAACTTGCAAGGTAATGATGTGCGGCATTTATGAGAAATGTTTAAAGAGCATTGCAAATTTTGTCTAAAGTCTTTTATACCTGATAAGAAAAAACGAACCAAAAGGGTCAATCCATGGGTTAACCGGGATATTATTCACTTAAAACGGCGAATTAAACGTATAAAGAAGACTTGCAGTCCCGATTGTGATGTCTCCAAACTTTCGAGCAGCGTAAAATCTGCAAGGAAGCGGTATTTTTGCGAACGTTTGCCTCAGTTCATTTTAAACGATCCACAAAAGTTTTGGAATCACATCCGTAGTGCACGTAAATCGATTGATCAATTATTGGTTGATGGCAAGATTGAAACATCTCGTCACTCCATTGCTAATGCTTTCAATTCCTCTTTTCATTCTGCGTTTTGAAATGATCAAGGTGATGAATTTTATATGGAGGCTCATTCGGAACAGATCGAGCTTGTTTCTTTTGAAGGAATTTTTGAAATGCTTTTGCGATTAGACCCTAAGTGCACTACTGGCCCGGATGAAATCCCGAACGCCTTTCTGCGTCGCTATGCGGAATCTTTAGCTCGGTTTTTGACAGCCATTTTTCGTGAATCTTTTCGGACGTCCGTGCTGCCCCATGATTGGCTTATGGCTACGGTAGTTCCAGTTTTTAAAAATGGTGACCGCTTGCATGTTGACAATTATCGACCAATTTCCTTAACGTGCTGTTGTTGCAAGATCATAGAACATATTGTAGCTAACCATGTCCTTAATGTACTGGAAAAAATAAAACATTGAGTCCCTTCCAACATGGTTTTAGAAAGGGATTTTCTACCGTTACGCAGTTGGTCACCGCCGTTCACAGTTTTAGTTCAATCTTAGATCACTCCGGGCAAATTGATGTTTTGTTTTTAGACTTAAGGTATTCGACAGGGTTCCTCACGGTAGCCTTCTTTTAAAACTTAAACAAGCAGGAATTTTTTCTACACTCGTAAATTGGGTTAATTCATATTTGAAAGATCGAACGCAATTTGTGGACATCGATGGTACTTGTTCCTCTTCTGTAACAGTCACATCAGGTGTCCCCCAGGGAAGTGTGCTGGGGCCCCTGCTTTTTTTGTCGTATGTTAATGATTTAGTGTCTGTGGTTGGTGATACTGTGAATATTGGAATGTTCGCGGATGATATCATAATTTATACTGAAGTGCATGCAGTCTGCTTCCGACCAACATCGGCTAGATAGGGCTTTATGTGACATATAATCTTGGTGCGACAAATGGGGCATGAAAGTTAGCACTACAAAAAGAGTTCTTTTACGTATAACCAGAAAATGAAACCCCCTAATTTTTCGGTACAAAATTAAAAACACCTTAATCGAGGAGGTTAGTAAGTTTAAATACCTAGGTGTCGTAGTGAACTCCAGATTAGATTGGAACGACCACGTTCGGCATGTAACTTCTTCAGCGCTAAAAAAACTTGGTCTTTTACGGCATAAACTTCGAGGTACACCTAGTAACGTTAAGCTTTTAGCGTACAATTCCATAATTAGGCCTAAACTGGAGTATGCAGCGGTTGTTTGGGACCCGTACACGAACAAAAACATTAACGAATTGGAGAAGGTTCAGAGGAGGGATGTTCGCTTTGTTTATAATAAATATAAAAGAAGTGATTCTCCGTCAGGTATCATGGCACTCAATAAAATCCAACCACTACACATTGGTCGCCAAATTGCCCGCTTAGCTTTTCTGGAATCCCTAATTAAGTGTAAGACTGGATTATCACCCACTCCATTCATTAGCCCGTTAGCCACGAGGAAAACACGACACACACATAGCCATAGTTTATCCCCATTGTTTGCCCGAACAAATACCTTTAAGTTTTCAAATTTTCCCCGCACGGTAGATGACTGGAATAAATTGCCAGAAAGAATTTTTCGTGGAAATTTCACGAAAGCCCTACACGATCATTTTAGCAACTTTTAATTATTGACGTTCTGGTTTTTAGCGACGCTTCCCAAAGTTGTACGTGATTACCACATTTTCTAGTTTTATTTGGATTGTAAACCCTGTTATGTTTGTTTTCACCGTGGCCTGTTTATTTCGTAGTCTCCAAGTGCATTCTGAGTTGATGTTACCCCATTGTTTTTATTGCATTGTATTGCATTGTATGTGCGTGTACATTCTTTTTGTTCTGCCCGTCCTGCTTGGACAATTTACTTGGTCTGCAGTATTGTGTAAATAAATAAATAACTCACGAGGAGCAACTTAAGGTTAAGGGAAAGCGAAACGCAGCTATAATGAAGCATAGAGCTCTGTGGGGGTATAACAAATATGAAGTAGTAAGAGGAATGTGGAAAGGAGTAATGGTTCCGGGTCTACGTTTGCGAATGCTGTACTCTGCTTAAAATCACATGTTCTATCAGGCCTTGAAGTAAACCAGAGAACGGTAGGACGTTTGGCCTTAGGTGCGCATGGAAAAACAACTATCGAAGCAGTTCAGGGAGATATGGGCTGGGCGTCGTTTGAAGTTAGAGAAGCTCAGAGTAAAATATGCTTTGAGATGAGGTTGAGGGCAATGGATCAACGAAGGTGGGCAGCTAAGGTTTTTAGGTACCTATACTTGAAAAGCGTGGACACGCAGTGGTTAAGAAAGACTAGAAGGCTAACGATGAAATACGGAAAGAACAGCGGAGAATCCAAAACAGCCAAGGTAACCAAAAAAGAGGCAAGGCAGTTCGGCAGCGGTGCACGAAGAGCCCGTCTAAACCCAACCTTGCATTTTTTGCAGTAATTCGCCGCAAGAAGATGCCAGAGTGAACGCTGTCTGCGACTGCGTGTTGGCTGTCCACACAATCCGATCGTCTGCGTCAACAGCGCATCCACGGATCTGCATCTTGGGGAACAGCGCGAACTAACAGGTACACAAAAAGAAAGAAGTGGACAGGACTAGCGCTGTCCTGTCCACTTCTAGTCCAGCGCTAGCCCTGTCCACTTCTTTCTTTTTGTGTCCCTGTTAGTTCGCGCTGTTCCCCAAGATGCAAGTACACCAACTCGCCCAACTTGCCACCCTGCCACGGATCTGCCCCGGCCTACAAAAGGGACGCAACGTGCCTCTGGCTGATCAGTTCGGCAGCGGTGCACGAAGAGCCCGTCTATACCCAGCCTTGCATTTTTTGCAGTAATTCGCCGCAAGAAGATGCCAGAGAGAGAGAGAGAGAGAGAGAGAGAGAGAGAGAGAGAAAAAGAGAGATAGATAGATAGATAGAGAGAGAGAGAGAGAGAGAGAGAGAGAGAGAGAGAGAGAGAGAGAGAGAGAGAGAGAGAGAGAGAGAGAACATTTATTGCCCAGTCACCAACCTAAGTCCAGGTCAGCTAAACGATGGATCCTGAGGCGTCACTGTCCTCATAGTAGTCCAGAATGTCCTTGAAGATCTTCTGGATATGAAGGCAGAGAGCCGCCTGGGCGGCCCGAACGTATGTTCCGGGTGGGGGAGCCAGCCAAGTGTCCAACGAGGTGATGCGGGAGAGAGAGGGGGGAAGCTTCGGGGAGTGGCAGTCCCAGTAGGAGTGGGGAATAGAGGGGTATGCGCCGCAAGAAGGGCAGGTCGGGGGACCGGAGCAGTTGCGAATGCGATGTAGAATGTGGTGAGATGGGAGGGAGCGGGTATGAGCCTGGCGGAGAAGAACTGTTTGGGCGCGAGTGAGGTGCGGGTCTGGAGAAAGGTAGACTTGGCGGGCGAGGCGATAGGAAAGTAAAGTGAATTTACGGGTCTCACGATCATGAAGACGAGTGGAAGGAGGATGGCATGAGGTTGGCCAGAGCATAGACGGACCTGGGGATAGATCTCGGGAAAGCGCGTTTACTCTTGCGTTGCCGTCCATGTTAGCGTGGCCAGGTACCCATACCAGGACAAAAAAGTGAGAAGGATGTCTGTTGAGAGTGTCAGTCACTAGGTTAGAAGAAAAGGGGTTGACGGCACAGCGTAAATAATTTCGGGTGGCGGATTGCGAATCTGTGAAGATATAAGTGGGGTGTTCGGTGGAGGTTGTGAGAGCAGCATGCTCTATGGCAAGAGCGATGGAGTGCTCTTCTAGGGAGGTGGCATCTGGCTGGCAGAAAAAAGGCGTTTGTGTGGAAACCAGCGACGAGTGGCGTAAAACGGCTGCGGTTCCTATTTGGGTAGAGGAAAAATGACTGGCGTCTGTAAAATATCCCGCTCATCCTTGCTTTTCTAGAAAGGAAACACGTTTGGTGAGGGCTTTACAGCGTAGAAAGCGGCGGGTGGCATGCCTGGAGGGGTTCATATTCTTAGGCAGGGGTTCTATGCGGATACGAGGGAACGTGACCCAAGGAGGGGAAGTTGTAGGGATTGGAGGAAGCGAAGAGGTTGTGCTCCCCTAACAACTCAAAAGAATACAGAGGCGGCGAAGCAGCGGTCAACAAAGTGACTTGCGTCAGCGAGCGTCGCAGAATCGAATGCCCCGGCGTCTGCTCTGCAGGCTTTTTATCTTTCGGCGCGCGTGGTTCTGGAACCGTCGATTCGCATCGAGAACATTGTAGATGCAAGAAGATTATTCCGGGATGTTCACGTTAGATCGGAATGCTCTCCCTATCAGAACAGATAACACATGCGGCACAGAAAGAAAGAATGGAACACGCGCTTCCCTTGGCACGGAGATAACACAGACCGGCGCAGCCGGGCGGTAAAAGCAAAACACAAATAAACAAACCCAATGCATGGTTCGCGGCGTTACCCCCCCCCCCCCCACCTCTAAGAGTGCATCGACCCGATGCTAACATAAGCGACAGTCCGAAAATGAAAAATAAAATTTCGTCATCGTTCGTAGAAAGGTTTTAAGCGAACCACGTGGACGACTTCGGGCCGCGTACGTCGTCGTGATGTGCCGGAGTCACCATCGGGGATCACTTCGTAGGTAAGTTGGCCAACACGTCGCAGAATGTGGTAGGGTCCGAAATACCGTCGCAGAAGTTTCTCGCTCAGTCCGCGTCGTCGGATGGGAGTCCAAACCCACACACGATCCCCTGGTTGGTACTCGGGGTCTCGGCGTCGGAGGTTGTAGCGGCCGGCATCCACCAGCTGCTGGTCCCTTATACGAACTCGAGCGAGCTGGCGGGCCTCCTCCGCACGTTGAAGGTATCCTTGGACGTCGGCGTTGAGGTCGTCGTCTTCTACATGCGGAAGCATGGCGTCGAGCATCGTAGTCGGTCGTCTTCCCTAGACAAGCTCGAACGGTGTCATCTGCGTAGTTTCCTGCGTCGCTGTATTGTACGCAAACGTGACATACGGGAGGACTTCGTCCCAAGTCTTATGTTCAACGTCGACGTACATGGACAGCATATCCGCAATTGTCTTGTTCAGACGTTCTGTTAGTCCGTTCGTGTGGGGGTGGTACGCCGTCGTTCTTCGGTGATCCGTGTTGCTGTAGCGTAAGATTCCTTGCATCAGCTCCGCGGTAAAGGCCGTTCCGCGGTCCGTGATTAGGACTTCAGGGGCTCCATGTCGCAGCACAACTTGGTTTATAAAGAACTTGGCGACTTCTTGTGCAGTCCCCCGCGGAAGAGCGGCGGTCTCTGCGTAGCGCGTCATGTAGTCTGTCGCTACGACAATCCACTTGTTCTCCGATCGTGACGTCGGGAACGGGCCTAGAAGGTCCATTCCAATCTGTTGAAAGGGCCTCGACGGGACGGTGATCGGTTGTAGAAGTCCGGCGGATCTTGTCGGCGGCGTTTTTCGTCGCTGGCAGTCCCGGCAACTCCGAACGTAGTGGGTGACGTCGGATGTAAGGCGGGGCCAGAAGTACTTCGCCTTAATTTTTGCAATAGTGCGTCTAGTAGCGAATATCTGTAGTTCCTTTCGGTCGCTGTCGTTAAATAAACACCACTACTCGTTCGAGTGCAAAGGAAAACAACAGGATTTCTTTATACAGAAGTACAGAAGGTTACACCGTTCCGTCTTACATGCTTTTCACGAACCAACTGCCCCCCGCTCCCCGCCGCCGCGGTCCCTTCTTTCGAGGGAGAGAGGGCCACGTTCCCTGGTAAACAAGAACCATATGTGGCGCGCGCGCGGACCCCGCCGGTGGTCCCAGTTGACAGCCCCCGGCGGCGGCGGCGCGCGCTTTGCTTCGTCCATTCTCCCGCTTCTGCGGGGTTTCTTTCGTCTTCGCGTTCTGCGACTGAATCCGTCGCAACACACTCCCCACCGAATGGGCTCAAGCACATTCCATCTCTAGCGGGTAAATGAGCTGTATTGGGCGCGTTAACATGACGCCGCGTGGCACTCTTACGGTGCACGAGCGCACTTTACCATCCCGTCCCTCAAAAACCTTTTCGATCCTTCCAAGCTTCCATAGCAAGCGCGGTGCCGGTTCCTTAATGAGCACCAGCTGGCCCACTCTGGGAGGTGGCGACTCCTTCCTGTCGGTAGCATAGGCGGATTTTAGCTCTCGCATGTACTCGGCTCCCCATGCCACCCAGAATTGGTTCAACAGGCGTTTTCGGCGCCTCCAGAATACGCGGAGTGCCTCGGGCGTCGAAGCAGGCTGCTGCGCGACTTCCGTCGGCAGTGTAGTTAGCCGCCTCCCAGTGAGAAAGCTGGCCGGTGTGAGGGGGGTGCCCTCTCCCACGTCACTGTATACATACGTGAGGGGACGGGAATTTATCACCGCCTCCACTTCTGTCAAAATGGTGGCCACTTCGTGCCAGCCCAAAACTTTCCTCCCGATCACTTTCTTCAGTGCCCCTTTCACTGAACGCACCAGCCTTTCGTAAAAGCCTCCCCACCATGGTGCCCGCTCGACAATGAATTTCCACTCTATCCCTGCGCTAGAAAAGTGGTCGATCACGTCTGGATGTCGCAACACGTTCCACAGTTCGAGCAGTTCTTTGGTGGCGCGCTTGAATGTCAAAGCATTGTCAGAGTACACGACGCGACACAGCCCTCTCCGGGACACAAATCTGCGGAAAGCTAACAAAAAACTAGCAGTTGTCATGTCATGTACCAGTTCTAAATGCACAGCTCGCGTAACCGCACAGGTGAATAGCACTATATAGGCCTTACGCGTGACACCATTGTCTCTCACATAAAGTGGGCCCGCAAAGTCAGTGCCGATCACTTCGAACGGATCTGCTCTGGTTATCCGATCATTCGGCAGAGGTCCCGTTGGCGCGCACCCCGGTGTAGCACTGAAACGCTGACACGTCACACATGCACGCACCACCTTTTTCACGAGTTCTCTGCCTCGCAGAATCCAGTATTTCTCACGAAGCTGGACGACGGTGTCTCTCACTCCTGCGTGCAGAACCTGTCGGTGGGCGTCGATCGCCAGCAGCGCTGAATATCTGTGCTGTTTGGGCAAGACGACGGGGCTTCGCTCGTCGTAAGTCATGTTTGCCGAGTGAAAGCGGCTCTTGATCCGAAGCACTCCTTCGTCGTCGATGAAGGTGATGAAGTCTCGGAGGGGAGAATCACGTGGAGACTTGGTTCCTTCGGTCACACATTTGAGGTCAGCCGAGAACGCCGACTGCTGCGCCTTTCTCAGCCAGTGTGTTCGCGCTGCTTGGATCTCCGTCGCGGTCAAGGGTCCCGATCTTTTTTCCGTGGACTTCAGGTTGTGGAGGAAGCGGAAAATCCAAGCGGTCGTTCGGTTGACCTTGGACGCCGAGCTGAATCTGGAAATGTCGAGCAGTTCAGCAGATGGCTCCGTGGCAATCTCTAACACATCAGCCCGTTGTTGCCGCTCCTCAAGGTGGTCTTGTGGGAGCTCAGTGCGTTTTTCTTTCGGCCAATCCGTCGCCGGCAATGACAACCATTCCGGCCCTCTCCACCAAAGATCCGATGACACCAGTTTCGATGCCCTCAAACCTCGTGTCATCAAGTCGGCAGGATTGTCCTTCCCAGGGCAGTGATGCCATGTCGCGTCCAGAGAATGGCTTTGGATTTCTTGCACGCGGTTTCGGACGAACAATTTCCATCTGCTCGGGTCTCCCGTTATCCAATGCAAGGTAATCGAGGAATCGGTCCAAAAGTGAACCTCGTTCACTTCGATCTCGAGGCACGTTTTGACGTACTTATACAGCCTCGCGGCTATCAAGCCGGCCATCAGCTCAAGCCTGGGCAAGGTGACCTCTTTCAGTGGCGCCACTCGGCCTTTTGCCAGAAGCAGTGTCGTCGTTGTGGCTCCAGTGTCGCCGATAGTTAAGAGGTAGACTACAGCTCCGTAGGCCACCGTGCTGGCATCTGCGTAAATGTGCAGCGCTCGATGGGTCACGTTTCCCAAAAGCTCCGTGGCGTAATACCTCGGCACGCTGATTTCCTTCAGGTTCGCAAGCTCATCGCACCAAGCGATCCATTCCTTCAGTAGCTGCTCTGGCAGCACGTCATCCCATCGAAGGTTGCGTTTCCAGATCTCCTGAAAGAGGATTTTGGCCCTCACGACAAATGGTGACAGGAGTCCGAGAGGGTCGTATAATCTCGCTGTCGTCTGGAGAACGAAACGTTTTGTGTCTCCTCCGCGCTGTGCGAACTCGACCACTTGGTCCGGAGAAAAGGTCAGGCAGTCCTGCTTGGGTTTCCAAGTCATTCCCAGCACTTTCAGCACGTTCGCTACTTGGCCCAAGTTTCTTTCAACGCCGCCGTTCTCTTCAAACATTCCTGTTAGAGGTGCACTATTTGAGCCCCACTTGTGGAGTCTCATGCCTGCCAGCATGAATATTTCGTTCGCTTCGGCATACAGTCGCTTCGCCTCTGCCTCGCTGGCCGCCCCGGTCAACAAATCGTCAACGTACACCGATTTCCTTAGCGTCCGTGCAGTGCCTGGGTAGGCGCTCTCCATAGCTTGGAAATGGTGCTGAAGGGTAGCGGCCAGCAAGAACGGACTTGCAGTCGTTCCAAAAGTCAACCTCGTCATTCGCCAAGTCTCGATTTCCGGAATTGGTTCATTTGGTCGCGGAGGGTCTTTGTACCAGAGGAATCGGAGCGCGTCACGATCCTCTTCCTTCACTCCGATTTGCAAGAAGGCCTTTTCCACATCCGCGACCAAAGCTATGGGATGTGTCCGGAAGTTCAGGAGCAAGGCGACCAGATCCGGATTAAGGTTCGGGCCGCTTTCCAAGCTGTCGTTCAGAAATTTTGAGTTTGCACAGTGGGATGAAGCGTCAAATACAATCCTGAGCTTTGTGCTGCTGCTGTTTTCTCGTACTACAGCCTGGTGGGGCATGTAGTACAGCACCTTCGCTGCTCCTTCATCGCTACCTTCGTCATCAACCCTTTCTGCTATTCCACTGTTCTGATAGAACCGAATTGCCTGATCGTACTCTTCGAGGAGACCTTTGTTTTTTGACAGTTTCTTCCTCACGTTCTCCATTCTGTTTAACGCCACCTGCTTGTTGTCGGCGAGCCTCACGTCAGCCTTCCAAGGGAGGGCAACTTCGTATCTGCCATTCGACTGAGTGATGCTGGCTTCAAAGTTTCGCCTAACATGTTCCCCCGGAGGGTCGTCATCCAAGGCGTCGGTGACTCCCACACTTTCGAGTTCCCAAAAGCTCCTTAGAAGCGAGGAAGACTCGAGATCTGGCGCCGTTGCCTTCAGCACGATCGCTTGGGAACAATTCATTCTGCTTGTGCGTGACCCCGTTCGTCCCTGGACTGCCCATCCGAATACGGATTCCACCGCAGTCAAACTTTCCGTCAGTCGGTGGATCCGTCCGGTCATCGCAGTCCAGTAGTGGTCGGATCCCAGCAGCAAGTCAACGTCTCGATCGCTCTGTCCACTCAAATCGTCCCCAACTGAGAGGCCAATCTCATCTAACTTGATCAGAATGCTTTCATCAGGGCTGGGAAGGTCGTGCTCACAGATCTTGGGCGTTTCTAGCGCGTCGATCTCAATTTTTTTGTCATTCAGTCGGCTTCTCAAGGTTACCAGAACCCGCCGAAAGGTGCGTTCTTTGCTTTCACCTCCGAACACGCCAACCGCCAGAATTTCTGTTCCGAGGAGTTTGCAGTTGAGTTCCCGTGACAGCCTTTCCATTATGAAGGTGCGTTGGCTGCCGCTGTCAAACATTAGCCTGGCCAACTTCATCTGCCTGCCACTCTCAACCCATGCTGTTACGGTTTGCAATAGAACGGCTGGTCTCACGCTGCCCTTTTCTGTAGTCTGGAGACTGACGGGCTCGTTCGGATTCTTCTCTTTTTTCGCGTCGTCCGATCGGTCAGAGATCCGTTTAGGCGGAGGGTCACACATGCTGGTAGCGTGCCGGCCGTGACACTTGCCGCAACTCAGTACGCACGTGCACATTCTCGCTGTATGATGCGGCATGGTGCACCTAAAACACCTCCTGCCTTGCTGCAACATGCGTTTCTTCTCTGTCAGAGGGATTTCTTCGGTGCAGTCTTTTGTGGCATGCCTTTTGGAGTTGCACAGAAAGCATTCCATCCCTTTAACTGTGCCGTGCAGCGCGGCCGCTGATGGTTGTCGTGACTTCACAAACTGCTGTGGCTTCTTGTCACGTTCATGCGTAGGGAAGCGAGATGGAGGCTTACCAGTTCCGTCAGGTCGCTCGATGATGGACTTTTCCAGGGTCTCTACCTCGATGCGGAGAAAGTTCAAAAGGTCGCTCAGCATGCCGAGGTGCACCGGTTTTTTTGAAGTCTCGGAGCTGGTATCGCTGCTCGATGTTCCCGCAGAGCTGACCTCTTCCGCATTCCTCGATGTCACCTTTCTGTTGTAATCCAGGCTCAGGTCGGATGGAAGTGCGCGAAGTAGGCCGAGATACAGCATGGCGCAGTACGACTCCTCTCCCACACCCAACGCCTTCAGGCCTCGGAGGTGAGCTTGGACGTTGTCGTACATACGGCGCAGTGCTCGGACGTTCCGTGGTGACGAGACCGGTGTTAGGTTCATCAGGCTGTCAATGTGGTCTTGGATGAGCGCCGCCTGGTTTCCAAACCTCTGCTGCAGGATGTCGATGGCGTCATCGTAGCACTCCGATGTTGGCTGCAGACCCGCAATTGCCGCTGCTCCGTCTCCGATCAGCGCAGCCCTCAGATAATTGAACTTTTCTGATGGCGCCAAGTCCGAATTTTTATGAATGGCGGTTTCGAACTGCTCCCAAAAAGGCTGCCAATTCCTTCGGTTTCCGTTGAATTTTAGAAGCTCCAATTTTGGGAGTTTGACTTTTGCCGCCGTTGCTGCCCTTGCTCTTATTGCGTCGCTGCCTTGTTCGGGGTTGCCACCACCTGAGTTATTGTTGCAGCTTCGTTTTACCCTGCTTTTCAGTCTCGCCAGGCAGGTTACGATCTTGTCACTGTACTCGATGGCATGAGTGAACTCGTCTTCTGCGTCTTCGTCGGCCAGTAAAGGCTCAATTGCCGCGTTCACATCTTTCAGCTGAGCCTCCACAAGCAGCAGACGTTCGATCAGGACTTCAAGTTCCTCGACACTTGGCATAGGCAGCGGTAGCAGCTTTTCTGCTTCGCCAATGAGTCGACTTACTTGAGCCCGCAGAGTCTTTCGTTTCTTCTTCTGCAGCTCCATGTCGATCGTCGTCCACGTTCAACGGAGCAGTCGATCCCTGTTGCTCGCCGATGCACTCACAGTTCGGTCATCTTTAAAGATCCCGGGTTTCGGCACCAAAATTTTGTAGTAGCGAATATCTGTAGTTCCTTTCGGTCGCTGTCGTTAAATAAACACCACTACTCGTTCGAGTGCAAAGGAAAACAACAGGATTTCTTTATACAGAAGTACAGAAGGTTACACCGTTCCGTCTTACATGCTTTTCACGAACCAACTGCCCCCCGCTCCCCGCCGCCGCGGTCCCTTCTTTCGAGGGAGAGAGGGCCACGTTCCCTGGTAAACAAGAACCATATGTGGCGCGCGCGCGGACCCCGCCGGTGGTCCCAGTTGACAGCCCCCGGCGGCGGCGGCGCGCGCTTTGCTTCGTCCATTCTCCCGCTTCTGCGGGGTTTCTTTCGTCTTCGCGTTCTGCGACTGAATCCGTCGCAACAGTGCGAGCTGTGCCGAGATGTCCGGAAGACGGGTCGTCGTGGGACGCTTCCAAAATTTCGTCACGAAGGTCTGCGGGGATGACAAGTAGATAATTCGTTCTTGTTCCGGGGCTGAAATTCTTCTTCACGAGGACGGAGTTTTTGAGGATGAATGCTGGTAAGTTACGCTTGAACGCTCTAGGCACGGCGACGTTTCGTCCTTCGAGGTAGTCGATCATTACTCGCAAGTCGGGGTCGGCACGCTGCTGGGCGGCTAGGTCGCTCTCCGTAACAACCCCGAAGAACGCACTGTCTTCATCGGAGTCTTGTGGTGGTGGGTCGACAGGGGCGCGGGACAGGCAGTCGGCGTCGGAGTGTTTCCTGCCGGATTTGTAGACGATTGTAACGTCGAACTCTTGCAGGCGCAAACTCCACCGCCCAAGACGGCCAGAGGGGTCCTTCAAATTGGCGAGCCAACACAGCGCATGGTGGTCTGTTACAACCTTGAACGGTCTGCCATACACGTATGGGCGAAATTTTGAAATGGCCCATATAATAGCCAGACACTCTTTTTCGGAGGCAGAGTAGTTTTTCTCCTCCTTCGACAGACCACGGCTGGCATAGGCGATTACGTTTTCGCACCCGCTTTGTTTTTGGACAAGGACGGCACCCAAGCCTATATCACTGGCGTCCGTGTGTATTTCCGTTTCGGCGTTTTCGTCGAAATGAGCGAGCACGGGCGGGCTTTGCAGGTGTTTTTGCAGCTCGCAGAATGCCTTTTCTTGGTCGTCTTCCCAGCTGAAAGCGGTGCTATCTTTCGTCAAGCGCGTGAGCGGCTCTGCAATGCGTGCGAAGCTTGCGACGAAGCGCCGGTAGTATGCGCAAAGTCCAAGAAATCTGCGCACGCCCTTCTTATCTTTCGGCCTTGGGAAGTTCGCTATGGCTGAAGTTTTCGCAGGGTCAGGCAGGACTCCCGCGGCGTTGACGACATGGCCCAAAAACTTCAGTTCCTCGTACGCGAAGCGGCACTTTTCAGGCTTCAGCGTTAACCCCGACGTACGGATGGCCTCGAGTACAGACTGCAACCTTGCGAGGTGTTCGTCGAAAGTCCGGGAGAATACCACAACGTCGTCGAGGTATACGAGGCAGGTGTGCCACTTCAGGCCAGCTAGCACAGTGTCCATGACTCTTTGGAACGTTGCTGGTGCCGCGCATAGCCCAAACGGCATTACCTTGAACTCGTATAGGCCGTCCGGGGTTATGAATGCAGTCTTCTCTCGATCTCTCTCGTCTACTTCAATTTGCCAGTAGCCGGTCTTCAGGTCCATCGATGAGAAGTACCTCGCATGGCAGAGGTGGTCGAGGGCGTCGTCGATTCGTGGCAGGGGGTACACGTCCTTTTTGGTGATCTTGTTCAATCGCCGGTAGTCAACGCAGAACCTCAGTGTGCCGTCTTTTTTCTTCACGAGTACGACCGGCGCAGCCCACGGACTTTTCGATGGCTGTATAATGTCGTCGTTGAGCATGTCTTCGACTTGAGTCCGGATGGCTTCGCGCTCGTGGGAAGAGACGCGGTACGGTGACTATCGGGTAGGTCGGGCTCCATCCTCGGTTATTATCCGGTGCTTCGCCAGAGGTGTTTGACGTAACTTTGAGTTCGACGAAAAACACTCGCTGTAGCGAGGCAGTAAAGCCAACAACTTGTTCCTTTCTTCTTGCGGTAGCGGCAGATTCACGTCGAAGGGGTGCGGAAGCTTGAAGGTATCGTCGGGTGGGCGTTCAAAGTCGGCGACTGCTATCACGTCACTTGCTTGTTGCGTTTCTTTGACGAACGCAATTGCAGCGCCCTTGTTTAAATGCTGGTACTCCTCGGTGAAATTGGTGACCAAAACGTGGGATTTGCGCTGCTTAAACCGCGAAATGCCTCTTGCGACAGACACACCGCGGTCAAGAAGCAACCTTCGGTCACTCTCCACGATAGCGTCGACGTCGGGAGCAGCACCTTCACAGTAGACGGTGATCATCAAGCTTGCGCGGGGTGGCAGGGTGACGTGATCATCGGCGATCCTTACAGCTGCACGGTGTTCGGGGTTCGATTCCGGCGTCATGGAGTGGTCGGAGGAAAAAGTTATCGACTTTGTCTGCAGATCGATTATTACGTCGTTGTCCGTCAAAAAGTCCATTCCGAGAATTACGTCGCGGGAGCAGTTGGGCAAAACGACGAACACCGCAGGGTATGTCGTGCCGTCAATGGTGACGCGCGATGTGCACGTTCCACTTGGCGTCACGAGGTGGCCTCCTGCTGTGCGTATGTGCGGACCGTCCCATCTGGTCATAACCTTCTTCAGTTTAGACGCAAATGGTCCGCTCATTACGGAGTAGTCGGCTCCCGTGTCTACGAGGGCGACTACATCAAATCCGTCGATGGACACCTTGACGTCGGATGCCGCCTTCCTCGAGTTCCGGGTGCGTCGGGGCGTCGCATCTCGGCTTGTGCGTGTTGACGGTCGGGCACTGTGCGTCGTCGTTGTCATCGTCTTCTCAGCGGACGTCTCGGTCCGGTCGGGTACGCGTCGCGGCGTATAGCTGTTATCGTGTACGGGAGTCTCGTCAGGTCTGGGTCGGGTCGTCGGGATGAGGGCATGTTGTGAGTCACTGTCTTCCGCGAGTCGTTGCGTCGTTGGAGGGTTTTCATTTTCCCGCGATCGTGCAACTTTACCTCCAGAAGTTGCTGCTTTTATAGTTTCCCCCGCGTGGGCTGGGGGACCTTCCACGGGCGAAGTCAGCATTGCTACGGCGGTTCGGCGATTGGTACGGGTAGGGCGATGGCGAGCGGTTGAAACGGGATGGGCCACGGCTGGTTTCAGATAGATACTCGTCGATCTCACGTGGTCATTGGCCAGGGAGAGGGTGAGGTGCGTCGACGGAGAAACCACGCAGTCCGAGTCTCTTGTATGGGCAGCGGCGGTAGATGTGGTCGGCCTCTCCGCAGTGGTAGCACAGAGGACGATTATCGGTAGTTCGCCATACGTCCGTCTTCCTCGGCGTTTGGTTTCGGGCTACCGGGGGTCGGGCGGGTGACAGTGGGCGGCGGTACGGCGGGGCCTCTTGACGGCGTGTTGGGGCAGGGCGGGGTCGACGAACAGCCGCAGAGTAGGTCATAGCCTCGGGCTCGCGGGCTGCTTCGGACGGCACAGAAGTTCCCAAAGCCTGCTGTACTTCTTCCCGGATCACGTCGGTCAGTGAAGTGACTTGAGGTTGTGGTGTCGTCATCGGGAAAAGTTTCCGCAGCTCCTCCCTTACCACTGCGCGGATAGTGTCGCGTAGTGAGTCGGAGTTAATAGCGCTGGCACCAATCGTCTCCGAAACCAGCGCATTGATTGGGCGGTCGTACTGCCTCGTTCGGATTTCGAGCGTCTTCTCCATCGCGGGGGCCTCAGACGCGAATTCGGACACGGTTTTGGGGGGGGGGGGGGTTGCGAACAAGGCACGCGAAGAGCACTTGCTTCACACCTCGCATCAGAAACCGTAGTTTCTTTTCCTCCGTCATTCCTGGGTCCGCACGGCGGAAAAGTCGCTTCATTTCCTCGACGAAGATTACGACTCCTTCGTTCGGGTGTTGCGTTCGAGTTTCCAGTTTAATCGCAGCTCGTTCTTTTCTCACCACGGTCGTGAAGGTCTTAAGGAACTCGCTTTTGAATTGCGTCCAGTCGGTCAAGGCGCTCTCGTGGTTTTCAAACCAAGTTCGAGCTGCATCCTCCAAGTAAAAGAAAACATGCCGGAAGGTTTCTTCATCGTCCCACCTGTTGAAGATCCGCACGCGCTCCAGCTTCTCCAACCATTCCTCTGGGTCTTCAGCGGGGGCTCCCCGGAACGATGGCGGTTCCCGGGGCTGCTGCAGCATGATTGGCAACGTTGTTTCTTGTACCATGGTGTTGGTTGCAGCGTTCCTTCTCTTGGGCCCTTCTGGCATCAAACCGAACTCGGGTGGTAAATCTTGCAGGCGGAGGCTGGCTCTTGTTGGACTGGCTTGGCGGCTTCCCGAGGTTGTAGTGGGCATGAAGGGTGCGTACCCAGCACCTACACCAGATGTCACGAAGCCAAGGACGACGCAGTTGTCTTGCAGGAGAAACAAGTTTATTGGAGCGAACTTGTGCTCCCCTAACAACTCAAAAGAATACAGAGGCGGCGAAGCAGCGGTCAACAAAGTGACTTGCGTCAGCGAGCGTCGCAGAATCGAATGCCTCGGCGTCTGCTCCGCAGGCTTTTTATCTTTCGGCGCGCGTGGTTATGGAACCGTCGATTCGCATCGAGAACATTGTAGATGCAAGAGGATTATTCCGGGATGTTCACGTTAGATCGGAATGCTCTCCCTATCAGAACAGATAACACATGCGGCACAGAAAGAAAGAATGGAACACGCGCTTCCCTTGGCACGGAGATAACACAGACCGGCGCAGCCAGGCGGTAAAAGCAAAACACAAATAAACAATCCCAATGCATGGTTCGCGGCATGGTTCGCGGCATGATTCTATATAGTTCTATAAGGATCCCATGGTGTAATGTTTCCATAATCAAGAATGGGTTGGATAAGAGATTTGTATGCTAAAAGTTTAGTGTCATATGACGAATATCGAAGAGAACGTCTCAAAAAATGTAATTTCATCATTGCATTATTAGCTATGTAGTTGATATGTCGATCCCAGTGGAGGTTGCTACATATATGCAAGCGGAGATACTTGTACTCAGTTACTCGATTTAGGATATTTCCATCAGCTGTGTAGTTATAAACAAGGGGACACTTCTTATTTGTTATCGACATAGCCACACTTTTCCGATAGTTGACACACATTTGCCAAGAACTACACCATTTCATGAGTTTCTCAATTTCTGTGTTAAGCTTTACTTGGTCTTCGACTGTGTGAATAAGGGAATACAGTGCACAATCATCAGCGTATAAACGTATTTTAACACTGCAGTTATCAACAATATCATTAATGAACAGTAAAAATAACAACGGGCCGAGCACAGAGCCCTGGGGGACCCCTGAGCCAACAGGTAACATGTTTGAGGGAGTCTTTAAAAACAACGTATTGCTGCCGGGATGTTAGATACGATTTAATCCAGTTACACAGTTGCCGGTTTTTCAATATAGCGTTCAGTTTAAGGAGCAATTTAGTATGGGAAATCTTGTCGAATGCTTTGGCAAAATCTAAAAAAACTACGTCTATCTGCTTTCTCTCATTAATAGCTGCGGCGAAGTCATGTGTCATTTCTACCAGTTGAGTTACAGTAGAGAAACCATGCCGGAATCCATGTTGCATTGGTGTTAATATCGAGTAATTTTCCAAGAAGACCGTAATATGCTTATGAATAAGATGTTCAAGGATTTTACAACACGTACATGTTAAAGCTATAGGACGATAGTTGGAAATAAGCTGCTTATCGCCATTTTTAAACAATGGTTTTATCTTTGAAATTCTCCAGTCATCAGGCAAGGTACCCGTCGAAAGGGATGTACTGTAAATAATTAACAAAAATTTAGATGACCACTCAGCGTATCGTTTAAGGAATGCATTAGGTATATTATCTGGTCCATCTGATTTTTTCACATCTAAATTAAGCAAGAGGTTAAATATTCCACTTTCTGTTATTTCCATATCTTCAATCGGAGGCAATGTCTGGAACTTGTCAAATAAGGGTATGCTACCATCATCTCTTGAAAAAACATTTTCAAAATGGGTGTTGAAGGCCTCAGAAATCTTAGCAGCATCGGATGTAAAATCATTGCCCACGTTATATGTGTTTGTACTTGAGGTCTTCGGTGTGATGGTCCTCCAAAACTTAGCTGGTGCCTCCTTTACCAGAGTGCTTAAACGCACGCTATAGAAGTTAAAACGTTCCTGCTTCATCTTTTTCTTAAGTTCACGAGAAAGCATTGCCACTTCAGCGATACGTTTTTGACTACTGTTCTTTTTAATTTCTTTTCTAAGACGGTTTAATTTTCTCTTAATGTGAATGCTATCACGTGTTATCCAAGGATTCTTAGAATTGATTTTTCGGTACTTGACAGGTACAAAGAGCTGAATGCAGGCGTGAATTGTATTTTTAAATTTCAGCCACACTGAATTGACGTCATACACTTCAGTGACCATACTACTGCTAATTTCGTCGTAGGCTATTTCGAGTATGTCTAATATAGATGTATCATCAGCAGCCGAGAAGTCAGGGAAATGAGATACCTTAACCACGGGCTTCTGCAGTAACGAAGAAAACTCTATTAAAACACCTTTATGGTCGGAAATTCCCTCAACTATTTCACATTTAGAATCACCACGAATACTTGAACTAACCAAAACAATGTCAAGCACAGATTTACTAGTTCCGTGAACACGTGTGTACTCTTTAACTAGTTGAGTTAAGCCAAATAGAAATGCAATATCAATTAATAATTCGTTATTATTTGCGTCGCTTCTGTCAGCCGAAAGAGTGTTCCAATTAATGCCGGGAAGGTTAAAATCACCACACAAAATAAATTTAGTGTTATCAGTTGTATCAATGTACAATCAATGTACTTTCTAAGATTCTCTAGTACTTCTAAATCACTCGCGGGTGGTCGGTATACAACGCCAACAATCATATATTGGCCCTCATGAAACAGCTTACAAAAGAGTGCTTCAACTTCTGCGGCATGTTGCGACCGGGCGGGGGCACCCGATCCGAGCTCCGTGGCCTCCGACATACGAGTGGTAGCGTGTATGATGCGAGCGGCCAGCCGCTGTTGCAGCCGTGAAGAAGTCCAGAAGCCGTAGGCTAACGTAACTGTTTACTTCATAGCGAGAGGTGAGCCGAAGCCAAAGAACAATGCCCCGACGGGCGAGGTTACAATACAGGACTCGAGCAGAGCGACAACATCGATTCGCTGCTCTAACAGGAAATGAGTTACAACGCTTGGGCAGCTCTATTTATACCCAAAAGCGATAACGGTCAAACGCAACAAGTGGGAACACGCACAAACGTCACAGACACACGCAACGCTCTTTCCAGTGTTCGTTAGTCGTCGGTAGCCTCCGCGCACGTTGAGTCCGAGAGAGGGGAGAGAGGAGGACTCCGTTGCGATCGACGGGGTCTCTGTGTCCTTGAAGAGCGTGGAGACGAGCCTCGCAGGGAGCCGCCGAAGTTTTGGAAATGCGCTCAAAGCGAAGCGCCTGACGCGGCTTGTCGCCACTTGTCACCGACATGATTGCGCCTGTTTTCGAAGGCGCACGAGTGGCTTCGCCGCGCAGCCGCGGAGTGATGCGGGGAAGTACTGCGGCGCTGGCCGATTCGTAACAGGCATCAGACATTCTAGCCACGTTCAAATTTTTCTTGAAAAGAAGGGCAACTCCCCCACCACGAGAGTTGCGATCACGTGCAACATGTTGCACGTGTTCTCACGTGCAACATGTTAATTTCTTAACAAACCTTGTCTATCTTGCATTTATTATTTTCTTGCTTTATTGTAATTTAATTGCGTCAGGCAGACATAACTTTGCGCTTTTATAGATCAGTATTACGATATTTCAAGTATTGTTTCTCCTGCCTGTTTCACAATATGCGACGCTTGTGTGACTTTCGCATCTAATTCCACGTCTAAGGTCGATGTATAGAACTTGTTATGAGAGAAAAATAAAGAATTGAATTGAATTGAACTGTTGCTGCCATTGTGGCCTCATAGCAATGACATTTTTGGATTTCCTGTCGCGCTTACAGTTCGCTCACGTTTTCACTTGAAATTATTAGCATTTATCTACAATTTTATTGCGCCTTTTTTATTCTTTTTAGTGCCTAAAACGTTGTTTTTGCCGCCTATTTCTGGCGCCTAAAACATGTTTTTTTAGTGCCTAAAATCCGGCCTCTACAAATCACACCCATCAAATACGTCATTGATTTGATAGCCCCTGTATTAACACATATTTTTAACCTGTCCCTAACATCAGGCACGTTTCCCTTGCGTATGCAAATCGCTAAAGTTGCACCGGTTTTTAAAAAAGGCGATAAGAACAATGTCCTTAATTACCGCCCTATATTTTTACTCCCTGTGTTTTCTAAAGGTCTCGAGAAAGTAATTCTAACACGCCTAATCAACTTCGCAAATAAACATAAAATTATAACTCCTTTTCAATTCGGATTTATGAAAAATCGTTCCACCGAAACAGCTTTGTGTGCCCAAAAAATAATTCATACTTCGCAACTTTGAAAATAAAAACGTAGTACTTGCCCTGTTTGTCGACTTCAGAAAAGCATTTGACTGTATTAACCACAAAATTCTTCTAGCCAAAATAAACAGGTACGGGGTAAGAGGTCAAGCATTGGATCTTATACAGTCTTACTTGTCTCATCGCTGCCAATATGTTGACATTAAAGGAGTACTGACACGAAATTTCAAAGCTGAGATAACTATCTAAAACGCTTCCTTTTTATCAGGAGATATCTCCCAGCAAGTTTCAACAGCAACCGTTCAGCGAAACATATTTAAAATCCATTGTAATCTTCGCCCGCACGAGAAAGCCCAGAGCGGGCCGACGTGACATCATCTGCTACGTGCCCCAAACTGCTGACGTCGGGGCTCCCGTGACGGTGAAAAAAACCAGCGAAATCGACGGAAGACGTAGAAGAGACGAGACAACACACACGCTGGACTAGCAACTGAGAATTTAATTGAAAAACAGAAACAACCAGAGAACGACCAAGCCTACGCATGCGCAACAAGTACGCACGGTCTGATAAAACGCTATCGTAATACACTTTTTTCCGCTCAGCTTTGTAGGAACGCGATCTCTTTATCGCTGAGGGAGATGGAAGAAACACTCACGCAATTTCCTTCTTCCTGTTGGCTGATGTAGAGCGATTCAATTATTTCCCTCTCGGTTTTAGTCCTGCCTCTTCCCAGAATCGTCACTCTTTCAAACAAAGCCTCACATTTGCCCTGACGTTTGCACTGACGACAGTGATAAGAAAGATGACCGGCTCCTTGCCCTCTGATCAACGCGCAGTGCTCTCGTAACCGGTCGTTGATGCATCGACCTGTTTGGCCTATATATACCTTACCACACGTCAACGGAATGTTGTAAATGACTCTTTCGTCACACTTTACGAAATGCTTTTCATGCTTCGTTTTACACGCACCTCTCTTTTTTCCCGCATTTTCAATGCGCGTGCACAACCCAGACAGCTTACATGGCGCGGAAAACACTAATCGCACACCATGCCGCGAAGCAATTTTCTTTAAGTTGTGTGACACTTTATGAAGGTAAGGCATCACTTGAAATTTTCTTTTTTCTTTGTTTTCATCAGGCCTTTGTTCACTTTTCTGTTGCCTTTTAAGCTTAACATGGAGGCACTCAGCGACTGCCGTAAGCACTGTGCTGGGAAACCCCGCTGCATTTAGCCTCTGAGCCTGACAGTCCAGGCTTTCCTGGATTGCGTGGACACAGCTTTTTTGGAGTGCACTGCGGAAACATAATGTGGCTATGCCTCTTTTTACCAATTTGGAGTGACTCGAATCAAACGGAAGCAGCGCCTTCTTAGTCCTAGGTGAGTAAATCCAGCAAACGTGGCTGTCGTCTTTAAAAGTTAGCGTTAAATCTAAAAACCTAATGGTTTTATTCTCAGCAAGTTCAAAGGTAAAATTTAGGGTTTCGGAGCATGCCTTAAAATGCTTTAAAATGTCTTCAGCCACTTGTTTCGGGCAGTCAGAGGGCAAAAGTTTTAACACTACTAAAAAATCATCCACGTAACGAAACATGCGAAGCACTCTGACGTCACTTTCTGTGACTCCCTTAAGCTTTTGATCGAACTTAGACAGGAAAATCTTGCACAATACAGGGGCCACGGCAGAACCAATACAGATTCCTGTCTTTTGAATGAAAGTGCGGTCACGAAATTGAACTACAGTCAACGAGAGGTACAAAGCCACCAACTCAAGGAAAGCATCAGCACTGACACCGCACTCATTTTGAAACTTGACCACACCCGTTTCATCAATCAGTTCACGAATGGCAGAGAACAGTTCGTCATGGGGCACAGAGTAAAAGAAGTCTTCGATGTCCACTGACAAGGCAGTAGTAGCCCCTGGCAGACCTTCTTGTAACGATGAAACCATGTCCATAGAGCTACGGGTTTCAAAAGGGTCATGTGGCTTCAGGAAGTTGAGTTGGCACTGCAGAAACCGTCCGAGTATCTTCTGCCATGATCCATCTTCAGTAACTATCGCTCGAAGCGGGCAGTTTATTTTATGTGTCTTCGCAGCGAAAAAGACTTTCAGTTCTAAACCATCACTATTCTTTACAGCTTTTGCCAGACTTTCCAGGTTCAACTCGTTCAGTTTCTTGACAGCAGACGTCTTTGCCTTCTTTGGTAAAATCCCCGCAGGCTTAAAATGTTTACGAATGGCTGCCGACGCTTTTTCACCAAAAGTCTCGTTTGGGAGCACTACGAAACCTCCTTCTTTGTCAGACGTCAGCAACGTCAGGTTGTGATCCACGAAATACTTTACAATCCTTTGCAACTCTCCGTTTTTGCCGCCTCGGTTACCTTCTTGTATTCCTGCCAAGCAATCAACTCCTTCAGAGACGCAGCGGTCTTTTTCTTGCACGGACACCTTGTCAGCGACACCACGTACGGTGGCCAGCAATTCATGTTTCTTCATGGTAGGCTCCACGCTGTACTTTGGGCCTTTTCGCAAGGTGCATTCAAGGTCTTGTGGCAGAGAGGCTCCAGAAAGGTACGTCACAGAGTTTCCCGAAGATTGTTTCTTGCTTTTTGGGGGAAGCTGCCGTCTAACCTCATGCCAGTACCATTCGGTTCTCATGCCAGTTCATGCCATTCGGTTCTCATGCCGTCTAATCTCATGCCAGTACTCATGCCAGTTCAATTTCGTGACCGCACTTTCATTCAAAAGACAGGAATCTGTATTGGTTCTGCCGTGGCCCCTGTATTGTGCAAGATTTTCCTGTCTAAGTTCGATCAAAAGCTTAAGGGAGTCACAGAAAGTGACGTCAGAGTGCTTCGCATGTTTCGTTACGTGGATGATTTTTTAGTAGTGTTAAAACTTTTGCCCTCTGACTGCCCGAAACAAGTGGCTGAAGACATTTTACAGCATTTTAAGGCGTGCTCCGAAACCCTAAATTTTACCTTTGAACTTGCTGAGAATAAAACCATTAGGTTTTTAGATTTAACGCTAACTTTTAAAGACGACAGCCACGTTTGCTGGATTTACTCACCTAGGACTAAGAAGGCGCTGCTTCCGTTTGATTCGAGTCACTCCAAATTGGTAAAAAGAGGCATAGCCACATTATGTTTCCGCAGTGCACTCCAAAAAAGCTGTGTCCACGCAATCCAGGAAAGCCTGGACTGTCAGGCTCAGAGGCTAAATGCAGCGGGGTTTCCCAGCACAGTGCTTACGGCAGTCGCTGAGTGCCTCCATGTTAAGCTTAAAAGGCAACAGAAAAGTGAACAAAGGCCTGATGAAAACAAAGAAAAAAGAAAATTTCAAGTGATGCCTTACCTTCATAAAGTGTCACACAACTTAAAGAAAATTGCTTCGCGGCATGGTGTGCGATTAGTGTTTTCCGCGCCATGTAAGCTGTCTGGGTTGTGCACGCGCATTGAAAATGCGGGAAAAAAGAGAGGTGCGTGTAAAACGAAGCATGAAAAGCATTTCGTAAAGTGTGACGAAAGAGTCATTTACAACATTCCGTTGACGTGTGGTAAGGTATATATAGGCCAAACAGGTCGATGCATCAACGACCGGTTACGAGAGCACTGCGCGTTGATCAGAGGGCAAGGAGCCGGTCATCTTTCTTATCACTGTCGTCAGTGCAAACGTCAGGGCAAATGTGAGGCTTTGTTTGAAAGAGTGACGATTCTGGGAAGAGGCAGGACTAAAACAGAGAGGGAAATAATTGAATCGCTCTACATCAGCCAACAGGAAGAAGGAAATTGCGTGAGTGTTTCTTCCATCTCCCTCAGCGATAAAGAGATCGCGTTCCTACAAAGCTGAGCGGAGAAAAGTGTATTACGATAGCGTTTTATCAGACCGTGCGTACTTGTTGCGCATGCGTAGGCTTGGTCGTTCTCTGGTTGTTTCTGTTTTTCAATTAAATTCTCAGTTGCTAGTCCAGCGTGTGTGTTGTCTCGTCTCTTCTACGTCTTCCGTCTATTTCGCTGGTTTTTTTCACCTTCAAAATGTACCAACTGGCCCAGCAAGCTGCACTTCTCCCGTGACGAAGCCGACGCGCTGGCTGTGGTTGGCGCGCGCTGCTCGGGCGTGTGTACACGTCATGGTTTTGGGACTGACGTCATGCTGCCCGGGCATGTGGGGACGGCGAAAACCTCGGCTGGTCTGGGCGCGCGCGTGCGCTCGCTCGCGCGCGCTTCCAGAGAGGCAGCGATACGGCAAGAATGATGACGCCATGTGATACATGCTGTCATGGCGGCCGCTCGGCGTTTTTTTGTCGAAACCGAAACTGGCACGAATAAACGACGCCGTAAATGAATGTTTACGCTGCGCTCGACCGTCTAATCTGTCATTCTATGATTAGTGGGCTGGTAGGCACGCATAGCAGCGAAAAAAACGTAACATAAAAATTTCGTGTCAGTACTCCTTTAACGGAAGTACTTCAGAGCTTTTACAATTTCGTTGCGGCGTACTCCAGGGCAGCATATTGGAACCGTTTTTGTTCATCCCATATATCAACGATATTATTAACATTAGCTCACATGCGTTTTTTACCATTTATGCCGACGATACGACGATATGTCTCAGTGGTATAGACCCAAACGAAATAATTGATCAGGCGAATCAAGCACTCTCTGACACCGCAAATTGGTCAAACCAGAATGCCTTGGAAATAAATGTTTCTAAAACTAAAGCCATGTTCTTCCGGCCTAAGGGTAAAACCTTTTCTATCTCCAAGAATTTAAAATATGGCTCTGAGCATATTGAAATTACACACTCATTCAAAACACTGGGTGTGTGGATCACAGACAAATTACTATGGGAAACATGTGTGGATCAGGTGTGTCTTAAAGCTGCACGTTTTTTGGCATTTTGTACCGTCACCGTGATCTATTTCTAAGAAGTATCAAATTGCTTTTGTTTAATTCATTATTTATGTCGCACCTGAATTTCTGCACTCTCGTCTGGGGGACAGCTACAAACACAAAATCTCGAGAAAGTGCATCTTTTACAGAAAAAGGCTTTAAGGATAATTTACAATTTACCGAGGGATCACCCAACAGCAGAACTTTTTCACGTTGCCAACGTACCGAAGATATTTTGTATGTATCAACTGCGACTCGCATTAAGCTCGAAGTAAAAAATAACCTATGTTTTCTCTGTGAGCAAGCTGAGCTAAAAGCGCATGCCCAAATGTATACCTTGCGCCACAATAAAAAATTCCACATAACGACGCTTAGAACAAATTACGGCGTTCAAATGTTGCGTCACACCCTTCCTTCGCTTTTAGACAGCTTAGCCAGAACTGGATTAGATATTTACTCATGCTCCCTATCACACCTGCGTACTTTTTGCTTAAACTTGAAGCCATAACGAAATGTATTCACCTCTCTTTTTTGTTGCTTCTCGAGAACGCTGTTTCGTTGCGTGTATTTTTTTTTCTGCTTTTTATTGTTGCATCTGATTGAATTGAATTTGAATTGCTAGCATGTGTACTTGAATTGTTGCACTTTTTTAATGTTACTCTTCGAAAACGCTGCTGCATTACATGTATTTGCGCTATCACGCTTGTCCCTGTTGTGCTCATTTTTGTGGTTTGTTTATGTATAGGAGTGTACAAATTCACAGTGTATTATGTTATACCGATCAGCTTTTTTTCTTCAACATTGTGTAAATGGTTTACTACTTTGCTTTGTTACAATTACGTGTACCATTCTTTTTTTTGCAACACAGGGAGGATTGTGATTGCATTATTGTAAATGCATGTTGCCGTACTCGCGGAGGTCGGGAGATCCGAGCTAAAAGCGCATGCCCAAATGTATACCTTGCGCCACAATAAAAAATTCCACATAACGACGCTTAGAACAAATTACGGCGTTCAAATGTTGCGTCACACCCTTCCTTCGCTTTTAGACAGCTTAGCCAGAACTGGATTAGATATTTACTCATGCTCCCTATCACACCTGCGTACTTTTTGCTTAAACTTGAAGCCCTACGCGGACTCGCTGCCAGGCGGCCACTTCGAAATGGCGCGAGTACGACGCTACCTCCGGTTTCTTCACCGCGAGAGATTAAAAAACATTACCCCTCCACAAATCTTTAAGAATTTACCCCTCAGCCGATCGCAAGAAATATTTATTAACAAAGTACTTGCCAACACGGCCACTACACCTCATATGATCCATAAATGGCAGACACTTGCTGACCGGAAGAAGGGCATTGGCACCGCTGCCCCCTGCACATGTACCTTCTGCCACACTGTGTGTGAAGCAAACATGGACCATCTTATTCTGCACTGCTCCGCTTTTGATCTTCATAGACTAAACCATAGTGTTTTTCAAAATTCAAATATGGAAGCATTACATAGGGACATTCTCGAACATCCTCAACACCTGGTGACCTTAGCCGAGTTTGGCGTTGCCAGTGGCCTGGCGAGCGTGATTTAGTGGGTGTCTACCTCCCTCCCTATTCCCCCTCTTCCCCCTCCAGCGACCTTCGGTCCTCCCCTTCCTAATAAAAGAATTTATCATCATCATGTTGCCGTACTCTGTTGGGCTCGGGAACATTGTCAAGCTCGCTGGAGGTTTATTTCCGAGCCCACTGCTCCGTGGAGTGGAAATAAACAAAATTGAAATTGAAACAAATTGAAACGAATAAATGGCGGGAAAAAATGGAATCTATTACGTCGTTAGAGATGTACAGGGCTGAGAAATTGAACATCAGAAAGGAAAATTTCTAGGATAACTCCCAGGGCAGTGTTTTGCTTTTTGAGGCTAGAGCAGGTTGCCTGCGAACTAAGAGTTTTGTAGGGAAGTACGTATTCACAAAATGATGGGGTCTGCGTGGTCTGCTGAAAAGAAACAGAAACTATGCGGCACATAGTGTTAGAATGTGAGGATATCAATCGAAATCTACATGAAGGAAATATTGGGCTTCCAGAAGCCCTAGGATTTGAGGGTATCACAGAGGAGGTAATTTCAAGGCTGTCGAGGGGACGAAAAGAAGATTAGAATGCTGGTGGACGAAAATCAGAGAGGGGAATATTGCCTAGGACAGTTACCGCCTGTAACAGGAAAAAAAAGTATTTTGTGCCTAATAAGCTTTTTATGCCTGCCCTAAGCAGCGCTAGTATTAAACCAAGAGTGTAAAAATGAGTATATTGTTCCTTTTTGGTAAGATGACATGTCATCACCCCGGGCACGTCACCGCAAGGAACGCAGACATGAGAGCGCCTTTCTTGACGCAGGTCGTCCTGCTTGCGAACATCACGTCGAGTCTCCGGATTTTCACCGCCGCCCGCCTGGACCCACACGGCTGTCGCGAGCAGACCTGCCATACCCTGGCCGGCGACATACCAACGCGCCCTGCGGAACAACTGCCGGTCCCTGTCGCAGCCTGTTCTTCCCTCATTCTCCCGAGAACAATCACCGGCCCCGGCATTCCTCCATTCCTACTTAAGGAGCTCTCGCACCGGAGTCAGTCGGGGCACGTCACCGCGAGGAACGCAGACATGAGAGCGCCTTTCTTGACGCAAGTCGTCCTGCTTGCGAACATCACGTCGAGTCTCCGGATTTTCACCGCCGCCCGCCTGGACCCACACGGCTGTCGCGAGCAGACCCACCATACCCTGGCCGGCGACATACCAACGCGCCCTGCGGAAAAACTGCCGGTCCCCGTCGCAGCCTCTTCTTCCCTCCTTCTCCCGAGAACTATCACCGTCCCCGGCATTCCTCCATGCCTACTTAAGGAGCTCTCGCACCGGAGTCAGTCGGGGCACGTCACCGCGAGGAACGCAGACATGAGAGCGCCTTTCTTGACGCAGGTCAGTGACCCACAGCACGCTGCTTATTGTGTTCGTTCTGACGACCCTTTCTTTTTCGCGGTGTCGTGCCCCCCCCCCCGACATGCTCGAGTCCTGGCGAAAATTTCTGTACCAGTTGTTGTGCTCTACTACTACAAATGCTTACCTTGTATATTTTATGCTTGTACTCTCGGGGGACGTTGAATTGCACCCCGGAATTCAACCCAATCCTGTAACGCTTGAAACTAAGATGGCCGAAACACTTGCTTCTATCCTTGAAAGTATGGGCAAGCTTGAAGCAGGGCAGGATGCTATTTTAACTGAACTGAAAGGTCTGAAGGAGCGGCAAGATGCGACCGATAGCGAGCTCAAGCGCCTGGCCGAACGGCTAGGAACACTGTAGAATAAAGTTGCGTCGCAATGCACCACGACATCTTCTACACCTAGCGACACTTTAAGCAGCTTAAATGACAGAAACAAAAGCTTGATCAGGGCTAGTTGGTTGAACATATATATACTGAATAAATTTGAGGCGCTAAACAACGGGGACCAGAAGAAACACGTAGACACAGACAAGGCGCCACTTCCAACTAAACTTGAATAGTGAAAAACCCAGAATTAAATACACTGTTTTGACGTCATGCAAAAACGTCACACCAACAACGTGTGCCAACCTACACGTGTCCATCTAAAAACTGGAGTTCTTTGAATGATAATGTGACCGATGGTCTACTGATGCACTTATCTCCCGCCTTGTGAATGAAGTACGCCTCCACAATTTCTCTTTCTTGCCTATCTCTCACCAAACAAAAACAGAGGGAAGGGGACATACAGAAGAAAATGGAAAAAAAGAAAGTTCACGTTATCCCGTATTGGCACAGGATCTCGCATAACCTCAAAAAAGTTGCTCAAAGGTACGACATCAATGTGGGGTTTAGCGCGCCCTGAAAATTAGGGAAGGTTTGTCCTATGATGAAGGAAAGGAAGCGGCAATCGTGCTCCAAGAAGCACGGCGAATTATGCACGGAATGCACCATGGTAGTTGTATACGAGATTCCCATGAGTTGTAACAAGAGTTATATTGGCCAAACAGGCAGATGTTTCAACGACAGAGCACGCGAGCATTGTTGGGCTGTAAAAAACAACGCAGGGGGCCACATGGCTGAGCACTGCAAAAGGTGCACTCAGCAGGGAACTAAATGCACTCCGCTCTTCGGACAGGCCACGTTTATAAAATGGGTGAAAGATAGGCAAGAAAGAGAAATTGTGGAGGCGTACTTCATTCACAAGGCGGAAGATAAGTGTATCAGCACACCATAGGTCACATTATCATTCAAAGAACTCCAGTTTTTAGATGGACACGTGTTGGTTGGCACACGTTGTTGGTGTGACGTTTTTGCATGACGTCAAAACAGTGTATTTAATCCAGGGTTTTTCACAATTAAAGTTTAGTTGGAAGTGGCGCCTTGTCTGTGTCTACGTGTTTCTTCTGGTCCCCGTTGTTTGATCGCGTGCATAGGTTGGGAGGGTTTGCTCCCGATAAATGCCGACCCATAATTGCGAAGTTCTGCTTCTTCAAGGACAAACAAACCATTCTAGGTTCGGCGCACAGGCTTAAGGGGTCGAGTTTTTCGATAAGTGAAGATTTCGCCTTCTCAACCCGACTATCCAGAAAAAAACTAATAGCTTTCGCCAGAGAAGAAAATAAGACATTTAAGCTATCGGTGGATAGAATGCGCATGGACAATAAAACATGCACATATGACCCCGTAACTGATACTATTATCGCTTCTAACATATAGCAAAGTACAGGCGTCCACCCTTTGCGACCTAAGAACCACTCAAGTAAAGAATTGCCGTCGTTATAGGTTACGTACACTAACATTCGAAGCTTACTTCCTAAACGTGACCAGTTATGCTCTTACTTGGACGACAGTAATAGCGACATCTTGGTGCTAACTGAAACTTGGTTACATTCTGACATCAGTGATAGCGAACTTTTTAACGAAAAGAGGAACTACAGCGTTTACAGATACGATAGAACACACAGGAGGGGTGGTGGTGTTCTGCTCGCAGTTAGAAACGGGATAACGTCGTTTTCCGTTGAAACTAATGCTTCGGTTGAAATAACTTGGGCTGCATGCGTGACGGCATCTGATAAGGTCTTAATAGGCGCCTGCTACCGTCCACCTGACTCCGATCCATCCTTCTTGAAGGAACTGCGTGAAAGTATATCTTGTGCCTTGAAACAATGCCCTGCTGATATAGTCTACCTTTTCGGGGACTTTAATTTCCCTCTCATTGATTGGTCGCTCCTCTCAGCCCCCTGTAGCACTTCAACCGAATTCATTAACTTAACCCTAGACTAGACTTCAACCTTGTTCAAGTTATAGACGAACACACTCGAGGGTCTAACATCTTAGATCTTGTATTAACCACTGCACCGGAAAGCATAGGATCCGTATCATACATCGATAGGTTCAGCGATCATTAGCTCCTTCAGTTTACATTTCACACACCTTTAAAATTTCCCGGTGCCATCATTAAAAAAATACGCGATTATAACAAAGGTAATTACAGGGAAATGAACAGAATTGGAGGAATTCTTCAATGAATCCTTCCTACCCTCATTCAGTTCCCGGTCTGTAGATGACAGTTGGGTGCTCTTCAAGAACAAGATAGCCGAACTGGTCGACAAACACGTGCCTTTAATAACAATTAAAAATGATCAATCTAATCCGTGGTTCAACAGACAACTCAGAAACATGCGAAACAAAAAGAAACGATTGTATAAGAGTGCTAAATCGACTTCCAGTGCGTCGTCATGGGCCGAATATAAGGAATTTCTGAGAACTTCTAACTCTGCAGTACACAGCGCCAAACAAAAATACTTTTCTGAGGATTTACCTTCGCTGTTAAAAAATAACCCCAGAAAGTTTTGGAAGACAATTTCAAACAATCGTTCTAATAATGACATTGTATTACATGGTGACAACGGTGTTCCCCTTCAGGAACATGCGTGTACGCATGCATTCAACCATTTCTTCTCGTCGGTATTCACTCAGGAAGATCATTCCACCATACCCATGGTTCCCGAATCCGATTACAGATATATGCAGCCAATTAATATTACTCCTGAAGGCATCGCTTCACTAATTGGCAGTCTTAAAGTCTCCACTTCATCTGGTGTCGATAACATCAATTCAAAAATATTAAAGAACACTGTGCACATCTCTAGACAAATTCTGTTCTATATTTTCAGTAAATCATTGACATCAGGTCAGTTACCTCCCGACTGGAAAATCGCCAAGGTTGTTCCCATTTTCAAATCCAATAACAAACATGCACCCGAAAATTATCGCCCGATTTCTTTGACGTGCATATGCTGTAAATTACTGGAGCATATTATTGCATCTAACGTGTATAACCACCTCAAATCCAACAGCTTTTTTTTCGTCCATCAGCATGGTTTCAGAAAAGGCCTGTCATGTGATACACAACTGCTGGAATTTACAACCGACCTACACTCTAACATGAATGCTAACCAACAAACAGACTGCATTTTCCTTGATTTTTCAAAAGCGTTCGACCGTGTTGCTCATTCCCGCCTCATTATAAAATTATCAGCCCTTTGCCTGGATTCTTAACTTTATCATGAATTCGGAACTATCTGTCTATGCGCCAACAATTTACCGTGGTCAACAACTTTTCTTCACACCTCGCTGATGTTACTTGTGGAGTTCCGCAGGGCAGCGTCCTGGGCCCGTTACTGTTCCTGATCTACATAAATGACCTGCCCCTCAACATCTCATCACGGATACGACTCTTTGCTGACGATCGTACTATATATCGTACGATTACTAGCCTTAACGACGACCTTTCCTTACAAAATGACTTAAACATAATCTACAATTGGTGTAATACATGGCAAATGTCACTTAATTTGAGTAAATGCAAAGTAATATCTTTTAGTCGGAAACACCCATAATTCAGATTTTCTTTATTCCATCAACCACACTGCAGTTTCGCAAGCCGCTTCCTATAGATATCTTGGTGTTCATCTAACTACTAATCTCTCTTGGAGTACCCACATTTCCGCCATCTGCGCAAAAGCTTCTAAATCGCTCGGTTATCTGCGACGAAATTTATGATGCGCACCAGCCCTTGTCCGCAAACATGCGTATCTAACCTTTATTCGTCCACAGCTAGAATTCGCGTCGGAAATCTGGTCCCCTCACCAAAACTACCTAATCGTCCAGCTGGAATCTATTCAAAACAGAACCGCCAGATTTATTACACGCAAGTACGACCGTCATCTTAGCGTTACCCAAATCAAACAAGAGTTATCACTTCAGCCACTAGATACCCGTCGCACTATCGCGCTATTATGCCTTTTTCATATAAATACAAAGATCGCGTTAGACCTAACCCGCTTCCTCTTAACGCCCCAGTACGTACGTCACGACGCCTTCATAATAGTCATGGTTTCACGCGCATTTTTGGCATAACGCTTGCTTTCAATTCATCAGCATTGCCTCGAGCAATCATGCACTGGAATGATCTTCCTGACCAAATTGCATCCATACTTAGTCAAGATAGCTTTACCGAAAATCTGCACCGACATTTTTCTTAGTAATTATGTAATGATGAATTGCTAGAATAATATTGTTATTGTTTATGGGTGTTTCCCCCTTGTATTTGTGTTTTTGTGATGTATTTTATTCCACAAAAACCATGTGCGTTTGTGATAATTGTCAGTTAGAAACGTGTATGACGTGTTTCATTTACTTCTGTAAGCCGATTACCCAAACTCTATATTGTGTACTTGTCTTCTTTTTCGCCACTATTGTTTTTGATGTTCTTTCAAAAATGTAACCCCTCTTACTCAATGCTCTTCAATGGGCCTGTAAGGTATAATAAATAAATAAATACAAAGGGGAAACCAATAGCAATCATTATCACGGATGACGCCGAAGTAGAAGACTGGATCCTTATGTACGAGCGTGTCAGTAGCCACAACCGCTGGGTCCCCACACTCATGCTCGCCAACCTAGAGCTCTACCTCAAAGGTACGGCCAAGGATTGGTTTGACACAATTGAGGCCCGCTTCACCAGTTGGTACGTTTGTAAAGATGAGCTGAAGGCTTTGTTCGGACGGCCCGAGAGTCTGAAGCTGGCAGCCAAAAATGACCTTGCCTCCCGCGTGCAAAGCCCCACTGAATCGTACGTTACTTGCATTCAGAACGTGCTATCCCTTTGCTACAAAGTCGACCGTCAGATGTCGGAGGAAGAAAAAGTGGGCCACGTGTTAAAAGGCATAGCTTTTAACCTTCTGGTTTTCAAGAACTGCGATAAAGTTGACACCTTATCGCCGAATGTCGTCGCTTTGAGCAGGCGAAAAGCCCCCGAATCGTTCAAAAATTCACCCAGCTCCCTAATACGGCTGCAACCTCTTCCTGCGAAGATAACATCCAGTCGCTTGCACGACAGCGCACTTCCACCGGGATGGCACCAACTCCGGAAAATATCACAAGGATTGTACGTCGCGAGATTGAGGCCATTGCCCCAACTTGCTTCCCGCACGACGCCCAGAACTCCTCCGCGGTCCCTGTACCTCTCATTCAGGCAGTTGTGCGCGAAGAGCTGCTGAACTTAGGGGTGCAGCCAATTTGCTCCGTGAGTCACCCATGTGCTCGTTATGGTCCTGCCGTCAGCCCTTGTCGGCGCGACAATATGCCGCCACGTTTACAGAGCCGTCTCGCTGATGAATGGCGGACTCCTGACGACCGGCCGATCTGTTTCAACTGCAGACGTGTAGGCCACGTGGCTCGATACTGCCAGAGCCGTCCATTTCCGCCCCGCCAGAACAACTTCTACCGAAACCCTGACGACCCTTCTCGACGCTTCTACTCCAGCCGTCAGCCCCAGCCGAACACCACCGATACCGCCGACAATCGCTGGTCTGGTCGTTCCCCATCGCCGCAGCGTCGCCAGTCCCGTTCTCCTCGTCACTTTTCCTCGCCGATCCCGCCGACCAGCTACTCGAGACCCTCCCAGGAGAACTAGAGGATGCAGCCCCCGGAGGTGACGCTGCATTTTCCGACCGACCTGAAAATCCTCTGATAACACTGCGAGCCGAAAAAAACTTGTTGGACGTTAAAGTTGATGGTGTTGGTGTGAGTGCACTCATTGACACCGGGGCGCAAGTGTCAGTCATGAGTGCGAAGCTTCGGTGTCGTCTGCGAAAAGTTTTGACGCCGGCCACTTCGTGTCTCCGGGTCGCTCACGGAGGCACCCCGGCGGTCGCTGGTATGTGCACCGCGCGCGTCACCATCGCTGGCCATGACACAACAGTCCTGTTCGCCGCTTTAGACCACTACACCCATGACCTTATTCTAGGCCAAGATTTTTTGTCGAATCATTCAGCGCTCATCGATTGTTCTTTCGGCCTCGTCCACCTCGACCTTCCAGTGTCACCAATCACCATAGAAGAACACTTGGCGCATCTCTGCTGTCTCGAAGATGTTCGTTTACCGCCTCAGGCATTCAATTATGTCCCGCTGTTGATCTCTTCCCCTGTACCGGACGGGGATTGCGTCGTCTCGCCAACCACAGCCGTTCCACTGGAGCGCAGAGCGAAACTATCACACACAGTTGTCAGAATCAAGCGAAGCAGAGCATCTCTTCCGTTTCTAAATTTCAGATTTTCGTGCAATCGCAGCCCAAAGGCTTGGTGTCCTGTCCCCTTTAGGAGAGTACAACCTTTCGGTTTTAACGGCCGATCCCCAAAAACATCCCGCCAATGACTTTCCTTGAGCGCCTTCCCCGACAGAACCATACTCAACGATGTTGGCTCCCGATCTCTTCCCTGCAGAGTTCGATAAGCTCCGCCACCTGCTGGCTTCCTATTGGGACATTTTCGATCTCAAAGATCGCCCTTTAGGTAAAGCTTCGTCGGTCACGCATCGAATTAATACAGGGAGCGCAAGCCCAATTCACAAACGCCCGTACAGAGTTTCCCGCGCTGAGAGGTGAGTAATCCAACAAGAGGTGGATAAGATGCTGGCGAAGGATATCATTGAGCCTTCCTGCAGCCCGTGGGCTTCACCAGACCAGGGGTGCTAGTCAAGAAAAAAGACGGCACATGGTGGTTTTGCGCGGACTATCGACACCTTAAAGGAGCCATGAAGAGAAAACACAAGTTTGGTTCATTCAAAAGATTGTCTCGTTAGAATCATACTGACACCACTTTTAACGTAAACTTCGCTCAAATAAGCTACATAATTAGGAAAAACGGGAATGGTCATGCGACCCACCAGCTCATTTCCCGCAACAGAACCTGTGATGTCACATGAACTAAGCTCTGCGATTGGCGGAGGCTGGCAGAAGTAGATGCAAATTAGGTAGAGCTTACAAACTAGACGAACGAGCGATTTGTGCTTAAATTTGAGGCACATTCTTAACAAAGCAATAAGAATGATGGGACAAACAGTGGAAGTTACGAAAGGACATGTAAACATAGAAGTACTGATGCGTTCTGCTGTTCGTACTGCGCACAGCATGCTTTGGTTTAGCTGCACAGCACTACGGGGCTTGGGGTTGTCTCAGACGACACTGGCCGATTGACGCAAGCAACGGTGTCTTACGTGACCCCATTTGTCGAGCGAGCACTGTTTCAGGGAACGAATATTTTCTCCCAGAACAAAAACAAGCCAGGTTTAAATGCGGGCAAAAACAAACCAAACGCTTGCCACGGTATGGTGGCGCCATCTAGGTTACGGAACGTAAAGAAACGCGGGAACAAGCCACAACCACTGTACAGGGTGGAGACAACCTTTGAACGGTCCCGTGCAGCGCGACGCTCTGCTTCAGCATCCACGACCACATCCAGCGCGAAGTAAAATACCTGCACCATCTCGCTTACGCTGCTGGCCATCGCGTAACCTTTCAGTGGCTCCCTGGACACTGTGGTGTCCTAGGAAATCAGAGAGCAGATGAGGCTGCACGCAGGGGCCTAGAAATGAAAAACAAAAGAAATATTTTCTTTACAAAAAATGATGCCTCAGCTATGACCAAGGCCCTAGCTCTAGCAGAAAGAAACCGCTTATGGACCCTTCCGGAACATCATCATGATTTTCTGTACTCAATTGACCCACAGATAAGACTGAGGCTGCCAGAACGACTACCTCGCCGGCGGGAAACACTGTTTCATAGACTGCGACTTAATGTGGCGTTCACTAATGCCTACTTACATCACATAGGCCAAAGTACAAGCCCACATTGCGACAACTGTGGCGCCCCCGAAACCGTCGAGCATGTCCTGCTAGAGTGCTCCGCCTACATTGGCGCAAGGAGTCGGTTAGAGCAAAGGATCACATGTCTTCACCCTGGACCAATTACGCTGAGCCTGCTACTTGGACCATGGCATTCTCCGTCATGTCAACGGAAAGTCCTGGATGCTCTATTTGGGTATCTTAAAGATATTGGCGTCACCGAGACTTTATAGCCCCCTTTAAGCGGTCAGTCTATGCTACGCCGCATGTCCCTTTATATGACCCTCTCTGTTTTTCCCTCTTTCACCTACTACTCTTCTTTTTACTACTCATCTGTCTTTTCCCCGTTCCCATTCCTGCAGAGTAGCATGTCGACGTACCCATGTTGGCAAACCTCTCTGCCTTTCCTCCTTTAATAAAGAGCTTTTCTCTCTCTCTCTCTCTCTCGGTCCCGTGCCGCCGCAATTGGGCCAACGGGCTCAACGCGTTATTCTTTTCGTTTCCCACGAGACCTAGCAACGCGAAACAGACAATATGATTCAAACTTCTTCAGTAAACCGCGTTGCGGCGATAATTTTAGCACGGTTTTGACACAATGACTTGCTTCGGCGGCGAGCGAGCAACCGAACATGGCGGCGCCAGCGTTACGTGTCTCTACCCTGTACGGCGGATGCGTGAATGAAGGTATTCTAGGCTACAGAGCGGTCGGTTCCTGTGATGTCACTTGGGACCACGAAAACGCACGATTGAGCGGGAAAATCAAAATTTTAACCTAAATTGTTTAATTTCTCAGTGAATAAAGCACCGTTTGTATCCGCACAAGCGCTGGGGGCACTATAACACACGAAATCTTTCGAATAAAACCAACTTGCATTTTCTCTTCATGGCTCCTTTAATGCCGTCACGAGGAAGGACGTTTATCTCCTTCCGCGGATAAACGACGCCCTTGACTGCCAAGTAATTTTTCATCCATTGACCTTCGGTCGGGATATTGGCAAATTGCCGTGGATGAAATGGACCGTGAGAAGACCGCCTTCATAACCCCTGATAGTCTTTATCAGTTCGAGGTGATTCCCTTTGGCCTCTACAACGTTCCAGCAACAATTGAACGCATGATGAACTTGTAGGCGGCGGATGAGGCGGTGCGGCAGGGCCTACATTTATTAAGAGTTGCGTGGGGACGACAACTTGGGCCGAGAATCAGGGAGCAGCCCGTGGAGTCCGGCCGAGCAGCGCGGAAGCCACGACGTTCTCTGTGGCGCGTGGCTCGTCCTGCGTGTCGTGGCCACGCGCTGCTGACGCTGGCGGCAGCGGCCAATGATGATGATGGTGGCTCTTGCTCTTGATGACGAAGTGGCCGCTACAGGGCTCCCCCCCTAGCGCGGAGCGCGACACAAGAAAACAAGAACATGAGCAACTAGTGCTGGAAAGTATATGCACAGGGTAGCACGGTCGTGAGGAAGGCTGCATAAGTATATGCACACGGTGTGTCCATGGTCAAAGGTCCTTGAACAGTCCACGGCGTCAGCTTAAGGGCTTTCGGAGGGCATTGTAGCCTCCGGTAGTCTGGGCTGGGAGTATAGCAGCGGACGATCTTGAACACGAATCGGCTGAACCGATGTCAGGCTGCCGCGGGTGTAAAAATTAATGCTGATGGTGGCAAGGGTCTGGAAGGTTGGGCGCTGGAAGTGCAGCCTTCCACATCGTGAGTGTGCCAATGTAAAAAAACTCCCCCCACCTCCCCGAAGGGGATCGTGCGGAAATGCGAATGCATTGGGTGCACCGATGAGTGCGCTGCGGCAAGCAGTACCGGAGAGAGGCGTGCGCTCCACTGCATTTATATACATTTTCCGAGCGCAGCGAGCGGAGAGAGGGTACGCGGAGAGGAGAGAGAGACCCGCGCAACACGCCTGCCCCGCGCGCGAGCTCTCTCCCGCCGAGCTCCGCGATGCGAGCGCCCTCACACGCCCGAGCGCGCTCCTCCTCTCCACTCACTCTCCGCTACTCCGCCCGAGTTGCGCGATGCGAGCGCCATCACACGCCCGAGCGCGCTCCTCCTCTCCCCTTGCCCTCTGCTACTCCCGCCCGAGCTACCACCTGCTCCGGTTGCTAGGCGCGCCACAACTGTTGCTAGGGGCGAGGAGGAGCGCGGAGAGATAACACCTGCGGGCGCACGCCGACGGAGCACGACAACCCCCGACTGTAGCGGCGCGGGTCCGCCGCGCCGAGAGAGAGAGAGAGAGAGAGAGAGAGAGAGAGATAATACTTTATTTCCTTTCAAAAGGGAAGGGGAAACGGGGGTGGCGGGGAGGCTAAGAGCCGCCTCGTTCCAGGCAGCTTCTGGTGGCCTTCAAGATGAAGTCCGCCAGGCTCCTCTGCTCCTCCAACTTGGTTGCAGTAGTCAGCCACTCTCTAGTGTGATGTGCCCTAATTGGCTTGGTGTCTGGGCAGACCCACAGGATGTGGGTTTGATCCTGCGGTACCTTACAGCGTGCACACTTTGGGAGGGGTGTGTGGGTTTGGTTTCTGTACAGGTGAAGTAGAGCTGGTGTGAGAAGCGTGTTTGTCTGGGCTTGACGAAGGGTAACCTGTTCCTGCCGGGTCAGTCTGGGATGAGGTGACGGCAGGCGTCTCTTATCGGGTAGGTAGGTCTTTAGTGTGAGGGTAGGAGGACTAGGGTTCTGGACTTGGTCACTGATGTCGGGAGCCCGGAGAAGGGTTTCGCGGGCGAGCAGGTCAGCTCCTTCATTCCACGACATGCCAGTGTGCCCAGGGATCCAGTACACCCTAACTGGTCCTTTGACGGCAGAAAAAAGGGGTACCGCATTTGGATGGCTAGTGTTTTGGCCCAAAAGAATGCGTGCTTTTTTTCAAATCGGTGTAAATATTGGTGATTCTACTAGGTTCGGATTGGTGAGCTGCTGCGAGGGCTATGGCGAGAATTTCCGCCTCCTCCACTGTGTGGCAGTAGCGGAGATCAGTGTTCGTTTCTCCTTTCGTGGTCACGTAGGCAATCGCACACATGTTGCCTCTCTTGGCCGCGTCGGTGAAGACATGAGTATTGTTCGGATCTCTTGCGATCTTTTTGCAAAAGTAGCTGGCTCGAATTTTTCTGCGGGTGGGTTTTTTTTCTACATCCATATGCCGTGGGATTGGGGCTACGTGTAGGTGCTGCAGAACGTTTTGCGGAATAGGGATTGCATCGCATCGGTTCCTCCGGTTTGGGTTATATCCCAATTCAGTCATGATGAGGCGGCCTGCTTGGGTGGATTCGAGTCGGCGTAACTGATTATATCTGTGCACTGCGATGACTTCTTCAACCTTGTAAACTGTTCCCGTAGCATCCAGGCTTTCATTTTTAGTGTTGATGGGAAGGCCTAATGCTAACTTCGTGGCTTTCCTGATTAGCGTATCAAGTCTATTTTCAAGAGTTTTTGTAAGATTAACATAGGGTATTTGGTATCGAATTCTACTGGTGATGAGTGCGTCCCGTAGTTTGAGAAGGTCTACTTCCTTCAAGCCCCGGTTTTTGTTAGCGACCCTTCTCATCATGTGGAGGGTTTGCTCCCCTTGCTTGAGTATGTGGTTGACTGCTTTGTGTCCACCTCCGTCTGCCTGTATATGAAGTCCAAGGATTTTGATGCTGGATTGCGGTTCGATTGGTTTGCCTTGATGTGTGAGCCGCACAGTGGGCGGCTTCTACTGCGGGTTGTGTACAAGGACAAGTTCTGTCTTTTCGGCGGAGCATTCGAGTCCGATCCTCTTCGCGGAGTCCTCTACCGCATATAGTGCGTTTTGAAGGTTGTCCTGAATTTGTCCCGCGTTGCCTGAATTGGTCCAGATTGTGATATCGTCGGCGTACAAAGAATATTTCATATCGGGAATTGCGGCGAGGGCTCTACGAATTTTTAGCATTGCCAAGTTGAAGAGTGTTGGCGACAGGACAGATCCTTGAGGAATACCTCTCTGGGGATGAGAAATAGGACCTGATCTGTACTCGCCGACACCAATGGTAAGTTGTCTTCCACGCAGAAAATCTGCGACATACCGGTATAGGTGGTGGCCACAACCTGTATGTTTTAATTCTTCAAGCATGGCGTCGTGATGAACATTATCGAATGCTTTTTTGAGGTCGATGGCAAGAATTGCTTTAAGTTGGGCTAAGCTAGGGTCCTTATGGACATCCTCGTATATTCGGAGCAGAGTGTCTTGAGTTGAAAGTTTGCTACGGAATCCGATCATGTTGTGCGGTAAGATGTTATTACACTCGAGGTGGTGTTGGAGCCGTTTGAGGACCATGCGTTCCATTACTTTTCCCACGTTAGACGTGAGAGTAATAGGTCGAAGGTTGGTGAACTGGATGGGCTTTCCGGGCTTGGGGATAAAATTCATGTGCCCTAGTTTCCATTCTGAGTATAGGGCTTGTCCCTTCCAGATTTTATTGATTTCGACTAGTAGGGTCTCCAAGTCTTCATCTGCAAGGTTTCGGAGGTGAACAGTACTAATTGTATCCGGGCCAGGAGCCTTATTGCCCTTGCATTGGCGTAACGCTGCCCGCAATTCCGCCATAGTAAATTCAGTGTCAAGTTCCTCATTGTCCGGTCCTGTGTAGTCAAAGTAGTGCGGTTGGAATCTTGGAGCTATGTATTGACTTTTGATATCCTCTAATAGTCTAGTAGGGACCTCATATTTATTTATTAGGCTTTGTAGCTTGTGCTGGGTCATAGTCTTCGTGGCGTCTGGTTCGATGAGCGCTCTTAAAATGCGCCAAGTTCTACTCATGCTGAGTGTGCCCTGTAGGCTTTCGCAAATCTCCATCCATTGCTCCTTACGCAGCTGATCGGAGTACTCTTGGATGTGGTTATTGAGTTTAGAGATGCGTGCTCTGAGCCTCCGATTGGTCTTGCATTTTTTCCATCTTTTTATCAGGGCTATTCGAGCCTCCAAGCAATGAGACAGGTGCGTGTCTACGTTGGGCTCATTTTCGTTGCCACAGTAATATTTTGTGTATTTCTTCATGGTGGTTCGTACTTCTTTGGTCCAAGCACCAAGGTCTGACGGGCGTTGGCCCTCTCGATCTTTGCGGTATTTAGTCCAGTCAGTTATAGAGTGCTTTTTCCATTTGAGTTTTTTGGGTGCAGTCCGAACGTTGATTAGTAGGATGGCGTGATCACTACCCATGTATTCCTGCGTGTGTACCCAGTTGATCTCCACCCCCTCTGTGGCTGTACTCAAGTCGGGATTGGTATTGCGTTCTACGGAATTCCCTAATCTAGTATATTCCTGGAAGTCTTTATGGACACAGTAATTGGCTTCCTGAAGTGTGCGGAGACGTTTGCTCCCTTTTTTACTGTCTCGCTTGTACCCCCAAGCAGTGTGCGGGGCGTTGAAGTCGCCCGCAAGGATATGCTCGTATTGGCGTCTAGGTCCTGTCGGCCTCAGGAGCTCCGGTAATTCAGATAAATTGTCCCGTGGAGGGCTATAGATATTGGTGACATGAAGAGCGCCGTTTTGAGTTTTTAATTTGATTGTGAGACTATGCTCTGTGTTGAATTCAATTTATGCATGTATAGACGATATTACAAGAGTAGCGAGATGATCAGATTTTTGGTGTGTAATGTATCCAGTTAACCGGGGCTGCTTGCCCGTTTCCTGGAGTAAAAGTATATGTGGTTTGTCTGCCTGCGCTGCGATCCAGTGTTGAAGAGCACTGCGCTTCCCCCTAAAACCCCTGCAATTCCATTGCAGAATTCGCAGCTCACGGTCGTGCGCCATCCTCATCAACAGTAATGTTAAGGTGTAGGGCAATTTTTTTCAGAAGGCTGGAGATGGGAGCATATTGTTCTGCGACTCTGTCAAGTATGGCTCTGCTGTGATTCATGATTTCTTCCTCAACCTTTTGCTCTAAGGTTTTGGTTAGGTGCTCAATCCTGATCTCCATTTCCTGAATGCGTTGCCTTAGGGCGCCGAGACGACGACGACGACGACGAAGGCAGAACTACGAGGCGCGCGCTCACGTGCGCTCGCGCTGGAGGAATGCAGGCGCACGCCGACGGAGCACGACAACCCCCGACTAAGAAATGCATTCGCATTTAAAACAGCATGACGGCGTTGAAGTTGGAGTGGAGGGAATGGCTTGAGACGCAGCGTCGGTTCGCATGCGTGACGCGGAGCCGGTACGTGACGCCGACAGTGACTGTGCCGTTTCCGTCTTGCGGAAGTCGAAAGCAGGTTGTGATGAGCCAGAAAACCACGACGGATCCAGCGCACGCGCCTCCGGCGTTGGCAGAGCCGAAGCAGGCGGTCGACGTGACATTCCTGTTGTTTTACCAGCCCAGCAGACCGCCTTCGGGGTGGGCGCTTGCAGCGTCGGCGGCGACATTTACGCACGACGGCGCACATGAGTGTTGGTGGGGGCCGCTTCGAGACCGAATAGGGCGCGTTTTCATGAGATGGACCTCGTGGCTGATTCTTTAGACGTGCGGGACTTGCGGCTCGCAAACTCAGCGTCCATTCAGCCATGGTGGTCAGGTCGCTGGAAGGCGGGCTTTCCTCAACGTTGGGAACGAGTACAACCGTGTGCGTCTCGTGCGTGATTTTCGGCGAAGGCAGGGGAACCGTAATGGACGCGTCAGCGAGAGCAAAGATGGTTGAAATGCGTGGTGAAACAGCGTCTTCGACTGAAGTATGCAGGCCTGTGGACGAACACGGCGTCATGTTTGCCGAAATTGCACCTTGGTTCTCAGGAGCCACTTGCATGAATGGTGGTAAAAACGGTTTCTTCAGGTACCAGCCCGGGGCTTGAGCGTTGCGGGGAGGTAGCGCAGACACATTGGGCGACGGACTGCTAGGGCGTGAGGGGCAGTCCATTGTCGTTGCCTCTGGGCTGCCATCCACGGGGTAGAGCGTGGCCGCAGCGGCCGTGGTGTCATCGCAGGGTGGTACCGCCGACGCCAAGGTCCCCAACCGGGGTGGTGCAAGGCGGGGCGGCTGGCGTGGGTGGTTTGAGGTACCGACCGTAGCGCGCGACCAGGACTGCTCTGAGCTCGTCGTAGGGCTGGGCTCCGGGCTTAGGCAGGGTGGAGGCTAAGCTTGACGGTAAAAGCTCGTACATCAGCGCGTAACTGTCCTTCTGGGCTGTGACGTGGTAGAGATCGAAAAAGCACTCCATCTGCATAAGCCAACCCTCGGGGTTCTTAGGGTAGAATGGTGGGCGGGGTGGCAAGGTCGGCGCACTGAGTGACGGGGTGGAAGCACTTTGAGTGGAGTGACTGGGCGCAGCCGGGTTGGAGTGACCCGTAGAATGACGTTCAGCGAAGCCTGGAGGTGGTAGAAGGTCTTCAGGGCGCGAGGGAGGCTGAAAGCCGGGGAGCGAGGTTCCCATTCCATCATGAGTCACGGCGTGCGAGGAAGAAGTGGCAGGAAGCGATACAGTGTCATTGTGGCGGGCGGGAAGGACTCGTGTCGAGGCGCGCCATCACGTAGGCCTTCAGTGTATCGTAGGGCCGCTCGAAGCGTTTTAGGTGCTCACCGCGTAGGTCGGCCGGAAGCAGGGCGGTGGTGATGCGGTAGCGCTCGGCCTGTGAGTCGATACCGCGAATGAGGAAGTGTGCTTCCATTTTGAAGAACCAGGCTCGGGGGTAGGGTCGCTCGAAGGCCGGGTAGGGCGGCAGAGGGCAAGCTAAGTGGGGCTTCATGCTGCCGACGTCCGGGTCACCAATTATGTAGGCGGCCGATGAGGCGGTGCGGCAGGGCCTACATTTATTTAGAGTTGCGTGGGGACGACAACATGGGCCGAGAATCAGGGAGCAGCCCGTGGAGTCCGGCCGAGCAGCGCGGAAGCCATGATGTTCTCTGTGGCGCGTGGCTCGTCCTGCGTGTCGTGGCCACGCGCTGCTGACGCTGGCGGCAGCGGCCAATGATGATGATGGTGGCTCTTGCTCTCGATGACGAAGTGGCCGCTACAAACTCACTGTTCCAGGGCTTTAAGTGGTTCACATGCCTCTGTTACTTGGATGATGATATCGTTTTCTCGCCTTCGTTTACCCCCCATCTCGAGCACCTTTCTGAGATTCTGGCACTTTTCCGAAGGGCGGGTCTCCAGCTAAATTCCTCAAAATGTCATTTCGGCCGTAGAAAAAGTGCAATCTTGGGGCACCTCGTTGACGCCAGGGGAGTTCAACCCGACCCGGATAAAGTTCCCGCAGTCCAGAACTTCCCGGCACCACGCTCAACAAAAGACGTTAGAAGCTTTCTAGGACTCTGTTCATACTTCCTCCGCTTTATCAAGGACTTTGGGCACATTTCCTGAACCCTTACCGGTCTGCTGAAGAAAAACGTTCGGTTTTCCTGGGGCTCTGATGAAGTGGCCGCTTTTACCACCCTCATTTCCGTGCTCACCACTGCACCACTTATGGCTCATTTGGTCGTCATGCTCCCACAGAAGTCCGCACGGATGCCAGCGGTTACGGTATCGGGGTGGTCTTGACGCAACGACAAGGTGGACTGGATCGTGTTATCGCCTATGCGAGCCGCCTTCTTTCCACCCCAGAGCGCAACTACTCAATCACTGAAAGAGAATGTCTCGCTCTTGTGTGGTCAGTGACAAAGTTCCGTCCTTACCTGCACGGCCGCTCGTTTACGGTCGTGACAGACCATCCCGCGCTGTGCTGGCTATCTTCGCTAAAGGACCCCGTGGGGCGGCTAGGTCGGTGGGTATTGCGTCTCCAGGAGTATACATTTGATGTAAAATACAAATCTGGACGTTTGCATCAAGACGCTGATTGCCTGTCCCGCCACCCTGTACAATGAAGATGACAGTGCAGCTTTTCTGGGCACTATATCTGGCCTTCTTCACATTAAGCAAAAGCAGCGTCATGACCCGGCACAGGATCTATTATAGAGAACCTTAACTCGGCCTCTCCCGACACTTCAACGACAATGTTTCTGCTCCGTGACAACATCCTATACCGTCGCAATGTCCGTCCCGATGGTCCGGAGCTGTTGCTCGTCGTTCCCCAGCACCTACGCTCCACTGTGCTACAGCAGCTTCACGACATGCCCACTGCTGGGCATCTCGGCATCTCTCGCACTTATGATCGAGTCCGCCGTCGTTTCTTCTGGCCTGGCCTCTACCGTTCCGTACGTCAGGGGTTGCGAACAGTGCGAACGCAGAAAAGCACCAACGTCGCTTCCAGCGGGCCAGCTCCTAGCTTGGTTGCGGAGTGCGGTTATCAGATTGCTTAATATCAACACGCGCAGCGTCGTAAATAAGACTGAGCAGCTTGAATCCCTCCTATTATCTCATGACCCGCACTTGTAGTTTCAACGGAAACCTGGCTTCACGACGACATTCACGATGATGATTTAATACCTCCGACATACAATATTTTCCGTAGAGATCGGCTAACCCGTGGTGGCGGTGCCGCAGTCATTGTTATATCCTGCGTTGAGGCTACTGCTCTTCCTCAAGCTGAGGATAGTGAAAGTCTTTTCCTGAGGATAAAACTTTTTGGGAATGTTTTCATATTATGTGCCGTTTACAGACCTCCGGAATCAGCGCCTCGCTTCTTGTTGAATTTACAGTCACATATGGCCCAATAAAATCACCAGAAAGTAATTATTGCCGGGGATTTTAACCTCCCAAGCATTGATTGGGATCGCTTGAGGTCAGGCGCTGACGCCCTTACTTCTAACAACGCAAATGTAATTTTTGATATACTGCTGCAGCACAATCTCGTTCAAGTTGTATGTCAACCGACGCGTTTTGCGCCAATTCATGTTCCCTACTTGATCTTGTTTTTTTCCCGCGTTCCATCAATCAATACGAAGGTTTGGTTGAGCCTGGTTTATCTGACCATAGTATCGTCTCTGTAACCTTCTTTCTGGGCTGTAAGCATATGACTAAGCCATGCAGTATTAAGAAACTTAAAAATTTCGCACGCGCTAATGATGTGACAGTTCTTGATTACCTCAGTGCACAACTTGTTAAATTTGATCATGATGATGTCTCTGTACTTTGGAACTCTTTCAAAAGCATGTTTTATTTTTGCCTAGATCATGTCATACCCACCAAAACCAAGAAAACTAACAAATTCACCCCCTGGATCAATCGAAAGATAATTCACTTAAAGCGCAAAGCCAAGCGCTTGCGATCTAAGCGTTGTGCCCCTTCTGCACCTGCTCTGCGCTTGCGCAAGAGATCCGTCAGGCCAAGAGTTTTTATTTCAATACTGCCCTGCCCAATTTCATGACAGACGACCCCCAGAAATTTTGGAGCTTTATCAGCGAACGTAAAAAGAAGATTTATAAGATTTCGCACAACGGCGCATTGTTAGATAACCCCTCGGATATCGCTTGCCAGTTTAACCAAAACTTTCACAGCGTCTTTTCTAGCCCTGGTGTGCATCCTCCAATTATTTCCAGTTCCCAAGATATTAACGTGGTGTCTTACGATGGCGTTCTTAACATGCTCCTCAATTTAAAACTAAAATCTTCTCCAGGCCCCGATGGTTTACCCAACGCTTTTTTGCGTCGTTATGCTGAACCCTCAGCCAATTTTCTCGTTATTGTTCAGGCGTCCATTGGATCTGCTATTGTACCTCAGGATGTTAAAGTGGCGCGGGTTGTTCCTATCTTTAAAAAAAACTATCGTCCAATTTCTATTCTGTCGTCCTCATGGAAACTTCTAGAGCATATAGTAGCAACTCTTATCTTAAATTTTCTTGACGAACGCCAGATTCTATCTCCACTGCAACATGGTTTTAGGGAGGGCTTTTCAACCACAACTCAATTATGTTCAATTGTTCATTCTTTTCCTTCAAGTCTTGATGATGGTGGGCCGGTAGATGTAATTTTTTTAGACTTCACCAAAGCGTTTGATTTAGTACCGCATCATAAATTAATTCACAAACTGCATCTCATCGAGCTTCCTTCTTTTCTTGTAGCATGGGTTTCGGATTATTTATCTAATCGAAGTCAATATGTAGACATTGATGGTTCTGTTTCTAGTACTCTTCCAGTCACCTCCGGAGTCCCACAGGGTTGCGTTCTTAGCCCCTTACTTTTCCTAATTTACTGTAATGATATTGTCTCAGTAATCAAAGAACCCGTTCATATTCGAATTTTCGCCGACGATTGCGTTATCTTTAATAATATTCTTTCTATTAGTGACCAGGAAGCTCTAAACTCCTCTCTTGCTGCAATCCTCTCCTGGAGCCTTGAATGGGGCATGGTACTAAACCCGGTTGAAACCGCCTTCCTCCGCATCACCAATAAACGGATTCCTCACCAAATTTCGTACTCTCTTGCAGGAAATCCCTTAAACCAAGTTCACGAATACAAATATTTGGGCATAACTTTAACAAATAATTTAAGCTGGAACTCGCATGTTACTAACTTTTCTTCCTCTTCCTTTCGTAAATTATGTTTACTTCAGCATAAGCTTCGAGACGCTCCAACTAATGTTAAACTACTTGCATACACAACGCTAATTAGACCTAAACTAGAATACGCTTGCGCTGTTTGGGACCCTCATACATCAAAGAATATTGACTTATTAGAAAAGATCCAAAGGAGAGCTATTCGGTTTGTTTATTCAAAATTTCGTCGCACAGATTCTGTTTCCGAGCTCATGCGTGATAACGGAATTCCAACCTTGCAGTCCAGAAGACAGTTTCTCCGCCTTAAATTATTGTATTCACTTTATCACCGCAAACTTGCTTTAGACTGTAGTTCTCTCTTGAAACCCCTTGCTAATCGCCGTACTCGTCATTTCCATTCTCTGTCCTTAACCCCAATGTTCGCCTCCACCAATCTGTTTAAATTTTCCTTTTTTCCCCGCACAATTAATGATTGGAACAATACACCCGAAAATTGTCTAAATTCTCGTGGTTCATTTGAGGCAAATGTTCAGTTGTGCATTTGTAGTTGCCTCTAGCGTTCACTGTTTTATACTTCAGTTTTTGTTTCTGCTCTTTGCTGTTTACTGTTTGTATTTGGTTGATACTGTTACCACATTATGCCCCTCCTGCTTGGGCCTACATGGCCTGCAGTATAGTTCTTAAATAAAAAATAAAAAAATAAATAAATAACGTACTGCGAGTATTTCGAGTAAATGAAGCGGAGGGCCATATTTTGTGCGTGTTCTAACTTATCAATGAGGTATGCCAGGTGAGGGTTTCATTCTACGCTCGCGTATTCAAGAATGGGACGTACGAGAGTTAAACGCTGCTATTTTTGCTTTAGAAGGCGCCGCTCTTAGTTTTCGTCGCAAAAATCCCAGTTGTCTCAATGCTTTAGCGCAAAGATTTTTATATGTATATTCCACTTTAAAGTTCTGGCAAATGTTACGCCTAGGTATTTCACACTGTCATGCTAGATCGTAATCAAAGCATATGGGCTGTTTTTTTGGGTTATAGTGACACTTCTGTTTTGGTTGCGTTAATTTGCATCCCCTATTGGGCGCACAAGGCAGAAATTTTAGCTAGGGAAGTGTTTAGTTTCGTTTGATCGTCAATGGTCCACTTCAATAACCGTAGTGTTACGCCAGGTTCAATGCAGGTATGTATATCGTTCACGTAGACCAGAAAAAAAATGGGGCCTAAACCGGATCCTTGGGGTAACTCCTGACAACACGTCAAGTTGGTCAGATTTGGTGTTATTGATTTCTACATATTGGGTAGTTAGTTCTACATTCGGGCAGTTAAGTTGCGTTGCGGCAGATGAATGGGAAACGTCGCTTCTGTGCGGAGAATGTTAAGGATATCGCGGCCAAAGGAAAAAAAAAGCGTGAAACCGTGAGCCAAAGAAGACGGAAGAAGGAGATAGAAAGGATAGACCAAATGACGGCGGAAGAATCAGATCGTCAAAGAGCTGTGAAGGTTAGGCGGCATTTTGGGCCCTTTATGAGGAGGCACCAGGAACAACTGTCAGTGAAGTGTACACTGAAGGTGAAGGGAAGAAGCTGCATATGGTACAAATAGTATGTGGCAGGGCATAAAGCCATTGAAAACTTGAAAATGCACAAATAGCGGGTACAGACAGGAGGGACACACACAAGCACTTACTCACAACTGCCGTTTTATTGAAAAACACAAAATTTATACACGAAAAGAAATTACAGAACTGGAGAAACATGGTGCCGATTAGCGCGTGCTCCTGTCCGTGTAGCGTGATAGATGATTTGCTGACTCACTTGTTACTATGTTCATTGATAAAGGCCTCAACCAGTTTCTAACGGTCTGATCATTATTAGAGACCGGAACTTTAGGCACGAAAAATTACGGTTTTAGGCGCCCATAATATGCACTGAAAAGTGTCATTTAGGCATTTATAGGCACCAAATATTGTCGTTTAGGCACATATAGGCCAAAATCGTAATTACATGAGCAGCATATTGTGCTACAAATTTCTACTTGCAGTAAAAACTGCGGACAAGTATTGTAGAGCGAGGAAGTAATTTTATTTTATTCATGATTTTATTCATGAAAATAAGTCACACAAGAGTTGCCATTTTAACAGACTTACGTCAAATACAGGGCGATTCGACAACAAAAGAAAAGTTTAAAAGCAATGACAAGCCACACCCATCGCAATTATTTGCGGCTTGAAATTGTACCTCATTTCGGTGGATAATTGTGTGCGAAAAAAACAACACCCAACGATCACTGATGTTGGAGGAGCGTGCTTGTTCTTAGGGATGCTTCATGACCTGATTGCATCTGAAATATCGTTACGTTTGGTGCTCAGGACCTTCGGCAGCTCTTTTAGCACAGAGAATCGAGGAATGTTATGCCACACAGAATGGCAGATTGTCAGGCAGGAATGGCTCTATCAGGAACCGCTCCTTTGGGGATTGTGGCGGGTAAGTAAGTCCTGTACCTCCGAAATCAGCTCAGCAGTCTTAGTCAGAGTGGCGCCCAAGCTCTCAGCTGCGGACGTGCTTTTTGCTAGTTGCGTGAAATAAGCACACAAATGTGCCATGTTCATGTGTACCGTGGTGCAAACAATTTCGGCTGCAATGCTTTTGTCGTTTGCGATGCTGTTAGTAGCACCGGCGAGTGTATTTGTAGTAGTTTTCCGCCCTTAGCCGAGTTTTTAAGTCGTAGCAATGGGCTGTGATGGAAGAGGGACAATCGGTAACTGCTGCTTGAAGACACGACTGCAAACCGAAGAAAGATCTTAACTGCAGATATGTATTCGTTGACAGAGTAGAACGGCCTGCTCAGCCCTTCACAGCACCGTTGAATCCCATAGATTCATCGGTGCCATGGTTTTTATTACGTTAGCAATGGATGGGACATATGGGCAAAAGTTCTCGCCGTTGGTCTGTGGACAGAGCGCGCCAGAAGGACATAGAACAAAACAGCTCGTGTGGACAACGGTGACGTCGGTGAGGTTGGCTGCGGTTGGCTGCGTACGGGCCTCTGGCGGTTCGGTCGATGTGTCGAGGTCTAGGTGGCGGTAGCTTGTGCACGGTTTGCGTTTCTGAGCTTGTTTGACACGGCTCGCGGATTTTTTAAATTCATTTATTATTTATTTTTTAATTTTTTTTGCAAACGGGGTGCGACAAACGGGCCTCTGTTGCGGGCCTCTGTAGGGAAAACCGTCCGTGGAGACCACGGACTGTTTATATATATATAGCATAGACAGCATATATAACACAAAAAAAGGCATTTTTAGGGGCTAAAAAGCCCATTTAGGCTTATATAGTCAAAATAGGCGCTAAAAAGCCCATATAGTCGAAATAGGCATTATAGGCACAATAACGTATTGCTTAAAATGCTCCCCTTCCCTTAGTTAATGCTTATATGTTAAATAGGCTTGACAGGAACTCAAGGAAAATTGCGCCCCCCTCCCCGCGAGGGGAACCCTGTGTAGATGCGACGCATCGTGGGGTTCACTTGGTGTTTCTGTTGGATTGATTCTGAAATCGCGTGAAACGTGTCGGGAACGCGTATGATTATTATGTTTATGATTATTATTATGTTTTATTGGCCAATCTTGGTCAATCTCTCTAAGTGGTATGCCTGGGGCTTCGCTGTCGCAACGACCTTTACTCCATCATTGTTGCTGTAAGTGGGAGCTTCTTTTCTTTTATTGCAAGTGTTAATCATTGCCCCATCATGCGTTGTATCAGTAGCATCTTGACGTAGTTTGAATGAGTCAAGGATATAAGGCGCGTTCAGCATTTGATTCTGTCTCGGTTTTGTGGCGCAGTGGGAAGAGCACCATGTACCTCGCGTTCCGCCCACAAGGTCGTGGGATTGAAACCGGGCGCCGCTAACTATTATTTTTTTAGATGCAGAGCATCTGATTCACTCGCCTTGTCCCTTCGGCGTCGTCGTTGTCGTCGTCGGCGTTGTCCACCCCTCCCCCATTCTCCTTGCCATGCCAGCTGCGCTCTCCGCCGCTCACCCCCTCTCCTCTCCGATAGCGAACACTCTCTCGCGAGGGGCATTGGATTGGATTCGATTGGATTGGCTTGGCTTGGATTGGCTTGGCTTGGATTGGATTTGATTTGGATTGGATTTGATTAAAGTGGATTGTGTTGGATTGTGTTGCGTCATAGCCGCAGCAGACGCGCTGGGGCCGGCGCATGTGCAGTACTCTCTGTTCCTCGGTTTCCTCTCCTTCGGGCGCGCTGCGCATATAACCGGTGTGCCGTTCTCCGGCGAAGCAACATCCACGCTTGGCTCAAACACCTAGAGTCGACGCCGCTTTACAAGTACGCCAACCTCGTCATCGACTGGGACCGGCTTACGCAGTCCCCTCAACGTTATGCGCGCTATAAAACGCGGTCCCTTCGCCGCTCCGCCTATGCGTCGCATCTACACAGGGTTTCCCGCGAGGGGAGGTGGGAGTTTTTTTATAGTGTAGGGGGAGGGGTGCGGACGGACAACAACGCCGTATGGATGGACAAGGCGAGTAAATGAGATGCAGTCAAGCAAAGTGCAGTATTGGGCGAGTTGGTTATCCATCATTACTAAACAGCGCAACAAAAACACGGACTATAGCTGAGGTACACAGGACGAGCGCTGACTTCCAACTGATCTTTTATTGAAAAAAAATCGCGCCAATCCACCCCGTGAATGTGGTTGGAAAGCAAAGCTGTAAACGGCACACATAACGATTACCCATGCGAGGTCACTTAAATTAACTCACATCGCTCTGCAAATAGCAAAACCAGAGAGAAGGGAAATGCACTTAACCGCGCCATTTATTACTTCAAAGAGATATTCTTGTTAAGGTTAAATCAATGCATGAAGCATGAATGGTATTTGGTTGAGTTGTATTGGTGTAGCACAACAGTGGAAACTTTTTTTATAAAATTAAAGTAAGTTCCAACCCGGTGTTAGACGATCTTTCTTCTCCGTCTCTGCGCCGCGGACGGAGGCGACGAGATTTGCGGCAGAAAAGGCGGAGGAGGAAGAAATACTTCTGTTCAGATTTCTGAACAACCCAGAGTGCAGCCCTGGGAGTGATTCCTTCTTCTGTGGGGCCCATATGCAGTCCGCGCGGCCTGTGTTCTGTCCACCCGCTGAAGCTGGGTACCTAGAGAGGGCCTGGACAGCAGCATCTCCCATTGCTCTTGTTGCGTAGTTGACGGAAAGAGAGGAGGGTGCTCAGGGCTAAAGTCGCACACGCCGATTACGGGGTGGAGTGTTCCTACTTTTGAGCAAAATTTACATTCAGCGTCGTAGCGATTCGGATACATTAAGAGACTTCGCGTAGGCTATGGGAAGGAGCCCGGATTGTATGAGCCGTAGGGTAGTTTATTGTTCTCTGGAAAGGTCAGGGTAAGGCGAAGGTACGGTCTGTCTCAGAAGGCGATAATGCTGGGTTATCTCCCTGAACGTGACAAGCGGGTGACTGCCCTCGTGCAGCTCCATAGCACGGGAGGTAAAAGCGCAGGCTTGTTGGGTGGGCGTATTTGTTGCCCTCCATTGAAGCGTGAGGGGGTGTCCAAATGAGCTAAATGGAACCGTTTGGGGAGTGGTTTTTTAGCACGCGCCGTGCAGGTCAGGACACCCAACCCTACTGGTAATTCCAGTAAGCTTGCTGGGAATAGATGACTACCCTCCGAACCCCTGGTTGAGCGAGAGCCAAGGTGATGGCTGCCTCTTCTGCTGCTGTCATTTCTTGGGTGCTAAGCGAGGTACACGCAAGGAGGTTGGTTCTGGAGGTAGCCACAATCATGGCATATTGCTGCCCTCGATGTTTGGAGGCGTCTGTGCATGTCCCCACTGAGGGTGGTGTTTAGCGCTTGAGCCCGTGCTTTTCGGTGACCCTCGTCATGTGAGGGGTTCATATTTCTAAGCAAAGGGAGCATCTTTAGTTTTAGTCGCCAAGTGTCTGGGAGTACGTCAAGCGGAGTGACATTCTGGGCTGCCCAGCCAATCTGGTGAAGCATGTGGTTACCCATCGCAGTTCTGAGTCGGACCTTCTAGTTAGAAAGATGGCCTTCTATCAGCTCTTTCACCGTGTTGTGGAGCCCCGTGCTAAGCAGCCTCTGAGTGGACGTACTCATGAGAAGACCAATGGCGTGCTAGACCGCGTTTCTAATGATTATATAAAGCATCTCTACATCTTCCTTGTAGAGAAGAAGACAGGGGGTTGATTTAAGTAACTCTCGAGAGGACAAAAGCTTCAATTAATCGAAAGATACCGGGTTCCTTTAGGCCTCGCTTCTTGGTGGCAACTCGCCTGATCATGTGTATGATTTGATTAATGCTGTTTTTGAGGCGCTGCAAGGAGACGTCACTCTTCGTGTTAGCCTCGAGATGTAGGCCCAGGATCTTGATGCTGGGGCTCGGAGTCATAGCCTGGCCATCAAGGAGTATTTGAATGTATTCCTTGGTTTGGCGTGAGGGCGGACGACAAGGAGCTGTGATTGTTTACGTGAACACTGCAGGCCACAGTCTTTATAGCACATTGGCGTTCTAGAAGTGAGATGCCATGCATTGGTGTGAGGTTCCTTTAATTTCTGTAACTCTTAGCACATGAGTAATGTGCGCACAGGGCCGCTAGACGGGCGTGAGTGGTCGCGTGACGCTTTCACGTGGCATTCAGCGAGAATGCAAGGGGTAAACCGATAGATGTGCTTGGTGAGTACACCACCTGTCTTCCCTGTCTTCGCGTGCGCTCGTAGCTAAATCGGTAAGACACCGGGCTCTCGCTTTGTTAGTCTATTAGTTCCAGGTTCGATTCCCGGCGATGCCAGTAAATTCTTTTATTTGTTCATTGGAGTTTTCTGGTGACACCAACGGTCGCGAAAGAACCCTTGGGGGGTAGAGGTAAAAAGCTTTGCTTTAAAACTGTGTTAAGGATAATCATTCGCAATTGTAGAGATAGCGGCGACCAACTATCTCCCTTCGTGCTAAACCTAAAGTTCCTTACATCACCGGCGAGCCGTGCAACATGAGCCGGCTGGAGCTGTTGGGGAAGGCGTTCTAAAGCTCGTCGGGGACCAGCGTGCTGCGCTTGGGTTCCTCTACCTTTTGGGGGGCGACCAACGTTCAACTCCCCTATTCTAAAACATGCGCATGTGCAGCAATGCCACGTTCCGCTGACTGGCCGAGCAGCGACCCGGCACCAGCACCCCTGCGTGACGCGGCGACCGGCGGCGGCCGCGCTGCCTGTGCGCATCGCAGGCCGCTGCACAGAGCTTGTTGCCGCCTGTCCAAATGTAAAAACAAAGTTCCACATTTGGGGATGGGGATGATGGTGGGTTGAAAAATTGTGCTAGGAATTGTGGCTAGTAGTGAAAGCGGCGAACCAATATCTGCGCAACTTCCCTGCACCCGAGAAACGAGTCGGCCATGAGTCGTCGGGGGAGAACCCCTTTCTAAAGCTCGCCGCGAGCGAACCTGTTTTGTTTATACTTCCCTCAGGCTCTCCTATTCTAAGGAAAGATTGTGTGAGCCCCCCACTCACCAGAGGACCTTCTAGCCCGTATCTGAACAGGAACAGAATGATATCTTCAGGCCGTGCGGTCCCCGCAGCGCCGGCACTTCCGAATATGAGTCATCCGCCGCCAGCCAATCACGAAAGGCAGCCAGGGCTCTCACCGTGCCCGCGGGCAGGGGTCGTTTGTTTTGACAAAAAAAGATGGATTGGGTGTATTTACACATAAAATAAACATGTTTTTCGAATTCAGCGTCAGGAAAACCATAATGTAATGCCCCCAACAAATTTTTTTTGAAAAGCTCTTCACCAGCCCTTTAAGGTATTTTGTACTTGTTTTGAGTTTGGTGTTCATTTGGTGTTCGTTTGGTAACATTCTGGCCACCCATTTCTGGTCATCAGTATTTCTAAGTGGTTCTTCAAGACTTTTTTTGCTCTTCACTTCCCCGAAATGTCGAGGACACCTAACTGAACTTAGTCGTGATTAATGCATTATTGTGCGCTGGTCAAGCAGTCTCCACCCTTGCACTCACCTGGCAGAGGATCACCCTTACATCAGAAAAGCGTTTTGTTTTGCTGAATTTTTGCCACTTAGAACCACTATAGAACTTGCTGCCCACATAAAAGTGCTCTCTAGCCGAATCAGCCTTAGTTGTCAGAGCAGTGAGAGCAAGCTTTTTAAAATAGTGTTAGAAAATAGCACCATACAATAGCTTTCTTTTTTGGAACATGTGAACAGTTCGACCAACCGAATGGCGACTGTAGGATGTGACTTGTTTGTAGTGGGGCAAAATCATAAAAACAGAGACGAGCAAGTAAGTCATCGCTGCATGACAGCTTCTGCAACACCCAAGCTGGGCTGCCTGAAATTTACATGAAACAAAATTGTATGCAAGATGTTTACAGTTTCCTTGCCTGTTTTAAATAGACTGGTATACAAAATGTGGGGGAAAGTCGGAGTCGGACGTGTTTTTATTTGTCCTAGGGGCTCCTGAGGAAATGTGCCATTTTATTATTCATTTTATAATTTTTTAATTGCTACAGGAACTTTAACTTGTGCATGCAGTTCCATGTGTTTGGTGTTCTGTATTTATTTATTCAGGACACTCTTATGGCCCCACGGGCGTTTATGAGGGATGTGGTACATGACCAGATTAAACGAAGAATAATAAAATAGAATTCTGCCACGCGCGCACAAGAAAAAAAAAGAGAACAGATACAGCAGAAATGTCACTGTGTCCATACGCACACCAAAAACATACACGCAAGAAACACAATAATGACGTACTGTGCTTCAGCTATTTGGTCATGTGAATTTTGAATGATAGGCTTCCAAGAAAATATTTGCACTGCTTGACCAATTTTCAAATGGTGTTTCATTTTTACTTTTCAGCGACAGAGGTCTCAACAAGCACCTGGATGCACCTGCAACGTGTAATAATAATAATGTTTCCTCTATTTTCCATCGTTGAACATGGGGGAGGCAAGGGAAAATAGTTGTACAACGGCCGGGCCACCGGCCGGGCCACCGGCCGGGCCGGGCCATCCACGGCCGGGCCACCGTGGCGGCGCGCGCTGCGTTCAACTTGATACCAACGCGCGTGCGCACGCACGCCTCCGCTCCAGACCGGCCGTGAATCAGCTTGGCTTGCTCCCGCCCGCCCCTTTTTGTGCTGGGTATCTCTCATACCTGTCATCTTCTATGGCTGAGAAAATGGGAATAAATAAAACTAAACACTGTCCCCTTCCTTTAGTATATTCCGTTTACGTTTACAAAACAAAACAGTGCATGAAAGTGGAAGTAATATCGAGGACAATACACGAGCACTTGCATATCATCGCCCCCTGTTCACTTAACTGGTGCTGCAGTTTAAACAACGAGCTGCCAGGTAGCCAACATTCGCAACCATTTCAGGTTGTGCCTCTCAAGCTGAAAAGTTACAGTTCATTCGTCCGAGGAATATTTTAAAGGTCTTCACAAGAGGATGTGATAAAGATTGAGATGCCACACCGCAGGTTCTAAATATTTTGCATATTTTAATACTGGCCTTCACATTTACTCTTGGAACCTCTAAGTTGGAAGCAATCTAATGCTTGCTCTGCATCGGTTACTAAGAAGGGATAGCAATCAAGCACCCTGCAAAAGCACAAACTTGTTTAGACTAGGGCCACTAAATAAGCTACGCTACCATCTATCAGCAATAAATGTGCATTTTGGAATAACCACATCTGGAAACTGTCTCGAAGGGGCGATATCTCATTCTACGTTTTTTTTAGTTTAAAAGTGGCATACTGCACAAGTAAAACTGCTATTGCGAGTACTGTTATCCCCGGTACACGCGCGCACTTCTAGAAAATCTCGCAGCCCTGCACATAATTTTTCTTTGATTCTCTCATCGTTCTCGAAAGAAGCAAGAAGCTTAAACGCAAAGGTAATTCAGTGTCGGAGAAATAATGTGGAAGACGTTCTGCAAGTCTGATGATTGGTTGGTGCGGCAGCAGTAGTATTGGGGCCACGCGGAGGGGAAAAAAATGTTGAAGTTTACAAGCATAAAGGAACCAGCGCAGGACAAACTCAAGGCGATTCCATGGACACGGTCAGGCAGGCCCGCTCCGCATTCGTAAAAAAGAAATATCGTCCAGCAAGACATGCGTCACAATTGAAATAATTACTAAAAGAAGCGTCAGTTCCAGGCGTTTCATGCGTCGTCTGCTGCTAGACGCCGGCACTCAGCTTCTTACCGAAAATTCCCTCGGAGGCTATACGCGAGGCCACAACAAGCCTCCTCGCTGCAACAACAAATTCCCTAAATGTCCCCAACTTTTGTCCCCAACTGACAGTGGTTTTAGGAGCCAATCAAAACATGGAATCTCTTCCTCCTTTTAGTCGCATGCCCAGAGCAGTCCACCCACCTTCGAAGAGCAAATTCCACTACGCACGAACGTGTCCGTGCGAGTAGAAATGAGTGGGCCAGATCGCTGCAAGGGATGAGTGCCCACTCACACTCGCCAGTCGCGCTAACTACGAGAATGGCGAAAGGGAGAGACCCCAGGGAGAGGCGAAGGGGAGAGGCCTCCTCGCCCGGGCGGGCGAGGAGGAACGTCGAGGCACCCTAGCCAAAGTCGAGTGGGAGCGCCACTCGGTGGGGCCTGCTCGCAATGAGCGCTGCTCGAGCTCACCGCAACTGGTGCTCGCACTTAGCCACTCGCACGCACACCACAATGCGGTGGTCACCGGTCACTCGAGAAAAGTGAGTGAGTGCACTCTGCAAGCCAGCCTGTCGACCGGTGGCACCAAGTGCGCACTGGCGAATCCTTACTACTCTGCCGTTTAGAGCTTCAGAAACGGCATTTGACTTGTTCATGGCCCGTCGACTTTGACTGGCTCTGGCAGCCAATATGTAGGTCAGCGACTGTGGCGCGAGTTAATCCCTGAATTTACATTTGTTGACAAAAATGTGGAATGCCTTGCTGTCCGTTTTAAATCTCACAATTTCTGTTGTGTATAGGCCACCATGTGGCAGCAGAGCACAGTTCTTTGCATTTCTTGAAAAATATGCTGCATACCTTCAGTAATACCCGAAACTCAGTTTTACTGATGGGTGATATGAACATAAACATGCTTGCAGACGATCCCTACTGTAAAGAACTAGACACACTTATTAGCACATATATACTTGCCGAAATCTCATCGCATCAGCTACGTGGCTTACGGCACAGAGTGCAACGCTTCTGGACTTATGCATTAGAAATGTATCATCCCCCAATGTATCAGCTGGGTTGATAAGTGCCGATATTAGTGACCACCTTCCAATATTTTGTTCGGTGCCGACAAGACAAGACATGGAAAAAAATTCACCCACGCCTTCTTATCATCAAATAACACCAGACACGCTCGAGTACTTCCGTTCTCTTATCTTTGCTTCGAATTGGACATCGGTCTTCTGTGAACCTGACCCCAGTAAGGCTTACAGTCTTTTCTTAGGCCCAGTCAAAGGTTGCTATGAAGAAGCCTTTCCAAAAACAAACTAAGAGTAGAAAACGTGAGAGGAAGATACGAAAGCCGTGGGTTAATCGCTTTTTACTCAAGAAAATAGAAACGAAAAACAAAATGTATCACTCCTTTGTCAAAACGCAAGATATTACTGAGTTTATGGCATTTAAAAATATAGAAATCAAATTAACGGTAGCGTATTACGAATCCCTTTTCTCACGCCTGCAAGAAAACGCGAAAAAAATTCCGCATGAAGTAAATCATTTAACCGGACGAATAGCACAAACAACCAGTGTAAAAATTTTAACATCCCAAGGCCCGATGTGTGAGGCGGACACGGTAACTGAACTTAATCAGTATTTTATACAAAATGTAGAATATACTTTGCCAGCTCCCCCTGTGGACGGCACACTGTCCTTGCCAAACCCAAATGTGAGAAATTCCTTCTAGATGCAAAGCATCTTTTGCTCGGGGCTATGTCCGTTGTCCATTGTACGTTGTCCGTTGGCGTCCGCACCTCTCCTCCTGATCCCACTATCCACGCCAGCTGTGCGATACCCACATCACATCGATGTGCGATACCCACATAATGCGCTTCTCACTCCTTCCTCCTCTCCACGCCCGCTGCGCGATAGCGTGCTACTCCCTCCGTCCTCCTCTCCACGCCAGCGGTGCGATAGCGCGCTGCTCCCTCCGTCGTTCTCTCTACGCCAGCTGCGGAATAGCGCTTGCATGCGCGCCTCTTTCTCCGTCCTCCTCTTCACGCCAGTGCTATATATAACCGCGTGCACGCGCCGCTGCCTCAGTTGCTTCGTGGGATGAGTCTCGCTCCGGCGTCTGATGAGTACCGACAGTCCTGATAGCGGATTGGCTGACACAAGTTCAGCCAGCATCAGCCAACCAGTTAACAGAGCCGTTTGTCAGAGGGGAGCTCTGAGGTGATGCGAAGCATCGCGGAGTTTCCAACAACGTTCACGCGATGTGGGTAACTAACGCAAGTGAAAATAAAGGGAACTCCGCGATGCATCGCATCACCTCAGGGTTCCCCTCAGGAAGATGGTGTAATTTTTACTGTTTCATACCACACTAGAATAAATAGCAAATATAACAAACGACCTCAAACCCAATACTGCTGCTGGGTTCGATTACATCCGGGTAGCACCTTTAAAATACGTTAGTGATCTAATCAGTTATGTTCTGTGTAATATTGGTAATAAGATGATCGACACTGGAATATTTCCCGATGAACTGAAAATAGCGAAGGTCAGACCAATTCATAAAGGAGGAAATGATTATACGGCGAATAATTATCAATCAATCGATAAATCAATCTTTTTATTTTAACATCTGTGTTGGGCACCATGAAGAAAAAATTACACCATCTTCCCGAGGGGAACCCTGAGGTGATGCGAAGCATCGCGGAGTTCCCCTTATTTTCCCTTGCGTTGGTTACCCGCATCGCGTGAACGTTGTTGGAAACTCCGCGATGCTTCGCATCACCTCAGGGTTTCCCTCTGACAAACGGCTCTGTTAACTGGTTGGGTGAGGCTGGCTGAACTTGTGTCAGCCAATCCGCTAGCAGGACTGTCGGTACTCATCAGACGCCGGAGCGAGACCCATCCGATGAAGCAACTGAGGCAGCGGCGCGTGCACGCGGTTATATATAGCGCTGGCGCGGAGAGGAGGACAGAGAGAGAGGCGCGCATGCACGCGCTATTGCGCAGCTGGCGTAGAGAGAACGACGGAGGGAGCAGCGCGCTATCGCACCGCTGGCGTGGAGAGGAGGACGGAGGGAGTAGCACGCTATCGCGCAGCGGGCGTGGAGAGGAGGAAGGAGTGAAAAGCGCATTATCGCACAGCTGGCGTGGAGAGGGTGATGAGGAGGAGAGGTGCGGACGCCAACAGACAAAGTACAATAGACAACGGACCACGGACATAGCCCCGAGCAACAAATGCTTTGCATCTAAAAGCCACCAAACGGGCTTGACAGGGTCCACGACCCCGTGTACAAGGCGAAATGGCAGCAGAGGCTTGCTGCCAAAATAAGCATGCACATTCTTTAACACATACGAAGTTACAATACATGGATATTAAAACACAAATCCCATCGCAAGAAGATATGCGTACGCATAGCAACAAACTATAAAAACAAGACGAAGCAAAACGTAACACCACAAAACGTAACACCAGTTGTCTAAGATAAAAGAAGAAAAAAAGTTAAATTACACCAAGCATTAGTTATACAATAACTAGACAAGAAGTGGGTGTCAATTGAGCACCACGGAAAAAATGACACTGATTTTTCAAACAAAGACTATTCAGTGTTGAAGCTTGTTTAGATAAAAGGGAAGAAGGTGACGTAGCATTTGTGTGCCGTAGTTCGTGCGGGCTCGCGGCATTTCCCAGCATGTAAAAGTACGAAAGTTAAGCTGGTATTGCTTTGCAGTTAGTTTAGAAATATGGGGCAGAAAATTGTTACTTTTTCTTAGTCCACTTTTATATCGTTTGATCAGTGTGGTTCTGTAATACTCAGGCATTCAAAATAAATTCATATTTTTAAAAACAGGCTAGTGTGGCTATCATATGCAGCGTTTACAATCATTCGGGCAGCCCTTTTCTGCAATGCATGAAGTTAGTGATATTGGATTGCGTGCCCCATACCAGATGGCAATAGTTGACGTAATATAAAAATAAAGGTATAAATAAGATAAGTTATAAATAAGAAGTTTAACACTTTTCGGTAAACAAAATCTCAGTCTAGACAGAACACCGGGAACTCTAGAAAGCTTAGTAATAACTGAATCTACCTGAAAATTTCATGACATATGTTAGTCAAAATGTACACCCAGGCATTTAAAAACAGGTCTCTATTGTCTACCCGTAGGGCAAAGGGTATTTCAACTCTCTTATTTCTTGCCCTAAAAAGGACAGCTTTAGTTTTATTTACATTTATTTTAAGAGAATTAACCCGCCGCGGTGGCTCAGTGGCTAAGGCGTTGCGCTGCTGAGCACGAGGTCGCGGGTTCGATTCCCGGCCGCGGCGGCCGCTTTTCTGATGGAGGCGAAAAGCAAAAACGCCCGTGTGTACGAGATTTCGGCGCACGATAAAGATCCCCAGGTGGTCAAAATTATTCCGGAGCCCTCCACTATGGCGCGCCTCATCGCCTGCGTTGCGTCGGCGCGTTAAACCCCACAATCAATCAATCAATATTTTAAGAGAATTAGCGCTACTCCATGATGGCAGACTCTTCAGAATGTTATTTGCGTGAGAAAATAAGCGGCTTGAACCTGATCCGCTCAGAAGGATCGTCGTATCATCAGCATACGCTACGTTATTTATGTAAATGCAGAAAAGGAAAGGCCCAAGATTGCTTCCCTGAGGCACACCGACACTAACTGTTTTCACATATGAATGGTGTTGCTTTATATAGACTGACTGCCTCCGGTGCTGAAGATATTATTCAAGTAAATTTAAAAAGGGGCCTCGGAAGCCATAGTGGAACAATTTTTTAAAAGTGTTGAGTGGTTAATTAGGTCGAAGGCCTTCGTGTAATCTATAAATATGCCTAGGGCTAACTGCTGCTGTTCAAAGGAATGTAGAATAATTTCTTTCTGTGCTAAGAGAGTGGATTTAGTTGATAAGCCCTTTGTGAACACAAACTGAGAACGTGTAATTATTTACGTCTGTGTAAAAAGGAGGACATGCGGTTATGCAGTATTTTTTCTAAACCCTTGGAAAAAACTGGTAGTATTGAAATTGGCCTATAATTTGTTAGACTGTTTTTGACCGCCCTTATGAAGACAGCTCTTATGAAGACAACCCTTATGAAAGCCCTTAGGAACTTTCGCTATCTGAAGTCGTTTAGGGAAAATTCCACCGCACAGGAGAAGATTAAATACATGTTCCAGCGAAAGTGATATAATATCTAGTACATGCTTCATAGGTCGAATCTGGAGTCCATCTATGTCTTCAGAATTGCTACATTTGACAGAAGTAAAAGCGTTCATTATTTCGTTTGCAGTTATGGGTGATAGGAATGCACTTTTTATTTGTTTTCATACCTAAATAACTAGCATATGCTGGGTCTTGAGCATTCCATTCTATAGATAGAAAGTAAGCGTTGAAAGAATTTGCCAGTGCCGAATTAGATGTGGTTTCACCGTCCAAAGTTAAGTGATTAATTATTTCAGTATGCACACTATCATGGTTTAAAATACAATTGAGCCTTTTCCAAGTAACATCACATCTTTTTAGTACATCTTCATTAAATATGTTATGTATGTACCGGCGGTTCTCATAGCGAAGAATCTTAAATTAAATCTTAAATCTTAATCTTCTTTGAATCTTAAATACTTTTAATGTGTGCACCGTTCTATTTTTTGAAAATAGTTTGTATAGATTATTTTTAATGCAAATTTTTGTCAGACATTTCTTAGTCATCCAGGCTTTTTTCTATTTCGTGCCCGTTTTATAGTTTTGTATGGGAAACATCTTTCGTAAACGCTCTTAAACTTTTCATAGAAACAATCATAGGCAATCTCAGGATCAGTTATTTGTCGTACTTCGGACAAATCAGTCCGCATTATTTGCAGACGAAAAATGTCTAGACTCCTTGCGTTTATGTCACGCATGTTGATGGGAATGTTTTGTGTCACCGGAGTTGTGTACAGGTTTTCTACCACAACAAATATTGGAAGGTGATCACTTATTCCAGCAACGACAATGTCTGAGCGCAAATTCGAGTCGACAATGTTAGTAATGAAAACATCAATCAGCGTAGCTGATGTACCGCATAGTTTCAGCGTTAATTACATTTCTAAAACCATTAGACATCACGCACCTACACAGTTCGGTTTTCAATGACGCTATCGTAAGGAGGTCAATGTTCAGATCACCACCTAGTATTAACTGATGGCTGCACTCATTAATCCAGCGCAAGTAGTCATCAAGAAAGGACATAAATTTTGGACCATTCCCGTTTGGGGGTCGGTAAAGACACAAAACACAGTATTACCGCATTGAACCGTCAGTATTTCATAGTCGCACGTGATCTCTGAGTGAGATTGAACTAGAGAAGAATTTATATTGTTTTTAATCATTAACAGCAGGCCTCCTCCTTTTGTGAAGCCCTATTTAAAAAAATATGTGGTGTAACCTGGTGATTTTAAAACTTCTAGGCCATTCTGGTAGCACGTTTCGGTTATCATAGGCCAATATCGGTGGTACCTGTGCTTTCCAAAGTATTTGAAAAATTCTAAATATACGGTTACAAAGTTTTTTTGTTAATATAATATTGAAATCGAGACAGTGACGGAATCCCGTCTGGCCGGGTCATTTCAAACACACGAGACGCCGACCAGTCAAAAAATTGTACTTGACGTTTCGGCTTCCAGCACGGAAGCCTTGTTTACAATCATTCTGAACAAGGCTTCCGTGCTGGAAGCCGAAACGTCAAGAACGATTTTTTGACTGGTCGGCGTCTCGTGTGTTTGAAAAAAAATAAGTATAATATTATTTGCCATGCGCAGTATGGGTTTAGGAAAAAGCGGTCATCTGAAATGGCATTGCTGGACATTAAAAATAAGATAATTGAAAACATTGAATGCCGACTGTACACAATTGGTCTGTTTCTTGATCTACGAAAAGTGTTTGATTCGGTAAACCACCAAATCCTTCTGAGAAAACTTGAGAGTATCGGTATTCGTGGTATTCCCCTTGAATTGTTCCGCAACTCCTTAGCAAGTCGGTATCAGTATGTGCTGGTAAATTGTATACCCTCAGCTAAACTTCGAATAATAAATGGCGTTCCGCAGGGATCGATAGTCGGACGAATGCTATTTAATTTATATATAAATTATCTACCGGCGATACCTGATTCACCCAAAATAGTAATGTATGCCGACGACACCGATATATTCTTTACGGATATGGCCTTGTCACAATTGGAAACTTAGATTAACGAATACTTGCACCTTCTATCGCACTGGCTGCATATAAATAAGTTACAATTAAACATAAGAAAATCAATTATGTGGTGTTCACACCGATTAATAAACCATTGAATTATACTATAGATTTGACCTATCGAAACAACAGACTCAAGAAATCAAAATCACAGAAATTTTTAGGTGTCTGGTTTGAAAATAATCTGTCATGGAATACGCATGTGTGTAAATTAACTGCTGAACTCAGCAAAACGGTGGGCTGTTTATATAAAATTCGAGATATCATACCGTTTCTGTTAAGAAAGACGCTCTATTATTCGTTATTTTTCTCTAAGCTTTCCTACTGCGCTTTAGTATGGGCACAACTACTACGCAGAACTAAAGCAAATTGCTCTTGTTGCAGAAGAAGGTATTAATAATATTCGAAAATTACTACGGCAGGCCTCAATACCTACCTACACATGAACTCTTTCTAAAGCATTCACTTCTTAAGGCAAATCAAATATACTATTACAAATAACTTCAATACATTAGGGATAACAAGTTATAAAATACTTCTAGCCCTGTAACCGGCACACAACAAAACTTGCGTAGACTACATCGACCAATGACGTCTACAAGAACAAACTATGGCCGGCAACACACAGATTAGTCCTGTGTGGTCTCTACTTTTGTCCGCGCCACTTAACTATGTTTCACAGTTCGAACCAACTAGCCCACATTTACGCATTGACAAGTATCAAATTCCCAACTTATTGAACAAAGTTCAGAAACACATTAATTTTCGCCAACGGTTGCCAAAAACGCAGATTAAAAATGTACTGTTAGTGAAGTTAACTGCATATAGCTAAAATTTACCGCAGCATAAAATAAAATGTTGCAGTGAAATTTTAGATATCTATGCTGCAGTAAGTCTCTGTTTCGGGTGTATTTTGTTGTTCGTTCACTCCTTGAACTGCCCGGAAAAAACACACCAATGTTTTGATGCCATATGCTGTGTGAAAATTTGGTTCTGTATTCTTTTTTGTGCAAAGTAGTCGCACATTGAGCGTTCGAGGAGCACGACTGCAAATGTACTCTTTGTAGCCTTCTTTTTTTTTGTACAGTCGACTGCAAGTGTGCAATATAATATATTGTACCCGTACGCTGCCTGCCACCGGAGCAGAGGCCCTAGTCAGGCTCCAAGCCTTTAGCCTCTGATCCCCTTTCCGTACGGAAAGAAACAATAAAGAAACAACAAAGAATGAAATGTGGTTGCCGAAAGCGGGTTTCACTAGCGGAGGCTGGGAAGCCTCGGCCTCGAGGGCAAGCGGCGAAATGAAGCGGCGTCGCAGTGCCCCGCCAGAAGAGATCATGTTTTGGAGTAAGCGAAGACGACCATGGCCAGCGCCAGCAGGGCCAACGTCCAGCCGATGTTGGCGCCGATGGCGACCTGCACGTGCCGGTTGGTGAAGGTGTAGTTGCGCAGCATCACTCCGCGCAGCCCGTGCACCGGCAGCGCCTGGGGCACCGCGTACGACACGGGCCGCAGCACCGTCGGGGTGCCTTCGAAGGGCCACAGCACGCCTGCACGCCGAGGGAGCACAGCGCTGACACGCACGCACGGTTGCCACGGCGCATGTGCGAGCAACGCGTACTTTTGAAGCCCCAAGTCTGTTCATCATCACACGGTGCTAGGAGGCACGGACAACGAGCCATCACGAGGCTTGACTGGGCCTCGCTTTGCAAACAGTGGATGTCACGCACAGAGCACATTGCATCAGTCTAAAATTAGGAAATACAGATTCGTAATCCGAAACAGGAAAAAAATGTATACACAATCCGATTGCTCACTGGGGTGAAACCGCCGGTCGCGGGTGAAACATATACGCCGCTTGATCTGGGACGCCCACTTAATAACATCCATGATAAGTGGCTCGGCAATTTGACATGAAAAGAAACTCAAGGATAGAAAAAAAATTCCCTCGCACTTCCCCGAGGGGGAGAGTGTGTAAGTGCGAATGCACGGTTGTTGATTGCGCGATTACGGTGGATATCGTGATCTTAATGAGTAGTCGAGAGATTACACACACGCACACAACTACAAAGAAAGATATTTCACTCGTTATTGCTGGTACCGTTGCCCGGTCCGCCATCATCGTTATCGAGATGCAGGACCAGCGACCGCTCTCGACGACGGCGCGCGCTCGACTAATACCCTCCCGCGCCGCGCGGCCGCTACACGAGCGCCCTCACGCGTCGGAATGCGGAGCGCCCGCTACGCGAGCGAGAGCTCTCCCGCCCGAAGTGGAGAGGAGGCGCCCAACACCCGCAGTCACTGAGCGGAGAGAGGAGGAGGAGAGTAGCGTGCGCCCATCTCCCCCCGTTGCTAGGGAAGACGAGGAGCGCGCGCACCCGCAGCTGTTGCTATGCGGACGACGGCGGCAGACGATTCAGGCTCGCTTAAGAAGTGTATTCGCACTTAAAAACGCTGCAGGGGAGAGACGAGACGAGAAGAACCGCTGAGACAGGAAAAATCACGCCCTAGGCACAGAACTTGGAAAAACGCGAAATCATTACAATCCTACATCGCAAAGTGAGGCAAGGGGGGAGAAGGCATGCTTGAGCGCAAGTGAAAAGTTGCAAAGTTGCAAAGATCCACTACGTGCTCACGCGTTCTTAAAGGTGCACAAATTGAGCTTGGGGCGCTTTACAGAGAAGCTGTTTACGGCTACGGTAACCTGGATTTCTCGTGTGCGCCAACATATCTGGGGAGCCCAAAAGCGCCTTGCGGGAAAGAGAAATTTATCGCGAATAATCAAGGGACAACGGCTGGGTCTCTCGTTCGTCCCTAACTTTTGTAAAAACAATTAATTGACTATTGGCCGCATAAGCGACTCTGGGTTTCATTTAGATGTTATAATCAGTGATCAGTATAGCTGCAAAGATTTCCGAAATTTCCATCTTCTGTCAATGCATCGGTATCTACGGGAGGAATATGGTTATAGGAAACGGCTGTAGCATTTTTGTCGACGCTTTTAAACAAAACTATATGACAATTGGTTCCTAGCGCGATTCTATCATTGTGCCGAGTTTCATTTGTTGTCATAATCAGGCCCTGCACAGTGAAGTTGTCAGCATGGGCACCCACCAGAAGTAAAGGGAGAGTGCCGTGTTTTTCTGCTGGGATAGAGCTCGCGTTCTTCCACGTTCTAGCACGCAATCACAATACATTAATCACTGGCATTACGAAATATTGATGAGAGTAAATACATGTGCATTCCCTGACGATGTCTGCGATGTGTACTTCATACAGCTTCGCCGGTTATACACATTCATGGGATGTGGAATGGCTCTTCAATTTTTGATGTGGCCAACAGCACGGTGACATAACCTACAAACAGAACACCACGTCCCGCCGGTTACTAGTGTGCGCTTCGAAGTAACAGAGGCTGCAGAATCGTACGCTTTGAGTCGGACGCCTTTGAGTCGGTGGGAAGTTTGGCGGAGATGGGCTCCAGTGTCGCAAACTTTTAACATGAGAGTGTTTTATTCCCGGGTACACCAACATCTCTCGCTGCAGGTGCAGCGGTGCAGCAAGATATGTGCATCGGTGGCGTAGAGGTAGAGCATCCGCCTCGCGTGCAGAAGGACGGTGGTTCGAATACTGGTGCCGGACAATTACCATCGGATTTAAAAATAAAAATCCGCGTGTTGATGGAATTGCAGAAGGAGGCTTGTGGTGCTGCCTGACCCCGGCGACCATTGCCGGACCATTGCGGCCTGACCCCGACGACCATTGACCACAGCAGGATTGGCCACCCTATTGTAGTAATGGCCACAAGCTGCCATGAACACGCCAATTAACCCACGGCCCTCAGCCTCCAGTGGCTGCGAAGCAACTGACCACGGTGACGGCGAGACCTGTGACTCAGCAGAGGGTGCTAAGAATCGCTGGAGCCGGACAGGCCGCCATTGGAACCTGAACCTGGAAACGTTTAACACGAAACTTTGTCTAGCGAAGCGAGTATAGAGCTGTTGTTCGAGGAATTAAATGGCATTAAATAGGATATAATAGGGCTTAGTGAGGTTAGGAGGACAGGCGAAGCCTTTACGGTGGTGAAAAGTGGACACGTCCTATGTTACCGTGGTCTAATGGACAGAAAAGAACTGGGAGTGGGATTTCTAGTGAATAAAAGCATAGCGGGCTGCATAGACGAATACTATTATACTATTCGCCCCGAGATCGAATACAGTAGGCCCCTGGCGGCGGCGGGACGAACCGCTCCTTGTGTCATGCAATTAAAGCGGAGAGTTGGGCGAGTTGGTTGCTGCTGACTAATGAACTCATACTTCTAGCGAACTTTAGCACAGGACGAAGAAAGAAAAGACGAAACACACGCTAGACTTCAACTTCGTTTATGCAAAAGGGAACAGGAAAACACGCATATATGTACAAGATTCAAAAAAACAAAACAAAAACAAACAAGCACATGATTCCGCAGAAATGAAACGCCGCAATGTTTACACTCGTCGTTATCACTTCTCCATTGATGCACAAACAACGCCTGGTCACATTACAGGACATGACCTTCACCGACACGTGTGCACACCAGTCACCGATTGCGCATAACCATGGGACACCCGCCTCTCTTACCAAAAAGTGGATTTCACTTGTTGAAAGTGCTAAAGATGGGGCACTGACGCGATTCTCAAACTGATCGTTCTCAAACTGATAGAGAAGTTTTCGAGGCTTTTGGTATTCACAGGGAGGGCGAGAACTGCGTCAGTGCCCCATATTTGGCACTTTCAACAAGTGAAATCCACTTTTTGGTAAGAGAGGCGGGTGTCCCATGGTTATGCGCAATCGGTGACTGGTGTGCACACGTGTCGGTGAAGGTCATGTCCTGTAATGTGACCAAGCGTTGTTTGTGCATCAATGGAAAAGTGATAAAAACGAGTGTAAACATTGCGTCGTTTGATTTCTGCGGAATTATGTGCTTGTTTGTTTTTGTTTTTTTCGAATCTTGTACATATATGCGTGTTTTCCTGTTCCTTTTGCATAAACGAAGTTGAAGTCTAGCGTGTGTTTCGTCTTTTCTTTCTTATTCGTGTGCTAAAGTTCGCTAGAGGTATGAGTTCATTAGTCTCTCCTAGTGTGGATGGCGCTCTAGCGTCGTCTGCTCATTCATGTTGCGCGCGGCGCAAGACGCGCGCTGCACACGATAAAACAACCAATGTGTGTACTTGTTTGGCAGTAAGCAATTACATAGTTACCTCTGCTTGCGCATTTCCTATGGAGACGCAATAATCAGCGGCCGTTGCGGGTTAATGCGCTGGTTTGCTTCCACGGAACATCGTCGCCGTGGTCACCGCTTGAGTGTGAAACGTGTTACAAACATTGCTTCGACACATTGCACTTTGCTTATTGATGAGTGCAGTTGTCAGCCGTTTTGGGAACGTCAAAGAATGCTTTTTGAAGGCTCTGTTGTTATTATTTAAAGGAGGAAAGTTCAGTACGCGAAACGGGTACGAAGCGACAAGACCTGTACATACCCGTGCATTTGCCACACCCTTGTAAAAGAAAGAAGAAACAAACAAAAACATTTAGACTGTACACGACCCGTACGCTATGGCCCATACATTACGGGAGACGTATTTTACACCCGCAAGTGCCTGTGTGATCGAATTCTTCGCGTACCTTTCAGAAAATAAATACCATTTTTGGACAGTCGTTGCTTAATCTGTGTCGCTAATTTTACGTATTATTTAAAATTCATTTATGTTGATGCAAGAGAATTTCGGGGGGATTTTGCGGTAAAATTAAACAGCTGTGAGTTCGCGTCTGTCCTGTGGAATTTCGTGCGTCAGTTTCATATATTCCATTTTCAAATCCCGACATAAATTATCTTGTTCAGAAATGTGTTTCCCTCAGCTTAACGAAATGCCTAATATGGTCACGTCTTAATCCCTTAAGGTGGACCTCAGTTTCAAGGAGAAAAAATCGCGTAATATAATGCATGTTCCAACATGTGCGGAGGGTGTGTGCCATGACTCGCTGGATTTTTTTTAGTTTTCCCGCAATGCTTGCTTTCAATAAAATTTTGAAAAAGGCGAGGCACAATTCCTGGACAATCTCGGACCAAAAGGGGGGTTAATCAGTTTGGAAAATACTGACATCTTGCTAAAGTACTGCTTTTTCACCGCTACAAAACACGACGCCTAGCGCACTTTCAATCGCAAGTAATACTGATAACCAACGTTTGACTGTTCACGTTACGTGCGTTCCCTCCTCGCTGTCCTTGGGACGTTGGCAGACGTCCCCCCTCCCTCAAAAAAAAAAAAGAAAACGATATGCCCAGAAAACCTTTATCTTTGCGTTTTTTAACAAGGCCCCAAGAATTAAATTCCAAGCCAAAGCCGAGGTTGAGTTTAGAAAACAATGTAGTTACCGAGAACCCGTTGCGCTGTTTCGTAACGAGAAATAAACTACATCTGCAACACAGCAATTTCATTTGCCATCTTTATGGTTCGTAAGCGACATTACGCAAGAGTGCAAACTCATCTCGCTGTCCCAGGCACCTGTTACATTTTAAGAAGAACACAAATAGTCGACAGTGCCGCCGTAACAGAAAATCTGGGCTTACTGTGAGGTCCCACAAGCTTGGTTTACAGTACTGTAACCCTGCTTGCCACTTTGCAAATCTAGCTAAACATGATATGTTGATAGTACCGCGCGAAAGCAATTTAGTTCGCAAGTTCGCTTGCCACGAACGCCCTAAATAAGCGATCCGACAGCGTATAATCATCAAACCTGCCTTCAGAGTCGCTAAAATTTCGTTGAACCAAAGCTGCGCGCAAAGACCGGTCAGAACGGTTGCATTTATATTTTTGCGCTGGTTAAAATTCAGGAATTTTATGTTGCCTTGTGAACAAACAAAAAATATCCTAAGCTTTTAGAAAGGAAGTCAGGGCATTTAAGTGGTGTTACCATTTCCGGGCAGCCCACAAATGCAAGAATGCGTCATGGAACCAGTGAAAGAGATCGAAAATGCTGTTGTAAACTGAATTCCAGAGATCGAGGCTTCATGATTTGTTTCTTTTTATGCTTTTATTGAAGGCTCAAAGCCATAGTCTGGAAAGATCGAGCTTGCTACGAGCCACGCCGTACAAGTTGGTTGTCATTATTGCGGCCGTTCTGAAATTTCTGATGGGTCGCCGCTTTTTGGGGTAGCAATGAAAATTTATTGCCGCTTCCATTGAATGTTGAGGAACCGAACTACAGCATACCACTCTTATTTGCGCCTTTCGTGCACACATACGGCGCGAAAAAGGCACGAAGCGCTCCCACAGTGTGCATTCTTCCGGGCCGCTCGGCGGAGCATCCACACTAGCAGCGCGACGCTGTCGCCACCTACATGTCGATCTTGCGGCGAATAGCATTAACGAAAGGGTAGCCGGTCTTGTAATTAGGCCTAATAAGTGGTATAGACGGTATTCGTTGAAAAGTTTAGCGGTCAATTTCTTCGCTTGGCAACAACGGAAACAGCCACAGACATGGCCGATGCGCCACGGACACGGCGCAGCCTGGGCCACTGCGGCCGCACGCCGAAGAAAAAAAAGACACCGGCGTGCGTCATCTGCTCTGTTCCAATCCGATTCTAAACTGTGGCGCCAACAGAGATGTTATTAATCGCACTCACAGTGAGCTCGACGCAATACTTTGTGTTCGGCGAAAAGTTCGTAACGTGAAACACAGTCATGTGTTTCACAGTCGTGCTTAGCACGGACAAGTGCCACTATCCCGCGGAGCCGGACGTAATGAGTGACGGCGCACTGTGGCCTCCGCGATTTCTGCCGGCGGCCCGCCGCCGGTAGTCGATCGCGGAGGCCACGGGCGCACTCAGACGGTTCCATGGAGGAGAAGAGGGGTGCCTGATCTGCGGGCCATCCCACAAAGTCGCCTAGCAACAGACGCTTGTCCACAGATATGGCGGCGGCCACTTGGTTGCCTGCATGCATTCCAAGCAATCGAATACCGAGGATAAACCCCAGGTGATACAGGGCTGCGCCTACATCCAGCCACGACGAACAGCTAGTTGAACGCCTCTATGAAGATGTAGAATCGGCAATGGTTAAAGTAAAAACACACTATACCGTAGTTATGGGAGACTTCAATGGTAAAGTAGGAGAGAATCGGGCTGGAGACAAGGCAGTTGGGAACTATAGTCTGGGCTGTAGAAATAGCAGGGGGGGACCTACTAGTCGAGTTCGCAGAACGGAATAACCTACGCATAATGAATACCTTCTTCCGCAAACGGGAGAGCCGGAAGTGGACGTGGAGGAGCCCGAATGGGGAGCATAAAAATGAAATACACTTGATATTGTCACGAGGATACGAAGAAGGGCGCAGTAGGGTATGCGCCGCTGTGGGCCCGATGAAGAACGACGACGAAGAGCTGTGTGTGGGGCGTGCAGCCTGGGCGAATGCTCTGCAACAGCTGCCTTGTAAATAATGTAAATACGCCCTCTCGTACTGTAAATAGATCGCGTCGTCATCCTGCATGGTTCGCCTCATTCCTTCTGCCGCCACGTAACAATAATATGCTATAACCCTGGCGTCGTAAAGAATCTGGAAGTGCTAAGAAGGGTAAGGTGTAGTGACCACCATATGGTAACATCTCGAATTACGCTAGATTTGAGGGGGGACCGTAAAAAGCTCGTACGAAAGAATCCGATCAATGAGCTAACAGTAAGACGTAAAGTTGAAGAATTCAGGATCGCGCTGCAGAACCGATATTCAGCTCTTAGCGAGGAAGCGGAGTTTACGACAGAGGAAGCCAGCGACAATCTTACACGCATTATCAGGGAGTGTGCCGTAGAAGTCGGGAGCACGATGGCTAGACAGGACACTGGTGAACTTCCCTAGGAGACGAGAGATCTAATTAGGAAACGCCAAAGCATGACAATCTCCACCACAGCCCATACAAAAATATTGTATGGTCGGCTATAGAAAATCCTTTTTATGGTCGGCTTTAGCTATTTGGCCCAATATTCTTTAGACGTTTCTATGGGTGTCGTCAGCGAATCGTATCGCCATTACTATGGGTATCTTTAGCTTCTTCTATAGCCAGTTCTGTGGTTGTCTTTAGATATTCGTATCGACATTCCTATGGGTGTATTTAGCTTCTTCTATAGCCGGTTCTATGGTTGTCTTTAGAAATTCGTATCGCCATTCCTATGGGTGTCTTTAGCGTCTTCTATAGCCTGTTCTATGGTTGTCTTTAGCTATTCGTCTCGACATTTCTATGGGTGTCTTTAGCTTCTTCTATAGCCAGTTCTATGGCTTTCTTTAGGTCTTCTTTCGATATCGCTATGGCTACAGAAGAAGCTAAAGACACCCATAGGAATATCTATAGGAATGGCTAAAGACAGCCATAGAAACGTCTAAAGGTAATTGGGCCAAATAGCTAAAGACGATCGCAAGAAGGATTTTCAATAGCCGACCATACGATATTTTTGCATGGGCTGCAGCCAGAAGAGCATCACCACTACTTAAAACACAGCGACAGCAGCAGCCTCTGAGAAATTATTAACACGCTTACATGCCGGCATATAGCCTTGCGGATCTCTAGAACTTCTCCTATGGCACTTAGGTTGTGTGGCTATCTGCATTCTGTAATATATGCTCCATGAACACTTCAGTGATATAGGGGGAGTGCAAGGTTGCGACTGCAAACACGTCGCCCGTTTTCATTCACAAAAGGCTTAAACAAAGGCAAACAAGAAAAGCAAAACCAACGGATTTATTCATCCCATTCATTAATAAAGGGCTACTATCTACGCTACTTCGCCGCCAGTAAACTGTTGTTCACATACGCCGGTCGAAACACACAGCACACGCATTCCAACACTCTGGCTCACGCTTACGTCATTCGCTCGACAGCCACACTACGCGGCACATTTTCCACGAACGCCAACCGAGACACATATACCTACAGGTGCTTGGTAGTCCACAGAAAATAGCACACTGAGAAGTCGTATTTCACTCAGTGCTCAATGAACAAAGTTGCAAGTATGGTGGCTAAAATGGAAATGCACTCTTGATTAAACAATGAAGACGGTCGCACATAATGCAATAATAAAAAAAACGTTTTCCAAGTCCGTTCAATTAGTTCCTTGTAAGTTTTCTCAGTTCGTGAAAAAATAATTATCTTTGTCTCATCACCGCGGCGAAATCTTCACTTCTGTGTACATTGCAATGGCCTTGTGGTGCAGGGTAGTATGGAAACGTATTCTTGAACACCAAAAAAAGTCGTGCATTTCTCGCACAATACAGCCTCTTCAGTTTGTAAGGTCACTCACCCTGGTGTTTTGCGTACGATGAAATTCCTGTCGCGGTATCGCAGGTATCCATTTTCGCATCACTTCGAGTTGATGTTGAATTAATCGTAACACTGTCACCGTAAACACCGAAATCTCCGACAGCGAAAAGCGACACATTCGCTTGGCGTCACACTATCAACACGAACACGTTGCAGTCGAGTCGTAAATTCCCAGCATTAGGCAACACGTGCCATGCCCGCACACATGAGCAAAGAGACGAGACGAGATGTAGCTGAGTAAGTACATCTTGGTATAAGCAGTTCCATCGCGCTAGCAAATAGTGCGGAGATACGTGCCCATCTTCCGACCTTTTTCTAACTTGTTTTCTGGTAGGTATTTTATTTGGAAAATACAACATCACTTACCGTTTTGTTTTCTTCATCCGAAAAAACTATATCTGTTATCAGTACTCAGGGAAAATTGTCTGTCACTATCATTGCTGCGCGCACTAATACCAACACAGCACGGAACGCCTGACCCTCTTTTCAACGAAAACTTCCCTTCGCACGAGTGGGCTACAGCCATAGAGAAATAAAAAATTAGAAGAGTGGACACACGGGCTTATCGCGGCCGAGTGGCCTGACTCCCGCACCATCCGGCAGTCGGCGCAAGAGGTAAAAAACTATATATTTAAAATTAAGCTAACACACGATATTATACTTTTAAAATTTTGTTACACATTAGACTACACATTTTTATTTGTGTAATAAGTTGTATGGCTGTGAATGTAAATTTTTGTGGCTTCTTCGCGCCAAGCCTGGCCAAGCCGCAAGCGCAAGCCGCCATTTGGTTTTGCATTCTGAACTAAAAGTAACTTTCTTTTTTAAAGTGCTGGTGTGGCGTATCATATTTACGTTTCCTTGTACTGCAAACGCTGCGAGCACTGCGTAACCTCAGGGAATCAGGCATAGCTACACTCCGTTTCATACATAAAGTGCAACGCTGTCAAAGCTAGCGCTGTTGTTTGCGCTGTGTGCTTCCGCGACAAAAAGTAGTGGGTTGCTTGTGGTGAGCCAGAAACAATAAAAGCTTCGCCGGCAACCTTAAAGCATAAATATTTATTAGCTTGACAAAACACGCCCGTGTTGCCGGACAAACGATGGAAATATGCGAGTTTGTATTTTATGTCTGCCGCTTTCATATCAGGTTTTCGCTGTCCGCGCAACCTTGAACGCCGTTTTTTGTTTACTCTTTGAGGCGGAGTTGAAAAAATGGCATCCAGCTCTCGGGCTTCGAACACGTCTCCTGTACGCATTTTTTCGAGGGTTTGCACATCAAAGTTGTCAAAGCACGTAATTGCAAATGTCTACGCCCGTACCAGGATGCGTTTCCCGGCGAAATCTGTGCAGGAAGTACTGAGTGTTGTGAGCGAGGACACCGGAGTATCTCCCCGTACCGTGGCGAAATTGAAGGCGGAGTGTCTGCGTGGGAATTTGGTGTCTCCAAAGAGAAGACCTCTCGCCGTGACGATATCAAGCACGCGAACCGTCAAGCATGACAGCTTCACAGTTCATGCCATCCGTCTGAAAGTGCAGAGCATGTACGCCAAGAGGGAGATCCCGACACTGGACAGTGTGCGAAAGGCTGCCAACGAAGACGACGACTTGCCGAACTTCACGAATACCACCTTGCGGAGGTTAATGAAGGACATGGGCTTCACCTATGATAAGAGAATACGGAATCTTGGCATCATTGTCTGGCGCCGCAGGTATACCTGCGGGCGGTCAAGGAATTCCGAAGACAGGGCAGGGGGGAATCGTTGATAAACTTCCCAGGAATGTGTCACCTGTCAGTGGCGGCTTTGTTCACGAGGGTCAACTGGCAGAGCTAGAGCGTGGACACCTTTCTATCCAGCCGGCTCGCGCTGCTTCATGCTGAGCCGATTCCCCGAGAAGGATACGCGACAAAGCAAACTGTGTTTCCTCGTCCTGTTGTTTTATTTATGGGGTTTAACGTCACCAAGTGACCCGTGCTATGAAAGATTGTAGTGCTGTCCTGTTCGGTCGTGAAGTGTATACAGCCGGAACAGTCATATAGCTTCTGGAAAAACTGGGTGGAAGAAGGGAACGAAAGAAAGATGTCGGAAATCGAAATCGACCAGAGGTGCTCTTCTATAAATAAAGTTTATTTTTAAACCGCGAAAGTCAGCCTGCTCTTGCAATATTTGTGTATAACACACAATCCGTATTGCCCCTGTATGTATTTATGTATGGCAACAAATCTCCAACTCATGAGCTAGTACTGTTTTTTGTCAAAGCATTAACCTATACAATAGGCATTTTCTTAACACAGATAAACAGGCCATATGAAGGTTCCGTTTGTAAAAACAATTGACCTATCCATGATTCTGTTCCGAATAAGAGCCTAGCTTAAAGATATCTCTTTTCAATCACAAAAGAAAATATAACTCTTGTTTCCGGGATGAAACATTGTAGTGAAGGAATAAATAAATCACGCACAAGAATTCACGAAAATGTTGCATATATTCAGATGGAAAGGGGCGAATAACAAATTTAAAATATGTATTATGCGTGTCTGTGCCAGAAATCAGTATTCTAAGGTACAGAAATCTGCTTTCTGGCCTTTCCCATGAATACCAAATGATACGTTGTTCGCGCCAAGTGCTTCGGGATACTCTTCACTGCAGTGCCAAAATCGGTTCCAAACTGTTTCTGTAAAAACTGAACCCGTTGCTCTGCTGGTGGCCCGGTATAATCAATAACATGCTGAGTGTTCTAAGAGAGGCCCAAAAAGAAGTGGAGCATCAGGGCAACGGCGAAAACGAAAGTTGAAAGTGAGCACCTGTTGGTAATTCACCCTGGTTGGTGCAGCTGTGCTAACTAATCAATGAATTAACTGTTTTTCTTACACAAAGTTCTCGCTAGAATCAACGAGGTAAACTGACAATGCTGCAGAATCGCGACAATATCGCCATTGCTGGTGAAACATCGGTGCGAGCTTGTTTCGGCCCGCACAAATGAGCACAGTATGCATCCAATGAACCCATACGTGCAGTTCATTTCCGCATGCGCGTAGTGTTTAAGTCACTGGGAACAAAATAAGATTTAGAATTGAACTCGCTGAAGATGTGATAAAAAATAAAAAGAAACGCCGGAACGCGGTTTCAAACAAATGTACTTCAAAATTCAGCGTCTTTTCTTCAGAGCGACGCGTTAGAACACACGGCTACAAAACGGCGCGGAGAGATACACCTTCTTTCTTTGCGGACTACTTGTGTAGCCTACACAGCGTTGTACTTGATGTATGAAACGGAGTTAGTGCTGCGTCTTTAGGATAAGCGCTTTGGAAACGCCGCGGAAAGGCGTAAGACACCATTTTTTAGCCGGACGTACCGTAAAATCCCGAGAGATGCCCCACCCTCGAAAGATAACCCACCCCTATTTTTGGCACGATTTTCCATTTTTTTAAAAACACCGAAAGATAACCCACCCCTGACGTCAGCTGGATGAAACCATTCAAGGACAGTTTTCGGGAGACCTGGGCAAGCTTCATTCGAGCTGGGGCAGTGACGCCCAAGGGCAACCTCAAGAAGCCATCTCGACAAGATGTTGTGAACTTTGTTTCTAAGGCTTGGGCGGCCGTGAGCGAGGAAGTTGTCGCCCGCTCCTTCAAACGGTGCGGTATATCAACAGCCCTCGATGGATCAGAAGACGGAGAGCTTCATGAGCGGCTCGCTTCGGCAATCCCTCCGTCTGCTGCCCTGCCCACCACGTCGAACTCCGTGCGTGAGGAGGTGGTCGACCTTTTTTTAGGGGCGAAGCTCCTTAGGGCGTGGGTCTGTCCATCCTCGACGTATGTATGTAGCCACCTCTAGTTTAGTTCTTGGATTGTTTACTAGATGGCGTGGCTACCTCTAGTTTAGTTCTTGGATTGTTTACTAGATGGCGGTACTTCTATATGATGAAAAGATGCGCTTGGATTGTTTACTAGATGGCGTGGCTACCTCTAGTTTAGTTCTTGGATTGTTTACTAGATGGCGGGGAGCGTTGTAATAAAATCCGTTCGCAGTTGGCGCGCGCTCGGAGTCGCCCGATGGATAAGGCTGCAGATGTGCGAGCCCGCGAGGCAGAAGCGCTCCGTGAAGCTGCGCGACGCCGCCGCCAAGATCCTGCCGTACGAGAGCAGGAGGCCGAAGCGTGTCGTCTGGCTGCGCGACGACGCTGCCAAGATCCCAGCGTTCGAGAACGAGAGGCCCAAGCGTCACGGCAACGGCGCGAGGACCCTGCCGTACGCGAAGCGGCACGGCTGCGGCGCGAAGAGGATCTCCAAAACGTCAGAGAACGGGAAGCGGCGAGAAAGCGCGCGTATCGGCAGGCAGACCCCGATGCAGTGAGAGCTCGTGAGGCGTCTGCAAAACGCATCAGGCGAGCTCAGCCCCAAGGTGCCGACGCGCGGTTTAAGCGAGACTTTCTAGACGTTACGTTCGGACACAGATGTAGTGGGCGAACTTTCACTGAAGAGTCACGGTTTTCACGATGATTTCCCCTCAGGAGCTTCGCCCACTCATCATCATTCACCCCGTGGATATGCTGTGAATTTTTTGAGCGAGAGCGACTGTTCGCTCGACGGTTTTGACGACGAATGAATACAGTGCTAATAAACGCGTGTTCGTTCTTTGGCTGCGATACATTTCTCAACTTTTTTTAAAGCAAAGCTTTCTACCTCTACCCCCCAAGGGTTCTTTCGCGACCGTTGGTGTCACCAGAAAACTCCAGCGAACAAATAAAAGAATTTACTGGCACCGCTGGGAATCGAAACTGGAACCAATAGACTAACAAAGCGAGAGCCCGTTGTCTTACCGATTTAGCTACGAGCCCACGCGAACACGGGAAGACAAATGTTGTACTGGCCAAGCACATCTACGGGTTTACCCCCTGCCTTCTCGCTGAATGCCACGTGAAAGCGTCACACGACCCCCCACGCCCATCTAGCGGCCCTGTGCGCACCTTGCTCATGTGCTAAGAGTTACAAAAATTAAAGGAAGCTCACACCAATCCATGGAATTTCACTACGCCAATGTACGCCAATGTGCCTGTGGCCTCAAGTGTTCACGTAAAAATCACAGCTCATTGTCGTCCGCCCTCACGCCAAATCAAGAAATACATTCAAATACTCCTTGATGACCAGGCCATTACTCCAAACCCCAGCATCAAGATCCTGGGCCTACATTTCCAGGCCAACACCAAGAGTGACGTCTCCTTGCAGCGCCTCAAAAACAACATTAATCTAATCATACACATGATCAGGCGAGTTGCCACCAAGAAGCGAGGCCTAAAAGAATCCGGTACCTCTCGATTAATTGAAGCTTTTGAACTCTCGAGAGTTACTTACGACAAACCCCTATCTTCTTCTCGATGAGGAAGACGTAGAGATGCTTTATATAATGATTAGAAAGGCGGTTGAGCAGGCCATTGGTCTTCTCATGAGTGCGTCCACACTGAGGCTGCTTAGCACGGGCTCCACAACACGGTGGAAGAGCTGATAGAAGGCCATCTTTCTAACCAGAAGGTCCGGCTCAGAACTGCGGTGGGTAACCGCATGCTTCACCAGATTGGCTGGGCAGCCCAGAATGTCACTCCGCTTGACGTACTCCCAGACTCTTGACGACTAAAACTAAAGATGCTCCCTTTGCTTAGACATATGAACCCCTCACATGACGAGGGTCAACGAAAAGCACGGGCTCAAGCGCTAAACACCACCCTCGGTGGGGCTCATGCAGTTATCTACACAGACTTCTCCAAACATCGAGGGCAGCAACACGCCATCATCGTGGCTACCTCCAGAACCAACCTCCTTGCGTGTACCTCGCTTAGGACTCAACAAATAACGGCAGCAGAAGAGGCAGCCACCACCTTGGCTCTCACTCAACCAGGGGTTCGGAGGGTAGTCACCGATTCCCAGCAAGCCAACTGGAATTACCAGTCGGGTTGGGTGTCCTGACCTGCACTGTGCGTGCTGAAAAACCACTCCCCAAACGGTTCCATTCAGCTCATCTGGACACCGCCTCACGCTTCAATGGAGAGCAACAAATACGCCCACCCAACAAGCCTGCGCTTTTACCTCCCGTGCTACGGAGCTGCACGAGGACAGTCACCCACTTGTCACGTCCTTGGAGAAAATCCAGCATTATCGCCATCTGAGACAGACCGCACCTTCGCCTTACCCTGACCTTTCCAGAGAACAACAAACTACCCTGCGGCTCCACAGCTTACGCGTCTTCACGCAATGCATGCGAATTGCTTCGACGCTGAATGTAAATTTTTCTCAGAAGTAGGAATACTCCGCCCCGTAATCTGGGTGTGCGACTTTAGCCTTGAGCACCCTCCTCTCTTTCCGTCAACTACCCAACAAGAGCAATGGGATATGCTGCTCTCCAGGCCCTCTCTACCTACCCAGCTTCAGCGGGTGGACAGTACACAGGCCGCGCGGACTGCATATGGGCCCCACAGAAGAAGGAATCACTCCCCAGGGCTGCACTCTGGGCCGTTCAGAAATCTGAACAGAAGTATTTCTTCCTCCTCCTTCTCAGCCGCAAGTCTCGTCGCCTCCGTGTGCGGCACAGAGACGGAGAAGTCAGATCGTCTAACACCGGGTTGGAGCTTACTTTGATTTTATAACAAAAAGTTTCCACTCTTGTGCTACACCAATACAACTCAACCAAACACCGTTCATGCATCATGCATTGATTTAACCTTACCAAGAATACCTCTTTGAAGTAATAAATGGTGTGGTTAAGTGCATTTCACTTCTCTCTGGTTTTACTATTTGTAGAGCGATGTGAGTGATTTTAAGTGACGTCGCATGAGTAATCGTTAAGGGTGCCGTTTACAGCTTTGCTTTCCAACCACATTCACGGGGTGGATTGGCGCGATTTTTTTTCCTCTTAACCTTTTGCGTGTGCATCTCCACACAAATGTGATTTCTGTTCAATTACTGCTGCTGATTTGAAGTTGCCCCGAGGCAATAGACCTCATTAGAGTTCATCAAATAAGCGAGGCCATCAAAGCCTAAGTTTTTCCCTTCTTTCACATCCTAACTGGAGAAATTGCCAGACTAAAAAAATTATCTGTGGAGATAGTGGTTTTAAACAGTTGCAACTATCCCAGTGTCTAGATTATGTTATGGTTGATATTTTTGTATGACTGCAACAGCACACAGAGTCTGAGGGTGTCGTAGATACGAGTAAACCTGTGGATGGCTGAGTCTTCTGGGTTTTCTGCATTTTCAATTACCGTGGAGAAAAAATCCTTCGTGTGGTTGTGATACCTTTACTTGTGCATTTTTTTAAATCCTGGAAACGTATTTTCCTCTCACTACTGTGTATTGTATCTGTTGTGTATTACTCACTGTTTATTATTATATGTGTGTTGCAAAGAATGATGACAATTTGAACTTGTTCCGTTTAGTGCCATGCAATAAATATTTCTTCATTTATGGTGTGTCTCTTTTATGTGGCTCGGCAACATGTGAACACGCGACAGAATTCTTAACCAAGTGTGAATGGTACTGTAAATTGCAATTTCACATTTTCAGAAAAAGGTTTTTTTTTGTAAAATCATGTGGGCACTAAGCCTGAGAATGATATATTAGAATAAACACTAATTATTGCATGAAAGCGTCCTAATACCGTACCGATGCCCGTCGCCGTGAGCAGCTAGCGCTTTCCAGTCCTTCAAACTACCCGCCAAAATCGGTGTCCGGGAAACCGAAACCGAAAGTGAACGTACGAAAGTGAACGAAAGTACGGTTAGTATTTTGGCTACCCAGCCGCTCGGTGCGCTACACTACAGTACAGTCATTCGGCCGCAGGGCTCTATGGGAGTGTCCACTCTTACCAGTATTTCTTTCTCTATACTACAGTGTCGACGCGCGCGGCACTCACGCCGAGCCTCCTCGGCCTGTCGTTGTCCCCTCTACCTTTTCAACGCTTCCCATAATTTCCTTTCCGTGCCTCCTTCGGTCCGGCTTGGGTCGCCTCCCCCTTTCTCAATGATTAATTTCAAAGTGGGCTCCGCGGGAGAAGGAATGCGGTTATTCGCAGGTGCCACCATATTTCTGACTGCTCCCGCACGTTCCGGGGGCCGCGAAAGTGCATCGACGCTGAGAGGGCCGTTTTCAGAAAAGATCGCTTTTTTACTTGACCGCGGCAGCGAAGGGCCGCAGAGGAAGAATTCTCCGAACCTATACGTCTTTCCGTCGACGTTCATTTGCAAGCTTTGCCGACGCACAGTATCCAAAGTTGTAACCTGAATTTGAGCGTTAATCTGTCTGTAGCTGCCTTTAATTGTACTTTTCCCTTATTGTTGGTATAATAAGTACCTAACGTTATTGAACAAAAACTTTCATATAACCGTCCGATGAACCTCATCATCGTTATTGAGTCTGTGTTGTAGATGTAGCTAGGTAAATCATGAGTGTATAAATTACGCGTCATAAGTCAATCAACCAAAGTTTTATTTCCACCAATGTTTTTACACAGGTGAAAAAAGTGGACGGCGAAAAAAAAACTGCAACAATGCAGCTTGACAGGGCACCGTCCGCCGACGCGGCATATTGAAGTCATATTGAAACCAGCGGAATAGGATTTAATGGTTGCTCGAATTATACCTTTATAGGCTAACACCTTTTTATTAGCGGCTGGAGACTTGGAGCCTTATGTCACTATGTAGTTAGCTAAGGAAGCTTTTATGGATGCAGGCCTGTAAATTCTGCGCGAAACGCTTTCCTAATTCTGGCTAAATGTTGCTTAATTGTCACACGTCTAAAGTTTACAGTTATATATTCCGCTGTAGCCAGCCGCAGAAGCTTTTATGGGTGCCTCTCTTTAGCTTTAGGGAAGATTCTCTCCAATAGCTGGCAGAAGACAGCTGAATGGTTCCAAGTGTGTAGACTTAGAGCTAGACAACGGCCTATATCCAACCAAATGAGCTTTTATGGCTTCGTCTCTTTAGCTTTAGGACGAATTCTTTTCAATAGCGGGCAAAAGACAGCTCAATGGTTTTGAATCTGTAGAGTTAGAGCTAAACAACGGCCTATAGCCAGCCAAATGCGCTTTTATGGCTTTCTCTCTTTAGCTTTAGCACGAACTCTTTTCAATAGCTGGCAAAAGACAGCTGAATATGTTTCAAGTTTGTATAGTTAAAGCTAAACAATGGTCTATAGCCAGACAAAAGGGCTTTGTCGCGGCTGGTCTATAGTACTAAAGCCAAAGATTTTTCTTTAGCTGGCTGCAGTAGCCTGAATAGCTGTGACTCTATAGACTAAATACCCTAGGATGTTCTATAGTCATTTAAAGAGAATTGTATGGTTTACATTCTTTAGTGCAGTATGCATAAAAACTTCAATAGCTGGCTATAGCCTCATTTATGCACTTTTATGGGTGACCATAGGAACCCATAGCTCACCATACATTTTTCTATAGACACCCATAAGACATTTTTTGTATGGGAGCTGACAGAATAGAACTAGCGGAGCGTTCGTGGTTCATCATGTGGTAATCCAGCAATAGTGGCGGTGGACAATCCCGCGCGATGGACATGTTCCGGCGGAGTATGAAGATGTGGCGCGAGATGAGATAGGATGGAACAGGGCGGAGTGGGCTGGGCAGTGGACCTTGGCAGAGCGGCACTCACAGTAAAGGTGTGATCGAGGGGGCTCAGTGTCTCTCTGGGGAACCGCGGCCGGGTGCAAGAACCCCGGTACCACATTTGGCGCCCAACGTGGGGCCGGCCGTGGTTCCTGGGAAGGGCACTGTGGTCTTCTTCCCGCTCAGAATGCAGTGGCACAGGACATGGTGAGTGGGCGTTTTCGAACGGAGGAAGCAGCGAGACCGGCTCGGAGCGGTCGCTGCTTTGGGTCGTGCGTGATTTCGGTGGACTGCGTCGTCGCTGTGCCGGCCAGCGCCCAGTGATGATGACTCTTCAGGACGGCAGCGATGACACGGCAAAGGTGACCGACAGCTCGCTGAGGATGCGGTCAGACACGATCGACCTGGCGGACCAGTCTCTGGTGGTGGAGATCTCGGATGCCCTCAGCGAGAGGGACAAGGTCAAGTTCACTGTCCACACCAAGACGACGCTGTCGGACTTCCAGAAGCCGGAGTTCTCTGTGCTTCGGCAGCACGAGGAGTTCATCTGGCTCCATGACGCCCTGGAGGAGAGCGAGGACTACGCCGGGATGATCATTCCCCCGGCCCCTCCGCGGCCGGACTTCGACGCCTCGCGGGAGAAGCTCCAGAAGCTCGGCGAGGGCGAGGGCTCCATGACCAAGGAGGAGTTCGCCAAGATGAAGCAGGAGCTCGAGGCGGACAGCTGCTGACGACTGCGCCGGGCACCACCCCCGCGGAGCAAGGCCCGCGGACAGGACCTTGCCACGTTTGGACCTTCTGCAAGGACCCCCGGGTCTTAGGAGGCCACCTGTGGCACCGGTCTACTGCCATCCGGGCTGAGCCGTGGGAGTCCATCGAGAGTGCCGACGACTGCAGCCGAGGGCAGCCAGCGTCGGCCTTTTCTTCGGAGGGGGGGAGAGGGTGGTAATCCAGCAATAGTGGCGGTGGACAATCCCGCGCGATGGACATGTTCCGGCGGAGTATGAAGATGTGGCGCGAGATGAGATAGGATGGAACAGGGCGGACTGGGCTGGGCAGTGGACCTTGGCGGAGCGGCACTCACAGTAAAGGTGTGATCGAGGGGGCTCAGTGTCTCTCTGGGGAACCGCGGCCGGGTGCAAGAACCCCGGTACCACAATCAATAAGCGTAAGACAGCTGATATACGGAAGTATAATATGGAGAGGATCGAATAGGCTGTAATGGACGGAAGCCGCCTGAAAGCAGTGAAAAGGAGGCCAGACGTGGGGAAAAATCAGATGTATGCACTTATAGACAAGCAAGGCAATGTCATCACAAATAGGGATAAAATAGTCGTAGTAGCCGAGAAGTTCTATGGAGATCTGTACAGTATCCGGGACATCCAGGATAATGCCGAACCGGTAAGTAGTTCAGAGGAGGTAGATATCCCACCAGTAACGACAGAAGAAGTAAGGAAGGCTTTGAAAGAAATGAAAGTGGGCAAAGCTCCTCGTGAAGTTCAGATAACAGCATACCTCTTGAAGGATGACGGGCAAATTGTACTTGAAAAACTGGCAAACCTGTACACGCAATACCTAATGAACTCGAGGTTACCGGAACCTTCGAAGAACGCGAACATCATCCTAATCCATAAGAAAGGTGACATGAAGGACTTGAAAAAGTACAGGCCGCTCAGCTTATTGTCAGTCGTCTACTAAGGTAATCGCTAACAGAATTTCTACAACCTTAGATTTCAGTCAACTTAAAGAACAAGCAGGGTTCCGTAAAGGCTATTTAATGATGGAGCCTATTCACACGATCAATAAGGTGGTAGAGAAGTGCGCGGAGTATACTGAACCCCTATATATACCCTTCATAGTTTATGAGAAGGCATTTGACTCGGTCGAAACCTCAACACTCCTTCAGGCATTACGGAACCAGGGTGTAGATGAGCATTATGTAAGAATACTAAAGGATATTGCCGCGAACCATGCATTGAATTTGTTTATTTGTGTTTTGCTTTGCCGCCCGGCTCGCCGGTCTGTGTTATCGGTGTTGTCTGTGTGTCAAGGGAGGCGCGTGTTCCGTTCTTTCTTTCTGTGCCGCATGTGTTATCTCTTCTGATAGGGAGAGCATTCCGAACTAACGTGAACAGCCAAGAATAATCTTCATTGATCTACAGTGTTCTGGATACACTTCGACTATTTGAGAAACCCTTGCGCCGAGTGATAAATTTCCGCAAAGCAGACGCTGCGGCATTCGATTCGCCGTCACTCATCCCCGCACGTCACTTCGTTGACTACTGCTTCGCCGCCTGTGTATTTTTGAGTTGTTAAGGGAGCACAAGTTCGCTCCAATAAACACCGTTTAGCCCTTCAAGACAACTGCGTCGTCTTTGGCTTCGTGACATCTGGTGAAGGTGCGGGTACATGAATCCTAAACCATCTGCAAGTCGCCAAGCAAGCCCCACTCGTACCAGCCGCAGATAGGAAGGCCTCCCAACCGAATTGTCTCTACTACCGGAGGAAGTGAAGAAGGAAGACTTCGCTACCAACACCATGGTCAGCCAAGCCAATCCTCCCCTCGTTCTGCAGCAACCTCGGGAGCCCCCATCATTCCGAGGATCTCCTGGGGAAGACCCCGAAGAGTGGCTGGAGAAGCTGGAGCGCGTCCGAAATTTCAACCGATGGGATGACGAAGAAACCTTGAGGCAAGTGTTTTTCTACCTCGTAGACTCGGCTCGAGTCTGGTTTGAAAATCACGAGAGCTCGCTAACATCATGGGGCATCTCCAAAACAGAATATTTGAAAACGTTCACAACTGTGGGGCGTAAAGAACGAGCTGAGCTCTTGTTGCAGACGCGAATCCAACACCCCAATGACGGTCTTGTAGGGTTCGTTAAGGAGATGAAGATGCTGTTCCGACGAGCTGACCCAGAAATGGCGGAAGAGAAGAAGCTTGGCTTTCTCATGCGAGGCGTAAAGCAAGAGCTCTTCGCTCGACTAATTCGCAACACCCCAAGAACCGTCTCTGAGTTCGTGACCCAGGCGTCCATGATCGAGAGGACCCTGGACATGAGTTCGAGGCAGTACGGTCGACCACACAACGCGTTTTTGGCGAACAACGTCAACGCCCCTGGATTCGCGACAGAAAACGTACGGGAAACAATCCGCGCCGTCGTTCGAGAAGAACTGAGGAGACTTTTTCCAACAACGCCGCAACCCCAAGTCGCCTCCCTGACCAACATTATCCGAGAAGTTCAACACGCACTGGGGACTTCTAGGCATCGGAAGAACCCCGTAAACCCGAAGCTATGGCCTACACCGAAGCTGCTCGTCGACCCCGCCCTGCTCCTACTCGTCGTGTAGAGGCCCCGCCGTACCGCCGCCTACTATCGCCCGCCCGACTCCCTGTGGCCCAAAACCAGAGGAAGACGGACGTATGGCGAACTCCCGATAATCGTCCTCTGTGCTAACACTGCGGAGAAGCTGACCACATCTATCGTCGCTGCCCATACAAGAGACTCGGACTGCGTGGATTCTCCGTCGACGCACCTCGTCCTCTCCCTGAGCAACGACCACAAGAGATCGACGACTACCTTTCTCAAACCAGCCGTGGCACAGCCTGTTTCAACCGTTCGCCGTCACCCTACCCATACCAATCGCCGAGCCACCGTAGTAATGCTTACTTCTCACGTGGAAGGTCCCCCATCCCACGCAGGGGAAACTAAAAGCAGCAACTTTGGGGGGTAAAGTTGCACAACGGCGGAAAAATGGAAACCCTCCAGCGACGCAGCGACTCGCTGAAGTACACTATTCACGACATGCCCTCAGCCCGGCGACCCGATCTAACCCGGACGTGACTCCCGAACACGACGACAACTACACGGCGCGACGCGTACCCGACATGACCAGGCCCGAAGCTAAGAAGACTACGATAATGAAGACGCATAATGCCCCACCGCCAACACACACAAGCCGAGATACGACGCCCCGACGCACCGGACACTCGAGGAAAGCGGCGTCCGACGTCCAGTTGTCCATCGATGGCTTTGATGTTGCCCTCATAGAAACGGGAGCCAACTACTCAGTAATGAGCGGACCATTAGCGGCTGTGCTGAAGAAAGTTATGACCAGATGGGATGGTCCGCACATACGCACAGCAGGAGGCCACCTCGTGACGCCAAGTGGAACGTGCACATCCCGCGTCACAATAGACGGCACGACGTACCCTGCCGCGTTCGTTATCTTGCCTCACTGCTCCCGCGACGTAATTCACGGAATGGACTTTTTGACGGACAACGGCGCAATGATCGATCTGCAGACCAAGTCGATAACATTTTCCTCCGATCACTCTATGACGCCGAACCGAACCCCGAACACCGTGCAGCTGTAAGGATCGCCGATGATCATGTCACCCTGCCACCCCGCGCAAGTTTTATGATCACCGTCTACTGTGAAGGTGCTGCTCCTGACGTTGACGCTATCGTGGAGAGTGACCAAAGGTTGCTTCTCGACCGCGGTGTGTCTGTCGCAAGAGGCATTGCGCGGTTTAACCAAAACAAATCCCACGTTTTGGTGACCAATTGAACCGAGGAGTACCAGCATTTAAACAAGGGAGCTGCAATTGCGTTCCTCGAAGAAACGCAACAAGCAAGTGACGTGATCGCAGTAGCCGACTTCGAACACGCAGCCGACGATACTTTCAAGCTTCCGCATCCCTTCGACGTGAATCCGGCGCTACCGGAAGAAGAAAGGAACAAGTTATTGGCTTTGCTGCGTCGCTACAGCGAGTGTTTTTCGTCGAACTCGAATTACGTCCGACACCTCTGGTGAAGCACCGGATAATGACGGAGGATGGAGCCCGATTTACCCGACTGTCACCGTACCGCGTCTCTTCACACAAGCGCGAAGCCATCCGGACTGAAGTCGACGACATGCTCAACGACGACATTATACAGCCATAGAAAAGTCCGTGGGCTGCGCCGGTCGTACTCGTGCAGAAAAAAGGCGGCGCACTGAGGTTCTGCGTTGACTACCGGCGATTGAACAAGATCACCAAAAAGGACGTGTACCCCCTGCCACGAATCGATGACGCCCTCGACTACCTCTGCCATGCGAAGTACTTCTCATCGATGGATCTGAAGACCGGCCACTGGCAAATTGAAGTGGACGAGAGAGACCGAGAGAAGATTGCATTTATAACCCCGGACGGCCTATACGAGTTCAACGTTATGCCGTCACGGCGCCAGCAACGTTTCCGAGAGTCATGCACACTGTGCTAACTGGCCTGAAGTCGCACACCTGCCTCGTATACCTTGACGACGTTGTGGTATTCGCCCGGACTCTCGACGGACACCTTGCAAGGTTGCAGTCTGTACTCGAGGCTATTCACTCGTCGGGGATAACGCTGAAGCCTGAAAAGTGCCGCTTCCCGTACGAGAAACTCAAGTTTTTGGGCCATGTCATCAACGCCGCGGGAGTCCGGCCTGACCCGGCAAAAACTTCAGCCATTGCGAACTTTCCAAGACCGAAAGACAAGGGCGTGCGAAGATGTCTCGGACTGTGCGCATGCTGCCGCCGCTTCGTCGCAAACTTCGCACGCATTGCAGAGCCACTCACGCACTCGACGAAAGATAGTACCCCTTTCAGCTGGGAAAATGGCCAAGATAAAGCATTCTGCGAGCTGCAACAGTGCCTGCGGGGAGCTGCGAAGGAACAGTGCCTGCGGGGGGAAACGGGGAGCTGTGCTGACCAGCTTCGATCCGGAAGAACAGCCTAATTTGGCCTTGCGGACGAGTAGTGCGGCGATGGCTACCCTGCAATGAGGTATCGCAAGCCTATCGATTATCCAGCATTAAACAAGATATTCAGGGGCACAAGTAGTGCTTATAAGGAGAAAGCACTAGCGTTGAATTGTGTTACGGGCGTGCCGGTGTTCTTTAACGGCTGCTGTTGATGTATATGGTGCAGGGTTCATTGGCGTTTACATCGCACCGATGAAATCTGCAAAACAAATGGCTGTTGGGAAAGCAGCACGTTCATTGCACGCACGGTAAGAACTGGGCGTCAAACGGCCGCTCGTGGCGCAATCGGTCCACCCATTCTCAGCATCATCCTCTTTGTTACCTTTTTACCCCTTTGTGTTTTTTGCCCATTGTCCTTGTTGCTCCTGTGGTACCGTTACAAAACACCCGTGACCAAGCAGCACGTTAAAAAAGAGCACGCCGCAAGGGTAACTGTCTATCTATAGAGTTACATCATGGGGGCCGTCTTGCATGAGTACAGTCGGTCTTGTGTTCCACTGAACCTAGAAAACCGATTCCGTTCAGTGACTAGCCAGGGTCACTGTCCAAAATGAACAGCGACTTCGGCTAGTCAGTGAGTGGAAGTGATTTGTCCGGTAGAATAAATATCAACCCCAGCTTATTCTACGAGGGACGGCTGTCCTAGCGGAGGTCGTTCCTAATTTGCAAGGGAGACCTCATTTTCACCAACCAGCAAACCACTTCCGCTCATTGACAAGCCACAGTAAGTGCTAACTTCTTGGTAAACACGTTCAAAACGCAAATATTCGCTCTTTCCGGCGTTCCATATTACCGTGGTTTGTTGCCACTGTGCTCTTCTGTCGATGTGCTGTTTTATCACTGTGACTTTTTGTCAAGTGCTGTTTTATCACTGCACTTTTTCGTCACCTGCACCTTTGACACCGCGATGCTGTTTTGTCGGTCCTGTTCTGTCCCGTGCTGTTTTGACGCCGCCTCTATTCCTACACACACGCCATTAGCCGGGACATGCTTTGTTACTTCCTACTCTTTGAATGGTCATGCTCAAATTTCTCCTGTATTTAGTAAAACCCGCGAACATACGTACACAGGTCGCACGTCACGGCACGAGGTTCGCCCACAGTCAGCGAAAATATTCACGCTGATGTGGTGCAGGGATTTCATACCTGTCTCACATGAACCATGCTTCAAATCCCACCCAGCCCAAGATATTTTTCGCCAAACCAGTTGCTTTGTTTAGAGGATCTTAATTTCCCGGGAAAAAGGCGTCATTTCCAGCACTTACTGATAAAACGAAAACCTTCTATGTGTATTTTTTAACAACGTGTTCTCGAGCTAGTTGGTCATTCCTGAGAGGACGTTCAAGCGCCAATTATTTAGACAATGGACGTAAAGGGCATGCAGAGACATGCGCTACTTCCAATGAAACTTCAGCCGCTCAAGCTGAGAATACAAACTAGCCTCAGCTTGGTGTGGGCACGAGCGCGTTTCCATTCTCAGCTTGAGCGGCTGATTGAAGTTGGAGAGAAGCGTCTTGTCGAGTCACGCACCAAGAAGAAGTGCGAACGGGACAAGACTGACATAATGACCCTGTTAGCTTATGTCCACTGTATTACCCACAGCATAAAAAATGCGAGCGAAAGCTTAAGGCGGGGGTTTGTGTTGTTTTTTCTTCGGCGGCTAACGAACTACACAAGCTGTGCAAGCGTGTAAATTCAGAAGAAAGTAGGCATGGGGGGGGGGGGTGCCGGAAAAGACACGAGAAGCGTTTTGTTGACTGCCAAGCATGCGTCGTTTACAGAACCCCCTTGTCCCGTTGCCGATTGAACATTGGCCAAACGGGTCGATGTATCAATGATCGACGCCAACAGCCTACGCACCTTTACCGGCAGGAATTTGGCACCCACTGCCGAGACTGCAAAACTGTAGGCCACGCCAGGGGTATGAAACTTCCTATACCATGCATGGGACGCAATATTCGCTCGCAGCGCCGGACAAACCCCTGGTGTTTGGGGGGGCACAAAAAACACGGCGGCGCGTTGCAGGCATGCACTGGGAGACTCCATCTTGATGAGGACTTAAAATCTGAGCGTTACGGATGAGGGGGCGGGGATTCAGCGCCAAATTCAATTGGGATGCACAAAGAAGGTAGACTGAGTGGAAGATATTCAGATGGCGGGCACGCGACCAAAATCCTGTTGCACAACCCGCTACATTATCAAAAGGGAAATTGTTGCGCTCTGATTGATGAAGTTTTGCGCGTCCACTCATTTTTGTGCCACTTCTTCTAAGTACTGCAATGTTTTGGTTAGGTAGACAAGAATAACAAGAATAACTAAACAAGAATAAAGGGAAGAGTTTTGAATGTGTTATTGCCTCAAGGTACCATTTGTACAGTAAAAAAATCGCGTCAATCCACCCCGTGAATGTGGTTGGAAAGCAAAGCTGTAAACGGCACACATAACGATTACCCATGCGACGTCACCTAAAGTCACTCACATCGCTCTTCAAATAGTAAAACCAGAGAGAAGTGAAATGTTCTTAACCACACCATTTATTACTTCAAAGATATATTCTTGGTAAGGTTAAATCAATGCATGATGCATGAACGGTGTTTGGTTGAGTTGTATTGGTGTAGCACAAGAGTGGAAACCTTTTTGATAAAATTAAAGTAAGCTCCAACCCGGTGTTAGATGATCTGACTTCTCCGTCTCTACGCCGCGGACGGAGGCGACAAGATTTGCGGCAGAGAAGGAGGAGGAGGAAGAAATACTTCTGGTCAGATTTCTGAACGGCCCAGAGTGCAACCCTGGGGAGTGAATGCTTCTTCTTTGGGGCCCATATGCAGTCCGCGCGGCCTGTGTTCTGTCCACCCGCTGAAGCTGGGTAGGTAGAGAGGGTCTGGACAGCAGCATCTCCCATGGCTCTTTGTGGGTAGTTGACGGAAAGAGAGGAGAGTGCTCAGGGCTAAAGTCGCACACCCCGATTGCGGGGCGGAGTGTTCCTACTTCTGAGCGAAATTTACATTCAGCGTCGTAGCGATTCGGATGCATTAAGTGAAGACGCGTAGCCTGTGGGAAGGAGCCCGGATTGTATGAGCCGTAGGGTAGTTTGTTGTTCTCTGGAAAGGTCAGGGTAAGGCGAAGGTACGGTCTGTCTCAGAAGGCGATAATGCTGGGTTATCTCCCTGAACGTGACAAGCGGTTGACTCCTCGTGCAGCTCCATAGCACGGGAGGTAAAAGCGCAGGCTTGTTGGGTGGGCGTATTTGTTGCCCTCCATTGAAACGTGAGGGGGTGTCCAGATGAGCTGAATGGAACCGTTTGGGGAGGGTTTTTTTAGCACACGCAGTTCAGGTCAGGACACCCAACCCGACTGGTAATTCCAGTAGGCTTGCTGGGAATTGGTGACTACCCTCCGAACCCCTGGCTGAGTGAGAGCCAAGGTGATGGCTGCCTCTTCTGCTGCCGTCATTTCTTGGGTCCTAAGCGAGGTACACGCAAGGAGGTTGGTTCTGGAGGTAGCCACGATGATGGCATATTGCTACCCTCGATGTTTGGAGGCGTCTGTGTAGATAACTGCATGATCCCCACCGAGGGTGGTGTTTAGCGCTTGAGCCCGTGCTTTTCGGTGACCTTCGTCATGTGAGGGGTTAATATTACTAAGCAAAGGGAGCATCTTTAGTTTTAATCGCCAAGAGTCTGGGAGTACGTCAAGCGGAGTGACATTCCGGGCTACCCAGCCAATCTGGTGAGGCATGCGGTTATCCCTGCCGCGCATGTCATGCACAATTCAAGGCGCAAAGAGAACCGAAATGTAATAAATAAATAGTGGACGTGTATGCTCACCTAAATTATAAAGCTAGTGCTGCAACCGCATCCCGCTATCTCATGCAAGCGTAGAAAAGCAAAGCGAGCAGCATGCAGATCGTACCTTTCCTCCGCCGGGATACGAAAGAAATTTACGCCTGGGTGACGTGAAAAACTTTGACACCTCTCAGCACAGCGCGATTTGTGATGACGGCGCGAATCTATTCATGCGTCTGTTTCGATGAAAAAAAACTTCACCCTGGCAAAAGCGGCCTTCGGAACAGCGTAGACCGTAGCATACCAGTGCGCGCGACAAGAAATGCCCCTTTTCATCGGTGCGAGGTACAAAGTCGCGGTTCCCGTTTTCCACTGCGGGTGGCGCTCGTATTTTTGCTATCTGGAACTCCAACTTTCAGGTTCACTTGCATATTAAAAACTCTGGAGTTAATAAGTAACCTGGTACTACATATAAAATGCAGCCACAACGTTAATTTATGCTCGTATGTAGTACAGCCCGCCAACGTTAGGTTCGCTGCGGTCACGGGACAGGAAAACGGCGAAGGAGATTTCTGAAGCGTACGCTATCCTCAACACAGGCGAAGAATGTGTCTGTTCGCCGTCAGTGTCGCTACTGAGCACCGAGATTTAAGGTCCCTTTCGAGATTGCACATCTTGACAGGACTGTTGGGCGCGATTTTGGTGTCTTTGGACTGCTCCGGCTCTCGTCTTGTTTTGTTTTGTTCAGGTAAGAAGCGATTGCGCAATGCCTACTGTGAAGTTCTTGCTCCCCGTGCCACGCTCTGTTTTTTGGCTGTTTTTTTCTGCGTTTTGTGCCTTAGGTTTTCGTACACGCGTACAACGCCTTTTCGTTCATGATGTCTTTGTTTACTAGAATAAAAATCAGTTGCTCGTCTGCGCTCTGTGTGACTAGGCTCCTCTTGTGTCCTCCTTTTGTGCGCAGTCGTTATGTAACGCATGAAGCTTGTACGCGTGCGTAATTTTGTTTCTAGCTGTAATTAACCGCTTCGCTGTTCATTGCTACTGCTGTTGCTTGTCTGAACGGGGGCTGCGGCCTAGTCAAGCCGTAATGACAGCTTTTTCTGCAGCTCCTCTGTCTCTTTTTGTATGTTTTTGAGGCAGAAATAAACATTATTATTATTATTTTTACTTTCCGAAATGGATAAAGTCGCCACTGCAATACAGCACCGAGCAGCGTGAGCGCGGGCAGACGGTGCCACTGACCTCCCATGAGCAGCGCCGGGTAGAGTGCGGCCAGGGACAGCAGCAGCGCCGTGGCCTCGTCCCTGGAGACGGCTGAAGTGAAGAAGCCTGCGCAGGATGCGAGCGCTGACGTGCAAGCTTGCCGAGCACAGCGCCGCCGCAGCTCACCGAAGTTCATGCCGGTGAAGGACATGAGCACGGGGAGGATGAAGGCCACTGCCAGGTTGCCGCGCACGGGCGTGTCGAAGACGGTGACGAACACGACCAGCATGAACACGGTCTGCACGTAGGCAAGCGCCGTCTGCACGAGCGCGTGGCCCACGATCACCTCGGTCGTGGTCAGGCCTGCAACAGCGACGACAGCCCTCGCTTCCGCACTTATGATTCGTATCGAGCGAAGCGGGGCCACGCTGCCGTCAGCAGTTGTTTTGACTCTTCAGTTTCGGGTAGCCGCTCATTGATTAATGTCAAAACATTAACGGACGTTAGCGAGCGTTAGCACCCGTGCCTGCGACACCACACGTGGAAAGGCGTTGCATGGCCCGAGGCGTTCGAAGGTGCGTGCGCGAGAATTATGCAAGCGAAAATAATGCTGGTGCTTTCACGGCCACATGTAAAGCCAGACAAGCGTTTAGGCCCTGTGCAACTCGAATCAAGCTCACTGGGAGTACTGGGCAACACTTTATAAAATGGCTAACCAACTTGTACGTGCGCTACACCGCCTTCAGAATGCCATTGAACTAATTGTCTATCGAGTGCCTTATTGTAAATACATAAGCGCACTTGAAGGCGAGCGTTCAATTTCCATTTGGAAGTTGCCGTGTAGCACAGGCATTACTCATTGCAGTTATTGAGGAGGGACGAAATCACATTGGGAGAGTCGACGGAAAGAAATCTTGGCGCGGGCTCTGAGGCCCAACAAAGGGATACGCACCCGTGGTGGCGGATGGGACATCTCTTTACGAGCAGGAGTGCATGCTGTCTGCGCCACTTTCCCTTTCACCCGCCAAAGCACTGCGCAACAGTTTTGCCGGGCCGACAGCGATTGAGCGCGCGGTGTGTGTACCTGCGACGGCGCAGCGTCCCCGGATGCCTCCCTGGACCTCGGCGACGAGCAGCAGCGCCGTGAGCGTTATAGACAGCGCGAACAGAATGCTGCGGGTGCGAGGACAGGGCGAGAAGCATGTCAACATTGTGGCGCGCTTGGTGCATCAGGCACAAATCACCTGTCGCAGTAGTGACGTTTTCTAAGCGAGTGTAAAAAGTAAATCTATTGCTTTACACAAACATGCACGAAGTGGAATTTATTCATGTGCGCCAATGGCTGTCATTCTGACAGGCGGTTTAAGCTTGGTGTCGGAGTAATGGCTTTACTGGTAGCTTCATTGGTAAAAACGAGAAAGAAGGTTTCCAGTTTCTCCGGTATGATGGTGCGAAGCCCATTGATTCACACCTGCAGTCAACGGGGCGCTGCAGCAGAGTGGTAGAACAGCGCGAACTAGCGGGGCCTCTCGCCTCTCGCTCTGCGCCCCGCTAGTTTCCTCTCGTGCACCAGCCAGCCCGCTTTCCCCCTCAGAGAAGCAGAGTGAGGGCACCACTCACCACGCGATGATTCCAGGGCTCATAAACTCCCGGAAGGTGAAGTCGAACGCCTGGTAAAAGGGGTCCGATATCTGCAGGGGGAGAGAACAGGCCGTCAATGCTGGAGTCGACCCAAAATGCATTCTGCGTCCCGGACAGCGGCCTGTCACTGCTAAGCCTTATTTCCAATAAAACCCAAACAACAAAATTACAGGCAGATTACTGCTTCCACGATTCGTTCATTCATTCATCATCAGCCTACTCGGGCCCACTGCAGGACGAAGGCCCCTCCCACTGATCTCCGAGGGCTCCCGTCCTGTGCTGCTTGAGTCCACAGTTTGCCCCCTAATTTCTTTATTTCATCCCTCCATCGGCCTTCCCCTTCTTGTAGACCCACCTCTTGGTATCCACTCTGTTACTCTAATTGTCCACCGGTTGTCGGCTCGTCTCGCTACATTCCCAGCCCAAGTCCATTTATTTTTCTTTATCTTTATCTTTTTCTTCTTTTCTTTCGTTTTTTAAACAATAATATCTTCCACTCTAGTTTGTTCTCTGACCCAGTTAGCTCATTTTCGGTACTTGAGTGTTACTCCCAGAATTATTCGTTCTCTTACACGTACAGCAGACGTAAGTTTGATTTCTAGTGAGTGGGCATTGGAGAGCAGCAGTGATGCCGGCGGCTTACACCCACTTTTGTCATTTTGTTCAGCTGTCTGCAATCTTTGAAACGTGCTCTGCTGCCTGCGCGGATCACCTGGATTTTGCACACGAAACTGCCGCTTGTCCTTTGCTCGACACGTCATCCGGCGCCGACAAGGGTTGCTACCATGTGCAACGCTGCAACCCCACTGCGCAGAAGCCAGCGTGACATCGTCATCACGGCGGGAGGACCACATAACCGGCTGGCAGCACCCAGAGGGCATTGGGGAGCAACAATGATGCGGGAGGCTTGCAACCAGTTTTCTTTTTTTCAGGTTGGTCCCGCCCCATCTCTTTTTTCAAAGCGCTCGAACAATCTTTTCCTGCTGCTGTTCCCATGCCCACGTGTTCTTGCCTGCACCGTTGCTGAGTGTGTCTTTGTTGCAAAAATGTTGCTTGTTAGCGGAGACGTTCAGCTCAACCTTGGTCCTCCAAAACTTGACCCTAGTCAACTGAACAGTGATGTTCTCGTGGCTGTTCAGGAAATAACAAATCACCAACACGAACGGCGCGACGCGCTCATTCAATCCATAGACGAGCTGAAAACAAATCAAAAGTTGCTCGAGTCTAAAGTGATAGACTAAACAACTCAGTTAACGGATCTGGAAAGGCGAGTAAATTCGCCTGAGGATTTCCAAGATGTCCCACATGTGCAGGCACCGCTGTTAGAGGCGAACACGCCTCCCTCCAGGCGCGCCTGGATGACTATGAGGATCGATCTCGCCGTGAAAACGTCGTTTTCCACGGAATCCAACATTCCGCATAAGGAAAATGGGCCGATGGTGAAGAAAAGGTGCGGTCAATTCTCGCCATAACGTTAAGCTTGCAGCTACCAGACGAGACAATGGCGCATGCTCACAGGCTGGGGACGTTCGCGCCAGATTCGAGCTCGGCCAGTTGTAGTGCGTTTTACGTCTTTAAAAACTAAAGATTCTGTTTTGTCCCAAATGCAAAGTTTCGTGACTCAGAAACGGCGATTAGCGAGGATTTCTGCAAAGCTACACGCGCCACACGGAAGAAGCTAATCGAATTCGTTAAGGCGATTGGTCGTAAATTTTCCCTGAAATACAATTTTTCCTCGCCTACAAAGAAAGGTGATTTTGCCGCGAAGGCAAAAAAGGAACGACCCACGACAAGTTCCCTTGGCTTCAGAGCACAGGGCACTTCACGCACCCATGAACCAGTCTTCATCAATGATAGTTTGACTCCGGAGAGCAAGCGCTTTTTCGCACAAGCTCTGGCACTGAAAAAAGAAAAACAAAGGCAATTTCTGTGGGTAGACGACTGTATAATAAAGGCGAGGAAGGGCCCAGACAGCCGCGTGTACAGAATCTCCGGAGTCGGTGACCTTACCATCTTCGCTTAATCAATTCATGGTCATCTAGTAAACGCCTTATGGGATATTCCACTGATCAATTACAACACCTTCTTAGTCAGTCTGGTTCATCACACAAGTCGGTTCTCCACTACAACATCCGTATCTCGTCTAAGCATTATGACGACCTAGTCAACTTCCTAACACTTGTAAATCATACATATTCCCTGATATGCCTGTATGAAACGTGGCTCTCTCCTTCTGATGACAACCTATTTAATTTACCGGGATACCGCGCTGAGTACCACCACCGCCCCGCGGACCGTCGTGGTGGTGCTGCAATATTTATTTCTGACACGATGTCTTACTTCCCCCGCACTGACATTTCCATTTCTACTCCAAAATGCGAGTCTGTATGGCTTGAGCTTAGCACATGCTTTCTTCCCTCAAGTAAAAGCACTATCGTTGCCTCCATTTATCGTTCGGCTTCCTCGCCTTACGCTGACTTGTGTAGCGAACTTGACCGCATCATCACTTCCCTTAATGCTGGAAATAAAAACATTGTAATATTAGGTGACATAACATTGACATTGCGGGTATAAATTGCGGCAGTTGTTCAGACTACACTGGTTGCATACTGGGTCATGCAATGGACTGGCTGATAGACACGCCCACCAGGTGTACACCAAGATGGCAAGCTGGGCGAGTTGGTATTGGCTCATGGTGACGAGGAAGACGAGCGCAAGGAAGACGAGGACGAGGAAGGTAACAGACACAGCGCGGCACTCACAACTGAATTTTTATTGGAAAAGGAAAAAAAATCGCGCCAATCCACCCCGTGAATGTGGTTGGAAAGCAAAGCTGTAAACGGCACACATAACGATTACCCATGCGAGGTCACTTAAATTAACTCACATCGCTCTGCAAATAGCAAAACCAGAGAGAAGTGAAATGCACTTAACCGCGCCATTTATTACTTCAAAGAGATATTCTTGTTAAGGTTAAATCAATGCATGAAGCATGAATGGTGTTTGGTTGAGTTGTATTGGTGTAGCACAAGAGTGGAAACTTTTTGTTATAAAATCAAAGTAAGTTCCAACCCGGTGTTAGACGATCTGACTTCTCCGTCTCTGTGCCGCGGACGGAGGCGACGAGACTTGCGGCTGAGAAAGAGGAGGAAGAAATACTTCTGTTCAGATTTCTGAACAACCCAGAGTGCAGCCCTGGGAGTGATTCCTTCTTCTGTGGGGCCCATATGCAGACCGCGCGGCCTGTGTTCTGTCCACCCGCTGAAGCTGGGTACCTAGAGAGGGCCTGGACAGCAGCATCTCCCATTGCTTTTGTTGCGTAGTTGACGGAAAGAGAGAAGGGTGCTCAGGGCTAAAGTCGCACACCCCGATTACGGGGTGGAGTGTTCCTACTTTTGAGCAAAATTTATATTCAGCGTCGTAGCGATTCGGATACATTAAGAGACTTCGCGTAGGCTGTGGGAAGGAGCCCGGATTGTATGAGCCGTAGGGTAGTTTATTGTTCTCTGGAAAGGTCAGGGTAAGGCGAAGGTACGGTCTGTCTCAGAAGGCGATAATGTTGGGTTATCTCCCTGAACGTGACAAGCGGGTGACTGCCCTCGTGCAGCTACATAGCACGGGAGGTAAAAGCGCAGGCTTGTTTGGGGAGTGTATTTGTTGCCCTCCATTGAAGCGTGAGGGGGTGTCCAAATGAGCTAAATGGAACCGTTTGGGGAGTGGTTTTTTTAGCACGCGCCGTGCAGGTCAGGACACCCAACCCTACTGGTAGTCCCAGTAAGCTTGCTGGGAATAGATGACTACCCTCCGAACCCCTGGTAGAGCGAGAGCCAAGGTGATGGCTGCCTCTTCTGCTGCTGTCATATCTTGGGTGCTAAGCGAGGTACACGCAAGGAGGTTGGTTCTGGAGGTAGCCACAATCATGGCGTATTGCTGCCCTCAATGTTTGGAGGCGTCTGTGCATGTCCCCACTGAGGGTGGTGTTTAGCGCTTGAGCCCGTGCTTTTCGGTGACCCTCGTCATGTGAGGGGTTCATATTTCTAAGCAAAGGGAGCATCTTTAGTTTTAGTCACCAAGTGTCTGGGAGTACGTCAAGCGGAGTGACATTCTGGGCTGCCCAGCCAACCTGGTGAAGCGTGTGGTTACCCATCGCAGTTCTGAGTCGGACCTTCTGGTTAGAAAGATGGCCTTCTATCAGCTCTTTCACCGTGTTGTGGAGCCCGGTGCTAAGCAGCCTCTGAGTGGACGTACTCATGAGAAGACCAATGGCGTGCTAGACCGCCTTTCTAATGATTATATAAAGCATCTCTACGTCTTCCTTGCAGAGAAGAAGACAGGGGGTTGACGTAAGTAACTCTCGAGAGGACAAAAGCTTCAATTAATCGAAAGATACCGGGTTCCTTTAGGCCTCGCTTCTTGGTGGCAACTCGCCTGATCATGTGTATGATTTGATTAATGCTGTTTTTGAGGCGCTGCAAGGAGACGTCTCTTGGTGTTAGCCTCGAGATGTAGGCCCAGGTGCTTGATGCTGGGGCTTGGAGTCATAACCTGGCCATCAAGGAGTATTTGAATGTATTCCTTGGTTTGACGTGAGGGCGGATGACAAGGAGCTGTGATTGTTTACGTGAACACTGCAGGCCACAGTCTTTATAGCACATTGGCGTACTAGAAGTGAGATGCCATGCATTGGTGTGAGGTTCCTTTAATTTCTGTAACTCTTAGCACATGAGCAATGTGCGCACAGGGCCGCTAGACGGGCGTGAGTGTTCGCGTGACGCTTTCACGTGGCATTCAGTGAGAACGCAAGGGGTAAACCCATAGATGTGCTTGGTGAGTACACCACCTGTCTTCCCAGTCTTCGCGTGCGCTCGTAGCTAAATCGGTAAGACACCGGGCTCTCGCTTTAATAGTCGATGAGTTTCAGGTTCGATTCCCGGCGATGCCAGTAAATTCTTTTATTTGTTCACTGGAGTTTTCTGGTGACACCAACGGTCGCGAAAGAACCCTTGGGGGGTAGAGGTAAAAAGCTTTGCTTTAAATCCGCGCATGTCAAAACAGTTCACTTCAAGAATGAGTCACTGCGCAAGCCTGCAACTTCTCACGTCACACGTTCTGCAAGATAACAGATTTCGCTTTTTTGCAAAGACACAGAAGGTTGGCTAACACAAGTTTCGCAATTTTTTTATATGAAAAAAGCCTAAGACACTTCCCTAGTATGTTGATTAGGGTGTTTGAACAACACGGTTGTGTCAGATAAAACCGGTGCACACTTGTGTACACGTGCGGCAATGAGAAGCCAAGTTAGCAAGCAGTCGCTTATTGACGCAACGACCAGTTTGACCTATGTAGCAAAAACCAGAAGACAACGGGATATGATAGACAACGCCTACAGCACACGCAACATACTTGTGTTTGTGGTTTACAGTGCACTTGTTGACAATGGACTTAATATTGCTATCTCTTTTTTTGGCAACCAATGGACAAATTTTTGATAACTTATTTGGAGCTTTGAATACCACGTTAACACCATAGCGGGAAGCTACGTTTTTAAGCCCATGGGCAATCCTGTGGGTGTACGGAATTACTGCAAATTTCGTGGCAAATTTCGTGCGTGGCGCCGGTTTTATGCGAGATATTTGTAGCCAAAATTGATCGTTGTGTGCAAGGATGTCTAAATGGAGCCGTGAAGCGAATCTTTCGATACGTTGATGACTATTTGGTGCTGGTTGAACAATCCGTTGTACTGCCTGATGCTGTCAATAAGGTGTTAGGAGTGTTTAAGAGCGAAGGAATGGTTCTGTCTTTTACCTCTGAGGTGCCAAAACATAATTTGCTGCAGTTTCTCGACCTTAGTTTGCATTTTAACAGTAGTCCCGTTTGCTTTTGTTAGGAGCCCCGTTCAGCAAAACCTATCCTTAATTTCAGGTCAGCCCACTCTAAAGTAGAAAAAAGGGGCATCGCTTTTTCGTGTTTAAGATCTGCACTAGAAAAATCCTGCAAACATTTATTAGGTGCTAGCTTTGCGAAGCAAGTAGCCCGTCTACAAAACGCGGGTTTTCCTTCTAGTGTACTCGTGTCTGTCACCGATAAGTTAATAGAAGTTGTTAAAGGTGCTAAGTGTGACTCGAGTGGTGATCCTTCACAGAAGAAAAAAAAATTGGAGTAATTCCGTAAACCCACAGGATTGCCCACGGGCTTAAAAACGTACGTTCCCGCTATGGTGTTAAAGTGGTATTCAAAGCTCCAAATAAGTTATCAAAAATTTGCCCATTGGTTGCCAAAAAAAGAGATAGCAATATTGAGTCCATTGTCAACAAGTGCACTGTTAACCACAAACACAAGTATGTTGCGTGTGCTGTAGGCGTTGTCTATCATATCCCGTTGTCTTGTGGTTTTTGCTACATAGGTCAAACTGGTCGTTGCGTCAATAAGCGACTGCGCGAGCATTTTCTGTCCATCCAGAACTCTTCGCTTGCTAACTTGGCATCTCACTGCCGCACGTGTACACGTGTACAAAAGTGTGCACCGGTTTTATCTGACACAACCGTGTTGTTCAAACACCCTAATCAACATACTAGGGAAGTGTCTGAGGCTTTTTTCATATAAAAAAATTGCGAAACTTGTGTTAGCCAACCCTCTGTGTCCTTGCACAATAGCGAAATCTGTTATCTTGCAGAACGTGTGACTTGACGAGTTGCAGGCTTGCGCAGTGACTCATTTTGAAGTGAACTGTTTTGACATGCACGATTTTTGGTGTATATGTGTTTTTCCTTTTGCAATAAAAATTCAGTTGTGAGTGCCGCGCTGTGTCTGTTACCTTCCTCGTCCTCGTCTTCCTTGCGCTGGCTATTTTCTACCACCTGTTGTAACCCACATGGCACTGACGCCATCATTGATCATGTTTTAGCAAACATCCTTTCGTCCCAACAAGCGGGTATCGTTCACCATCACATCACTGACCACTACCCCGTCTTCCTTTTGGTAGAAAGCGCTCACAAAGCAAAACCAAATACAGTTGTAAGGCGTGCGTTCGTTACCAATAAATTCATAGAAGTTATATGAAGTACCCACTGGAATAATGTATTGCAAAACGATGATGATGACAACGCTTTTAATCTGTTCTGCGCAAAAAAATTACGCCCACCTCCCCTTGCGGGAACCCTGGTGTGATGCAACGCATCTCATGGGGGGTTCCATTGGCGTTTTCCGTCGTATTGATTACGCTTATAGCAGGGATTCTCACGCGAAGGGGAGGTGGGCGTAATTTTCCATTTCACCATGCGATGCACATGCAGTACACGTATGCTCAAGCACGGTCTTTATTGCAGACGAGAATGAGTGCCTTGTGGTCCGTAAAGTGCACAGTTAGGGGCTCGACGATTGCATCAAGCCATCGTCGAGTACTGCGAGAGAGTGCAAGCGTAACGCGGACGACCGTCGACTGAGACCGTCGGAGCGCGGCATGTCGCTTTATATTCACAGCGCCCGAAGGAGAGGAGAGCGCAGAGAGAGATAGTACTGCACATGCGCAGTGCGCACAGCGCCGAGCGCAGCGCCGCTCACCAGCGCCTAGCAACGGAGTGAGAGCGCGCTGCGCCAACCCGCAGCTGTTTGGGACGGAGTGTTTGCTATCGGAGAGAGGAGAGGAGGAGAGGCGCAGCTGTGCGGACAACGCTGGACAGACGCAGGAAGGTCTGAGGGGCGAGCATGAGATGCGTTGCATCTAATAACCGAATGCACTGACATGTGCACGACCGTAACTTGCAATTTTCGATGGTATACTGCGCCCAGAAACCCGTGGGATAACAAACAAGCTACTACGCAGCATACGGAAAAAGATTGGCTCTAATCCACTCTGTGAATGTGGTTGGAAAGCAAAGCTGTAAACGGCACCCCACAACGATTAGCCATACGACATCACATAAATTCACTCAGGTCGCTCTACATATCCTGAAACCAGAGAAAAGTGAAATGCACTTAACCACACCCTTTATTCCTTCAAAGACCTATTCTTGCTCAGGTTCAATTAATGCATGATGCATGAACGGTGCTTGGTTGAGTTGTATTGGTGTAGCACATGAGTGGAAACTGGGGCCCCACTGGCCCCATCACCACCTTCACGGCGCTGCGCTCAGGGAGCCACCTGAGCGACAACTGACACCCCACTACCCTACGATCGAGTGCAGCACAACCACAAAACGTGCGGTGTGGGAATGGCCTTTAAGGAACTATAGGAACCAATAGATATGGTGGGAGGACTCTATTGTAGTTTATGAACTGAAAGCCATTTAGGGTTTTTTTTTTCTGTATGTATCGTATTTCCAACACTTTTATTGTTTTTTTTTACTTTCGCAATACCAACCTTAAAGTCTCGTATTAACTTGATCCCTTTGTGTCCGGAATCCTATCTTTTACCAAGGTGACGCGTGACCGTAGGTATTTGGCAGGGAATTAAATTCCACGCCTTATTAAATATAATAACTACGATACCTTTCCCACTCCGCGTCGCGATTAAAAATCTGTTGCAAATCTGCGTGTACCCTTGTATATGCTGTCATTACAACGCCTTGTTTCAAAATTAGCGCTAAAATATTTATTTTTTTGCAACAAGCCCGCCGACTCTAGAATGGCTTTCCTTCGTTGATATAAACCAAAAAGATATAAAGGTACACCAAGAGTACCTCATAGAAAGATTAGAAAAGCTGCAAAAGCAGGCAGCGCGTTTTGTTAGCAACAAATACGACCCTTTTGCTAGCATCTCGGCGATTAAAGTTACCCTGAACTGGGAACCACTGCAGTTCAGACGTAAAAAGTTAAGGTTAAAATTTTTCCACTGCATTTAATGCAATCGTACAGGTATCGACAAAAAACGGTATCTCTTCGAGCCAAACTACATATCACTTCGTCATGATAATCCAAAAAAAGTGCGAGAGTATTCCCACAGTACAAATATTCTTGCAAATTCTTTTTTCTCTAGAACAATAAAAGTGACTGGAATATGTTGTCAGAGGAATTGGTTAGCCTCCAAAATAACGATCTTTTTTTCTCCCGCTTATGATCACTGTGGTGTTCGTTTTTTTTAATCACTACGAATAAGTGCTTTTGAAAAAGGGTATGGATGTATAAATGTATTTGTATACTCTGTTCTGTACATGTTGCATGTCCCCCGTACAAAAATTCCCTCGTGGCGATGTAGGTATCTTGTAAATAAATAAATAAATAATAAAAGCAAGGAGATTGGAGCTATTTGTAAGGCAATGTAAGTATATATGCTCGCTCTCCCAGTGCATCCCGTTGGTTTTCTTGCTCAATTTATTTATTGTGCACGTTGGGTGCTGTGTGCGTTGAATGCACCTGTATATCGTGCTGCGCGCTTAGCCGATCCCCACTACCACGCGCAGCCGCGCTGCCCACACCCTTATTGCAGGGTATTTACAAGCCCACCCTTTTATCACCCTTCGGCCTTTTTTTCTAGTCAAAACACGTTTTAAAAGTGTGCGCCATCGGAAAAGATTTTCACGGCCTTCTCGCCAAACAAGGGTGTTAAAACGTTTAGTGTGTACAAGTTTGGTTCATTAGACTCTTTTTAAACTTCGAGAAAATAAGGAACACAATAAAAAAACCACGCGCATTCCTATGGCAACTTTTCGGCGCCAGTATTTCTGTGACGGCGCGGAATCTTGTTTGTGCGATTTGTGGCCGCCGCACTAACCTATCGCTAAGCCGGACTATTGTGGTGGAGCCACTTGATCGTATCATGTGAATGCTGACTTGCAACTGTTGTTTTTATTGCTGGCCCATAGGACGTTACTTCTGCCCATGCCATGTCCCTGTAGCACAATAAAACCGTTTTTCGTGGCTAGAATTGAGCCACGTGGGGTATTTTTTGCAACAAAGTTGCATTTTGTCTCCATGGCCCCTTCGACGCAAGGACGGAGCGCAGAGCGACCCCATCGACTCGACCCAAGCGCTAGGGAGCCTCCAACTTCTTCATCGTCCCCCAGACGATACTCCGACACCAGCCCGTATCATTACCGCTCCGGTTGAAGCGCTTTCCCGGTGCTGGATGTCGTTGAGCAGGGCTGGCTGGAACTTTGGTGCGATTGAGACACACGGCGTGCAGAATGTCCGTAGGCAGTTGGGTAGATAGTGTTATGCCGGGGCTATTTCTTAAGTCACGCCGACAACCTTACGCAACAATTCATCCGGCCCAGTCAACACGCCGACGTGTTGTCTGGGTGGCCACAATAGCACCTGGGACTTAAAAGAAAACTTGTTGCCACGGTGGGGCGGTTCCTAGAGGAGTTTCTGAGAGACCTTGGACGTCGTTGTCGGGTACGGCCGATTACACATTCTACGTTGGCTCTCACAAGGGCGTTGCGGGCGTGCTCACTCCGGGGTGCTGCACCAGAGGGTACCAAGTTGTCCGCGGGTAAAGTGGGGTGTCGTGCGTGCGGGAGGTACATGGGAAAGTACTGAGAAGTAGTGCGACACGAAGAATCTTATTCGAATGCCACATAAGGTAAAGCAACAGCCCCACCACGATGGTCAGGCTAAACGTACGTGGAGAGCATGTGCGCAAGTGTCTTATTGAGCCTTTCGCTTAAAGGGGTACTGACACTAATTTTCGCTTCCACACCGGATTTTGTGTCTATGGGTGCGCGCAAACGAGAGACCGAAACGTTGCATGCAGTGCTTGCCTTGAGAAGCTCGATGGAGATGTTGAGGCCTGAGATGTTTTGCGAGACTTGCTTGAGAAACTGGTCATGGGCCCGCCGGAGCTCCTCAATCAGGACGCCGCGAATCGTATAATCTGCAAGAGCGTCGTTAGGCGCTTAAAAGAAGCAAAGCGTATTTCAAAATGGGGAGCAGAGCACAAGGCTGGCACGTCGCGGGCCGCCATTGACGGAACGCCACAGAAACCCGAAAGACAGCGTGATGCTCCATCATCGGACAGTCGAAACAGAGTCGAATCGCAGGCACTGTTAATGGGGCACATACGGATTGGTTCTGCAGACGATATACGTTGATCCGGTCGGCTTGTTTATTTATTTACTTATACTGTCAACTCTTACTTGAGGGTCATTAAAGGGAGGGAAGCAAACGATACGGAAAGCAAACACAGACATTGAAGCTTTCAGCAACTAAGAACAAAAACACAATCACATGTTCATTGCAGCGCTAAAAAAAAACATCAAGAGGACATTTACATTTCTTAACGCCAGGACTTCAACAATATGTCGCGGCAATTTGTTCCATGCTTCTATAACATCAGGACAAAACGAATTGCGAAAGACGTCTGCGCGAGCACCGAGAGGGCGAACTGCCGCATCATGGTTTATTCGGCTACTGCGCTTATTCGGGGGGTGTACGTAAATAGATTTATCTATTTTTATTTGACCTTGTAATATCCGGAAGAATAGTTGTAAGTGTTGCTTTTGTCGTCTAGTTTCCAGAGTGTCCAAACCACTTTGTTTACAAATCTCGGTAACTGAATTCATTCTTTTATACTTCGAACATATAAATCGTCTGGAAAGTCTCTGAATTCGCTCCAGTTTACCTATTAAATCCTTTTGGTGGGGTCTCGAGGCTGCACAAACATTCTAAAACAGGGTGCACAAATGTTTTATATGCAAGCATCTGGGCGTCTTTCGTAGCATTCGATAATTTGGCACGCAAGGAAAGCAGTTCTCTGCAAGAGGCACAGCATACTTTCTCAACATGTGTACACCATTTCAGGTCACTCGTAATATGCACCTTGAAATATAAATGCACACACCTGCGGTAAGTAAGTTCAATGCTGTAGGTAAATGGTAGAACGTTTTTCTTATTATTATATGCGTTATGTTAGAATATTTTATTTTAATTTCCCATTTATCGCACCATGTTTGAAAATCCTGGAGGCAATCATTAATTACATTTTGGCCATTTGTACACGTCACTGGGGCATAGATAACAATTTACAAACAATTTACAGCAAACAATAAACGGCAAACAATTTAATTTTTACAGGAGGGCTACCAAAGTCGACATCATTTATATATACCAAGAACAGCAATGGGTCCAACACTGACCTCTGGGGGACACCGGAATAAGCAAAGAGATTCACACTCAAATCCATCAACTCGCAACAACTACTTGCGGTTCTTTAAGTATGCCTCAGTCCACTTTAGGATATTAGATGAGGCGCACCTCTTGCTCTGAGGCATGTCCCTCCTGCGTCGTCATCGGCGGCGGCTGCGTCCGTCCGCAGCCCACCTCCGTTCGGCTCTCCCACAGCTGTGTGCAACACTCTCACTCCGGCGCATTAGCATAACGACAGCTGGCGCGCTTGGTTGGCGCGCGCTTCGCTGCGTTAACGCTGCGTTAACAGCTGCTCCGGTGCGCATGTGCGCGCATGCGCGACTGTCCTCCGCGGTCTCCTCTCCTTCAACCCAATGGAAACGCCGATTGAACCCCCAGATGCGCCGCATCACACCAGGGTTCCCTCGCGGGGAGAGGGAGGCAATTTTTTTCGTTTACACCTATTTCTGTGAACTTGAAGAGTAATTACGGGGCGAGACCTTGTCGAAGGCTTTTGAAAAGTCTATGCATATTACATTGACTTGTTCCTAGTTATCTACAGCAGCGGTAAAATCGTGGAGAGTTTCAACCAGTTGGGATAGCGTTAACCCATGCTGTTTACGTGCTGTTCACATCACTTGCCTGAACCCGGGCTGTTGCCTACATATCAGCCCATTTGTCTCCAAGAAAATAATCACGTATTTTGCAATGACGTGTTAAAAAAAATCACGCCATATCCACGGAATGAATGATAAGTGGGGCGAAGCTCGAGAGGGGGAGATCATCGGTAACCGTAACTCTCCCGTGAAAGTTCGCCAATTACATCATTAAGAAAGACGTAAGACTGTGTGCGTACATTGTACAAATCAACTTTTATTTTCGGAGTCAATGCTCCCAGGCCCAGACCTGGTGAAAGACCCCGCGCCATCGAGGACTACCCCGCACCTCCACCACAATTTGTCACGTAGGATGGGACACAACGGTAAAGAAAGAACTTTTATTTAGGGCGAACTTGTGCCCGAACAAGACGAGAGGAAACGAACAAAGGTCCTTGCGTCTCGTTCGATCTCCGAGAACGACTGCCTGCGTTCGTGGCGTGATCTCTTGCGTGATCTCCCCCTCGCAGTGCACGTGCGCTCGCGCCTCCGTTGGCGAACACAGACAAGCTCGCGCTCCCGGTGCCGAGTTTGCGCTGCCGGTTGCAGCCGGTTCTTGCGCGTGCAACGCGGCCCACTTTGCGACATCTCCGAAAGCATGCGGCGGTCACGTACCACGAGACACAAGGGATGGACAAACCCATGACTTAAGGAGCTTCGCCCCTAAAACCTTACAGCAAACACACGTCGGAGACAGTGGCCTGTAGTTGATAAAAAGCATCCTATCGCCACCTTTAAATACCGGTTTAACAATGGCGCTCAGCCAGTATTTTGGGAGCTAATGCGGGAAGAGCGATTTTTCGAAGATAATTACTAAATAAAACGACATCCACTCCGCATACCGCCTCATGAAGAGAAGTACCTCATCGCTAAAAGGAAAACACAGAAGACAGACAATGCGTGTTGTGACCAGCGCATCAAGCTTGATTCGAGATCTCTCACCCTGCTATTTGAACCCTACCAACTCCCCACCCCTGCATCCTACTAGCAGTGAGAGTGGGTGTCGCGCAGCGGCCAGCTCACGGACCAGGCCGCACTGGTCCAACGGGCTCGGTCAGCGGCCTTGCATGCATGCAACTACCGGGATATGATAACCACACTTAAGCCGCCGTGGTGGCTCAGTGGGTAAGGCGTTGCGCTGCTGAGCACGAGGTCGCGGGTTAGATTCCCGGCCAAGGCAGCCGCTTTTCTGAAGGAGGCGAAAAGCAGAAACGCCCGTGCGTACGAGATTTCGGCGCACGTTAAAAATCCCCAGGGGGTCAGAATTAATCCGGAGCCCTCCAGTACGGCGCGTTTCGTCGCCTGCATTGCGTCGGTGCGTTACATCCTACTATATATCAATCAATATCAATTAATCAATCATCACCCTTTCCCGTTTTCTGTAACACCCTCCTCTCCTATCCTACAATTTTCAAAAATATATGTTTATTCTATATCAATCTCTTCAGCACAAGTGCCATGACCATGTCGATGGCCGCTCCCGTTTCGCTTTTGGCAGCTTTCTTTCAGGAGTGGAATGAATGAGTGGACGGACCAATGATTTTTTTTCGCGTGGTTAAGTTGCGTGGCGTTCAGTAGAGACCGACGAACTTACTTACCGGTGGCATCCATGAAAACATCGATTGTGCTGAGTTCCTCCGTCACAGCATCCACAAAGAAGGTGTGATTGAACCTGCGAGAAAAATCTACAGTAAGCAGCAGTAGGGGAACGTGCGAACGGCCTCTGGCGCTCCGTTTTGAGGCCCTCCAACCGTGTTGTTGGAAGGGAGACTGTCTGCAATAACCTGGTTGCAGATCGGTGCACGGGGGAAGAAGGAAATTGCTCTCCGACTGGCGTCTTGTGCGCATTACCTAGCATGCGGCTCGGCCAGCTCCACAGCGCTCTTTATGAATTCCCTGTGTGAGCACCAGCCTATTCATTTGCTGTGCACAACAGGGGGACAAGACGTGTGAAGCGTAATTCGGCCCGCCTCACACAACCACACTGCCCCAACACCGGATCGAACAAAACGTTGTCCACATTCGCGAAGGGTTTCCGTTTTGTTGTGTGTCCCGGCCATAGGCAGAAAACGCGGCATCAGAGGAGGCAAAACAGGACACTCGGCGAAGGCGTTCGATGAAGTTTCCGTCTTAGGCGGCAGAAGATAGAATGAGCGAAGTTGCTGTTTTCGCTTCTTGCGGAGATGTGAGGCCAGAGAAAGAAGCCACAGCGTTTACTGGCCGCTAGCTGGAGCTGTTGTAAACCTCGCGCTGAGCTGTCACGTGGTTAGAATGAGCCACGCAAGGGAGAGGATGATGACGAAGATATGTAGGTGCAGCACGCAGCGTTTGTCTTTTGGACAAGAACACGCCGCTTGCTGAGATGAATGCCGGGTTTTACGTCTCTTTTCTTCGGCGCCACTAAAAGCCGGGGCGCGGTTTTCCCAAAAGAGACTCGTGGGTATCAGCCTATAGCCGTGACAATAACTTCAGCAACGTGCTAATATTCGCAAATTCACGTAAAAATAGATCTGAAAACACGACTGTGGCGTTACGTTTTGTGCCACCAACAAAAAAACCCTTTAGGGCATTTAACTCTGCTTACGTACTTAGACGGCGAAAGACGAGCTGCAGTGTGCTAGAAGATACAAAAGATACAGTGCGAGTACTCTTTACGATGGAAAAAAAATTGCAAGCTGTTAGAGGGGGCCCACGGCAAACTCCTGTTGCAGCGAGCACCACCTGAAACTATGTATCATTCTTGGGGTTTTTTCAAATTCTCCAGTCAGTTAAGGTGTTTCGTAAAACATGATGCCATGAAATTGAGAAGTAAAACTACCTACGCAAACAAGTGGAGATTTTGGCAGCAGCGGCGGCAGTGGAAGGACGTCCCTTTATACGTTTCTTCTCCAATTCCAAGGCTGGGATCCTTTTCAGTTTCAACATTCTACGAGCGCCATGACGTCATTATTCATCGTGTTGTCAATGTGCGTCTCTTGTCGGTCACAGTTCCAAACTTGGCACTGCGGCAGATGAAATGGAAATGCGCCCCATTACGCGTTCCTTCTCCAATTACCACGATGACGAGCTACCCGTTGACCATTACTGCCACCGCTGCTGCCCCGCCCTTCTGTGCGACGGTTCTTGTGCCCTTTCTTGCTCTGGCGGTTGTTTGCCGTCTGTTCGTTCCGCAAATATGTAAGACACGGAAGACACGTGCCATGACTGTAGCGAAACCCTACCTCAGGATGGCCGCGCCCTCACGTGCCTCGGATGTTACCATGCTTACCATATCGGTGATTGCTCTGGCTGATCAGAGGCCACCTTCAAAAGAAAAAGTTGTGTCGGTCGAAATACGAAGCGCTGTCCGTCCTGTTGAAAACCCAAGTTAAACTCAAACGAAGCCAAAAATCCCTCAGGCCTTGAACTTGCTGCTACCATTTGGGAAATTTTAAGTAGGCTCGATGCCTGCTCCGGTGGTAGAAGCGACAGACTTCATTGAACTGATGTCATATAACTATGATAAAGGGATGAATAAACAGGCAGAACAAGATAAGGATGCCCACAATTTAGGAAGCGCGTCAACCGGCTAGTGGCAAACTGTGCAAGACAGGAAGTTCAGCTGCTTCAGTCTTCCTTGAACGACTTGGAATGGCAGGGCAGGAAACGGAATATGGAACATCGCGGTGTGGGATGTCTGAGAAGGAAGATGAGATGTCTAAACCAAACGATGTTGCTAGAATTTGTCCCAGCTTTCTCCGGACGACGTATACACTCTCTTCACAACTCTCCATCGAGGATTGAACGGGCATAATTATTCGTTTTACTGGACAGGCACTTCGGGATAAGTAGCTCGGAAAGCGAAAAGTACAAAGGGCGAAGCAATGTCCAGTGTCAATTACTGAGAATATGTCTAGACAGAACAGAAACTTTCTTCGCCGTACGAGCGGCAGGTAACGGCTGCCGCTTTGCCTGACGTTGTGTGTGTTTATGGATGTCAGAAGGGATCGCCAACTCTCTCTTTTTGCCTCACGGCGCACAGGCTTGCGAAGGGACGTCGTCCGTTTAAAGGAAGTTACATGGTCCGGCGTGGGGTATCGACGAAGGATACACCACCCCTCGGGCTCGCCTACCCTTGCACCGGTTCCCTTGGCCGTTGGCCGTGGGCTTGCGTGGAACACGTGCTCGTCCCAGGCTGCTGCCGACCGCCGTCTCCCCTCGGTACGCCAGAACAATGTGCCCAGGTCTCCCACATGCGACGCACTCCGCTTGCACGAACTGGCACTGTGAGGAGGGGGGCTCACCACCGCAACGACTGCACCTGCCATGCCGTGGCGCCATCTTGTTCACTGCCGAGCCCGCCGCACGGGCTATCTCGCCTGCATCCTTGGCCGCAGCATTCATCGCCAGCGCTACCTTCACGGCGTCGTCCAGCGAGAGGTCGAGAAGCTCAAGGAGTCTCGTGTGCATGGCGGGGTCGTCCATGCCGCAGACGAAACGGTCCCGGAGCAGCGAGTCGAGCTGGTCCCCGAAGGCGCCGCCGCTCGCTAACCCTTGCAGCGCTGCGACGAACTGCCCATGAGTCTCTCCTTCTCGGCGGCTCCATTAACGTGGACGGGGCCGGGCTACAGTGCGAGCGTAGCGTCACGAGCAGCCCACCCAGCGACTTGTAATGCCACGTGGCCGGCTTGAGGACGACAAGCAGGACAGCGAAGACGCGGGTCCCGCAGCTGGCCAGGAAAATGTCGCTCTGCTTTGCTTCGGGGGTGTCGTTTGCCCGGAAAAATACGCCGACTTGTCCCTCGTTGACCGGCCAGGCGGACCCTTCGCCCTCAAACGCCTCCAGCCTCCCGTACAGCGCCATGGCGGGAGGCGTGGGGGGCGGTGTCTGGGCGCTCTTGGTGGCTTCGGTCGGTCCGCGGACTTCTTCCCTCGTCGCCAGTGTCACGATTTGGCCCGCATTTGTGAACGTGGGAGGGTCGCTGTACCCTACAGCCGAGTGACGACCCGCAGCGTGCTGGTGGGACGGTGACTGACCGAGAGCTCGTCGGTGTTTATTGGCCGGCCGTGCACAATGTTACCCACCGAGCATGGCGGGGCCACCGAATTTAGCGGCCAACGAAGATTAGGGTCGGCGGGCGCCACATACTTGTCACAGGCGCATCACTCCCCGTGGAGTTCATGGCCACCGCAACCGCTGTAAGCTCTGCATGAGTAACGGCGCCGGGTTGGGCTGCTGAAAACAACCCATGGAAGAGGGGGGGGGGGGCTAAGGCAGGACGAAGTCCGCCTCACGGCACTGCGTCGCTGCAGATACCAGATGCGGATCCTCCCCCCAGCGAGCCGCGTCGGGCCTGGCGCCACAAACCAGCCAAGCTATTTCCGTGCTTCTGGGTGCGACATGTTTCCCGTGACTTTTAATTTGGTCCGGCGTTTCTCAAGTTCGAAGCTGTCACAGGTGCGAGATTAGGTTGCATGGGGTCCTTCCCAATTTGTATTACTGATTTTGTAATTGTCTGTGGGGTGGTGATGGTCAGAACACTTCGCACATGCCTGTTTCTACAGACATGTTAAAGGGTCGTGCCCATACTGCTGGCACATAAAGCACCGGCGCGGATTAGGAACATACCATCGAGAGTCAGTATGACACGTTTTGTTTCCATTCCTGATTGTCTCTACGTATGGTTATTCGTCATACTGCTGCAACTTCTTGGACCTCCAGGTTCCTCCAAAACTAGGCCCTCCGGAAAGAAAAAGTCGGTTTCATTTTTGAGGTCACATTACAAAACGACGACAAAATGGCGAGTACTGCTCAACGAGGGACAGTCGTTTCTGGAGTTGTATGGTGCTTCGTTCAAGCTCAGTGCACTTTTACCGGCGTGATTTGTTTTCCTTTGTCAGTTTTCAGTTTTTAGCGATTGGATGCTCTAGTCTTCCTTTCATCTCCTTAATATCGCCGTGGGCCCACCGATGCTTTTAGTTACTTCCGTTACCTCGCCTTCGAACTATCTAATTTCACTGCGTACGTTTTGTTCAATGGGTTCTCAGATTGTTTTGAGTTTTTCGGGGGTGTAATCTTTCATGTGCTTTAAGCTTCTTTTGTATTGCATGCCATACTTTCAGAGCCAGAACATAAGCATCTTGAGGGCAGTGACGACCGACATTATGACGATTAGGCAAAAAAAGAATGGCTACCGCTTAGCTCAGCTAACACTGGATATGCAAAGCGAAAGCTTGGCTTAGGCTGTTTAAGTCTTGGTTTTACTTGGTTAACCTTTGATTTAGGTATAATAACTATATTATTCCTCCAAAACCTGCCTTTGTGTACGGTTGTGGCCTCGCCTCCAGCGTATTGCGAGCAGAACGGCTCGTCTTCCTCAGCCTTTGACGCTATCGTCGTCCGCTTGGCATTTCGGTCCCTCTCCAGTAAAGCACCTCGCCGGGAAATATCCGCGGGGTGGTCAGACGCGCTCGCCGACGACAGCTCAAAGCCTTCCGCTCCAGCGCAGCACTCACAGAAGACGGGCCGTACTTGCTCTCATCCATGTCAAACGCGAAGTTCCTCTTCGTCCGGCGCGCGGCGAGTCACGTGGCCAGGGGGCGAACCATCTGCGGAAAACGCATGCGCTCGCTGGCAGCGGCGAGGAAACGCGGTCGTCGGCGGAACTCGACCCGCACAGTCACGTGATGCGTTCCCAAGGCTACGGTGAAATCAAGGTCGAAGACTCCGTAACGGCGGAACAGCTCGACGAGATTAGCAGTTCTTCTTTAAAGAGTGTTTGCCTAAACCTGCAGAAGCGCAAAGAAGGATGTTATTGTCGCTGTCCGCCCGTCGTCGTCACCACTGCCAAGGGAGGCTGGGCAATCGAAGCGAGCTCCTTCTGGTGCGTCTTCGCGGTGCGTCGCTCCAGGTCACTTCTTGTATGAGTTGCTTGAGAAAGCTTGTGCGTGGGCGAAGCTGTCGCTGGACCGAGCCGTTCTCGGTTAGGCTTGTGAATACGGGGGCAAAGAAAGTGACTTTTGAAAAGTCACGTGAAAAGTCACGTGACTTTTCACCGTGATGTCACGACCCCCACTTGTTGCAGCGCAAAAATGGAATCCTGTGCAAAGTGAACCAGCAGGTACCATTTGGAGGAACATGCTTTCGGGGTAAGTGGACGCCTCTTACCTTTGGGAGCGCTTGAAACTCCGTTCAGTGGAGGTGTCACAACAACGGCAATCTTTTCTTAATGGTGGGGGTATGTGGGTAAAACATAAAGCCCGCTACCTGAACAGTGCACAAGACGAGAAGAGGGACAGTGAGAAATTTGGGAAACTAGTCGCAACTCCCTTTCAAAGAACACTTCGCGTTCACTACCTATTGAGCGATGGTGCGTCGCATAAAAGCTCAATTTTGTTTAGCTTTAAATAACAATTGAAACATTGCAGACAGACAATTGAACACAGAGTGGCAAGTGCAGTGTCGTTACAATGGTGTTTCTTTTTTTTTCCAACTCTTGAGCAATTTAAACTCGAGCTTAGTCCGGTGGCGTTAGCAAAAAATTACCCCCCCAAAAAAAAACTCCTCCGACGCGAGGTACGACCTTTGCGAAGCTTCCTAGGCGGACCCTTACTATGACGTCACTGTGCCTCGTGGCTCCGCTCCCAGCACAGCGTTTACACTCCCCCAAAACATGGGTGCGCCGAAAAAGTATAATTCTCGAGGAAGAAGAAGCGCAGCGCGAACGCCGTCTTGTAGCCACTCGGGAGCATGCAAGACTGCTACGATCGAACCCCGAGTGTTGCATCGGAGCCGCGGGCCTAAACGGCAGCGAAGAGCGGAAGACCATATCGTACAACAGCGCAAACACACGAAATGAATTTACGCAAACTCGCCCTATTCGACACTTCACTCGAGCAGAGGATCCCGAGCACCGCAATCGGGATGTGGAGCACAAGCGGAATTGCCGGCGTAACGGCCCGGCTCGTTAAATGGTACAAAGCTGGAGAAACAGCGGAGCTCGGCGTTGACCCCCTTGACACGAGCTGTCAGTGGAGCGGACCGACAGAACGGCCTTGTAAAAATCACCCTTAACGCTTAGCCTAGCTTAGCAACAACATCGCAAAGTCTAACAAAACCGGAAGAAGCTATTGGCCGCTCCCCAGCTCTGCTGTTGCACAACTAGTGCAAGCTGAGCTAAATTTTGTCTTCAGATTTCACTGAGGGCATCCGTCCGTATTTCTCGCATTACAGTTAAAGCCCTCTATTACACATTATCGCCGGTTGTTCCTCTGCTTACATGGGCAACGTTCCCGGATACGTCGGCAAAGTCTGCGTTGGGAAGGCAGGTGCAGGCAGCTACGAATTCCTGATTGTTGGGGGAAGACGTCGAAAAAGGACGTAAACACGGAGGCCGGGAGAACTGACAACCCGCACGCTGACCGAAAAAAATGTTGCAATCTGCAAACAGTCTCCTGGTAACCATGCAAAACTAAGCATAGTAAACATCTTTGATAAAAACGCTGCCGTTTTAGCCAACTTTCTCGCCATAGCTTCACATCAGCTTTCCAGTGAACAAGAAACCACGAAATACTAGATTGTCTGCAAGTCGGGAAGAAACAGAATAGCTCGTACGGGACTCACAAACACAGTGCAGCTGCTGAAATGCTAACGACGTTCGTGTAAACATTAGCCAGGTAGAAGACCCAAATAGATGCGAAATAGTGTCGTTTCGCACGACAAGAGGAGGGGGGGTGGTGACGCTTAACTATCGTTTTGTCCGAATGCAGAACCAAATCAAGGAATGAACGTTCTAGTAATCACATACACAAGGCGCGCTAACTTTCATTTTGTTTTTAGACTTCAACGAGCAGCTGATCACTGATTTTTGGAGTATACAGGGTAGGAACTTCAGAAAGAATAAAAGTTGTCGCTGCCTTTCGTCATCAACTCATACCCTTACCCTGTGGCAAAATAAACTCTCTTAAAAACAAAAAAGGTGTCACTGGTAGAGCGGGGCATCTGATAATGCCCTCTGATTTCAGTTTGTGCTGTGTGTGCAGGCTCCATGTTCGACATGCTGATGATTCGAAGAAGTGTTCAGTCGCGTACGCGGCTTACTTCATGAGCCCGTCGCAGCGCTGCTCGCGGTATAGCAGTAGATGAAAGTTTACGGGCGCTCAGCTCTTGACAATACGGCCAGCATTCGATTCTTTGTTCCCGGGTATAATTTCGTATCATGCGCCGTACTTCTTCCGTAGAATTCTCGTAAAACTTATGCAACATCGCTTGTCTGGGGTAGGAATAAAATCTGCGGCAAGATTTTGACAAGCGTAACTAGCGTGTCAAGTATGACGGGTCCGCTAGCTTATGTAAGCGCACAAAAACGGCATAGTGGATAGCCGTAGCACGACCATTGAGGAGACACTGTTAGTAAATTTCGGGGCAGTGGAATTACAATCAGCTCCATGCATACGCCGACTTCGCGGCGCTGGTCTGTGACACACACCTGGCGCTCATACAGACCGAATGTACCCCACGACAAACACGCGCCGGGGACAACCGGCGTGGTGCACACTGCCCCGCGACGGTGCGCCCCGGCGTTGATCGAGGACAAACTGACCATTTCTGTCCAAGCGCTATCTCTTAAGATATATGAAAGCAACACAGGAAAACGTTCGAAAGTGTCAATAAAGCAGCGTAATGTCAAACAGCGCTACTAGAAAGCACTATTTATTAAGAACAATGATTACATGTACACACAACCCCTATCCGTCACACGTACGATTTCGCAAAAACGTACTTCCACCGCTTCCCCTAAACAGCTACATACAAGCTGATTCTCATCTTCATTAGAGCCATAATGCGAGTGCTATTTCATTCCACCTTCCCGCTACAGCAAAGCATGTTGGTCTTCACCGTTTAGGCACTCTAGTGTCTGTTCATGATAATTCAAAAGAATGAAATGGACGCAAATCTTTAACTATCTGGCCATGCATGCAGCCTTCCTTGCAGCACACGAAGTTCGCGGCCTTATTTACCATCTCTGACCGTTGTTACCGCCCGAGCGGAGCCTGTAGCACCGTTACCCGATGAATTCGCAAACAAGTCATCCTTCAATAAGCAAATATGTTGGGCAAGTTGGTGCATTATGATTAAAAAAAATTGAGCGCGACTTGGACAACGACGGTAAAGGAGGACGACGCGACAAGCGCTCACATGCAACTAACATTTGTTGAGGCATCGTTTGAATAAATCATCATCAGGAACATGAATCATCAGGAGCATGCGCACGCGCACTACGGTACACTACATGGAACGCGTCAACCAGAGAACATGATCAAAGAGACGTTTTCAGAAATTCAAACTAGCTGGCACGCAAAAACACAGAAGTATGGCTGACGCACTTGTCCCCTTTCTCTTAATATAGAACGCTTCCAAAAGCTTCCTCACCACTGCATTATCACTCCTGCCGAGAATTATAATCTGCTCAAAGAAAGGTCTGCATTTTTCCAAAGGACTGACAGGTCTGCAATCTTGGCAATGCGCGGGTAAATGTGCGCGCATGACACCCTCAGTTTTTAGATATTAATTTTAAGTTTTAATCCGACCATGTATGTTCGGTCCGCATGCCCATCAACAGCTTCTCCCATTTTCATCATCTCATTCAGAGACTGTTAAAAGGGCCATAGCGTCTCTGGTTTTAGAATCTCCACTGAAGAAGTCCTGTGCACATGTCGTTCAAGAGAGCTTTGACTCTCAACTGAAGAGACTTCTGTCGGTCGGTTACCCGAGCTATGTCTTGGTGGGTGTTGCCGAAGCCTTGCTGCGTAAAGCCAAAGGCCAAGTAGGTGCGATTCGGCCAGAACAACCTAAGGCGAAGCCTGTTGTTCTGCCCTATATACATAGAGTTACGCACAACCTGAAGAAAGTGGCAGAACGGTACCAAGTGCTGCAGGTGTTTTCTGCTCCACAAAAACTTGGCCGCCTGTGTGCGCAAATTTCCGGCAAGCCCAAACCGAAGAAGTCCGAAAAGAAGCATGCCAAGCGCTTTGTGCCCTGTGACGTCGGGGTAGTCTGCGAGATACCACTTTCATCCGGGGAGGCCTACATCGGCCAGACGGGCAGATGTGTGAATGACCGGGCATGCGAGCATAGTTCTTCTCTTAACAATGATACGCGCGCGCATTTACCCCCGCATTGCCAAGATTGCAGGCCTGTCAGTCCTTTGGAAAAATGCAGACCTTTCTTTGAGCAGATTAGAATTCTCGGCAGGAGTGATAATACAGTGGCGAGGGAGCTTCTGGAAGCGTTCTATATTAAGAGGAAGGGGACAAGTGCGTCAGCCATACTTCAGTGTTTTTGCGTGGCAGCTAGTTTGAATTTCTGAAAACGTCTCTTTGATCATGTTCTCTGGTTGTCGCGTTCTATGTAGTGTACCGAAGTGCGCGTGCGCTTGCTCCTGATGATTCATGTATAAATATGAGACGATGCCTCAATAAATGTTAGTTGCAAGTGAGCGCTTTTCCCGTCGTCCTTCTTTACTGTCGTTGTCCAAGTCGCGCTCAATTTTTTTGAATCAAGTCATCCTTGTGAGCAACAATATGCAGCTCCCTCCACCTTCACACGAGTGCGTCGATACGCCGTCGCTGCAGCAGATGGCGGAGGAAGCCGCTTTCCCGGCGTCTTTCGCCTTCGCGATGTACCTTGGGATTCCACCCAGGAGCACCCTCGACTCTCTCGGTGTGCGCGGGCAACCAAAAATTTCCCCGCGACGGTGCGCCCGGTTTATCGAGGATAAAAGGGCGCACTTGGTGCGCTCCGGTGTGCACCGGTGCGGTTTATCGATGATGCTATAAGATCACGCTAGAAACGTTTACACTCTCGTAAACATATCACATTTGCGAACACAGTGACTCCTCCACATTACCATGTATTTCGAACGCATACAAACGGTAAATTTCAGTCGTGAACGAGCCGCAAAAACAGAGGCGACAGTTGGGAACCGGCTGGAGCGTTCCGCGGTTGCTTTAGAAAGGGACCGCTAGGGGGATGTCAGTGGCGCCCCTACAGGCAGCGCTCGTCTGTCCGGGAAGCGCGGTAGCGACGGTAAAGTCTGCGCTAGTAAGTTACAGGTCACTGCGCAGTCGACTCCCGCAAATACGGTACACGGTAACGTAAGCATGGTAACCGTATGCTAAAACTCTCTAGTATGATCAGAGTGGTTTCTTGGGCGAGTTGGTCATTCATCGTGTAAGTAAGCGCAAAATGGACAAGGACGAACGAAGTGATCGGGACAAGGCGCTACTATCAACTCATTTTATTTTCACTATGATGTCCGATTTTTATACCGGAAGATACACAGCTAAAGAAAGAAAGGAGGAAAGGGGGAGGAGCACAAGCAAGTACAAAAAAACAAAAAGTGAAGGATGCCATTTCAAAGGTCGCGTTACAAATGGACTTTTGCACTTTTGAATTTACCGTGCAAAAGTGCATTTGTAACGCGACCTTTGAAATGTCATACTTCACTTTTTGTTTTTTTGTACTTGCTTGTTCTCCTCCCCCTTTCCTCCTTTCTTTCTTTAGCTGTGTATCTTCCGGTATAAAAATCGGACATCATAGTGAAAATAAAATGAGTTGATAGTAGCGCCGTGTCCCGTTCACTTCGTTCGTCCTTGTCCATTTTGCGCTTACTTACACGATGAATGACCAACTCGCCCAAGAAACCACTCTGATGAAGTATATTTCTAGTACAAGGGGCCCTTTCGACTGTTTTTCCTTAAAGCCTTGCTCCCTCGTCGCGCTCATCGCCATGTGTGAATGCCGTGTACGGGCACTTGGTTTCTGCATTCGACATAACATTTTGCCACCGGAAGTGAACATGTTATTCCAAGGCTTCGATCAATCTCGAGGCCACGGGACAAGAATCTGCAAGATCCTCAGGTCGGAATGGCAACGACAATCACGCCTCTACAAGGACTGCCTGTACCTTCGACTCAAGGGCTCAGCAGGCGGAATGCGTACCAGGGCTCTATGGGCTGAATACTCAAAAATCACCCACAGGACAACGGAATTCATCTGGGATTCGACACTGCACCGAGTGAGGACCCTCGTCCCCAAGAAGCCCCAGCTGGCAAGAAACAAGGTGCATACGTTGGATGGTGTCTCCCTGCCGAAGGACGTCGAGTGAGTGCTCAGCCTCGGACCCACGTTTGCCGTGCAGCCAAGGAAGTCAGCCCCAGAGAAGGTCGCGATGGTGAGACAAGTTGCTAGGTTGGCACATGACTCTGATGTTGAGCGCTGTGTTTCGGAAGGAACTGATGTGTTGTCTCAGCATGGTCACGCTCCCAGGAGCCTGCCTTTAGCACACACTGTTTCCTTCCTGCGGGAGCAGTCGCTCGCGCTGCTAGCGGCCGACAAAGAGGGCGGTTTCGCCGTTTTGCCTACTTCCTTGTATCGTGCAAAAGTGCAGGATGCAATAGATGCTTCCTTTCAGATGAAAAGCAATGTGTGCCTGTCGCGTGTCGGAACATAGGCCAAGAAATTGTGTGAAAAACTAAATCTAAACCTATTGGCCCAGAGTGTTGGTAAAAGACCAAGGGTTGGTTTAAGATTGTTCTTTTCAATGAAGACGCATAAGATTGACTGGCCCCTTAGGGTTATTGTTTCCGAGAGGGACACTTGGCAGAAACCTTTCGCGCTGTTTCTCAAAGAAAAGCTGGAAATATTGGCCATCGAGGATCCGTTCCTTATAAGACGCTCGGAGGACGTCATTAGCTTTTTGAAAGAAAATGACCACAAAGAACTTGTTGCTTTCTCGGTTGACGTGAAAGACTTATACTATTCCATACCGCACGATAATCTCCTCCGTTGCCTGGATGATTGCATTGACCGCTATGATGTCGTACGCTTCCAGAATGCGTGTGGAATCTCGACAAGCAGCTTCCTGGAAATGCTTTCCTTCTACCTGAATTCCACGTACGCGACATGGGAGGGCAGAGTTTCTATTCAGAGAAAAGGCATTTGCATAGGGTCGTGCTTAGCGCCCATCCTGAGCGACTTGTACCTAGGCTCAGTGGACAGGCTCCTAGCTCCTCGCTTAGAGCGGTCGGCCGTCGTTAAGGTGTTCCGATATGTCGACGACTTTCTTGTGGTCCTAGACTGTGGGCGTAGTGCTTTTACGTCCATCGTAACCAGTGTTTTGTCACAGTTTCGACAGTGTCTCGCCCCTCTTGTTCTGACACATGAAACTCCAAGTGAGTGGTCTATAAAATTCCTTGACCTGAAGCTCTCGTTCGGTCCCAATCACGTCTGTTGGGAGTATGATCCGCGTAGCCAGAAACCGATTCTGCCTTTTCAGTCGGCACATTGAAAGCTGACCAAACGTGGGATCGCTAGGCATTGTTTTACCAACGCGCTGATGAAATCCTGCTGCCATGTCGTGGAAGATAGTTTCAAAAAACAGACAGTACGTCTAACATCTGCCGGGTACCCTCCATTTCTTCTGTTGTCAGTCACGGATAAGATGCTTAAACAGCTTAGGAACAAGCCAGACGTAGAACCCAGGGAGAAAGAAAGAGAAAAGTTGAAGTGCGCTGTCGTGCCGTACCTACATGGTATTTCGCACAATCTAAAGAAAATAGGAAAGCGCGTCAACGTTAACGTTGTCTTCTCTGCTCCCAACAAACTGTCGAAGTTAATGAACAGAGTCCCCGCACGGGGCACCTTGAGCAATCTTGGTGACGGTACTGGCGATACCGCGGACCCCGAGCCCCCAAACATACGCTGGATCCAACCGTGGCAATATGTTTATAGGTGGAGGGTTAGAAACCACGAACGGTGGCCGTCGGAGCCCAGGTCAAGCTCCGGCGGATGGGCTCCATGTCTGTTCACCAGGCAGGGAGCTCCGGGACCTCTTTGGCTACCAGGGTAAGGTCAAAGAAGAAAGTACCCCAGTCTCCCTGCTTTTATACTATGCTATATGGCATTTTCAAAACCCCCCCCCAAAAGTGATCGGTCCCTGAAAAGGGGCCGCACCGAAGTATCTTTTGCCCAATTGCCATCTTTAACATTTCCTGAACCGGATAATTTTTCTCGATTTCTTGTGATGGAATCACTCAATCCAACCTACCCTCTAGCATCTCAGTCAGTCTTTTTGATCGCCAAGTATCTTGAAGCCATAGTAGGAAAATCATATAAGTGCAAAAAATAAAGGTCCGGTGAACTCCTCATCGAAATAAATGACAAGCAGCAGTCCACGAAGCTTCTAGCTCAGACTAGACTGGCTGATCTAGACATCAGGGTCACACCCCATCGGAGCCTCAACAGCTCCCAGGGTGTGATATCCGAGACAGATCTTTTGAACGAAACGGATGCGGATCTCCTTGCCGGCTTGAAGGATCAGGGCGTCACTGCCGTGAGACGCATCACTATCCGCAGAGACGACAAGGAGATTCCCACCAAGCACATTATCTTGACTTTCGACCGCGCAGTTCTTCCACAACACATCAATGCAGGTTTTATCCGTTGCTCCATCCGTCCGTACATCCCGAATCCGCGGCGCTGTTTTAAGTGCCAGCGGTTCGGGCACGGTACAACCTCTTGCCGTGGCCGAACGACGTGTGCGAAATGCGCGGCGCACGACCATCCGACTGACAACTGTCCATCCGAAACCCTCACGTGTGTGAACTGCGGCGGTCCGCATGCAGCGTACTCCCGCAAGTGCGAAAAATTTCAAATGGAAAAAAAGATAATTAACATCAAGGTCACGGAGAACATCACCTTCCCAGAGGCGCGAAAGAGGTTCGCCTCTTTCCCTCTGGGGAGGTACGCCGACGCGGCTCGCCGGGGGGCGGAGCGGCGTCTGGTGTCCACAGAGACCCAGTTCAGCGAGTCTGACCTGGTCCCTGCCCCGCCCCCCCCCCCTGGGTTGCCTCTGGCAGCCCAACCCGCCACCACGCCGCTTGCTGAGGCAGCAGCGGTTGTGGTGCAAACGTCTTCCGTCGGGACCGGTGCCGCTCCCGCCTCTGTCTCCCCGTCCTCCAGTGCGTTGGAGGGTACCGAGGTGATGGACACCACGGGCCCCGCACCGGTTCCCACCGCCACCGCACCGCCCGTGCCACCTCTGGCGCCCCGGACGCCCTCGGCGGTGGCGGCTCAAACGAAGGGCTCCCGAGGGGCTGCCAAGTCCGGGGGGCCCGGTCCGTCGGGCACCCCTCGGACATCCGAAGACGACATGGATGTCGGGCCGTTCCTGCTTGCAATGCAGCGCAAGGAACGCGTCCCGACGCCAAAGCCTCCCGACAAGCCAAAAAAGGCGAGAGTCACAGCCCCGAAAGACGACACATAAACAAACACATACACTCCAGTAGCTCTCACACTAAATAATGGGAAGAGAAACCATAATTCAATGGAACTGTAGAGGCCTTCTTACAAATCTTGACGATGTATACGAACTACTGCATGCTAATCAGCCAAGTGTAATGTGTGTTCAGGAAACACATTTGAATTCCAAGCACACAAATTTCTTGAATAGTTACATGGTCTTCAGAAAGGACAGGGATGGCTGCACACACTCTTCTGGCGGTGTGGCCAAAATCGCCCAGAAATCCTTAGCCTGCCACCCTGTCACTTTAAACACTATCCTTGAGGCTGTAGCAATACGCTTGATAATATTTAATAGGTTGATAACGGTATGCTCCATATACATTCCTCCTGATGTTTCACTTTCGAGCTCTGACGTCGAGGCGCTGGTTGACCAGCTGCCCGAACCGTACATTCTAACAGGCGACCTTAATGCTCACAATTCTCTTTGGGGCTCTTCTCGTATGGATGCCCGGGGTCGCCTGATAGAGAGGTTTCTTACATCCTCTGGAGCATGCCTTTTCAACAATAAACAGCCTACATATCATAACATAGGACACAACACATACTCATGTCTTGACTTGGCTATTGGCTCCGCAGTTCTCTTTCCTCTTCTCGAGTGGGGTGTGGGAACTGACCCATATGGCAGTGACCACTTCCCCACCTCACTTACATACATAGGTAAAGGCCCATGCAGTCCATCTTCCCATAATAGGTTCAATGAAACACGAGCTAACTGGAATACATTTACAGAGACATCCCAACTACACCACACATCCATAGGACACCTGCACGTTGAAGAATCTACCCAACTCCTCACGGCGCACATCCTCGACGCCGCCGAAAAGTCCATTCCCCACGCCTCTGGTGCCCCGCGCAACCAGCGGAGGCCGTGGTGGAATGAGGACTGTAGGCGGGCGCGAGAGGCCCAGAACAAGGCGTGGGGTATCGTTCGTCGGTACCCCACGTCGGGAAACCTCCTCTTGTTCAAACCGGCCAGGGCTTTAGGAAAACGTGTGCGCCGTGAGGCAAAACGAGAGAGTTGGCGTACATTCATAACATCAATAAACTCCTACACAGACACAAGGAAAGTATGGACACGAATACGCAAATTCAAGGGACAACAAACAAACAGCCTGCCTCTGGTCAGCACTACAGGGGACACACTCGAAGACCAGGCTGACACACTCGCACAACACTTCCAACACGTGTCCAGTTCAGCACACTACACAAACACTTTCCTGAAACACAAAGCCTGTTGTGAAAAGAAGTCCCTACGCGACAACAACCAATCACAGACTTCTTACAACTCCCTGTTTTCACTACATGAGCTGAGGGCTGCTCTAAGCACGTGTAAACCCTCAGCTCCAGGCCCAGACAACATTACATATACAATGATACAGCACTTACACGCAGACACTCTTGTAACACTCCTTCACCTCTACAACAAGATATTTCTTTCGGGGCACATTCCAAAGTCTTGGAGGAAGGCCATAGTTGTAGTATTCTTGAAAGAAGGGAAGGACCCTTCCTCTCCTGCTAGCTATCGACCCATTGCCCTGACCAGCTGCCTGTGCAAGCTTCTCGAGAAGATGATAAATCGCAGGCTCGTGTACTTCCTTGAGTACAACGGTCTTCTCGAGAGCTGCCAGGCAGACTTCAGGGCGTGGCGATCAACGAACGATCAACTCGTAGCTCTTGAAACATATATAAAGGATGCCTTTGTGCATAAACAATTTTGTCTGACGGTGTTTTTCGACATAGAGAAAGCCTATGACACCGCTTGATGGTACGGTATCCTCAGTGACCTAAAGTCAATCGGTGTTGCGGGCAACATGTTGAACATCCTTTGTAGTTATATGTCGGAGAGAACCTTTCGCGTCAGAGTTGGTCGTGCACTGTCAAATGTTCACGTGCAAGAAAATGGCGTGCCACAAGGTGGAGTGTTGAGCTGCACTCTCTTCATAGTAAAAATGAACTCTCTTGGAAAGGCACTGCCACCTACAATCTCTTATTCCATGTATGTAGATGACGTGCAGATATCCTTTAAATCATTCGCAAGAGTGATGTCTGGGTCCGGGTGGACGCCACGCCTCCTGGAGAATAGAACACAAGAGCTCTTCGCGGGATTAAGATTAAAGCCATTCTTGTCAGCCCAGCCGGCAAGTTTCTTGACGCCGAGCTGGACTTGACGTTCGCAGATGGAATTCCTGTGAACAAGGAACACAAGTTTTTAGGTATTATATTCGACGAAAAACTTACATTCATCCCACATATCAGACAGCTCAAATGCAAATGCTTAAAAACAATGAATATTCTTAAGGTCCTCTCACATCAATCTTATGGGGCCGACAAACAACTCCTGCTGCGCCTGTACACAGCGTTGGTGGGGTCTCGGCTCGACTACGGCAGTGTCGTGTATGGGTCGGCGACAAAGACCGCACTGAGAATGCTCGACCCAGTGCTGCATCTTGGCCTTCGCCTCTCATGTGGCGCATTCCGCACTAGCCCCGCTGAAAGTCTTTATGTCGAGTGCGACAAATGGTGCCTAGGGCATCAGCGGGAGTATGTTGACCTGTTGTATGCATCCAAGATCGTGTCACTGACCAACCATCCTTTTAATCCCATCATGAACGATACATCAAATTTACAACTCTTTTTAAACAGGCCGTCTATTCCCTTACCGTTCTCTCTCAGAGTTAGAGAGGAGGCTAGTGCTTCTGCACTCAATGTCCCCCTTTCAGACACGCACAAGACACCCATTCATAATTTTATCGCACCATGGCATCTTCGTCCTGTAACATGCGACCTGTCATTCATTCGTGTAGAAAAAAATAGGGTGCCCAGGAATGCAATTCTGCAGCACTTCCTGTTCCTGCAGGACAAGTATAGGTGCGCAGAATTCTATAGCGACGCGTCCAAAACTAATTCTACTGTCTCTTGTGCAGCGCACGGACCAAATTTTAGAGTTATCAAAACAATGAATTTTTACAGCAGTATTTACACGGCAGAAGCGTATGGCATTTTACTCGTGTCAAATCACATCCTCGAACATAAGATTCCAAAGTCCATCGTCTACACAGATTCTCTAAGCGTTGTGCAGGCATTGTCATCAGGAAGGTCGTCAAAAAACTATGTAATCAATGTTCTTTTAAAGGTCATAATGACTGCATATGCTTCAGATTTAGAAATAACCATATGCTGGGTACCAGGTCACTGTGGGATCCCTGGCAATGAGACCGCTGATCAAATGGCTAGTGCTGCTGCTCTCATGACCACAGTTGACATAACAACAGTACCTTACACCGACCTAAAGACACACATCAGACGACAGCTTCGTAACACATGGCAACTACATTGGAGTCAACAGACAGACAACAAACTACACGTAATAAAACCACAACTGGGACGCTACATAACTGACTCACACAACAGATACACTGAAGTTGCCCTGGCTAGGCTGCGGATAGGCCACACACATGCGACGCACTCCCACCTGCTCACTGGAACTTCGGGACCCACATGTAGCAGGTGTGGAAAGGGCCTATCCGTAGTCCACATACTAATCACATGCAGAGCACTTGACACAACACGACACAAACATTTCCCTGAATTATACAGACGACACATTCCTTTGCACCCATCATATTTTTTAGCCGACGAACCAATGTTTTCTAGTCAACGTGTTTTTAAGTTTTTAGCTGAGGTAAACTTCCTGCAGCTCTTGTCATATCATGTGTAATCACCCTGGCCCTATACACCAGCCATCTCCATTGTCTTTTGTTTTGCATCACCTTTACTTTTAGTTACATGTTTTTGTACTTACGGTGTGATGAAAACTCAATAACTTCTTTTTTGGCGCTCTTTGCCCTCGTTGGCCTTGCGCCATAAAACACCAACCATCATCATCATCATTAATGAACAGAGTCAATGGAAAAGAAAAAAAGAAAAGCAAGTGCGCAACGCAGCATCGGGACCGGTTCGTGAATTGCTCAGTAGGCACAGTTTATTCTATTCCTCTACCGTGTGACAGGCAGTACGTCGGACAGTCGGGTCGTTGCTTAAACGATCGGCTTAGAGAACACAGGAATAATGTAGATAAGATTAAAGGACATCTGGGCATACACTGCAGAGACTGTAGAAATTGTGAGTGTAAGCCATTTTTTGATAAGACTAGGGTTGTAGCTCGTCACGAGGATCAGTTGACACGAGAAATCATCGAGGCCCACCAGATAGTTTCCTTAAAAGACAACTGCGTTAGCACAGCTTCTTTAGCATTGACAAAGAAAGAGCTGCAATACTTATCAAATCATTAGAATTTACCGTGCAAAAGTGCATTTGTAACGCGACCTTGGAAATGTCATCCTTCACTTTTTGTTTTTTTGTACTTGCTTGTGCTCCTTTCCTCCTTTCTTTCTTTAGCTGTGTATCTTCCGGTATAAAAATCGGACATCATAGTGAAAATAAAATGAGTTGATAGTAGCGCCGTGTCCCGTTCACTTCGTTCGTCCTTGTCCATTTTGCGCTTACTTACACGATGAATGACCAACTCGGCCAAGAAACCACTCTGATGAAGTATATTTCTAGTACAAGGGGCCCTTTCGACTGTTTTTCCTTAAAGCCTTGCTCCCTCGTCGCGCTCATCGCCATGTGTGAATGCCGTGCACGGGCACTTGGTTTCTGCATTCGACATAACATTTTGCCACCGGAAGTGAACAAGTTATTCCAAGGCTTCGATCCATCTCGAGGCCACGGGACAAGAATCTGCAAGATCCTCAGGTCGGAATGGCAACGACAATCACGCCTCTACAAGGACTGCCTGTACCTTAGACTCAAGGGCTCAGCAGGCGGAATGCGTACCAGGGCTCTATGGGATGAATACTCAAAAATCACCCACAGGACAACGGAGTTCATCTGGGATTCGACACTGCACCGACTGAGGACCCTCGTCCCCAAGAAGCCCCAGCTGGCAAGAAACAAGGTGCATACGTTGGATGGTGTCTCCCTGCCGAAGGACGTCGAGTGCGTGCTCAGCCTCGGACCCAAGTTTGCCGTGCCGGCAAGGAAGTAAGCGCCAGAGAAGGTCGCGATGGTGAGACAAGTTGCTAGGTTGGCACATGACTCTGATGTTGAGCGCTGTGTTTCGGAAGGAACTGGTGTGTTGTCTCAGCATGGTCACGCTCCCAGGAGCCTGCCCTTAGCACGCACTGTTTCCTTCCTGCGGGAGCAGTCGCTCGCGCTGCTAGCGGTCGACAAAGAGGGCGGTTTCGCCGTTTTGCCTACTTCCTTGTATCGTGCAAAAGCGCAGTATGCAATAGATGCTTCCTTTCAGATGAAAAGCAATGTGTGCCTGTCGCGTGTCGGAACAGAGGCCAAGAAATTGTGTGAAAAACTAAATCTAAACCTATTGGCCCAGAGTGTTGGTAAAAGACCAAGCGTTGGTTTAAGAATGTTCTTTTCAATGAAGACGCATAAGATTGACTGGCCTCTTAGGGTTATTGTTTCCGAGAGGGACACTTGGCAGAAACCTTTCGCGCTGTTTCTCAAAGAAAAGCTGGAAATATTGGCCATCGAGGATCCGTTCCTTATAAGACGCTCGGAGGACGTCATTAGCTTTTTGAAAGAAAATGACCACAAAGAACTTGTTGCTTTCTCGGTTGACGTGAAAGACTTATACTATTCCATACCGCACGATAATCTGCTCCGTTGCCTGGATGATTGCATTGACCGCTATGATGCCGTACGCTTCCAGAATGCGTGTGGAATCTCGACAAGCAGCTTCCTGGAAATGCTTTCCTTCTACCTGAATTCTACGTACGCGACATGGGAGGGCAGAGTTTATATTCAGAGAAAAGGCATTTGCATAGGGTCGTGCTTAGCGCCCATCCTGAGCGACTTGTACCTAGGCTCACTGGACAGGCTCCTAGCTCCTCGCTTAGAGCGGTCGGCCGTCGTTAAGGTGTTCCGATATGTCGACGACTTTCTTGTGGTCCTAGACTGTGGGCGTAGTGCTTTTACGTCCATCGTAACCAGTGTTTTGTCTTAGTTTCGACAGTGTCTCGCCCCTCTTGTTCTGACACATGAAACTCCAAGTGAGTGGTCTATAAAATTCCTTGACCTGAGGCTCTCGTTCGGTCCCAATCACGTCTGTTGGGAGTATGATCCGCGTAGCCAGAAACCGATTCTGCCTTTTCAGTCGGCACATTGAAAGCTGACCAAACGTGGGATCGCTAGGCATTGTTTTACCAACGCGCTGATGAAATCCTGCTGCCATGTCGTGGAAGATAGTTTCAAAAAACAGACAGTACGTCTAACATCTGCCGGGTACCCTCCATTTCTTCTGTTGTCGGTCACGGATAAGATGCTTAAACAGCTTAGGAACAAGCCAGACGTGGAACCCAGGGAGAAAGAAAGAGAAAAGTTGAAGTGCGCTGTCGTGCCGTACCTACATGGTATTTCGCACAATCTAAAGAAAGTAGGAAAGCGCGTCAACGTTAACGTTGTCTTCTCTGCTCCCAACAAACTGTCGAAGTTAAGGAACAGAGTCAATGGAAAAGAAAAAAAGAAAAGCAAGTGCGCAACGCAGCATCGGGACCGGTTCGTGAATTGCTCAGTAGGCACAGTTTATTCTATTCCTCTACCGTGTGGCAGGCAGTACGTCGGACAGTCGGGTCGTTGCTTAAACGATCGGCTTAGAGAACACAGGAATAATATAGATAAGATTAAAGGACATCTGGGCATACACTGCAGAGACTGTAGAAATTGTGAGTGTAAGCCATTTTTTGATAAGACTAGGGTTGTAGCTCGTCACGAGGATCAGTTGACACGAGAGATCATCGAGGCCCACCAGATAGTTTCCTTAAAAGACAACTGCGTTAGCACAGCTTCTTTAGCATTGACAAAGAAAGAGCTGCAATACTTATCAAATCATTAGAATTTACCGTGCAAAAGTGCATTTGTAACGCGACCTTGGAAATGTCATCCTTCACTTTTTGTTTTTTTGTACTTGCTTGTGCTCCTTTCCTCCTTTCCTTCTTTAGCTGTGTATCTTCCGGTATAAAAATCGGACATCATAGTGAAAATAAAATGAGTTGATAGTAGCGCCGTGTCCCGTTCACTTCGTTCGTCCTTGTCCATTTTGCGCTTACTTACACGATGAATGACCAACTCGGCCAAGAAACCACTCTGATGAAGTATATTTCTAGTACAAGGGGCCCTTTCGACTGTTTTTCCTTAAAGCCTTGCTCCCTCGTCGCGCTCATCGCCATGTGTGAATGCCGTGCACGGGCACTTGGTTTCTGCATTCGACATAACATTTTGCCACCGGAAGTGAACAAGTTATTCCAAGGCTTCGATCCATCTCGAGGCCACGGGACAAGAATCTACAAGATCCTCAGGTCGGAATGGCAACGACAATCACGCCTCTACAAGGACTGCCTGTACCTTAGACTCAAGGGCTCAGCAGGCGGAATGCGTACCAGGGCTCTATGGGATGAATACTCAAAAATCACCCACAGGACAACGGAGTTCATCTGGGATTCGACACTGCACCGACTGAGGACCCTCGTCCCCAAGAAGCCCCAGCTGGCAAGAAACAAGGTGCATACGTTGGATGGTGTCTCCCTGCCGAAGGACGTCGAGTGCGTGCTCAGCCTCGGACCCAAGTTTGCCGTGCCGGCAAGGAAGTAAGCGCCAGAGAAGGTCGCGATGGTGAGACAAGTTGCTAGGTTGGCACATGACTCTGATGTTGAGCGCTGTGTTTCGGAAGGAACTGGTGTGTTGTCTCAGCATGGTCACGCTCCCAGGAGCCTGCCTTTAGCACGCACTGTTTCCTTCCTGCGGGAGCAGTCGCTCGCGCTGCTAGCGGCCGACAAAGAGGGCGGTTTCGCCGTTTTGCCTACTTCCTTGTATCGTGCAAAAGCGCAGTATGCAATAGATGCTTCCTTTCAGATGAAAAGCAATGTGTGCCGGTCGCGTGTCGGAACAGAGGCCAAGAAATTGTGTGAAAAACTAAATCTAAACCTATTGGCCCAGAGTGTTGGTAAAAGACCAAGCGTTGGTTTAAGAATGTTCTTTTCAATGAAGACGCATAAGATTGACTGGCCTCTTAGGGTTATTGTTTCCGAGAGGGACACTTGGCAGAAACCTTTCGCGCTGTTTCTCAAAGAAAAGCTGGAAATATTGGCCATCGAGGATCCGTTCCTTATAAGACGCTCGGAGGACGTCATTAGCTTTTTGAAAGAAAATGACCACAAAGAACTTGTTGCTTTCTCGGTTGACGTGAAAGACTTATACTATTCCATACCGCACGATAATCTGCTCCGTTGCCTGGATGATTGCATTGACCGCTATGATGCCGTACGCTTCCAGAATGCGTGTGGAATCTCGACAAGCAGCTTCCTGGAAATGCTTTCCTTCTACCTGAATTCCACGTACGCGACATGTGAGGGCAGAGTTTATATTCAGAGAAAAGGCATTTGCATAGGGTCGTGCTTAGCGCCCATCCTGAGCGACTTGTACCTAGGCTCACTGGACAGGCTCCTAGCTCCTCGCTTAGAGCGGTCGGCCGTCGTTAAGGTGTTCCGATATGGCGACGACTTTCTTGTGGTCCTAGACTGTGGGCGTAGTGCTTTTACGTCCATCGTAACCAGTGTTTTGTCACAGTTTCGACAGTGTCTCGCCCTCTTGTTCTGACACATGAAACTCCAAGTGAGTGGTCTATAAAATTCCTTGACCTGAGGCTCTCGTTCGGTCCCAATCACGTCTGTTGGGAGTATGATCCGCGTAGCCAGAAACCGATTCTGCCTTTTCAGTCGGCACATTGAAAGCTGACCAAACGTGGGATCGTTAGGCATTGTTTTACCAACGCGCTGATGAAATCCTGCTGCCATGTCGTGGAAGATAGTTTCAAAAAACAGACAGTACGTCTAACATCTGCCGGGTACCCTCCATTTCTTCTGTTGTCGGTCACGGATAAGATGCTTAAACAGCTTAGGAACAAGCCAGACGTGGAACCCAGGGAGAAAGAAAGAGAAAAGTTGAAGTGCGCTGTCGTGCCGTACCTACATGGTATTTCGCACAATCTAAAGAAAGTAGGAAAGCGCGTCAACGTTAACGTTGTCTTCTCTGCTCCCAACAAACTGTCGAAGTTAAGGAACAGAGTCAATGGAAAAGAAAAAAAGAAAAGCAAGTGCGCAACGCAGCATCGGGACCGGTTCGTGAATTGCTCAGTAGGCACAGTTTATTCTATTCCTCTACCGTGTGGCAGGCAGTACGTCGGACAGTCGGGTCGTTGCTTAAACGATCGGCTTAGAGAACACAGGAATAATGTAGATAAGATTAAAGGACATCTGGGCATACACTGCAGAGACTGTAGAAATTGTGAGTGTAAGCCATTTTTTGATAAGACTAGGGTTGTAGCTCGTCACGAGGATTAGTTGACACGAGAGATCATCGAGGCCCACCAGATAGTTTCCTTAAAAGACAACTGCGTTACCACAGCTTCTTTAGCATTGACAAAGAAAGAGCTGCAATACTTATCAAATCATTAGAATTTACCGTGCAAAAGTGCATTTGTAACGCGACCTTGGAAATGTCATCCTTCACTTTTTGTTTTTTTGTACTTGCTTGTGCTCCTTTCCTCCTTTCTTTCTTTAGCTGTGTATCTTCCGGTATAAAAATCGGACATCATAGTGAAAATAAAATGAGTTGATAGTAGCGCCGTGTCCCGTTCACTTCGTTCGTCCTTGTCCATTTTGCGCTTACTTACACGATGAATGACCAACTCGGCCAAGAAACCACTCTGATGAAGTATATTTCTAGTACAAGGGGCCCTTTCGACTGTTTTTCCTTAAAGCCTTGCTCCCTCGTCGCGCTCATCGCCATGTGTGAATGCCGTGCACGGGCACTTGGTTCCTGCATTCGACATAACATTTTGCCACCGGAAGTGAACAAGTTATTCCAAGGCTTCGATCCATCTCGAGGCCACGGGACAAGAATCTGCAAGATCCTCAGGTCGGAATGGCAACGACAATCACGCCTCTACAAGGACTGCCTGTACCTTAGACTCAAGGGCTCAGCAGGCGGAATGCGTACCAGGGCTCTATGGGATGAATACTCAAAAATCACCCACAGGACAACGGAGTTCATCTGGGATTCGACACTGCACCGACTGAGGACCCTCGTCCCCAAGAAGCCCCAGCTGGCAAGAAACAAGGTGCATACGTTGGATGGTGTCTCCCTGCCGAAGGACGTCGAGTGCGTGCTCAGCCTCGGACCCAAGTTTGCCGTGCCGGCAAGGAAGTAAGCGCCAGAGAAGGTCGCGATGGTGAGACAAGTTGCTAGGTTGGCACATGACTCTGATGTTGAGCGCTGTGTTTCGGAAGGAACTGGTGTGTTGTCTCAGCATGGTCACGCTCCCAGGAGCCTGCCTTTAGCACGCACTGTTTCCTTCCTGCGGGAGCAGTCGCTCGCGCTGCTAGCGGCCGACAAAGAGGGCGGTTTCGCCGTTTTGCCTACTTCCTTGTATCGTGCAAAAGCGCAGTATGCAATAGATGCTTCCTTTCAGATGAAAAGCAATGTGTGCCGGTCGCGTGTCGGAACAGAGGCCAAGAAATTGTGTGAAAAACTAAATCTAAACCTATTGGCCCAGAGTGTTGGTAAAAGACCAAGCGTTGGTTTAAGAATGTTCTTTTCAATGAAGACGCATAAGATTGACTGGCCTCTTAGGGTTATTGTTTCCGAGAGGGACACTTGGCAGAAACCTTTCGCGCTGTTTCTCAAAGAAAAGCTGGAAATATTGGCCATCGAGGATCCGTTCCTTATAAGACGCTCGGAGGACGTCATTAGCTTTTTGAAAGAAAATGACCACAAAGAACTTGTTGCTTTCTCGGTTGACGTGAAAGACTTATACTATTCCATACCGCCCGATAATCTGCTCCGTTGCCTGGATGATTGCATTGACCGCTATGATGCCGTACGCTTCCAGAATGCGTGTGGAATCTCGACAAGCAGCTTCCTGGAAATGCTTTCCTTCTACCTGAATTCCACGTACGCGACATGTGAGGGCAGAGTTTATATTCAGAGAAAAGGCATTTGCATAGGGTCGTGCTTAGCGCCCATCCTGAGCGACTTGTACCTAGGCTCACTGGACAGGCTCCTAGCTCCTCGCTTAGAGCGGTCGGCCGTCGTTAAGGTGTTCCGATATGGCGACGACTTTCTTGTGGTCCTAGACTGTGGGCGTAGTGCTTTTACGTCCATCGTAACCAGTGTTTTGTCACAGTTTCGACAGTGTCTCGCCCTCTTGTTCTGACACATGAAACTCCAAGTGAGTGGTCTATAAAATTCCTTGACCTGAGGCTCTCGTTCGGTCCCAATCACGTCTGTTGGGAGTATGATCCGCGTAGCCAGAAACCGATTCTGCCTTTTCAGTCGGCACATTGAAAGCTGACCAAACGTGGGATCGCTAGGCATTGTTTTACCAACGCGCTGATGAAATCCTGCTGCCATGTCGTGGAAGATAGTTTCAAAAAACAGACAGTACGTCTAACATCTGCCGGGTACCCTCCATTTCTTCTGTTGTCGGTCACGGATAAGATGCTTAAACAGCCTAGGAACAAGCCAGACGTGGAACCCAGGGAGAAAGAAAGAGAAAAGTTGAAGTGCGCTGTCGTGCCGTACCTACATGGTATTTCGCACAATCTAAAGAAAGTAGGAAAGCGCGTCAACGTTAACGTTGTCTTCTCTGCTCCCAACAAACTGTCGAAGTTAAGGAACAGAGTCAATGGAAAAGAAAAAAAGAAAAGCAAGTGCGCAACGCAGCATCGGGACCGGTTCGTGAATTGCTCAGTAGGCACAGTTTATTCTATTCCTCTACCGTGTGGCAGGCAGTACGTCGGACAGTCGGGTCGTTGCTTAAACGATCGGCTTAGAGAACACAGGAATAATGTAGATAAGATTAAAGGACATCTGGGCATACACTGCAGAGACTGTAGAAATTGTGAGTGTAAGCCATTTTTTGATAAGTCTAGGGTTGTACCTCGTCACGAGGATCAGTTGACACGAGAGATCATCGAGGCCCACCAGATAGTTTCCTTAAAAGACAACTGCGTTAGCACAGTTTCTTTAGCATTGACAAAGAAAGAACTGCAATACTTATCAAATCATTAGAATTTACCGTGCAAAAGTGCATTTGTAACGCGACCTTTGAAATGTCATCCTTGACTTTTTGTTTTTTTGTACTTGCTTGTGCTCCTCCCCCTTTCCTCCTTTCTTTGTTTAGCTGTGTATCTTCCGGTATAAAAATCCGACATCATAGTGAAAATAAAATGAGTTGATAGTAGCGCCGTGTCCCGTTCACTTCGTTCGTCCTTGTCCATTTTGCGCTTACTTACACGATGGTCTCTAGTATGAACCACCGACCCAGCACAGTTTAAATGCCGACCTCCTCTTGTTGTTTGCAAATGGTTCTTTTTATTCAAGGATAATTAAGTAAATAATGTTCTTACCAATATGTCCTGCATTATTGATTTCCGGTTTTATTGGTTCAGCCTTTTTATATTAGTTTGTTGAAAACCGGACGACGTTTCCAATGCATTTTTGCATTTATGTCATTGTCATGCAATAAATTGATTTATGTACAAATACAAAAGAAATACAAAAATGCCTGCGAGGAGTTAAGCATACTCCTATTTCGTGTTGCATCATAGGACAAGCGATTTTCTCCCGTATGGGGCTGCTTTTGTTAGGTGAAAGCAAGATTATCTCGATTGCTTGAGATACTGCAGCTGCAGATCCCTGCACCCGACATTGCGCGTGCGCATGGCATAGGCCAGTATTCCTCGGTCAAAAACCGTTCCATTGTGGTCATACGAATCGGCCAGCACCCTCGTACTTTCCCGCATCACTCCTCGGCTGTGCGGCGAAGCCACTGCGTGCGCCTTTCGGACGTCAGGCGCCACGTTGTCGGTGACAAGTTTCGACAAGCCGAGTCAGACGCTTCGCTTTCGGTGCATTTCAAAACTTCGGCGGCTGCCGGCGAGGCTCGTCTCAACGTTCTTCAAGGACACAGAGCTCCGCGAACTCAGCGGAGTCCTGCTCTCTCCCCTCTCTCGGACTCAACGTGCGCCGAGGCTACCGACTGTCACGAACTCTGGAAAAAGCGTTGTGTGTGTCTGTGACGTTCATGGCGCGTTGCCGCTTGTTGGCGTTTTGACTGTTACCGCTTTTGGGTATAAATAGAGCTGCGCAAGCGCTGTAATTCATTCCTGTTAGAGCAGCGAATCCATGCTGTCGCTCTGCTCGAGTCCTGTATTGTAACCGCGCCCGTCGGGGCATTGTTCTTTGACTTCGGCTCACCTCTCGCTATGAAGTAAACAGTTACGTTGGCCTGTCAGCTCTGGACATCTTCCCGGCTGCAGTCGGCCTTGGCGGTCGCAACAACTGGTTGGCAGCGGTGGGATGGCAACTTCGTAACACCTGGAGCCAGCGGTGCGAGACCCAACACCTCTGACGTCGAGGCGGCTTCGGACTTCGCAGAATTCACGGCGGTCAATGGTGAGTGCGGGACTTTTCTTTACTGAGTTTTACCAGGCTTCTGAGGATAGCTGGTAGGGCGTGTGTTTTTGTCGCGTGGGTTATTCGCGGAAAAAGTTTTTGAGCAGTGGGAAAGCAGTACTCTAGACCGGCCATGAATTTGAAAGCGTTGAAAAAACCGCAGTTGTTGGAGCTTGCAAAAGAGGTGCGCTTGGATGTTACGAATACGCTGAGAAAGCCAGAGCTGATACAGGCTATACTCGCTGTTGGGGCTGACGATGACGAGCTGTCTGAGTGCATTGAGCTGATCAATGACAGGGAGACCGCTAAACGTCAGGCTGCAGAGGCAGAGGCTGAGCGCCAGCGTGAGGAACGCGAGAGGCAGAAACAGGAACAACAGGAGGAAAAGAGACGAGAGAGAGAGAGCATGAGCTCCTACTCGATCGTGAAAAGCGACAGCATGAGCTTGAGATGAAGCGTCTAGACGTCGAGGCGTCTCGACCTAGACGTCAGAGTGACAGCAGCGCGCCAAGCGTGCAGTCTGCGGCGACTGAGCGACCTATGTTGCGAATGTGTGACCTAATGCGACCCTACAAGGTAGGAGAATACATCGGTCTTTTTTTTGGTCAACTTCGAGCGTACGTGTGCGAGGGCCCAGTTTCACCGAGACTCATGGCCGCAAAAGCTGTTTACGCTTTTGCCAGGTGAGGCATCCGACGTGATGGTCCGCTTGCCAAAGGAGGAGGCGGAGGACTATGAGAAAGTCAAGTCTAGCCTCCTGCGTAAGTACAGGCTGTCAGCAGAGGCGTTTCGCCAGAAGTTCCGTGAAGCCGAGAAAGCTAAGGGTGAGTCGTACTCGGAGTTCGCCTACAAGCTGAGGGCTAGTATGGAAGAGCGACTCAAAGAGGCAAAGGCTTTCGGAGAGCACGACAAGGTAGTTGAGTGCTTCGGTCTTGAGCAGTTTTACCGCCGTCTACCAGAAACCCTGAGACTCTCGGTGCAGATAGGCCAGGGGTAAATACTGTGGATCAGGCAGCTCAACTAGCCGAGGAGTTCGTCGCACGTCGAGGTGCGCAGGGGCCGAAAGACGGCCAAAAAGAGTTCAGGCCGAGGCCTGATTAGTCAGGGACGAAAGCAGAGCTCCCCAGGAAGACGGTGGAGCAAGGGAAGTCGTTGACGTGGATAGAGAAACTGTCCACGATAATGAAAAGAGAGCAGCAGACGCTGAGGAGCAGCGCAGAAAGCAAGCTTTTGAGGCGCGCTGACAAGCTGCGTGTTACAACTGTGGCGAGAAGGGACATTTCGCCGCTAGTTGCAAAAAGGGAAAACTAGTCTTTCACGTGCTAAATCAGAGTGAGGACAGCAGACAGATTCTGGAGCCGTACGTACGGGAGCTTGTCGTCAACGGTAGACCATGCCGAGTTCTTCGTGACTCCGCGGCGACGGTAGACATGGTCCACCCTTCGTACGTTGAACCGGATCAGCTAACGGGGCAGTGTGTTTGGGTGAAGCCAGCCGTAGGAGTACGAAACGAGCACCTGCCGATTGCTAAGGTCAGCATCGAAGGTCCGTTTGGTGAACTTGTGACGCAGGCAGCAGTATCCCCTCAACTTCTTCCGGAGTACAAGTACCTATTCTCGAACAGGTCGGATCAGCTGTTAAGCGACAAGGGGTACAATTTCGAGAAACTGCCGAGGAAAGAACCAGCTGTGCTGTGCTCGCTGCGAAGCGCTCATGTAATGTTAGTGTCGCCACCTCTGTGAGGAATGGCGAAACTCAGACAGAAAGCGATGATTGGGCGTTTCCGGAGGCTCACGACAGAGGGCAATGTAAGTCCACTGATAGCGGAAATGTGTTGGCTTCGGAGATCTCGGCAGGGTGTTTAGATGGTTCAAATTCGCGGGAGGCCTTGGGAACGGCTACTGGTCTGAACATGAACACTTCGCGAGATAGCGAGGTTTCATTGGAATGCGTAAGCCATGAGGCTACTGAAAGGCAACACGAGTCCGCCGAAACGGAGGTTGTTCCTTCGGACGGTAGTGCAGAAACGAGCGACGTGGTGGGAAAGCCTGCAGTCGAGGCAGCCGACGGTTTGCAGGGTTCAGTTGGGAGTCATGACGATCTCGCCACTGAGCAAGCCGATTCCTTCCTGCCACCAGCTCAGGTAGCTGACCTCGAGCAACGGCCAGCCGAGCTCGTAGAGATTCAGACGTCCGGGGTGGCTGAGCCGTCTTTTGACACAGGGCAGCCTGGTTGTAGTGTAGTTCTGACAGTGAGGAAGGAGAACGGGAACACGCGTTCGCGTGCCGAGGCTGTCGCTGAAAGCGCGAGGGACGACGAGGTAGTGACTGTTGGGAACTGCAACATGTCTAAAGAGCTCGTCGTGCCCGTGTCACTCCCAGCTGATTCTCCCGACGATAGGCCAATATGGGCTAAGCTAGTTGAGATTTCGGTGGCGCCTGTGGCTGAGCCGAAGTCGGGAACCGATCAGCCTAGAGGAGAGAACGTAAACACGTTCCGATGTTCGCTTGCCGAACGCGTTGGTAAAAAGGCGAGCAAGAAAGATAGAGGCGAAATTTCCGCACGTAGTTGTGGCGCGTGTTTCAGTGCGGGCACGCCAAGGGGCAAAGACGTGACCTCGCATCGCGCCAAGGGAACGCCGCCTCCAAGAAGGAGCGCGCGCCTAACGTATGAACGCTGGAAAATCGCGCTCGCTCCTCCGCGCGCTCGGCCTTTGTCGAAAACAAGGGCCGGTGTCCTTTCACGCGGTCGCATCAGTCGCTTTCAGGAAGCAGGCGCACCTAAAGTGCGGTACAAAAAGGGAAAAACTCAAGGCAATGATAAGAGCTCGAATCGCAGCTCTCAGCGCGAGAAGGGGCCTGTAGACGCCTGACTTTCTGAAGTTCATTTTTTTTCCTGACGCAGGTTTCGCCCTTTACGATCACATTTCTTTTTGTGTGGGACATTTCCAATCACGCGAAATTTCACCTTTCAAGTTTGTTAACTTGTGCACTTGCTGGGCTAAAATATAACTAGAGTAGTTAGTCATTCGCGCATTTTTTCGCAACTAAAAGCCTGGTAGATCTTCAGTGTGGATTTGTCTTCGCACTTGCCGGCGATGCGGTTGTGTCTTCCTGTGTTGCTCTGTTGCTTGCCTGACCAAGCCAGAGATGTTCTTGGGGCACCACTACTCGTCCCGTGACCGGCCCGGTGAAGCTCCAGCACGGTGTCGTACAGCCCAGGCCTGGAGTCGAGCGTCTGCCGAGCACTTCACTTCGACAGCATCCCTCCGGACAACGGTTGAAGACCCTTATCCATCGGGATCTCGGACCCCCGCCGGAGAAGCTGTTACAAATCGGCCAGCACCGCCTTACTTTACCGCATCACTCCTCGACTGTGCGGCGAAGCCACTGCGTGTGCCTTTCTGACGTCAGGCGCCACCATGTCGGTGACAAGTTTTGGCAAGCCGAGTCAGACGCTTCGCTTTCGGCGCATTTCAAAACTTCCGCGGCTGCCGGCGAGGCTCGTCTCAACGTTCTTCAAGGACACATAGGCCCCGCGAACTCAGCGGAGTCCTGCTCTCTCCCCTCTCTCGGACTCGACGTGCGCCGAGGCTACCGACTGTCACGAACTCTGGAAAGAGCGTTGTGTGTGTCTGTGACGTTCGTGGCATGTTGCCGCTTGTTGGCGTTTTACCGTTACCGCTTTTGGGCATAAATAGAGCTGCGCAAGCGCTGTAATTCATTCCTGTTAGAGCAGCGAATCCATGTTGTCGCTCTGCTCGAGTCCTGTATTGTAACCTCACCCGTCGAGGCATTGTTCTTTGGCTTCGGCTCACCTCTCGGTATGAAGTAAGCAGTTACGTTAGCATACAGCTTCTGGACTTCTTCACGGCTGCAACAGCGGCTGGCCGCTCGCATCATACACGCTACCATTCGTATGTCGGAGGCCACGGAGCTCTGATCGGGTGACCCCCACTCGGTCGCTACAGTGGTTAAATTTTCGGTTTTCAAAACTAAAGAACTGATTCAGGTCTTTGCTAACCGCACGGATTTTAATATAAGCCTTCTCTCTTTCTACGCGCATTGCACGTAAAAAACTGCTCGAGTTCGGTAAAGGTTTGAAAACTTCATACAAACTGCGCCACAACAAGCTTATTTCCGACGGGAAACACTACGTGTGCTGTGCAGGTGCAGATTCTGTCCTCGATGTTCGTGCAGTTGTTTAGTGTCTTCGTGCGGTTGCCTCTCCGAATGGTGCGTCTACATCACCGAGGTCGACGCGTTCGGGACATGTGTATGGTTAGCCCAGCGGTAGCTAGGATAACGCGAGTGGTAGTGGCCGTACCCGCAAGGTATCTTTTCTGTATACTAACATCCGTAGCCTGTATCAAAAGAAGGATAGAAGTAATGCATTAATCAATGATTCTGAAGCCGATATAGTCGCACTGACGGGGACTTGGCTCAGGAGCAAAATATCGACGAATGAGTTATTTCAGTGTGACAACTTTGTGGTATATCGACGTGATCGCAGCAATAGGACAGGTGTTGGTGTATTAATTGCAATCAATGACCAGTTAAAATCTTTTGTAATCTCTGTAACTACTGACCTTGAAGTTATCTGATGCTGCTTAACGTTCAATTATAAGAACGTTATTCTCAATTGGCGCCACTTGTCGGTCTCCATCCTCTGCTACCGGTTTTTGTGAAGGTCTTCACGATAATTTAAATGAAACTGTGGTACGATATTCAGGAGTAGAAATTTTTTTGGTTGGTGACTTCAATCGTCCCAGTATTTAATGGCTGTATTCCACTCCTTTAGTCGAACCTGCATCTGCTGAAGCGTCATGTTTTCTGGACGTTTGCTCCATTTTTAACTTATCCCAGCTTGTCTATCAGCCAACCCGTGTAACACCGAAAACATCGTCCTTGCTTGATCTCGTCCTGACATCTGCCTCAGATATCATTTCATTAATAACACACATCCCCGGCTTGAGCGACAATACAGTTTGCTCTTTCCCTTCCTGCTAAAAGAAAACAGAAGCGCATAAAAAGCATCAGGGACTACAATATAGCCAACTTCGAAACTATTAATATGAGGCTTTGTATATTTCTTGATAGATTGCTGCCACGTTTATTACAAAGAACTCAGCGTTGAATACATATGGAATTCCTTCAAACAACAGGTATATCAATTAATCATCAAACTTATATCATTACGGCGCGTTTATAGCAAGACTAATGCTCCCTGTTTTACCCGATATTTGGAACGATTGCTTAACAAAAACGTCAGGCTCTATCGTACTGCCAAGACCCGCAGCGCTGGTCAGCCTACAAACTACCAGCCCCATCTTACGCTAAGTCCCTTCAAACTGCAAAACGTACCTTTTTTCAGTCAACTTTAACGGGACGGACAACCGATTTTTGTCGCGTATATGTTCTCCAGCTTATATGAAAGGCAGTGTATAAAATATCCCGGTAATCATAAGCAATTTCTAAACAAATTGGCGGAAATGATTTTAATTTGGCAGCAAACTTCTTGAAATCGAAGAGGTGCGGTTCCTAGTGTCGAAACTTGACACTCCAATATGTGTCTCTGTCACGTGACGTGCAAACCTAGAAGCTACTGTAACTGCTCAAATGTTTATTTACGTATTGAAAACCTTTTAACACAAGTACTTCTACAAGGTTAAATTGTATATGTATTTCTAAACATTATTAAAAAAAATTAAGGACACGCCGCCCGCCGTCGCTGGCTAACTAAGCCTCCATGCCCAGAATCAACGGCAGCGTTCAGTAAACAGACCCCGTAAGAAACTGACAATTCTGCCTGCGTCAGGGGCGTTTGGTCTGCCGAAATATTTGATTTCAGTTTCCAAATATTGCAAAGGCAGCTTTAAAAAATCGCGCCAATCCACCCCGTAAATGTGGTTGGAAAGCAAAGCTGTAAACGGCACCCATGACGATTTCCCATTGACGTCACTTGAATTCACTCACATCGCTCTACAAATAGTAAAACCAGAGAAAAGTGAATTAACAACGCCACACTTAACAACGCCATTTATTACTTCAAAGAGATATTCTTGGTAAGGTTAAATCAATGCATGATGCATGAACGGTGTTTGGTTGAGTTGTATTGGTGTAGCACAAGCATGGAAACGTTTTTTTATAAAATTATAGCTCTCACCCGGTGTAGACGATCTGACTTCTCTGTCTCTGCGCCGAAGACGGAGGCGGCGAGATTGGTGGCAGAGAAGGAGCAGGAGGCGGAAGATATACTTCTGTTCAGATTTCTGATCGCCCCAGAGTGCAGTGTGGGGCCATATTCATTCCCCGCGGACTGTGTTCTGTCCACCTTCTGGAGCTTTGTAGGTAGAGAGGGCCCGGACAGCAGCATCTCCCATTGCGCTTGTTGGGTACTTGACGGAAAGAGAGGAGGGTACTCACGGCTAAAGTCGCACACCCCGATTACGGGGCCGAGTGTTCCTACTTCTGAGCAAAATTTACATTCAGAGTCGTAGCGATTCGGATTCATTATTTGAAAATGCGTAGGCTGTGGGAAGGAGCCCGGATTGTGTGAGCCGTAGGGTAGTTTGTTGTTCCTGGGAAAGGTAAGGGTAAGGCGAAGTTACGGTCTGTCTCACAAGGTGATAATGCTGTGTTATCTCCCTGAGCGTGACAAGCGGATGACTGTCCTCGTGCAGCTCCATAGCACGGGAGTTAAAAGCGCAGTCTTGTCGGGTGGGCATTTTTGTTGCCCTCCATTGAAACGTGAGGGGGTGTCCAGATGACCTGTATGTAACCGCTTGGGGAGTGGTTTTTTAGCACGCGCAGCGCAGGTCAGGACACCCAACTCGACTGGTTATTCCAGTAGGCTTGCTTGGAATCGGTGACTACCCTCCGAACCCCTCGTTGAGTGAGAGCCAAGGTGATGACTGCCTGTTCTGCTGCCGTCATTTCTTGAGTCCTAAGCGAGGTACACGCAAGGAGGTTGGTTCAGAAGGTAGCCACGATGACGGCGTTTTGCTGCCCTCGATGTTGGGAGGCGTCTGTGTAGATTACTGCATGATCCCCACCGAGGGTGGTTTTTAGCGCTTGAGCCGGTGCTTTTCGGTGACCCTCGTCATGTGAAGGGTTCATATTTCTAAGCAAAAAGAGCATCTTTAGTTTTAGTCGCCAAGAGTCTGGTAGTACGTCAAGCGGAGTGACATTCTGGGCTGCCCAGTCAATCTGGTGAAGCATGCGTTTAACCACCGCAGTTCTGAGTCGGATCTTCTGGCTAGAAAGATGGCCTTCTATCAGCTCTTCCACCCTGTTGTGGATCCCCGTGCTAAGCAGCCTCTATGTGGACGCACTCATAAAAAGACCAATGGTCTGCTCGACCGCCTTTCTAATCATTATTTAGTCTTCCTTTTTGAGAAGAAGAGAGGGAATTGACATAAGTGACTCTCGAGAGGCCAAAAGCTTGAATTAATCGAAAGGTACCGGATTCCTTAAGGCCTCGCTTCTTGGTGGCAAGTAGCCTGATCACGTGTATAATTTGATTGATGCTGTTTTAGAGATGCTGCAAGGAGACGTCTCTTGGTGTTAGCCTTGAGATGTAGGCCCAGGATCTTGATTCTGGGGACTGGCCATCAAAGAATATTTGAATGTATTCCTTTATTTGGCGTGAGGGCGGAGGACAAGGAGCTGTGATTTTTTGCGTGAATACTGGAGGCCCCAGGCTTTAGCTCATTGGCGTACTAGAGGTGAGACGCCATGCATTGGTGTGAGCTTCCCTTAATTTTTGTAACTCTTAGCACATGAGCAAGGTGCGCACAGGGCCGCTAGACGGGCATGAGTGGTCGCGTGACCCTTTTACGTGGCATTCAGCGAGAACGCAGGGGGTAAACCCGTAGATGTGCTTGGTGAGTACACCACCTGTCTTCCACGTCTTCGCGTGGTCTCGTAGCTAAATCGGTAAGACGACGGGCTCTCGCTTTGTTTGTCTATTAGTTCCAGGTTCGATTCCCGGCTGTGCCAGTAAATTCTTTTATTGTTCGCTGGAGTTTTCTGGTGACACCAACGGTCGCGAAAGAACCCTTGGGGGTAGAGGTAAAAAGCTTTGCTTTAAAAAAAAATCGCGCCAATCCACCCCGTGAATGTGGTTGGAAAGCAAAGCTGTAAACGGCACCCATAACGATTATCCATGCGACGTCACTTAAATTACCTCACATCGCTCTACAAATAGCAAAAACAGAGAGAAGTGAAATGCACTGAACCACACCATTTATTACTTCAAAGAGATATTCTTGTTAAGGTTAAATCAATACATGAAGCATGAAGGGTGTTTGGTTGAGTTGTATTGGTGTAGCACAAGAGTGGAAACTTTTTTTATAAAATTAAAGCAAGCGCCAACCCGGTGTTATACGATCTGTTTTCTGCGTCCCTGCGCCGCGGACGGCGTAGACGAGATGTGCGGCAGAGAAGGAGGAGGAGGAAGAAATACTTCTGTTAAGATTTCTGAACGGCCCAGAGTGCAGCCCTGGGGAGTGGTTCCTTCTTCTGTGGGGCAGTCCGCGCGGCCTGTGTTCTGTACACCCGCTGAAGCTGTGTAGGTAGAGAGGGCATGGGCAGCAGCACCTCCCATTGCTCTTGTTGGGTAGTTGACGGAAAGAGAGGAAGGTGCTCAGGGCTAAAGTCGCACCCCCGATTACGGGGCGGAGTGTTCCTACTTCTGAGCAAAATTTACATTCAGCGTCGTAGCGATTCGGATGCATTAAGTGAAGACGCGTAGGCTGTGGGAAGGAGCCCGGATTGTATGAGCCGTAGGGTAGTTTGTTGTTCTTTGGAAAGGTCAGGGTAAGGCGAAGGTACTCTCTGTCTCAGAAGGCGATAATGCTGGGTTATCTCCCTGAACGTGACAAGCGGGTGACTGTCCTCGTGCAGCTCCATAGCACGGGAGGTAAAAGCGCAGGGTTGTTGGGTGGGCGCATTTGTTGCCCTCCATTGAAGCGGGAGGGGGTGTCCATATGAGCTGAATGGAACCGTTTGGGTGCGGTTTTTTAGCACGCGCAGTGCAGGCCAGGACACCCAACCCGACTGGTAATTCCAGTAGGCTTGCTGGGAATCGATGACTACCCTCCGAACCCCTGGTTGAGCGAGAGCCCAGGTAATGGCTACCTCTTCTGCTGCCGTCATTTCTTGGGTCCTAAGCGAGGCACACGCGAGGAGGTTGGTTCTGGAGATAGCCACGATGATGGCGTATTGCTGCCCTCGATTTTTAGAGGCGTCTCTGTAGATAACTGCATGATTCCCACCGAGAGGGGTGTTTAGCGCTTGAGCCCGTGCTTTTCGGTGACCCTCGTCATGTGAGGGGTTCATATTTCTAAGCAAAGGGAGCATCTTTAGTTTTAGTCGCCAAGAGTCTGGGAGTACGTCAAGCGGAGTGACATTCTGGGCTGCCCAGGAAATCTTGAAAAGCATGCGGTTACCCATCGCAGTTCTGAGTCGGACCTTCTGGTTAGAAATATGGCCTTCTATCAGCTCTTCCACCGTGTTGTGGAGCCCCGTGCTAAGCAGCCTCTGTGTGGACGCACTCATGAGGAGACCAATGGCCTGTTCGACCGCCTTTCTAATCATTATATAAAGCATCTCTATGTCTTCCTTGTCGAGAAGAAGACAGGGGGTTGACGTAAGTAACTCTCGAGAGGACAAAAACTTCAATCAATCGAAAGGCACCGGATTCCTTTAGGCCTCGCTTCTTGGTGGCAACTCGCCTGATCATGTGTATGATTTGCTTAATGCTGTTTTTGAGGCGCTGCAAGGAGACGTCACTCTTGTAGCCTCGAGATGTAGGCCAAGGATCTTGGTGCTGGGGCTTGAAGTGATGCCCTGGCCATCAAGGAGTATTTAAATGTTTTCCTGGGTTTGGCGTGAGGGTGGACGACAAACAGATGTGATTTGGTACGTGAACACTGGAGGCCACAGGCTTTAGCACACTGGCGTACTAGAAGTGAGATGCCATGCATTGGTGTGAGCTTCCTTTAATTTTTGTAGCTCTTAACACATGAGCAAGGTGCGCACAGGGCCGCTAGATGGGCGTGAGTGGTCGCGTGACGCTTTCACGTGGCCTTCAGCGAGAACGCAGGGGGTAAACACGTAGATGCGCGCTGAGTACACCACCTGTCTTCCAAGTCTTCCCGTGGGCTCGTAGCTAAATCGGTAAGACAACGGGCTCTCGCTTTGTTGGTCTATTAGTTCCAGGTTCGATTCCCGGCGGTGCCAGTAAATTCTTTTATTTGTTCGCTGGAGTTTTCTGGTGACACCAACGGTCGCGAAAGAACCCTTGGGGGGTAGAGGTAAAAAGCTTTGCTTTAAAAAGGTCGTGCCCGGGGAGTATCGAACTTCCCACCTCCACAACGTGAAGCCAGATCTACCTATCGTCTATCCCAAGAGATGGCGCATTTGTGCAAAATAGACCATCGCATTAAAAAAACACAAAGGAACAGGAAAGCTTGCGATTCACACTTTTCTTAGCTGGGGACAAGCTTTTAAATATCGATTTTCATCTTGCATGCAGACAAAAGTACGTTGCCGTGCTACTGTATGTCATGGTCACGGGGCACCATGGTCCCGCGTAATTCGCAACAACAGCGCCAAATCCTCCCCTAGTGGTACGTGGTGTCTGAAAAACGTTGCAATTGTCGTCATGGCAACGAGTGGTGAGGGGAGAAAGGAGGTTGGTGACGTTGCGGACGCTGCTGACGTCATTTTTCCCGCGGCAGCCAGCCGGGCCGCCGCGCGCCGGCCCCTAAAACCGACGCTCGCCCAACTTTCACGCCTGCTGCCGGTGGCTGCCTCATGGGCCGCTCGACAATGGCACCAGGCGCAAACGTTGGACGAGCGGCGGCGATGACTCGAAATGGCCGCCGCCCGTCGTTTGTTATGTGTGCAGTAATGTGTTTAATAATTGAACGAAGAAAACATGTGTAGGTAATAGTATGTTTTCTGGTGTCATATTGTTGTCTTTGTGGCAATATTAATTGGAGTGTTACAGAAACATTCTTTTTGCTTTGCGTTTATTCAAAATTCATATGAGGACGTCTTTGATTCGAAGTCATGAAAACACTTGTACTACACTCATATATTGCACATACATTTTATGTACACAGTATTGTACTAAGCAAAAATATGACATATGCAAATTTAGGCATACGATATTGTACGATAGGGAAAAAAAAAAGTGCTACATACAGATTTACAATACCATGGTTAGGCGGGCTATTTGGTATTCTGAATTCATGGCTGTAACTTTCGCGCAACTTTAGACGCACACAGATACAGGTCTTCGTGTCCCTTTTTGTATCTGTCTCCGTCTGAAGTTGCGCAAAAGTTACAGCCATGAATACACATTTAGGTACACAATACTTGATTACGAAAGAAGAACTTCGAAAGTTCTAGTTCCTACACACATTTTTCTTTCGCGCACACCTCGGCGGGAGAAGAAATGAACTTGAAAGTTCCACTGAATGTATACTTATTTCTTGGGTTCACCTCGAGACAGGAATGTTCTTTAGACATTAAAAAAATTCGTTTCAATTCAGAGACACAATAATTGGGAACCTATATGTTAAATGAAAGCACGCACACGTATGCTTCAAGCCCTTCCTTTCGGGCGAGTTAACGCAAACTCTGAAAGAAAGCGTTGACCCGCCCATTAACCTGCATACACTTCCGAGAAATAATGTTCACACCAACAAAATGCAGCCATAAAAAACTGTTGCAACACAATGACCGCACTGTACACACTCATTGCTGGATTATATCTACGTACAAAAACAATGCGCAACCATGTGCACGTCGTAGAACACAGAACACAAATCGAACGCACCCCTCCTTTCTTTTAATGGCGCCTGAATTAACAGTCTGCTTACCGGGGGTGGGAGGGAAGGCGGCAGGAAGGGGGGGGGGGGGAGAACACATTCAGAAAAAAAAAAACGTTCCTGTATTGTAAGCCGCAGATATCGGCCAGGTTGTTACAAGCTACCCTCTAGCTCGTGTCTGGGCAGCGCCTCTTATCTCATCCTGTCCGATACGGCATGACCATTCTAACTTCAGAACTATGGAACACCAAACCCACTCGCGATAAGATGACAAGGCGCGGGCGCGCACTTTAGATTGAACAGTAAAGCCGGCAATGCTACTTGGTTTTATTTATTTATTTTTTAATGAGCGAAACGCTTGCAATGCGGGCTGCAGACAACGCATGTATTTCGGTTTGATCTTCCACTGCTTCATGTGAAAATCGACTTGCATTGAGCACCACGGTGTTACGTCAGATTTTTCGGGGCACTGAAGCAACGCTTGGCAGTAGTTTCGCCGAAAATATACGTTTTGGAGCAAGACGGCGGAGGAAAAAATGCTTAGGGCGCAGCACCTCCACGCCACCAATCGCTGTGGTAGTAGGTACGCCGTGAAAGGCAAGAAGCGCGTACAGTTGAGCTTGCCTTCTTTGTGAGCAGGTGCGTCGTGATGACATTGGATGGATTGAGGAGAGTCACCGGAGGAAACGTCCAATGAAGTCGCAAACCATCCTCGACTTGGGGCCCAAACCTAGGCTCATACCTGCTGCACGAAACAACAAAAAATACCTTGATAAGTATACTGAACGATGTTTAAGCACTTACTAATGTAATAAAAAAACGGCAATGCCACCACAAATTGATCTTGCGAGCAAGAGTGTGCGTGCCAAAGACGCGTTTACTTCTACTAAAACTTTGCGTACCTGCACAGCTGGGATATATTTGCACATTAGTTTCCACTCCAAGACGAGTGACATGTCTCATTAACTTCACGTTACATGCGCGAATTATTTTGAAAACAGAAGAGTGCAATCGGTCGGCTAATAAGGAATTCACTATAACTTGTACAAAACTAATTTTCTTACCTGTCGTCTTTGGAGAAGGCGAGAAACTTGGCCGAACTGTAGCGCCCTGTGTTCCTGCACCACAGAGCTGCTCAGGAGTGGTAACGCTCCTTCCTCCGCTGCCCCATATGTAGAATACATTCGAATGTACTTTATAATGCATCGAAACTTCCAGCCCGTGGAGGTGTTTAGGCAACCCGTGCAACCCTTCGCACGCCGGCTCGCTCACGCACGTACCGAAATGGCCCGCCGTGCGCGCCGAGAGAGAAAAAAAAATATTGGCGCCGGTGAGCTCTTACGCATGCGTGAGGAGGCGCAGAAGCGTTGACGGTGTGGAAAGAAAGAAATGCTGAGGGAAAGGGAAGGGCCACGCCGCAGCACCATGCCGCTAGGATCGCCACAATTTCGGAAACCGAAACTAGCCAAAGTCGCCGATCAGTGTCATGGTTCCCAGCGTTATTTTTGGGAGCGACACATAAGGCCCGTAGATCTAAAAATTGCGATTTATAATGTTCTAGGGCGTCATCAGCAAAACTGTTACTCTTCAAGGTGCTTTAAGTGATGCCCTTTCAATTGGACTAGAGAATATATACCCGACAAAAATCGGTTGTCTGTCCCTTTGAGCCTTTCTGGAGCACAACGAAGCCTAAAAACGACAACACAATAGGTCTGGTAGATAATTATCGTGTACCGGTTTGTAGCCGTTTGTGCGCCTCGCTGTTAAATAATAGCTCCCCAAGATCTTTTTGTAACTCGGTTGTAGGTAATTTTCCAGATCTAGAGTGCGTAAATGTTTTCTCTATGGACCCTATAGTTCTCGATCCTACTGGAATTGCTGGCGTCATTAACAACCTGAAACTGTCTTCTTCATGTGGCTCTGACGGCATTAATTCCAAATTTCTGAAGAATACTTTGCCTTTACACTACATGTTTCGAAGACGGTTCCTTGCGAAATTCTTGAGCGCAAATTTTTTTCCAACCTTGGTAAGCACTTAGAATCAAATTTCTTCCATTACTCGCAGCACAGTTTCCGCAAATTATTTTCCTGTGAAACACAAGTAATCACGTTTACTAACGATCTGCATGTCTATCTTGATTCAGGTTTTGTGACTGCATATTCTTAGAATTTGCCAAAGCCTTCGATTAAGTAAATCCCGCGCTGCTATTACATAAATTATTCGATTTGAAAATCGATCAACAAGTACTACAGTTCATTCGAATCTTTCTTGCTAACCCCCCGCAGTTTGTATCCGTTAATGAAACTGACTCTCCCGAGGTGGCTGTACATTCAGGCGTACCTCAGGGTACTCCGCTTGGGCCTTTACTGTTTCGAATATACATTAATGACCTGCCTTCTAAAATTTCTTCTCCAGTTTGCCTTTTTGCTGACGACTGTGTGCTTTACCGTAAAATTACTAACGACACTGACATTGTATGTCTACAATCCGACCTTAACAACATTATTTCCCGGTGCAACCTCTGGCACATGGATCTTAACGTTTCTGAATGTAAATCAATGAGAGTTTCGCGTAAATAACTACCTAGCCCTGATTACTTTATTAAAGATGCCTTACTAGAGTCAGTTCAATCCTACAAATATCTCGGTGTGCACATAACCAATAACCTTTCCTGGGCGCGCCACATGGAATTTGTAACATCTAATGCAAACCGCGTGCTAGGTTACCTAAAAAAAAATTCTCTCTGCCCCCTCTTTCTTAAAAAGCGGCTATATATAACCCACGTTCGCCCTAGGCTTGAATGCGCTTCATCAATTTGGGACCCTGGCTACGTAACACTATCTAATACAATTGAAGCTGTTCAAAAAAGCTCCGCTAGGCTCATACTTACTAACTATCACCGCGCTTCCAGTGTTCCTATAATGAAATCCAGCTGTGACCTTGCTACTCTTGCCACTCGCCGGAAACTGGCTCGCCTTTGTGTGCTGCATAAAGCGGATCACCACAACCCGGTACTTAAATCACCTTGGCTAAAACCTCCCTATTTTGCATCTGAACGCCTCGACCATCATTAAAATGTTCATAATCCGCGCCAGAACACCGTAACATACTCGCATTCTTTTTTACCACAAACATGCCATGGTTGGAACAACCTGCCTGCGTCATTAGTCACCATTACTAACCATGAACGCTTTCGGCAGGCACTCGCAATTTTTATGCGTTGATTTGCTCAGCGCATATATTTTTTTTCTTAGTTTTTGTTTGCTGTTGTTCGTTTACCGTTCACTTGTGTATCGCAGAAATTTTATGCCCATTTTTTTTTTAATTTTTGCTCACCAGTGCTTTCTTTGTGCATTAGGTTCTCATTCTGGTATTTTTTGCCACGGAGCTACCTTGCTTGATTGTTTTTTGTTATTTTCTATATTTTGTAAGCATTGTGGTTTACATGCTGTTTTTGAGTGTTGTATGCATGTACTAATGGGGTTTGCTTTTCATGTGCGCGTTCGTATTTTACTTGTCTCCTAAACCCACTCCCCTATATAATGCTGTACGCCCTGCGGGTACAATAAATAAATAAATAAATAAATAAATAAATAAATAAATAAATAAATAAATAAATAAATAAATAAATAAATAAATGTTTGCATCGTCTTTCGACAACATCTGCAGCGAAGTAAGCAGATACGCTGCCATTAATTGTATTGCTTTTTATTTGTTTGTTTTCTGTTTGTTTAGTTATTGCGTTGCCGGTGAAACTAAATCAATTGTAATTGAAGCCTTTATTTGTCCACTTCTGTCTTCTGCTCTTGCCAGGGTTGCTTGAGCTGTGGTTCAACAGGCATCGCCGAAATTTTCTCGTTGCCAATGCCAAACGGGCTGTGTAATGTGATCACCGCCATCTGCCGGCACAGCCGAATGCGAAACCCGCCCAAGAAAGAGGGAAAGCCGCATCTCGCTTCTAGGCGCGACCGTTCAAATATCTTTTTCACACCTTGCATACGAAAACCCCTCAAGGCCTGCCGTAACTGGCTCAGCGTCTGGCCCAGCACAGCACTGCATATCCGTTCAAAACCGCGTAGTTGCGGACACTTCATTACTTAGAATGCGATAAGATCCAAATTATTCACCGCGTTCATGCGATCACGTTTTATCACCGCGTTTGCGTTATCGAAGACACCGTGAACCACAAGCTTACTTACCGGTACATCAGATTCTCAGTGTAGTTTTCGGGGATGTAGATGGCTCCCCAGACCCTCTCGTTCCTGACAGCGTCAAAAGCGATGACCAGGGACTCGTATAGCCTCTGCGCGGAAGCCACATGCCACAATGTTGTACGCCCAAACAGTTTCGCTTCCTTGCTGCAATGCAGCATAGCTGTGCTTTCACGCACGCGCGCAGTCAGCAGCAGTTCATGATCGTCGATTCGCGCGGCCGCTACGGGCAACGCTTTCTGCGTTCTTCGGCCGCCACCTAAACACCCTATTGTCACTATACTCGGGAAAAACATTCTGTGGCAATGGAGAGAAAGCTATTGGGATGGGGGGGGGGGGGGGGTGGCGAAGTGGCCGACCCAACCACATTTCATTGCGCAGTTGGAAGTAGTTCTACAAACATTATTCCACGCGCATAACCTACGCAATTCAAAAACATATATTTCTTTTTTAGCCTTGCATTGACAATGCCAATAAATCGGCAGAATATAATCTGCAGTAAGCGTTACTTTTTTCAAATTTTCGGTTGTGTTTGGTTGCGGAAATTACCACTGGTGGCACGAAGGTTCTTTTCAGAAAAAAAAAGGCGTCTTCGTCGACAGCAGCTACTCTTCCGTCCGATAGCCCGTCACTTAATTCGCCTCAAAGGATTTTCAAAAAGGTTCACAACCAAAAGCTGTCAAAACAGACCAAGCAAGATTTCTGCAACGTGTACACCCAAGTGAGACTGACCCAACCAGGACTCTCCGTCGTTTCCGCATTTCGTTCATTTAGCCGACTTACCGGCGTAAGCGAGCGTACGGTCGCACGGCTCAAGAGTGCGATTTTACGTGGAACCCCGAAGTCCCCAAAGCGCAAAAGGCTCCGTTTGTCGACTGGGAAACCGCCTGCAGTTACAGGAAAGACTAGAGTACAGCGGTACGACAGCTTCATGCTTGCTGCTCTCCGATGGAAAGTGCATCAGTACTTCATTCGCAACGAGGCGCCAACTGCAGAAAAGATCCTCAGCGATGTGACCAGCGACCCCGACATGGTGCTGCCGAAGCTGAGTGTCAGAACGATGCGTCGGCTTCTGAATGACATTGGATTTGCTTTTCGGAACGCAAACGTAACTCTGCGCTTCTGGAAAGGGAGGACGCAATCATGTGGCGGCGGAAATATCTGCGGACCCTTCGAGAAATGTGAAAGCAGAAACGGTATGTGGTTGCTGTTTCGATTTGGGGGACAGATAGATAAATGTCGATTCCGACGATTAAAATGAAAATTCCGTATGTAACATTATTTGACTCTTGAAATGTAACAAGAAAAAAATGACGGTTAAAGTTCGCGTACAGCCAAATATTTTATTGCTAAAAGTTACTTATCAACACCGCTCCGCATGCATACTTGCGTTCACTTTATTTTTTTCATGGCGTTTTTCTGTACCCCTGCCTCTTGTTCATGTTTTGCATGCTATTCTAGTTCAGCAAGTGAAGGGACAAGTATGCATCGACATGTTACAATGATGTATGAATAGCACTCACTGACTAGATTTCGTTGGCCATGTGGGAAAAAACTGACACGTATTCCTTTCATTTCCGCAGGACTATATACTACCTCGATGAGACTTGGGTCAATGCTGGGCACACCAAGGGCACGGTGTGGGAGGACACCACTGTGCCATCCCGTGAAGACGCTTTTCGCAAGGGTCTAACTACTGGGCTTCGTGCACCAAGTGGCAAAGGTGGTCGGCTCATCGTCCTTCATGCTGGAAGTGAGAAGGGCTTTGTGGGCAGGGCATGTCTCATTTTCCGTGCGTCAAGGAGTGCTTCCACTGACTACCACAGTGAAATTAATGGCCCACGCTTTGAGAAGTGGTTCGCAGAACAACTTCAACCCAACATTGAGCCACGCAGTGTTACGGTCATGACCAATGCTCCGTACCACATTGTTCAGACCGAACAGCTGCCCTCGACGTCGTGGCGCAAGGCCGATATTCAGTCTTGGTTGACTGCAAAAACCATCCCGTAGTGGGATGACAAGTTGAAGCCCGAGCTCCTTCGGCTGGAATTATCTGGCAAGAACTGCGACATGGTACTGATGATGTCCAGAAAGGCATTGTTGAGATATGTATCATTTGTTTCAGTCGTCATGAAAAAAATATACTTCCATCAGTTGCACATTGTCAGTGAGGTAATCATTTGTACTCACATGCTCATGTTTTATTGGTCTTTTCGAGTACAGAAGGGAGATTGCTGAAGTAAAAGACAATTTACGGCTCAAATAATTTCTTTTAAATGCGTATATACAGGGTATATATACAGGGTATATACAGGGCAAGAAATAATACGAATCGTCAATGCCTCACTTTCAAATGTCAAAACGCTGTGGGTTTCCTGCTACCAGCCTTAGCTTTTGTAAATATACTAGCTTCCCGAGGCCCTGGCATATGAGGTCGAAGACCCGAAAGGTAACGGCACGCTCTCATGAAGCAGAATTTACAGAAATGTTCACCCACATGGGGATGGGCAGCGTCACTTTGTCATGTTTGTGGTGCAATGTCTGGTACATGTATGTTGTTTTCACATTTATAATGAAGAAATTACTGTACACCGTACTCAGTGACGGCGAATAACTGGTAACAGAGCCAGAAATGTTTGTTTGGAAATACGTGACTCGTGGCTTTAGTGCTCAAGTGGGCTTGAAAGATGGGGCCACGGTTTTAAAGCTTTACTCTGTGACAGGCGTTCGTGTGCATGTTTGTGGTTGTGTGACTACTTGCATAGGCGTGCGCAGGGTTCTCAATTAGGGGGGGCGAAGCTTTACCTGAGCGTCCCACCCCCACCTCTAGGGAAGTGTCGACCTTCTCCCAAGGAAGGCCTAACGGTCACAACGCAGTGGAAAGACAAGGAATTGTTATAACGTTTTTATTTCAATGAAATGGAATTGCAACACATACAAAATATTTCTGGGCAGAAGTTTTCACTTTCATGTGTAACATCGGCAAAGGGGGCAGGTCCCAGGGTGGATACGGCATCAGTTTCACAACGCGCTGCCGAAAGAACTTCCATTCTCCTTAAAGCAGGGAAACATATGACATGCGCACATCTGTCTTTTGTAAACTGCAACGTGGTTCCCGTGCGTACCGCTCAAACACTAGCTTTTGAAATTCGTAAAAATTTAAGAATGTAATATTGCCTGCTCTGAAACTCTTTTTATGCGGCTATTTTGCTCAGTACTAGGCACGTTATTGGCGAGGAAAAGTAGAAGGAGAACAAGCTCCGCAGTAGCTGGAAATATGAAAAAGAAGTGATAACGTGTTTCTCACAGCGACCTTTTAGTCCCCGCATTTCCGGGGCTGAAAGTAAGCTTCTTTTGGAAGGTAACATGAGGGTTCTTCGGCTGCCATGATCGTGAAAACACACGCGTGGTCATAACCCTACGGGACATTTCCAATTGAGTTAAGGCATGGGGCATATTTGGCACCCCCCCTCCAGATTATTAGGGGGGTGTGGGCCGCCCCCCCATACCCCCCCTATGCGCACGCCTATGACTGCTTCGAGTGGCTTCCAGATTTTGTCCAGCTGATTATGTAGGAAATAAATAAATGAAACAAAACACATTCTTTCTTCTGCTTCGATTTTTCACGCAGCACACATTATTCCTGCTGACTAATGCTCACGGTGTACTGATCTCAAACTGTTTGCAATTGGCGGTGGCGCAGTGAGTGTACGAGTTTTACTGCTGGTTCTGGAATTGTGTGTGCAAATCCTGGCCATAGCCACAAAAGTGTACATTTTTGCGGAATTTTGGAGCACTTTAGCCATGGTGGGGTGTCACGTCGCCACCAAATGAAAATTGGTGAATTGGACGGGCAGGACAACCCACGTGTTGGGCTTGGGAACAAGTAATTGCAAGGTGAGGCCAACATCAAATTTACAGCCATGAATACCAGTCAGCTATTTTTTAATGTAAAGCCAACCATGCTCCCACAACATTGATGTAAGTGACAAAGAAAGGAGGCTGTTGCAGGCAATTGGAATGTTGATGAGGAGTTAGCGGCTATCTGGAGACGGTGCTTTTTCGGCAAGTGAGCGAAGAAGTGTTCCAGTGATCGCACATTAAAAAATGGAAAGGGGGTGGCTTAACCACCAATCTGAGAACGGCTCGATATATTGGCGTTTGGCATAGTTAGCTAATGCAATGTACTTTACGATGACAGTGACCTGGCAAAATGTTTAGTTACCAATTGTTTTTAAACTTTACGACCAGCGCTAACCGTGTAAGGTGTTTAGACAGCGTTAGGGTTTTCAGCCGTCCAAGTGCTGACACGCCTTTATGCTGTAAATAGGCAACTCAGCCAGTGCAGTACGACTGCTATCCTCGGGTATGAAATCTGGGCCACGTAGTATAGCGAGACACGCCCGAAAGCCTGCATGATGTTCATCAACGATAGTGGAATAGGAAGGCGTGGGGATTGAGCGCAGGATTCATGGGTTCTGCAGCGTGAGCTTCCCCCATAAGCTTTCCGAGCTGCGGGTCACCGAAACTTTTTGGAGCCTGTCTAACTCAGCGCGATCCAAATGGCATTTCACTTCACGCCGTAGTGTGCGTGTGCTGCCCTAACGGTATAAACGAGCCTGCGTTATGTAAGCATGCTACACGTTCCCGTTGTGCTGCCCAGTTTTCGGCTAAAGAGTTTAAATATCAGTCACTGCCCTCAAAACTGCAGCGCTGACAAAATTGAGGGCGTTTCTGAGCGGTTCAGAGTTCGACGGTACCGTCCACGCTATATTACCGTAAGTCGGTCCGAGTTCTTCAGTGAAAGCGTTAGAACCAAATTAAACGTAGAGAAGGAGGTGTCAATATGCCTGCATCATTGGTGATTGCGGTTCAGCACACTCAACCACATAGCTCATGCGAAGAAACGAACTGTAGCAAATGCGCAAGCGACACGCCGAAACCGAAACTAGTTTACTGGGAACTACTTGGGCGCAGTAACACAAAGCCCCCCCGTCACCATTGCCACAGAAAGTTGTCCCCGAGTATAGATAAGTGCCGCCAGAGTACGGCCACTGAGGCACGCAAGTCAGCAACGGCGGCCATTTTGGTGTTTTAGTGTTGCGAGATGGCGGCATCTACGGCCTCGCCACGGACTTCGACCGCGTCTTTTGTTTACAAAACTGCCGCAGGTGCATCACAACGCCATCTACGGAAACACGCGTTACCTGTGATTCACGTTCGGAGCGGCACCAGGACAAGGTAAGCCTACTAGAGTTGACCGACTAAAACACATGAACAACAAAATGGCAGCGCCCGTAGCGTAAACAATGTCACGTGATGCGAACTGATCATGATCATGGCGGCTGCACGGAACAATAGAAGAAACTAGAAGAAACTCTGTAAACTTATCTAGTGACACCAAAACACCCATACAAAGATGGTGGCAACAACGATAAAAAGTTTCATGTTTGCGCCAGAAAAAGAAAAATGGATTAGATGGGCACCGGTCATTACATGCACGTCTACAATATGTGTTGGATTTATTCAAATGTGGGTTGGATCGCTGGCCTGTTATTCTGATGTGGTAGCAAAAAATAGTGTAGTTCAACTAGGCGAGACGTCGTCATCAACATCAACACCAGCTGGTTAATTGAACATGGTAGGACGACGGCACCTCCAACAACACCGGTCATGCACTTTCAGAGCTCCCTTTCTGCCGCCGCCTTCCAGTGAACCTCAACGTCGAAAAAGCACGCAACGCTTGTCAGAAGCTTGTAATCGCGTGGCTAAACATAGCCTTCCCGCCTAACCGACCAGAATTGAAGCATGTGCTTGATTTTAGTCATGGTGATGACAGCTCTTTTATCGATACTCTGGCGTCTTTTATCGATGATGTTTTTCGAAGGAGTGAACACAGTGATGTAAATGCACTCCTTGGTAATTTTCATGGTATTGTCCAGAAGTGCCTATCGAAGTTTGTGCCTAAAAAGTGCATTAAAGGCAATCCAGAACATTCCGCATACAAGGGAAATCCTTCAACTAACTTGCCATATAAAGCGACTTCGCAAAGGCCGTACCATTGGCATGCTGCATGTCAGACGTAAACTCCGAGTGGTATGCCAATTGACGCACCTCTCGTGGAGTGTATTTATTTATTTATTTATTTTTACCCTCAGGTCTTACAAGAAGCGTTATAGAGAGGAAGGGCTATATGAATAGTGGAATACAAGGCACGTAAAATAAGGGAACTCAAAGAAATAAACCAACAGCAACAAGGCATGAGGCAAGACACGCATGTTACGGTACAATAACAAGTATAAGGTGAATATGATCAAAAACTCAAGAACACACTGCTAAGCAACAATACAACGTAAGCAAGAAGTCACAAACAGATCGCTGTGCAAAAATTCAGAGTTCATTTTACTGCACGCGATTTCACGTCACCAACACTAAGGAAAAAAAGATACGCAGATAAGGCGTAGGGGTGTACGTTTTAGATACGGTTTGTAAGTGCAACGCGAAAAAGATGAGTGTCTGTGATAATAACCGATGAGGCAGGCAGATGATTCCAATCAGCACACGTCTTTGGAAGAAATGAGTTACTGTATGTTGTAGTGCGCTGAAATGGGTTGCGAATTTTATGAGGGTGGTATACACGGGTAGAAGTATAGGAAGGGGATGCGATGAAACGTGATCGCAGTATATGATTGTGATAATATATCTTGTGAAAGAAGCCTAGTCTAGAAAGCTTTCTGCGAGAGGCAAGAGAGGGAATGTTAAGTGTGGTCTTCATGTTATAACGCTTGCTGTGCGGTGGTAGTCGGAAAGAATGAAGCGGACTGAGCGGTTCTGAACACTTTCTAAACTATTTATTAAGGTGACGTAACCGGGGTGCCAAACAGAAGAGGCATATTCTAGGTTAGATCGAACGTAAGTGAAATACAATTGTTTATTGAGTGAAGGCGGTGCAAGGTGGAAGTTTTATTTCAGGTATCCAAGCACACGGTTCGATTTTGGAACTATGTACTCGATATGCCGTTTCCATGAAAGAATATTAGATATATGTATACCAAGCTATTTGTATGAAATTACGGAGTCAAGGGGAATATTGTTAATGAAATAGTTTGGAGAGGATGGTTGTTTGTGCGAAATTCTCATTGATTTATCTAGAAATGTTCAGATCCACATGCCAGAGTGTGCACCAAGCAGTGATATTATCGAGGTCAGTCTGTAGTGCTGAAATATCTAAGTTAGTAGTTTGCTTCAGGTACACAACACAATCTGCGAAAAGACAAATGGATATATTACTAGGAAGGTCATTGATATAGATTAAGAAGAGCAATGGAGCTAAAACAGAGCCTTGAGGCCAGAACTCACAGGAGTTGAAGGTGAGCTTGTTTCATCAGCGAGCACATACTGAGTTCGGTTAGTTAGGAAGGCAATAATCTATTGCAAGACTTGAGTATCAATGTTTAGCCGGCTTAGTTTTAGTATTAGACGTTGTTATGAATCAGCCCGCCACAGGGCTCAATACTTTGTTCAATACTTGTTGGCTGTGCGGCGAAGCCTCCAGTACGTGCGACTTTCAAGCAGGCCCCCCAGTCGGTGACTCAAGCTTGTAGCCGACGATTCAAACGCGTCGCTACACGTCTGGATCGCAGGCGCCTTGCTATCGGCGTGATCAAATTTTGGTGGTGGCTGACGCAACACGCAGCCGAAGGACGCGGAAGCCGCTGCGCAGACGTCCTCTCTCCCCTCTCTGGAACTCAGCGTGCGCCGCTACTACCGAGAGCTCACGAACTCTGGAAAGAGTGTTGTGTGTGTCTATGCCGTTCGTGTCGTGTGCACAATCTAGAGGGAAAGCTTCTTTTGACCTTTAGCGCTTTGGGTATAAGTAAGACCCCCCAAGCGCTGTAGTTCATTCCTGTTTGAGCAGTGAATCAATGCTGTCACTCATCTCGAGTCCTGTACTGAAAGCTCGCCCGTCAGGGCAGTGTTCTTTGGCTTCGGCTCATCTCTCGCTATGAAGTAAACAAGTTACGTTTGCCTTCGGCTTTTGGTCTTCTTCGAGGCAGCAACATTGGCTGGCCGCTCGCTTCACCACGCTACCACACGTATGTCGGAGGCGACGGAGCTCGACTCGGGTCGGCCTTCCCGGATGCAACAACGTTGATGGTTAACCGTGTCGAAAGCTTTAACCAAGTCCAAAAACACGCAACCGGTTTCGAATCCGGAGTCGAGAAATGAGTGCAAATCGTTAGTGAACGTGAGAAGTTGCGTTTCACACGAATCATGTTTTCAAAATCCATGCTGAGATGGATGGAAAAAATTATTCGATTCAAGAAAGTTAACCAGGTGCGTAAAAATGACGTGTTTAAAGATTTTGCATGGCACAGGTGTGAGCGAGATTATCGGTAGTTAGATGGGTTTTGCGTGTCTCCTTATTTGTGAGGTTCTTTCTTTCTTTCTTTCTTTATTTCTTTCTTTATTTCTTTATTTATTGGTCTTCACAAAAGTGGGAGGTGACCAGGGTAAAAGCCTTTCTGCGACGGCTTGAGGGTTCCTTGGCCACCCGCGGCAACGACTGGCGCCGATCACAAGCAAACACACACAGCCGGCATGAACAATTTCATGAAATATTCAAGATTACGCGAGAGCAATTATCAAAACAACAGTTACATAGCTACAACTCCAACTGCAAGTACAATAAATACGGATGAAGTTTACAAATACAAGCACTAAACAAGTTTACATGCTTTAGTCTCAAAGCTTGGCATAAATCAAACCAATCATAATATACTTTCCAGGAGTTTGCAAAAAATACAGGCACATCTTGTTCAGGTTATAGAAGGGTGGAATAGAGAAAGAAATACAAGCATTTAGGAAACGATGCAAAAACTATATGGGAGTTCCGCGAAAATAGTAAAGCACAAGACAGTTATATAAAAATGCAATGACAGAAAGTAATAAAAGCACCTTCGTGTTAGGCAGTATATAAATCAGTTAAATAAACTGTGCTTAACAATGTCAGCTCTATTCCCTGGCTATCAAACTGATTCAGCAAACGTGACAGGTTATTTGCAAGCATTTGCATTCCATAGTTTGTGCGAGATTTCGGAACCTCCATTTCTCTGCTTTTCTAGTTTTGTAAGATTATGTAAGATTATTAAGTTGCAAGTTTTGTAAGATTATTATGTAGATCAGCTATTTCAGTTAATAATGGATTATTCTTTTTAATGCTAATAGATAACTCTCTGGCTAGCCGATATTCGTAGATATCATGTACTCTCATAATTTTTAACTTCCTAAATAGTTGCACGGTAGGCTCGGTATATGGCTTGTTTCCAATTATTCTGAGGACTCTTTTCTGGATATTTAGTAGTTTTGTTACATTTGTTTCGGTAGTAGTACCCCAGACTAAATGACAGTAATTTAAGTAGGAAGCAAATAAGGCGTTATAAACCAGAAGTTTAACGGTCTCAGGCAGAAGGTGTCTGTTGCGGTTCAAAATGCCAGTAATTGAGCTCAACCTTTTCAAAAGATAATTTGCTTGGTCATCCCAGTGCATGGTTGCCGTGAAATAAACACCGGGTATTTTAACCAAATTTACTACTTCTATTTTTGATGACCTGAATAAGATTTCAGACGTAAGGAACACCTCTTTTCCTTTAGAATGACAGACAATTGCTTTGGTTTTTGTAGGATTGATTTTTAATTGATTTTCGGTTGTCCAAATGTCAAGTTTTGACAATATGTTATTAGCTCTAGACACAATTTCATCGCTAGAAAATGCTGAAACAAATATTGTGGTGTCATCTGCATAGATACAAAATTTTTCCTCAGTTGAGATGTGTACAATGTCATTAATATAGAGAATAAACAACAGTGGTCCTAGTATACTTCCTTGTGGGACCCCTGAAATTAGTTTTTTTCTGTCTGAATTGAAATTATTCATTGAAACGAACTGGTATCTGTGAGACAAATAGCTTTGCAACAATTCCAGAGGTAGCCCACGAACACCATGGTGATGAAGTTTTTTGTAGAGTATTGAATGATTTATGTAATCAAAAGCCTGAGTAAAATCGATATAAATTCCCATTGTTACCTGCTTCTGTTCAATCTTCCGGAGTATATATTCCTTTTGGTCCAACAACGCCAATTCCGTCGACCTATTCTTTCGAAAGCCGTACTGGGAGGGAGCTATGATAGTATTCTTCTGGCAGAAATCGGTTATTCTTTTTAAAATTATATTTTCTAACCCTTTGGATAATACAGGAAGGATGGATACAGGACGGTAATTTGAAACATTTTGCCTATATCCTTTTTTGTACATGGCAGTAACACGCGAGATTTGCATATTAGAGGGGAAAACACCCGTAGAAATGCTGAGAAATGCTGGAACTACCAGTCAGTAGGCAAGCATCCATCGTTAAGAGATTTGTTGAAGATGCAATGCAGTATTATTGAACTGTATTCTAACGTGCTTTCAAGAAATTTAGAAGTAATTCCATCAGTGCCACAGGAAGATGACCTCTTAAGTCCCTAATGATAGCTCTAATCCCAGCATAGTCAACAACAATAAAATCCATGGGGGGAAACTGGGTTGGGGAGGGAATTGCTCACTAGAAATTAACGAAATGTTGAATGGATATGTAAAACTGTTGGCGTCATCAATAAATGTAGGCATACCTTACCTGAACGAATTAAACTGTTATTATATAATTCACTACTTTTACCGCAACTCCCGTATGCACACTTAGTCAGGGGAACGACAAGCAACAAGAACTTTATTCAGCTTTTGCAAGTCCAAAAAAAAGTTCAAAAGTCCAAAGAAGTTTAATATAATTAAGCTTAGCAATTACTACGAATACCGGTTGGCCAAGTCATACCTTGCAGTTATAAAAATAACAACCGCTTTTACGAGGTCCTAGCAAAATAAAGAAAAATATTACAGCATACATCACACGCTATCCAGACATATGGTGTACTCCTATACCCCACAACAACTACGACCGTCAATCCGTAACTTTCACTTTCCCCAGAATGCTAAATAGCTTTACAATTAACTCAAGTGAGATCGGTAAACTCTCTAAATCGGCTTTGAAATAATATTTTTTGTAATGCGTGTTATATATCTGTTGTATTGTTGTTTTTATACCTGTGACATGCAACTGTAGAATTCATTTTGCTGTTTCTGTTGCCCTGCTAAGCATAACTGTTAAGCACATTTTGTTATGTTTTACTTGACACGTGTTTCAAGTTTTTTTTCTTTTTTTTCTTTTATTTCCTGTGCTGTATCTTTTAATCCATTCGACCCGTTGCTGTCAATCACATGGTTGGCAGCCTCACCGTCAAGCTGCTCTGTGCAGCTTTTTGTGGGTGCTCCTTCCCCTGTACCCATCTGTAAGGCAAATAAAGTTGATTTGATTGATTGATTGATTGATTGATTGATTGATTGATTGATTGATTGAAAAATGGTTCATTAGGTAGGGATGCGCAGTGCTGATTACGAACTTGCTCACCGGAGCTGTTAACAAGGGTTATAATGGTATTGTTTTTACTCTTTACAACGTCCCAAAAGCGCTTAGGATTGGTTTGAAGGATTGACGGAAGGGTCTGATCAAAAAGACAAATTTGGCGTTCTTGGGGGGCGTTAGAATAAACTTTAGCTGAGCGCTTGTACGCTGCCCATCGTGTGTCACTAGGGCATTTTTTCGCTGCGCGAAAAAAACCGCTGTTTTTATTAGATATGCGCTTAAGAAACTTGTACCAAGGAGAGTTAGAGGATTGAAGTACTCTTCTTAGTGCAATGTATTTGTTTATCAAATACGTGACTTTTGCTTTGAAACAGGCCCGAATTTCTTCAATCGGTAACTCATTGCCGGTTAGCAAGAAAGTGTCTAGAAAAGACCAAAGGTCAGCGTTTATAGCATCAAAATTAGCCTTGTAATCACTGATATAATTCGCGCGACTGCTAGTACAGGTGGAAGGAACAGATATGGTGAAATGCAATGCGTCATGATCACTTAGAGGGTGTCAGGCCGGTTTAAGCCGAACGTGAGCGGCGAAGGTTGTGAACTTGCGTCCTTCAAGATGCTGTTTGAAGTGACGAGCAGCTAGGTGCATGGCTAGCAGTTCGCGGCCAAAAATGCTATATTGTCACGAAGCCAAGGACGACGCAGTTGTCTTGAAGGAGAAACAAGTATATTGGAGCGAACTTGTGCTCCCCTAAAAAAATCGCGCCAATCCCCCCCGTGATTGTGGTTGGAAAGCAAAGCTTTAAACGGCACCCATGATGATTTCCCATTGACGTCACTTAAATTCACTCACATCGTTCTACAAATAGTAAAACCAGAGAAAAGTGAATTGCACTTAACAACGCCATTTATTACTTCAAAGAGATATTCTTGGTAAGGTTAAATCTATGCATGATGCATGAACAGTGTTTGGTTGAGTTGTATTGGTGTAGCACAAGCATGGAAACGTTTTTTTATAAAATTATAGCTCTCACCCGGTGTAGACAATCTGACTTCTCCGTCTCTGCGCCGCGGACGGAGGCGGCGAGATTGGTGGCAGAGAAGGAGGAGGAGGCGGAAGATATACTTCTGTTCATATTTCTGAACGGCCCAGAGTGCAGTCCTGGGGAGTGATTCCTTCTTCTGTGGGGCCCATATTCATTTCCCGCGGACTGTGTTCTGTCCACCTTGTGGAGCTGTGTAGGTAGAGAGGGCCTGGACAGCAACATCTCCCATTGCTCTTGTTGGGTAGTTGACGGAAAGAGAGGAGGGTGCTCACGGCTAAAGTCGCACACACCGATTACGGGGCCGAGTGTTCCTACTTCTGAGCAAAATTTACATTCAGCGTCGTAGCGATTCGGATTCATTATTTGAAGATGCGTAGGCTGTGGGAAGGAGCCCGGATTGTGTGAGCCGTAGGGTAGTTTGTTGTTCCCTGGGAAAGGTGAGGGTAAGGCGAAGTTACGGTCTGTCTCAGGAGGTGATAATGCTGTGTTATCTCCCTTAGCGTGACAAGCGGATGACTGTCCTCGTGCAGCTCCATAGCACGGGAGGTAAAAGCGCAGTCTTGTCGGGTGGGCATATTTGTTGCCCTCCATTGAAACGTGAGGGGGTGTCCAGATGATCTGTATGTAACCGCTTGGGGAGTGGTTTTTTAGCACGCGCCGTGCAGGTCAGGACACCCAACTCGACTGGTTATTCGAGTAGGCTTGCTTGGAATCGGTGACTACCCTCCGAACCCCTCGTTGAGTGAGAGCCAAGGTGATGGCTGCCTGTTCTGCTGCCGTCATTTCTTGAGTCCTAAGCGAGGTACACGCAAGGAGGTTGGTTCAGAAGGTAGCCACGATGACGGCGTATTGCTGCCCTCGATGTTTGGAGGCGCCTGTGTAGATAACTGCATGATCCCCACCGAGGGTGGTTTTTAGCGCTTGAGCCGGTGCTTTTCGGTGACCCTCGTCATGTGAGGGGTTCATATTTCTAAGCAAAAAGAGCATCTTTAGTTTTGGTCGCCAAGAGTCTGGTAGTACGTCAAGCGGAGTGACATTCTGGGCTGCCCAGTCAATCTGGTGAAGCATGCGTTTACCCACCGCAGTTCTGAGTCGGATCTTCTGGCTAGAAAGATGGCCTTCTATCAGCTCTTCCAGCCTGTTGTGGATCCCCGTGCTAAGCAGCCTCTATGTGGACGCACTCATAAAAAGACCAATGGTCTGCTCGACCGCCTTTCTAATCATTATTTAGTCTTCGTTTTTGAGAAGAAGACAGGGAATTGACGTAAGTGACTCTCGAGAGGCCAAAAGCTTGAATTAATCGAAAGGTACCGGATTCCTTTAGGCCTCGCTTCTTGGTGGCAACTAGCCTGATCACGTGTATAATTTGATTGATGCTGTTTTAGAGATGCTGCAAGGAGACGTCTCTTGGTGTTATCCTTGAGATGTAGGCCCAGGATCTTGATGCTGGGGCCTGGCCATCAAAGAGTATTTGAATGTATTCCTTTATTTGGCGTGAGGGCGGACGACAAGGAGCTCTGATTTTTTGCGTGAACACCGGAGGCCACAGGCTTTATTAGCTCATTGGCGTACTAGAGGTGAGATGCCATGCATTGGTGTGAGCTTCCTTTAATTTTTGTAACTCTTAGCACATGAGCAAGGTGTGCACAGCGCCGCTAGACGGGCATGAGTGGTCGCGTGACCCTTTCACGTGGCATTCAGCGAGAACGCAGGGGGTAAACCCGTAGATGTGCTTGGTGAGTACACCACCTGTCTTCCACGTCTTCGCGTGGTCTCGTAGCTAAATCGGTAAGGTGACGGGCTCTCGCTTTGTTTGTCTATTAGTTCAAGGTTTGATTTCCGGCTGTGCCAGTAAATTCTTTTATTCTTTGCTGGAGTTTTCTGGTGACACCAACGGTCGCGAAAGAACCCTTGAGGGTAGAGGTAAAAAGCTTTGCTTTAAAACTCAAAAGAATGCGGAGGCGGCGAAGCAGTGGTCAACGAAGCGACTTGTGCAGGCGAGTGTCATCGGATCGAAATGCCGCGGCGTCTGCTCTGCAGGCTTTTATCTTTCGGCGCGAGTGTTTCTGGAACCGTCGATTTACATCCAGAACGTTGTAGGTCAAAGAAGATTATTCTGGGCTTAGTGACGATGGGGCGAAACAGTCTGCTTATCTGAATGAGATAGCCCGTGCGGCATAGACATAAAGAATGGAAGGCGCGCTTCGCTTTGGACACTCATAACAGGGTCGGGCGTGGCCGGGCAGTAAAACAAACAATAAATAAACAAACCCATACATGTTTCGCGGCAATATCGTGTCTGAGCTGGAGTCATTCGCTTCGAGAAAAATATTAGCGGTTGCAATACACCTTTAACTCGCTGCTGAAGGACAGCTCCGACGGCTAAACTTGACGCATCGGTAATGAGTGACAACAGAAAACTCGGATTCAGATGCTCCAGCAGCGCAGCGTCCGTGCGAGCGCATTTGATGCCGTAAATGCCCTTTCAGCTGCAGCGTCCCAATGAAGTGAAGTGGATGAGCGTTTGGTGGAGAAGCAGCCTGCCGAGAGGTTCCAGCAGCGTGGCACAGTTCCTGTTGAAGAAGCGGTAGAAATTTACCAGTCCTAGGAACTGGCGGAGCTTTGTCGCCGACACTGCCTTGGGAAAGTCGATGATGGCCAGGACCTTTGCGGGAAGTGGACGAACGCCAGTGGCGTCCAAACGATGACCAAGAAAATCAATAGCAGGGGCACCATACTCGCTCTTGGAGACGATGATGATGATGCCGTAAGCAGCGAGACGCTCGAAGAGAAGGCGAAGATGCTTCAGTTGCTCTTCCAGGGATGTGCTGGCCACCAGAATGTCGTCAACGTAAGCGTAGACGAACGGTAGCACTGGTGTTACGGCATCAATGAAATGCTCCAATGTTTGTGCAGCGTTGCGGAGTCCAAATGGCGTGCTCAGAAATTCGAACAGGCCTAATGGGATGTCGATGGGAATTTTGTGGATGTCTTCTTCTGCCACGGGGATCTGGTTGTAAGCAGGAACTAAGTCTATATTGGAGAAGATTGTGGCCCCGTGAAAAGTGGCGGTGAAATCCTTGATGTTGGGCAAGGGATAGCGGTCAGAAACGGCCTTCGTGTTCAAAGACGGTGTAATCTCCGCAGGGGCGCCAGTCGCCAGTTTTATTTGGCAACATGTGCAGTGGTGATGCGTGGTTACTGTATGATGTACGGATGATGCCCAGTTCCAGAGTATGTTCAGACTCCGCGCGGGCGACTTTGAATTTGTCAGGCGCGAGTCTCCTTATAGTCGAAAGAAAACTGGAGGGCCAGCGGTGATAATGTGATGACGAACGTCGTGAAGAACAGGCTGAGTCCAGTGAAGTGGCGCTCTCAAGGTTGGGAAGTCACATAGCAAGGTGGCGAACGGCTCATTGGCAACCGTAGCGCAGGATGATGCTACATTAGTAGCGGCCTCCGCTGACACACCTTGCACTAAGAGGAATATGGTAGCATCAAGTAGTCGCTGCCGCTTTAGGTCGACGCGAAGGCCATGTTTTGTGAGGAGAGAGAGAGAGAGAGAGCAAAACTTTTATTGAGCATTGATATTGCTGTGAACCATGTATGGATTTGTTTATTTATTGTTTTGTTTGTTTTTAATGCCCCGTCGCTCCCGGCTCTGTTATCTGTGTCCCAAGGAAAGTGCGTGTTACATTATTTTTATGCCGCACGGGCTATCTCATTCAGATTAGGATACTGTTTCGCCCTAACCTCACTAGCGTAGAATAATCTTCCCTGATCTACAATGTTCTGGATGGGAATCGACGGTTCGAGAACCACGCGCGCCGAACGATAAAAATCCTGCACAGCAGACGCCGCGGTATTGCTATCGCCGGCGCTCGTTAGCGCACGTCACTTTGTTGACTGCTGCTTCGCCGCCTGCATTCGTTGAGATCTTAGGGGAGCACAAGTTCGCTCCAATAAACTTGCTTTCCTTAAAGGCCACCGCGTCGTCTTTGGCCACGTGACATCTAGTGAAGGTGCTGGGTGGAGAGGCACCCCAGCCGCCAGAGCAAGCAAGGTGCCAGCCGCCGAAAGCAAGGCCTTCAGCCGGAGTTTGGACTGCTTCCAGATAAAGTGAAGAGAGAAGACGTCGTGACCACCACCATGATCAACGCAGGAACCATGACGAGCACTACCAATCCTACCCTCGTTCTTCAACAGCCCCGGGAACCACCATCGTTCCGCGGATCCCCCGGAGAAGACCCCGAGGACTGATTAGAGAAAGTGGAGTGCGTCCGCATCTTTTACAGGTGGGATGACGAAGAAACTTTCCGCCACGTTTTCTTCTATTTAGAAGATACGGCCCGAACGTGGTTTGAAAAC